>NC_135505.1:75612195-76214175 GCF_052857255.1 Amblyomma americanum | reverse complement strand
TAAGAAAGGAAGAACGAGGTGCCGTAGTTGAGGGCTCCGGAATAATTTCGACCACCTTGGGATCTTCAACGTTCACGGGCATCGCACAGCACACGGGCGCCTTAGCGTTCTTCCTCCATAAAAACGCAGCCGCCACAGTTGGTTTCCAGCCCGGGAACTCCGGATATAAAAAATAAATTTGGTTTTGGGGGGATAAAAGTGGCGCAGTATCTGTTTCACATCTTGTCAGACACCAGAGCCACGCCCTAGGGTAAGGAATAACTGTGTAGTTTTCGCTACAAATGGTAACGTTATCAAGAGTCTGTCTGTCTGTCTGTCTGTCTGTCTGTCTGTCTGTCTGTCTGTCTGTCTGTCTGTCTGTCTGTCTGTCTGTCTGTCTGTCTGTCTGTCTGTCTGTCTGTCTGTCTGTCTGACTGTCTGTCTCTCTGTCTGTCTGTCTGTTACTGCCAGGAAACAAGAAAGGAAAGTGCACAGGCCTGCTCACTGGTTCAAGCCGAGCCACAATACCTACCACATGCAGATAGAAGGAGAGTTGAAAGAGGGGATAGAAAGACAGGATAGTAAAAACACGCTAAAGACAAGGCCGATGCCCGAGGTAGTGCAATACTGGGGCAACTGGTGGCGGGAGTGAAGCATCCTTCAAACTCTCCGCCACTTTTCCAAACATAGGTCCAATTTGGACCCGTACCAGACACTCCACGGGTCCGGACAATATCGCCCTTATCAAGCGACCATATGATGCCTACAGCAAGCCGAGCAGCGCAATATGAGGGAATAATTCCCCTAACACATCCGCCATTGGCTAACTTCATGCTGCGCCAATATTCTCGACGACATTCGTTCCAAAAGTTTAAGCAACCGTTCGTCCTACCGCTTTCCGAGTTGTTTCACACCATTTTTCTTTGCGTATAGCCTACATATCATAGTCAAGTTTTGTGCAAGCTAGCGGCAGGAATTCGAACCGACGACTCGTGAACATACCGTTGCTGGGAATAACAGCACTGAGACGAGGGACAAAGAAAGAAGAAGACAACGAGCCAGTCCTGTTGTCTTCTTCTCTCTTTGTCTCTCGTCTCGGCGCTGTTATTCCCAGCAGTGTGCACCAATTCGCTCTACTCTCCATTTTATTGAACATAACGTTGCATACCTTCCCAGACATTACCCATGCCCTAATTGCGGTTTCAAGTATGTATGTAGATATTTGGCAGTTACTGCTCTCTTTGTGTTCCCAGAAATCGATATTGAAGTTGTGACGCAACCGCTCGCCGCACACAGTTGGGGGTTGCCGGTGACGAAACCGGAGATAGAAGAAGCAGACGAGAAAATGGATACGGAGGTGGTTAGACCCACTTCCATAAAGCGAAAGGCGGCCGAGACCGACCCCCTTGTGACGCTGGAGAGGAAGCTAACGAGTAAAGTTGGAAGCAAAATTGATAGGCTGGAAACGCAGATGCAGGAAGTGAATGTAAGGTTAAACGCTCTAGGGGACATTAAGGGTTCAATGGACAAGATCCTAGCGGCATTAAACGGCCTCACTGAGAGGATGGCGAATATGGAGAGTGTACTTTTGCCAACAATGGACAGGAATCAAAGTAAGAATGAGAACGCCACCATTTGGCAATGGAACTGCCGAGGGTACCGACGGAAGCGAGCGCTATTACAGCAGCACGTGCAACATGTAGAAGACAAACCAATTGCTATAGCGCTGCAGGAAACTGGGGGAAATCAGGTAAAACTGGCCGGATACCAAAGTTTCTATAGCGATAGGGGTGAAAAATGCAGAGTGGCCACGCTGGTGAAAAGGAATATAGCAACCCTACAGCACGAAGTGAGAACGGGGGACATAGAAGCGGTATTGCTAGAAATGATTACGGGACGCAAGAGAGCAAAAAGCATATTTCTGCTTAACATCTGTAGCAACTCGAAGCAGAAGAAAATGAAATTCGGAACGATATTTAGAAAAGCCATCAAACTGGCCGACCAGAGCCCGTTGGTGATCGTGGGGGACTTTATCGCGGCACACCAGGAATGGGGGTACGCGAGGCAAGATCCGAAGGGCAGACATCTCCTTGAGGAGTCCCAAAATCTCGGACTTACCTTGCATACCGACCCATGTGCGCCCACTAGAGTAGGTAGCAGTGTAAGTAGAGACACCGCGCCGGACCTCACCTTCAGTAAAAATGCAGGCAGGGTAGAATGGGCAAACACCAGAGAAAATCTGGGTAGTGACCACTTCATCGTAGCTACGAAGCTGGGAGAAGGAGTCAAGCTACGGAAACTCAAACAGGCGAGAATAGTGGAGTGGGACAAATTCCGGGAGATTCGCAGAAGCCACAAAGCTAAGAAAATTGGAGACATAGGAGACTGGGCAAAACAGCTGAGGGAAGATGCCAGGGACGCGGAAGCAGTAGCCGAAGGGGAGGATGCACCGGAGATAATGGATAGCAAGCTAATGAGCATGTGGAAGGCGAAGGAAAGGCTCGAGAAGAAACTTAAGTCTCAAAAATGGAACAGAAATCTAAGGCGTTCGTTAGCCAGACACACCAAGGAAATGGAAACGTATGCTATTAAACTAAACGAGCAAAACTGGTACGGCAGGTGCGACGAAATGGAAAGGGGCATGAGCCTAGCAAAGACGTGGAATATATTGAGGCATCTCCTCGACCCGGGAAAATCTAAACAGGCAGCGAGCACTAACCAATTGAAAGCGAGACACGCTTTCCAGGGGACGGACAAACAGCTGATGGACAGGCTCAGGGACATTTACATAGGGGACGCGACAGAAGTACGACAGGCAGAATATGGAGGAGCGGAAAATGAAGATCTAGACGCGGACATTACGGTAGCGGAGATCAGAGCAGCTATCGCTGAGCTAAAAATTCGCTCGGCCCCTGGCCCGGATAAAATATCCATGTCATGCTCAGGAATCTAGACGGCGACTCGATAGATGCAATTGCGCGGTACATGAACAAAGTATGGACGGAAGGTAAATTGCCAGAGGAATGGAAGCAGGCAGAGGTTGTTCTCATCCCCAAGCCGGGAAAAGAACCAAACTTGGAAACCCTAAGACCGATCTCGCTAACGTCGTGCGTGGGGAAACTCATGGAGCACGTAGTGCAAACGAGGTTAACGAGATACATGGAAGATGGAAACCTATGGCCGCACGAGATGGTGGGCTTTAGACCTAAGCTCAGCACGCAGGATGTAATGCTCAGACTCAAACATGACATTGTAGACAAGAAAGGATTAGATGCCAAGGTGATCCTAGGTCTTGACCTCACGAAGGCCTTCGACAACGTCCGACACGAGGCGGTGCTCAGAGGTCTGGAGGAGGTAAACGTGGGCAAGAGAACATACGAGTACATCAAGGACTTTCTCCAAGGGAGGAAGGCGGTGATTAAATTCCACGACGCAGAGTCGCCCAGCATAAGGCTGGGCAGCAAAGGTACCCCGCAAGGCGCCGTACTGTCCCCCTTTTTATTCAACATAGCGATGAGAGGTCTCCCGGCCATGCTGAACAAGATCCCTGATCTAAAATTCAGCATGTACGCGGACGACATAAACATGTGGATGAATAACGGAAGCGACGCGGAAATTGAGTGGAGTCTGCAAAGGGCAGCAGACGTAGTGGTGAAGTACGCGGCCGAAAGAGGCCTGGCGTGCTCACCGCAGAAGTCGGAGCTCTTCGTGTACAATAGCGACAGCAGGAACAAGAGAGACGTAGAAATTAAAGTGATGGTGGGAGGCCTGGAGGTGCCCAGGGTCGAGGAAATGAAGATCCTAGGCATGTTTATCAACAAGAAAGGCAACAACACCAATACCATAAAGAAATTAGCCACATATGCAGACCAAGTGGTAGGCATATTCAGGAGGGTAGCGGTAAAAGGGCGAGGACTAAAAGAAAGGAATCTCCTGAGAATGTCACAGGCGTACGTAATAAGTCGGATCTGCTACGCGACGCCGTACCTAAACATGAACAAGGCAGAAATAGAGAAGGTAGACAGAATATTGAGGAAATGCGCCAAGCGAGCTCTGGGACTCCCGACATCTACGTCGACGGCGCGGCTTGAAAAAATGGGGGTACACAACAGATGGGTTGAGCTGGCAGAGGGGGTGAGAATATCCCAATTAGAACGGCTCGGCCAGTCTGAAACGGGCAGGACAATACTCGAATGGGTAGGAATCCGGCCAGAAAGTAGCACGCACAAGATGGTAAACATCCCGGCAGGAATCAAGGCCAAGATATGCGTCCCACCTATGCCGCGGAACATGCACCCCGTGTATAACAAGGAAAGGCGAGAACATAGGGCTAAGGCCTACGAGAGGAAGCTGAAGGAGCGACCGGCAGACCAGGTGGCGTACGTAGACGCGGCGTGCGGACAGCACGGGGCGGCTGTATCCGCTGTGGTCGACGGGGCAGGAGTACCAACGGTAGCGGCTTCGAGCCGCACAAGAGATGCCAATGCGGCGGAAGAGTTGGCGATAGCGCTCGCTTGCGTCGGTACCAAGGCCACGACGATTTTAAGTGACAGCAAAACTGCAGTAAGAAACTTCGCGAAAGGAAGAATCTCGGAAGAGGCCAAACACGTCCTCGAGGCGAGGCCGATAGAACGTAACATAGAGATAATATGGATCCCAGCGCATGAGTCTATTGCAGGAAATGAGGCTGCACACGAGCTTGCCCGAGCTCTCTATCACCGGGCGGCCGCAGAGCAGCCCTCTCGCATAGACATGAAAGGTGGCCTAATTTCATACCACGAGATCACGGAACATTATAAGCTGAGCAGGAGGGTCTATCCGCCGCCCGACCGTTCCCTCGCAACAGAGGAGGCAATTGCGTGGAGAAGATTACAAGGGGGGAATCATATAAGCCCCTTCTGGGTATACATCATAATCTCCAAAGAGGAGAAAGACCAATATTGTATAACGTGCGGGGAGAGGGGCACTCTCGACCACGTCATATGGGAATGTGCTGGAAGCCCGGGCGCCGAGCAAAAGATAGAAGATAGAGAAGCCTGGGAGACCTTGCTGCGGAGCGAGGACCCCGCTAAGCAGCGACAAGCCATCCGCCTGGCGGCTGAGGCCGTGAAGCGACAATGTGTCTTCACCAGACCTTAGTTTGCGAGGCTCCTAAGTAGGGCTCCCTTAGGCCTGCGTGCCGGGGGGTCCAAAAAGGAGTTTCATTTCGGTGGAAATAAACGTTTTGATGATGATGATGACAGTTGGGGGTGGCGTCACACAGTTTCTCGGTTCTAATAGCATGTGATTCTCCCCCTGGTTGCAAGCTTGCAAGTTGTCACCCTCTTTATTTCGTCCTGTACTTTCTGTCTCAAACCTGTCCTTTCTGCTCTTCATCTCCGTCCTCACTGCACGGCGGATCGTCCCCCGTGAGGCCAATAGCACTGTAATACCTGGGAGGACTGGGAGACTCCTCGGCTTTCCGAAGACCTTGTCTTGCAGACCATCGTGATCGACCGGGCAGTCAGCATTACGAACAGCAGGAACAAAAACTTCAGTGCGGGAGGGCCGTTTAAAAAGTTTTTCGAGATGACGATAGTGCAAGTGTCCGAGTGCTTTACTCGGGCCTTAGTGTATTCAGCACGATGATACGTCACCAGCGTTAAGTGCTATCTAAAGTTTTGTTGAGACATTCCGGAAGTTGTTTTACACTATTCAGTGTTGCCCGATCAACCTACAAACCTAATTTTTGTGACTTTCTGTAACTGACAACGTACTGCCCACAACTGTGGAAGAGCAGACGAAAGAGCTGTTCGTTTGAACGGCCACCTGAAAAGTGACACCGGTCCCTTTATCGTACAGGGCAACACATGGAGTACTGCGAATGGAGCCGTTCTCTCCTGGACTATGCGATTCAGGCCATTCCATAGACCGCATGCAAATGCATGTTTATTTCAAGCAAACAAGTAATTTTTTTCGAAAATTTAATAACGCTTGGGCACACGGTGCATAAATTCTTTAATTATTCCGTTTCCTGCGATAAGCTTGAATTCAATGTTCATGTTTCAGGAAGCAATTTTGCAAAATGAGTGAATTATTGAAACTCAACGCAGATGATTTCAAGCCTACCTCGCTGCGAAAAGAGCAAAACTTCATGAAATTTGCTACAGATCCCAAGTTCCCGGATTTGAACCCGACAACTGCAACTGCGTTTTTATGGAGGCAGAACGCTAAGGCGCCCGTGTACTGTGCGATGTCAGTGCACGTTAAAGATCCCCAGGTGGTCGAAATTATTCCGGAGCCCTCCACTACGCCAGCTCTTCCTTTTTCTTTCGGCGCCAATTCCTTTCCCCAAAAGCCAACTATTATTGTTAATATTAATAATATTTACCTTGCACTGACGTCGGACAGCAAACGGCCGCATTAGCGTTTTGCCTCCATAAACACGCAGCCCATGTGGTCGGGTTCGAGCCCGGGAACTGCTGATCAGTAGCCGAGCGCCCTAACCACTGAGCCACCGCGGTGAGTTGAAGCCTCAATCGCGCTTCAGGTACGTGGCGGTGGTGAGACAGAGAGAGATGCATGCTGCATGCAATATCTCTGACAAATCTGTCGCAGGCACGCGGCTCGGCAGCAATAGGCCACAGCGTTCATTGGGTGATGAACTTCGCGCTGAACCATTCATTGCCCACTTGCCAGGGTGGCATTGTGGCGGCTATGTCCCTCCAGTGCGCGGAACGCAATCGAAGCAGGTTTTGCAGCGAAATCTACATTGGCCGCGAAAATGCGACTTTGCTGTGGCACTCCCGAGGAGGAGGCACTCAGCCGCTGCCTAGCAATGGCTCTAGCTTGCATATGTTGCGCACTCGCCGCGCGATCCGGCCGCTCTATGCCTCCTTTTCCTTACCCGCCCTTGAATGCCTAACCGCTACCCAAGGTATCCGGTGGCGCTATATGCAAGCCATTCAAACCCCCGAACACTCAATGAATAAAAAAAATCTCTGTCGAGGCTGTGCATCGAACCAAGGCCTTTGGCGTTTGAGGCGGAGACGCTACTACACCGCCATGATGCCTCAGGTTTCATCATGAATAAAGGCGCATCTACTGAATGCACGGGTTTCATATAATTCCTCATCAGATCCAGTTGTCGCCGCGCTTTTGCTATGTGTATCCTGGCATAACAGAGCTAGGCCAACAGCATTTTCTTTTTCAGTTGGACGCGACAGATACTGCGCCATTTCCTTTCCCCCAAAACCAATTATTATTATTATTATTATTATTATTATTGGACGCCAACGCCATGGACATGAAAGCGCCTCTGCGGAAACTTGAAAAGAATTGAATATTTAGGGAAAGGAATTGGCCCGATATCTGTCTCACATATCGGCAGACACCTGAACAGCGCCGTAAAAGAAGGGATAAAGGAGGGAGTGAAAGAACAAAATAAGAAAGAGGTGCCGTAGTGGAGGGCTTCGGAAAAAGTTCTACCACACGGGGATCTTTACCGTGCAATGACATTGCACAGCACACGGGCGCCGTAGCGCGACTGCGGTGACAATTGACCCAGGGAGGCAGCTGTGCGCCTCTGTTTTCGTTAAAATCAACGACCTCTGCCACGTCGTCAACGCCAATGAACCCAATGAAGGCCGGCGGCTCACTTATTCTGTTTTTTAGGAAAAGAGATGGTGCACTAACTGTCTCGCATATCTCTGTGGCACCCAAGCAGAGCCGTAAGGAAAGGGATGAAGGAGGGAAGGAAAGAATAAAGGGAGAAATAGTAAATTTATTATTGTAAATTGGATTTTGAGGAAAGACGCTGCACTGCGGCGGAACACCTGTGGCACGATGCAACCAGTGGAACTTGCGGAGTAGTGACTTGCGAAGGTTACCAGAAGTGCGCCGCTGACTGGCCTATGTAGCCGCCGCGGCGGTTAAGTGGTTAATGCGCTCGGCTACTGATCTGGAGTACGCTGGTTTGAACCCGACCACGGCGGCAGCTTTTCGATGGAGGCGAAACGCACAGCCGCCCGCCCGTGTACAGTGCGATGTCATTGGCACGTCAAAGATCCCAATTTGGCGGAGTTCCCGGGTGCGAACCCGGCCGCTGCGGCTGCGTTTTTTTGGATGCAAAACGCTAAGGCACCCGTGTGCTGTGCGATGTCAGTGCACGTTAAAGATCCCCAGGTGGTCGAAATTATTCCGGAGCCCTCCACTACGGCACCTCCCTCTTCCTTCCTTCTTTCACTCCCTCCTATATCCCTTCTCTTACGGCGCGATTCAGGTGTCCAACGATATATGAGACAGATACTGCGCCATTTCCTTTCTTCAAAAAACCAATTATTATTATTAATAAATTATTCCGGAGCCCTCCACCTTTTTCTTCCTTTTCTTCATTCCTTAATGCCTTTCCTTACGGCGCGGTGCAGGTGTCAGAAGAGATGTGAGACAAATACTCCGCCATTTCCTTGCCCCAAAAACCAATTTTCATTTTCTAGAAATTGAAAATTGGTTTTTCCATATCGGCGGAAACCTGTACTACGGCGTAAGGGAAGGGATAAAGGAGGGAATGAAAGAAGAAAGGAAGAAAGAGGTGTCGTAGTGGAGAGCTCCGTAATAATTTCGACCACCTGGGGATGTTTAACATGCACGGACGTCGCACAAAACACGGGTGCCTATGCGTTCTGCTTCCTTCGACACGCATCGGAATGAAGATCGATTTTTAGGGAAAGGAGACGGAGCAGTATATCTGTCACTTCTCATCGGACACCAGAACCACCCCACAGTGGAAGACAAAACCTCTGTAGCTTTCCCTACAAATGGTACCGTTATCAAGTGGCCATGCGATGCAAACAGCAAGCCGAGCCTCGCAATTTCAGGGAATGACTAACGTGTGGTGTCAAGTGTACGTTGAAGATCCCAGGTGGCCGAAATTATTTCGGAGCCCTCCACTACGTCTCCTCTTTCTTCCATCCTTTTTCTACTCCCGTCTTTATCCCTTCCGTTATGGCGCGGCTTAAGTGTCCGCCGATATGTGACAGATCCTGAGTAGGGGGTAAGCTCTCCAAGCCTCGCCCGGTCGACATGGGCGTGCTGCAGGGCTCTGTCCTATCACCATTTCTGTTTAATGTGGCCATGTCGGTGGTGCCGGCCTCCCACCCCACGAGCGGGCGACACCATGTGTACATGTCCATATATGCAGATGACATAGCTCTGTGGTGCCGGGGACCACCGGGCGAGGCGTTCCGCGTGCGGGGGTGCCTTCAGGGAGCCCTGACCGCAATCGATGCCAGATTGCGCGGCCTTGGTCTGTCGCTGAGCGCGGACAAATCGGTGGCCATGGCCTGCGTTTCGCGCTCGCGCGCGCACTTTGCGCCACTGTCACTGGACGGGACTCCGATTCCTTGGCGTAAATCGGTGCGGTACCTTGGCCTGGACATCGACTGGCGCCTTTCCTTCCGCCCCGCGGCGACCAAGGCCTGTCTGCAGATGAAGAGGATCACCGCCGCCGTGCACAAGCTCACCGCTCGAGGCCAGGGCATCTCCCAGCAAGCCGCGCTGCGTCTATACAATGCCGCAGCTTTGGGGGCGGTGCTCTATGCGCTGCCGCTCGTCACGGTGCGCAAGCCGTGCTGGAAGAAGCTCGAGCTTCAGCACCGCAAGTCCCTGCGCGTGTGCCTAGGCCTGCCCAAAAACTCGCAGTGCGCCGCAACGTTCGCCGAGGCAGGAGCGTGGCCCCTTGAGCTCCAAGCAGCGCGCAGGGCACTGAATCACATCGACCGGCTTCACCGCGCACCGGACGGCGGCTCGCTGCTGCAGCGTATGCGCTCGCACCCGCGGTCACGAATGGGCGCGGCGCTGCTCGAGTATGAGCAATTGACCCAAGGCCCACCCCCCTACGGCTCCTGCGCGCCCTGGCCTGCTGCCTCGGAGGTACAGCGAGAGATCGTCGGCATCGCGGGAAAGCGGAGCACACCCCTCTGCGCTGTGCAGCAGCTGGCCAGAGCCGTCATACACGAGGAGCTCCAGGACCATCTCCTCGTGTACACCGACGGCTCAGTGGCCCGCGACAGCTGCTCCCTTGCTGCGGCGGCCACCATCCCCGCCCTGCGACTGCACAGCCAGCAACACGCAACCTTCCTGGGCTCCTCCACCACGGCGGAGTTGATGGGGATCCGGCTCGGGCTGGACCTGCTGCTCACCCTCGGCCCTCCGCCGCCCAGGAGTGCTCTGCTGTGCGACTCCCGCGCCGCCCTCAGCCGCCTGCAATCTAACGGCCGCGGTACCCCACTAGTGCGGGAAATTCGCTCGCGCATCGAGCGCCTCGCGCAGAGAGGTTGTGCCGTGCGTGCACAGTGGGTGCCCGGTCACTGCGGCATCGCCGGCAACGAAGAAGCTGACGACCTCGCGACCGCTGCACACCAACTACCTGGCAGCGATCTGCCCCTTGCGCTGGAGGACGTGCGTGCGGCCATTCACGACCATCTCCGAAAGCAGCACCCCGACCCAAGCATCGCGGGAGGTGAGCGCATCGACAGTGTCACCGGCTGTCGCGCACTTACACGGTCGCAACGTGCAATGATCCTCCGAGCGCGCATTGGCTGCGTGTGGCCCGGGGAACGACGGGTGCGGCACGGAATCGCGATGAGTGATGTGTGTGACGGATGCGGTGCAGTGGAAACACTAGAACATCTGCTCCTTCGCTGCTCCGCGTTCGCCGATGCTCGTCGCGATATGATCGCGGCCTATAGGGCGCAGGGCATACTACCAGACTCCATCAAGACGCTATTGTGGCCGCAGGGCAGTGCGCGCACTCGTGAGCGAACTTTGGTGAGCCTCTGTGCATTCCTCGAACACACGGGCTTGACGTCCCGTCTGTTCTCCGTCAGGTAGTTACACGCAGTGACCGAACGCTCCACGAGTTCTACCTTGAACGATTAATAACTGGACGCCCCACTCCAGTTGTAACCTACACAGTGCTGTGCGCGTGTGTGATTTAATTCCTCTAAACTGAACTAATCACGCGCACAACCTGGACACATTACTTATTGTGTAAATAGTTTGTACATATTACTTCTCCCCCTGTCCTCTATTCCTGTCCCCTCACCTCTTTCATTTCATTTCTCCATTCTGCCTGCTGTCCTTTATTTCCGCTGCCCCAGCTCAGGTGCTTCAGTATCGATGGCAGATGCCGGGGCTAGCAAAAATCTTTTCCTTCCTTTTTACTATTATTTTTAATAAAACCACTACCACCACCACCATTCCTTTGTCTAAACAAGGAATTTTCATTTTCATTCACCGAAACCATCCCCCATTGAATAACTTCAATGCTGCGCCAATATTGCCGACTACATTCGCACCAAAAATTTGAGCAGCCGTTCGTCGTACAACTGTGCGGTTTGTTTCATACCATTTTTAAAGCGAAATCTTTACTGGCCGCAGGTTGAACACTTTCGCGTGATCCTGGAGAACCGTGCTGAGTATGCGCAAGGAGCTGTGTCGACACACGGCGTGTTTCTCTCTCTCGCTCCCTAGTCGCAACTGCGCATGCGCCACTAGTAGCGCCGAGCCACAGGTGTTCCGCTAGGGTGCCTCGATGCCAGCGGCGCCGGCGTGGAGACAACTTCAGCGGCACCGCAATATTGCATCACACGGGATCAGCGGCGCTAGCGTTTGTAACGGCGGCGTTCATGCTCTCGGCGCGCTTCAAAGTGCTTTAACTTGAGCGGCCTTTTGCAGCGAGAGCTACACTGGGCTACCAGTCGTGCATTTTGCGGTACATGGGAGAGGCCAGTTGTGTTCAATATGGCGGGGTCGCTTAAGTTGTCTCTACCCGTGGGCACACTGGCATCGAGGCACCCTAGTGTTCTGCCGTTGCGCAGCGCCGTGCCTTTCCTAAAAATGCTACTTTCAATTTTCAGTTTTTCCTTTCTTCTTTCCCTTCCTCCTTTATCCCTTCCTTTACGGCGCGGTTCGGGTGTCCACCGACACATGTGAGATTGGTACTGTGCTTTGGGAACTCGCCGCGCCATCTTGCATAGCGTCAGACCACGCGGCTCGCCGCCGCCGCCGTTTCGTATGACGCCACACAGCGTTCCTCGTCGTTGTGTTCGCGTTCGCCTCCGCTCGCTTCACCAGCTCCTCCGTATACCTCATAACATGTCTGAGGATAGCAAAGGAGAGCTCGCATGCGCCGCAACCACATCTGTGTCGTCTTCAACGCGAAAGCAACATAGCTAGACAACCAGACTAACCTGCACTTGCAATCAAGGTCAACCAATGCTAACAATGCTATTTTTTTGCTTTCGCTACGTATATACTGACATAGCCGACCAAAGCCAATGCAAATTTTTTTTCTCTCTCTCGCTGCCTAGTCACTACAGCGCATGAGTCACTATCAGCACCCAGCCACAGGTGTTCCGCAGCTGCTCCGCGCCTTTCCTTAAAATACAACTTTCAATTTTCAGTCTTCTCTTTCTTCTTTCCCTTCCTCCTTTATTCCTTTCTTTACGGCGAGGTTTCGGTCTCCGTCGAGATATGTGAGACGGCTAGTGTGCCATTTCATTTTCCCAAAAATCAAACAAGACAAGTGAGCCAACGGCGTTCATAGAGTTCATTGTCGTTGACAACATTGAAAAGACCATTCATTTTCACGAAAAGAAAGGCACACAACCGCCTCCGTGGGTCAGTGGCGATGCCAATCTCGCTTTCGCTTTGTATATGCTGTATTAGCTGGGCTAATTGACATTAATTTGTTCTTTGCATATAGCCTACATGAGCTAGTCATATTTTGGGCTAGCTTGTGGCAGGGATTTAAACCTACGACTTCTGAACATTCCATTGCATGCCTTCCCTTATGGCCACTTGTATCTTTGGAGATACTCCGCAGTTACTGCTCTCTTTTTGTTCCTAGAAATCGGTTTCGAAGTTGCGACGCAGCCGCTCGCAACACACTGTTGAGGGTGGCGTCATACAGTTTCTCAGTTCTAATAGCATGTGATTCTCGCCCTGGTGTCAAACTAGCAAGCTGTCTCGAGCCTGCCCTTCCTGCTCTCCATCTCCATTCTCATTGCACGGCCGATTGTCCCCCGTGAGGCCAACAGAACTTTAAGACCTGGAGGTTCGGACTGGGAGAATCCTCGGCTTTCCGAAGACCAGGTCGTGCACACCACCGCTATCGACCGGGCATTCAGCGTTAAGGACAGGAGGAACAAAAGCTTGAGCTCGGTGGGGCCGTTTATGAAGTTTTTCGAGATGATGATAATGATGGAAAGTAGCTTGCGAGTGGTATTCGGAACGTGTGTCGGAGTGCTTTACTCGGATCCTAGTGGATTCAGCCCAATGACACGTAAACATCCTTAAGTGCTATCTAAATATTTGATGACACAATCCGGTAGTTTCCTTATACTATTCAGTGTTGCCCGATGAAGCTCTCACCGCAATATTTGTGACTATAAAAATGGCAACGTACTGCCCACAACTGTGGAAAAGCAGATGAAACAGTTGTTTTTTTTAGACGCCCATAAAAAAAAGGGGCACATATCCTTCTATAAAACCGGAAACAGCAATTACTTTCATACTGCCCATGGAGCCACTCTCTCCTGTACTATGCGAGTCCGGCCATTCCTCAGAACGCTTGAAAGGGCTTGGTTATTTCAAGCATACATGTCATTTTCTGCGCAAATTTACTAACGCTTCGGTACATGGTGCACAACATATTTATGCATTCGCGGCCTCCGATAAGTTTAAAGTCAATGTTCATGTTTCAGTGAGCATTTTTGCAAAATGTTCGAAATGTTGAAGCTCAACGCAAATCATTTCAAGCCTACCTCGCTGTGAAAAGGGCAAAGCTGCTTCATCTGCTGTGCGACTCCGGCGCCACCCTCAGCCGCCTGGAATCTAACGGCTGCGGTGCCCCACTAGAGCGGGAAATTTGCTCGCGTATCGAGCGTTGCGCGCGGAGAGGATGTGCCGTGCGTGAACATTGGATGCCAGGTCGCTTTGGCATCGCACGAAACGGAGAAGCTGACGACTTCGCGACTGCTGCACATCAAATACCTGCCAGCGATCTCCCGTGTGTGCGGCCAAAGGTGCGTGCGGCCATCCACGACCATCTCCGAAAGCAGCACCCCGACCCACGCATCGCAGGAGGCGAACGCATGGACAGGTCACCGGCTGTCGCGCACTTACACGGTCGCAACGTGTAATGATCCTCCACGGGCGCATCTGCCGCGTGGGGTCCGGGGAACGACGGGTGCGTCACGGAATCGCGACGAGTGATGTGTGTGACGGATGCGGTGCAGTGGAAACGCTTGAACACCTGCTTCTTCACTGTGCCGCGTTCGCCGATTCTCGTCGCGATATGCTTGCGGCCTATAGGGCGCTGGGCACACTACCAGACTCCCTCAAGACGTTATTGTGGCCGCAGGGCAGTGCGCGCACTCGTGAGCGAAACTTGCTGAGCCTCTGTGCGTTCCTCGAATACTTGGGCTTGACGTCCCGTCTCTTCTCTGTCAGGTAGTTACACGCAGTCACCGAACGCTCAGCGAGTTCTACCTTGAACGATTAATAACTGGACGCCCCACTCTAGTTGTAGCGAACACAGTGCTGTGCTCATGTGTTTTAATTCCCCAGCATGAACTTATTAACCGCGCGATCTGGACACATTTCTAACTCTGTGAAAGTTAGTATATATTACTTCTCCCCCTATCCTCTCTTCCTCTCCCATCACTTCTTTCTTTTCATTTCTCCTTTCTGCCTGCTATCCTTTATTTCCGCTGCCCGAGCTCAGGTGCTCAGTATCGATGGCAGACGCCGATGCTAGCAAAACTCTTTTCTTTTTTTTTACTAATATTTTAATAAAAAACGGCCGTGGCTTAGCTTGGTTAAGCCTGGTGAATGCGAAGGCGAGAGGAGCGGAGCTGTTTTATACAGCTGGTGTGACGTCACTCTGACCGTAGCGCCCCTGGTGAGAGGAGCGGGAGTTAGGCCGCCGTTGGTGGCTACCGCCTCGCCTCGCGACGGCGTGAGATGGGGCCCCGTTTTTACACAGCTGGTGTGACGTCACTCTAGGTCACGTTGTGTGACGTCACGCAGCGAGGTAACGCTTAAGGTCAATGGTGCCTACCACCGCCTCGCCACGGAACGGGCTGCAGTGCGACCTAAAGTAGTATTGCTTCGCAATAAAAAAACCACTACCACCACCAAAATTTTTTCATTGAAAACGTAGAAGCCTAAAGATTGCCGATAATGGCCGGCGTCATGAGCGGGGGGATGCCCTGCATCGTCACTATGGCTCAAAGAAAAGCTTATTCTACGTTGACACTGCAGGCCCCTACCTCTCCAGGGGGAATGGTGTACGGCTGCAGTCATACCCGATTGAATCCGGGTGGACGGCCTCTCGTTCAGAGCTGTCATCTCAACTAATGAGGAGGAGGTTGCGATCGCCCTCGCAGCTTCCCATCCCGACTTTAAATTTATCGTCACAGACTCTTCGAGAGCCTGTCGTAACTTTGAGTTCGGTTGGATCATCCTAATTGCTCACCAAATTCGTCACTACAGTATTCGCGACTGCGATCTAACTTATCACTCTATCATATGCGTCACCGGCTACCAATGCATGCCAGGTGAATAAGCTAAACATGAGGCAGCCTGCACACTCACTTACCGGGCACCAGGCGTTTCTTGGGAGGTCCCTAACTCAAATCACAGCAATCTTCTTTCTTTTAAAGATATTACTGTGCACTACCAAGATGAACACTGGCGCTACCCGGTTCCTATGAAAGGACTGGGTAAACCTGGCGAACGAACTCTTCTTAGGCTCTTTACAAACAACCTGCGTTGCTCGGCGGTTCTCAAGGACTTTGATTCTTCTTTTGACACCGCTGCTAATTCTGTGGGGAGGTGGCCGACACCTTTCACATGGTTTGGACATCTTTCTCTCCCCCGCCATAACCCATTCGCTTACCCGAGAGGACTGGGAGGCGGCTTTGCTTGGCTGGCAGGAAGGTAGGCAGGTAAAAGGTTTATTGGCGAACCAGATAACGGAAATCGTTAGGGGAAGTTTGGTAGGCTTGGTTCTTAATCTCGGTTGGCCGCCATCAGTCCATGACTTCTGGCGACCTTCTCCGTTAATTCCATTAGCTTCTCCTGTGAGGCCGGCTCTGAGCTAGAGACCGCGGTCTGCCAACCTGCTAGGTCTGTGAGGTTGCAGCAAGATGGTGGCTGGAGTTCTCGGCATATGAAAAGTGTCTTCGAAGTTTGCTCCCGAGCCCCACAAACACAGCATTCGGGCATGCATTGACCCGGGTGTATGAGTGCGAGATAAGCCGGTGAAGGAAACGTTCTGGATTGGAGTTGCCTCCATATAGGTGAGCCTTACCCCTCTGTACTGCAGGCTGATTTCATAGTAAGTAATTAGTCTGCCTGCGTACAATCCCTCTCGACTGTTTGGCCTGTTCGGTTGACGTATGCTCAAACAGTAGAGTGCGCCTCCATGTTTCTGGGGTTGCCTACGTGGTCGGGCACCCCAAATAGTTGAATTTATGGGAGGGGGGGGGGGCCTAGAGCCTTTATTGGAGAAATTTGTAGTTGGCAAAATGGAGCTGTCTCGATGAAAAATTCCTCGATTGCGGTATTGGAGTCGCTCATTATATCTGTGGCAGTGGAAGATGCTATGGGAAGTGATATGGCCTCCTCTTCCACTTCGAGGGAGGTGGTTGCCCTAATAGAGCCCGAAGACTTGTATTTGAGGTCGTGTGACACCACGCTTAGGGCATAGGCTGGGTTGCATGGATATTGTACCGCGGCTGGGTGAACTGCGTCTCCGCTGTCCGCGTGTTTTTATACAACGCTTTTGCGCGTGCTTCGCGTCTTTCCCGGTTGTGGGTTGGGTGAACGTTCTTGGGTAGTGTGTGCACGATTACATTTTCTTCGAGTTGTTTAGGAATGCTGTGGGGGTTGTCAGGAGCGGGACCCGTTGGTTGAGTCTTTAATGCGGCTAGAATGTGTCTGCCTTTGTTTGTGGAGGATAGTCTGTCCAACTCTGCTGTGCGGTGGTCTTCGGTCAGCTCTTGCAGAGTGCTGTGTATGCCAATGTGGAGGAGTCTGTGGTATGATGTCCCTTCTGGGAGATTTAGCGCCAATTTGTAGGCCTGTCTTATAGGGTTTACTCTGGCCGTTTCTGCCTCTGTCAGGGGAAGATAGGAGAGTGAGTATGACATCCGGCTAATCAATAATGCTTGCTCTAACCACCGGAGGTCGTGTTCTCGCATGCCTCGGTGTTTGTTTGCTGTTCGTTTGATTAGCCAGATGCTATGTTATGTCATGACTGCCAGTTGCGAGATGGTGTCTGTATGGAGGCCGTTGCTTTGGATAAATGTTTCCAGAATGCGGTGTATCAGTAACTCCGGTACTGGGAGGCCGTCGACCTTCACCTTAACAGAAGTGTTTCCTTTTTGGGACGATGCGCTGTCGGCTGGAGCAGCAGAATTTCGTGTTTGGTCGGCTCGCATGCGAGGCCTTTCCAGGCTGCGTACTCGGCTACCGCGTCCGCTCCCACTTGGAGGGTTTCCTCCATTTCGCCGACATTTGCCGTGGTCGTCCACAGAGTGTTGTCATCTGTATAGAAGGAAAAGAATAGATGTGGGATGCGCCCTAATTTTCGGGCCATCGGTGTGATGTTAATGTTTAAGCGTAATGTAGATGAAACTGAGCCTTGGGGTGTGCCCATGCTTCCTAGGGGAGAGGGAGAGGATTCCGCGGACTCAAACCTTATCTCCACAGTCCTGCTTTTCAGAAAGGCGGTTATATAAGCGTGTGTTCTACTTTCTACGCCTAAGTCAGGTAGGGCGTTTAGTATGGCTTCGTGCTGGACGTTGTCAAACGCTTTCGTGAGGTATTGGGCTGGGAGTCCACTCGTGCGCTTTCCGTGTCGGGGGGTGTAGATTTTCTTCCGAGATTTGAAGCATCATGTCTGCGTGGACAAGTTGGTTCTAAATCCCAACATTGTATGGGGGAAAAGGTCCTGTTCGTGTACGTAGGTTTAAAGATGGACGATTATAAGGTGTTCGAAGGATTTTCCCAGGCCTGAGGTCAGCGATATGGGATGGAGGTTCGCCTATTGAAGTGGTTTTTCTAACTTTGGAATAAAGGTGACCTTAGCGTGGGTTTTTTCTGGGGTTAGGGTACCCTCGCTCCAGTGTTTGTTAGCAAGTTTGGTTTGCGGCTGGTATCGAATATTCGTCCAGGTTCCATAACGTTCTCTTACGAATTTCATCTGCGCCCGGCGCCGACGTGGTGAGCAGTTTGTGCATGCCTGCTCTCACTTCCCACCTTGATATCTCTTCGTTGAGCTCGGGGTTCGGTGTGCCTGAGTACTGGGAGAGTGGGGTCATATGTGTGGTTACGAGATACCTGCCTTTTAAGTTTTGTGTCAGGGTGCAGTCGTCGACACCTAATTTGTGGATTATGCGGGTGACGTTATGTTGTTGGAAGTCTATTTTTTTCTGTTTCCACGAAGCAAAATAGAAACTTTCACGAGTCTTACAGTCCCAGATTTCATTCCATGCGATAAACAAAATTAATTGGTTTCCGCAAGGAAAGGAAAAGGCGCTGTATCTCTCTCATATCTCGGCAGACACCAGAACTGCGCCGTAAGGTAAGGTATTATGGCATCTATATTGTTCAGTACTTGCTTTGCTTTTCCCCTGCATGTATTTCCCTCTCCTGCTTGGCCACACAGCATGTCCGCAGCATTCAATAAATAAAAAATAAACGAGGGAGTGAAAGAAGAAATGAAGAAAGAGGTGCCCTAGTGGAGGGCTACGGAATAAATTCGGCCACCAGGGGATCTTTAACGTGCACTGACATCGAACACCACACGGGCGCCTTAGCGTTTTTCCTCCATATTAACGCAGCCGCCGCGGTCGGGTTCGAAACCGGGTATTCCGGATAAGTAGTTGAGTGCCGTAACCACTGAGCCACCGCGGCGGGTTGCAAACCATGCGCTTGCAAATGTCTCCACACTGTTGGCGGGTTAGGTGGGCTGCATGTGCTTCGATTTTTTTACTAAGCCCGCTATCCTTAGTTTAAGAGGTATGTTGTGCTTGTTTTTGAGCCATTGTTTTTGAATACTGGAGCGTGCTTCCCGTATCTGGAGAAGTCTGCTGTCCACAATTTCCGCTTCCCAATTGCTCGGGTCTTGGGACGTGGCACTTTCGATGTCCTTCGGGAGCGTATTCACCCATTTTGAAAGGTGTTCTATCTCAGCAGGAGATTCCTTTCGGAATCAAACAATCAAGCAATGGTTACAAAGTTGGAGTCTGCAGTTTATCCAGTATTCATATACTATTGATTTTGTTGTCTATAAACAATTTGTGCAACCGTCCCAGAAACGCTGCCCTATGGACGCTGTGGTCACATTTATTTGCTGTTACAAACTGATCATTCAAATTATGTGTTTTGTTGTGTTGGGCTTAATGACACGTAAGCAGCTAAGGCTATCATGCGCCAAGCTCAAGGTAGAGGAAACTGTTTCTGTAGACAGGAGGATACATGGTGGAGTAGAGGACTTAAAATATTAATTCGTTCTACTAGTAATATGAGACGAAAGAAATTTTATAAATGGCTAATAATAAATGCTTTAATAAAGGCCAGGTAACCTCAGTAGCTATCCTTGGGTGGGCAAGGATCTTGACGCTCCCAAGAAATCAAATAAATACCTCAGCCTTCTTCTCAGGTGTTAAAATGAATGAAGTATATCAAATGAAAAAGCAAAGAAGTGGATCAAAATTTAGTGTTCCTCAAGAACACCTGCATCATTTAAAAAGCGAAAACACAAGACGTGTTAACAATGGCATTTTCACCTAAGAGCAGCGCTGGGTGCGAAGCAATGTATTCATTGCAAAACATAATAAAGTGTTTGTTTCTGAGTTTCCGAGTTCTGCACAAGAGAATAAATTATGGCTTAATGTCTGTTCGTCTACACTTCTTTCGAAAATTGGTTTGTCTCGCTTCCTTAGTAAAAAATTGTTTTATGTGGGTATGTCCAATGCGTATGCCTCATAAAGTTACTTCAATAAATCGTTCCTGGTGCCTACAGGTCTTCCATTCACCCAGGACGGGCTTTTTAAAGTGCAGCTTGTTGTTAACCTCGTTGTCTCTTGAAGCCTGACATTTTTCACTCACTTTATTTTGGACTAACTTGATGCAGTCCTTATGCGGTACGTTTACTGATTTTACTTTAGTGTTTCGGGCAAGCGCGGTGCTTGCATAAGCGCTCTGGTTTCCGCTGATGTCCACGTGAGTTGAAACCCAGCATAGCTTTTTTGTATGTTCTTGTGTATCAGCTGGTATTACATTGCGTATTATGTTTTATATGGAGGGTTCGACTGCATTTTGGGGCTTATTGCTGTAATTACGCAGAGGAAGTGAGTGTAGATAGCAATGTTTCCTACGTTTTTCTTTAATATTTGCTCTACAGCTACAGCAATGGCGCGGCATTCAGCTGTAAAGATCGAAGCGCACTGAGACAGCCAGACTATTTCTCCCACTTCCCTTGTATTATCGCGCTTCCCACATAGAGTGCGGTTTTAGACCCGTCTGTGTAGAAATCGGTGTAATTATTGTATTTTTTCCTTATTACAAAAAATTCTTGCTCTATATATATATACATGTGCAGTATGCCCTTTATGAATGTGTGTCAGTGCGAATTCACATACAGTAGGAAACATGTACTAAGGTGGCAATTGATCGGGGGTCCGGGCAACATCATGAAGTGCGTCCAGTATGTACATTTCTTAGCATTTTTCGTCGATGCTGAGAAGTAGTGGTATTACAGCTTGAGGTTTGTTGGTGAAGATTATTCTGGATGGGCATTTAGTAATCATGGGGTAACAGATGTGTTGTTAGTGACATTATATTCAGTACGTACGCCCAGGTAAGCCTTGTTCTCTCAGTGAAGGGCGGTTCATTCCCTTCTACGTGAAAACTATTTACGGGTGATGTTCTGTCAGCACCAGTTGAAAGGCGCAAACCATGCTTTTGTACTCGTTCCAGACTTAAGGTACGATGGCCTCGCAGACCCATGCACTATGCATATATAGTCTAAGGAAAAGCTTATTCGTGAGCGATAGATGCGCAATCGGCACAGCCTACTGGAACCCCAGCGTTATCGTGACAGTACTTTTAGTTTATTCAGGGACTAGGTTGCCTTCTTTTTTATGGTGCTTATGTGCGGTAGGAACGTGAGCTTTCTCTCAAAAGTTAGTCTGAAAATTTTTGTCCTTATTTTACTTGAAATACGGTGTCATTCAAATGGATGGTGGGATTAATCGGCAGTCCTCTTTGCAGCATAAATAGAACCGCAACAGTTTTTGTGGAGAAAACCAAGATTCATTTCTCTCTGCCCAAAATGCTAATTTGTTTATTGTGAATTGTATTTGTCTCTCACAACTTGACAAGCTACAAGCTGTAAATGCAATTTGAAGGTCATCGACGTAGATAGAGTACATAAGGGACTGTGGAATTATATCGGCTTAATTCATTTCTACTATGAACAACGTAGTTCTCAAAATGTATCCCTGCGGAACACCATTTTCCGGAGCGAAATACTTCGAGGGAGTCGCACCGAGACGAACTTGGAATGAATGGTTGGACAAAAAGTCGTTCAAAAATTTAAAAATCCGAACGCGGATGCCAAGCTCTGCCGGGTCACGAAGATCCTGAACCTCCAGGTCGTGTCATATGCCTTCTTCATGTCTAAAAAGACTGCTAGGCACTGTTGTTTGTGTATAAAGGTGTCATATATAATAAGTCCAAAATAAAGTTACGAATGAATGAGGTGCGATGACGACGAGGATGGCGATAAGGATGACGAGGATTAATCGAAGAAGAAAGAAGGTGAAGATGTATTCAGTGAGGTGAGAAGAGATGATTGGTGCAGAAGAGAAGATGGCGACGACAAGGATGACGCGACTAACGCCAAGTTTATAAAAGCGCGAGGGCGAACGTGGCACGGCGGACAAGAACAGAGAAGCAGTGGGTCCGCAAGGTCAGAAACGCTTCGACCAGAAGAGAGCAATGCTGGCGACTGCTCCGGTGAGCTCGAGTTCTACGGCTTCGCAACGGCGGCTTCCTGCCGTTCCTGAACCCGTTCCGGGAAGTCAGCGGAGGACGCTACCACGTCCTACGGCCAGGAGTGTCTTCAGCGCTGTTGCCACCCACCCAGGTGGTGCCCGCAACGCCAACATCACCGGCATCACCTCCACGGGCGCTTGGACCCGGATCTTGTACGAGGCAGCCAACGACGCCGCCAGGGACGCCAGCCTGAGCACATCGAACGCCACCTTGACGCCGGTTAATGGAACCATGCAAGTACGCATCCGCACCGAACCAATCTTGAGCATGAACGCCAACCGCTAACAGTAGAACTCTAGGTGTAGACGCTAGTAGCGGTGTTCCCAGGTAATGTTTATTCATAGCCTGTGTTTTGCATTAGTTTTGTTAGTTTTGTGTGCGTCTGTGTGGGTACACCTCTCGCCTTCTCCATTGTTTCGGCCCGAGTGTTCTCTGAGGAGATCCCTGACAAATTTAAGTGGTGAGCTTGTGTCAGGAAACATTTCCCTGTTTCTTTTTGTTTTTTATCAGCCCTTTCTGGTCTCTGTCGACGGCAGAAAGTACGGATTTGGCAAAAACGTTAGAACTGGCTCTCGAGCTAGGGCAGAGCCAGAAAGAGGCGATGCGTCATTAGAAAACGAGGCAAAAAGGCAGAGAGAGGAAAGGGAGCAAGCAAGTGAAGACGCTTGCGCAGCAGAGGAGCGGCAAGGTAAACGAGCTCGCGAGGAACAGAGAAGAGCTCTCGAGGCAGAATAACAGGAGAAAAGAAGGGTAGAACGGGAGGAGTTAATTTTTTTTTTGTAAACAGGCGCATGTCGCGGAAGGTTATGAGGAGATCACGCACAATTATCAGCGTTCCTTAGCGGGTACAGAATCTTCTAGACCAGCTAGACTTTGTCCAATAAAGCTGATGGCTCCTTTTAATGATAAAAGAAATGATTTGGACGCATAGCTGCGAATAATTCGAGCGGATGGCTTTGGGACAAATCTGGAGCATAGCGAATGAGCCATGAAATTGAGCATGTGTTTAGTCGGGAAGGAGTTGAATGTGTTTGGGAGAATGCCTGCTGCTGATTGCATGGACTACGAGAAATTTAAGAAGACACTCCTCCAAAGATTCAGGCTTACGGCACAGGGATTTCTTGAAGGATTGTGCACCGCGAAACCTGAGGATTCTGAAACCGTCAGGCAGCTTTCCTGTAGGCAGACTAGCTACTTTGATAGGTAGCTTAATATGCCAAACACAGACAAGAGGTTTGAAGGAGTGCGTGTTAAGCTTGTGTCAAAGCAGTTTTTAGCATGCTGGAGTCTAAAGCTGTCGCTATTGCTAAAAGACAGAAAGTAGTGTTCACTGGAATAGTTTGCCGACACTGCAAACCAATTCCTCGAGGCTCAAAGGCAGGGAAATATGAGTAAGACAAAGGAGGAAACAGTAAACGTCTCAGAGGCAGATGCGATACAGCCAAGAACTTAAAGTGGTTTATCTAAGGCGCCAGTAAAGTTTTTCCACTGGGGCAAGGTGGGTCACCGTGCAGTTGACTGTCGGAATAGTAGCGTTGCCCAAAAGACACAGGTTGTGTGTCAAGGTGATAAAAGGCGGGGTCATACTCTGGATGAGTGCACATACAGAACGCAGGACCAAGCTGCATGCGTTGTCGACGCTTGGGCAGAACTTGTCGCACCACCTGGAGTTTCACAGCGGAAAGGAGTGCAAACGCCGCTGGAAAATGTAACTGTGAGTGGAACACCCAAGTCGAAACCAGCAATGCCGGTGGTGGTTGGGCAAAGAGGGGACCGTCATTTATTGGTGCTTAGAGACAGCTTGGCCAACACTGTCATGGTTCGGAGAAGCCTGGTGGAGGACGAGGATCTTACAGGGGAAGCATCGGCCATCAATCTTGTTCATACAACACTCAGGTACCTTCCTGAAGCCAGGATTCTAGTGTCCATGCCATATTGTACTGGACGGGTAGTGGCAAATTTGCTAGAGCAACCCATCTACGAAATAAGTTTTTGGAAACTTTACGGGTGCAAAATGTGCCGAGGACCCCGATCCCGAGTGGAGGTTGCTCGACGTTGAAGAACAGCCAATGGAGGAAAGGCCCACGACAGCTCAAGCGTGTGATGGGACAGTCAGTTTCTCGTCGGCAGTGAAGACACGACCTCAAGCGACAGCGAGAGCAACGCAGTGTCCGCTCTCTATTCCCGTAGCGATGTGTCAGCTTAACACCGGACGAACAACAAGAAATATTTCCCGGACCAAGACAGCCTGTTTCAAAAGAGTTGGGAAACATGAAAAAATAAAAGAGAAGTCGTATGTCATTCTTATATCAATTGGCAAACTGCTTTCTGCACAGAGATTGCATATTTAGCTCACGAAGGTGGGTTGAACAGCTAGTGTTACCGAACGATATGAGAGTGTTATGCTTAGGACATGATGCCTTTATGTCCGGACACCATGGTATTCAAGAGACGGTGGCTAGGATCACGGAGGAGTTCTTTTGGCACATAACTTTGTCATGGATCTCCACGAAGAACACTCGGACCGAAAGAATGGACTAGGCGACAGGTGCATCCACACACGCACATTTATTATACCCTACGTGACACCAACACTAGCACACTAAACTAACTAAACTTATACAAAACACAAATACTATTACTACACACTACCTAGAAACACTGCTACTAGCGTCTACTACTAGCGTTCCACTGTTAGATGTCGCAGTTCGTGCTCACGATGGGGTAGGCGCGGATGCGGCGTTGCATGGATCCACTAGCTGGCGTCGAGGTGGCCGTAGACGTGTTCAGGCTGGCGTGGCTGGCGGCGACGTAGGCTGCGTCGTGCAAGCTCCCCTTCCAAGGACTCATGGAGGTGATGCCGGTGATGTTGGCGTTGCGGGCACCACCCGGACGGGTGGCAACAGCGCTGGAGACACCCATGGCCGTAGCAGGTGGTAGAGCCCTCCCCTGACTCCCCGGAACAGGTCGAGGAACTGCAGGAAGCCTCCGTTGTGAAGTCCTAGAACTCGAGCTCACCAGAGTAGTAGCCGGTGTTGAACTCTTTCAGTCGAAGCGTCCCTGACCTGCCGGAGCCCCCGCTTCTCTGTTATTCCCACACACCCTGCATCCCTCTCCCTCTCTCCCTCGCCCTTTTATAGCCTTGGCGTCAGTCCACGTCAGCCTTGTCGTCTTCTTATTCTCCTTTTCTTCTCCATCAATCATGTCTTCCCACCTCATTGAACACTTCATCTTTGTTCTTCGGTCATCAAAAAGCTCACGGGATTCTGGAATAAACAGTAATTCTATATATATAACACTTTAAAAAAGTTGCCAAGAGAGCTTGTAGGGGTAATAGGCCTGTAACTACTTGCGGAGGTTTGTGGCTTTCAAGCTTTTAGATTGGAACAATAATGGCGTCTTTCTGAGCGGCTGGTATTTTTCTTGTACACGTATTTTTTTGAAAACATTTAACAGCACTTCTGCAGAGTGTTCCAATAGATGGGACAGCATTTGATGATGAATTTTATTGGGGTCTGGTGATGTTTGTTTACCAATAGACAGTATGCTTTTTATGTACTGAAGTGTAATCAAATTATTGCAAGGCTCGTTTGCCCAGCCTGCCGTAGAGAGCCTTTGTTTTTCGGTTGTATATTTGTATTTTATGAATGACTGTGTATAGTGTGAGGAAGTATAAACTGTAAAATAATGTTTATTTATTTATTTTATTTATTGATACTGCTTGCCCTTCTTGCGCTGACACAGGGTGGGTATTCCATGACTTTTTTGTAGCAACACACACAGAGTACAGTAAATTCAACTTAAGTCGGCAAGTGAAGCAAGCGCCCGTTTTCGATACATACAATTTTCTTCACGGAGACACTTAAAGTGAGCTCTCCGAACAATAACACAAATTTCGGCAATTCACATCGAAAATTAGGGTTACAGATGTATCATAGGTACCGCAGTTCAGGTTACAGCGCACTTTATAAATAAAAATAACAGTAAAAGGGAGGAAGTGATACCTGTCTGACTGCTGTACTGTTAGTGTATCAGCGGCAAGTGGGAGAGGATAGAATGTTCAAATTTTTCAATGGAAATAATTTCTATTATTTCCTACGGTAAGGTGTTGCAATGTTCAATTGTTCTTGTAAAAAAACCAAAACTTCAAAATATCGGTTCTTACCCGTAGATGAAGGAACTGTCTATAATGACTACCGCGTACAGGACGCGATGATTGTTTTTGAAGGTACCGTTCTGTGTTGAAATTGATTTGGCCTTTACTTATTAGCTGAAAAACTTTAGTCTGGCTATTTGTCGTCGTTGCGAAAGCTTCGGCAAGTTTAATTTATCAAGCGATTCGGTGACCGTGTCTGTTGACCTGCATTTTGAGGGCATGAGCCTTGCAGCCCGTGGTTGAACCTTGAATTCTTATCTATTTAATTTTTTCTAAAATCTTTCATACAACACTTGCATATCCCATTCTGGGGCGCTCTAAAGTCACGTATGCAGTGAGTCGGACATCTACGAGTTCAAGTCGAAGTTTGCGTTTCCTATACCAGTTTTTTCTCAGCTTATGCACATGTTTTTCACATGTAATTTCCAAATAAAATTCTCACATATAGTCATGCCTAAATATTTGAAATGCCTGACACGTGTTATAGGCTTTCCATTTATCTGGTAATCGAAAATAAAATATATTTAGTCTTCCTAGTTAACCTTGCAAAAACTGTTTTATCATGAATAATTTTAATTTTCCATCTTGAACACCACTGTCGGATACTGTTTAAACCCTGGTTCATCAAAACCTGATCTTTTTGACTAGAAACTGTTGAATAAGTAGGGCAATTATCTGCAAATAGAAGAACTGTAATTTTGGTGTTCAGACTTTCGGCAATGTCATTATAATAACTTAAGAACAAAATCGGGCCCATAACAGATCCCTGGGGACTCCCGAAGTGACTGGCAGCATTTCAGATTTTGCGCCACGTACTACTACGAACTGCGTTCTGTCTGCCAGGTAAGATTTTATCCACATAAAATTTTTTTGTTAAAGCCAAGAGAAGATACTTTTGTGAACAGCTGAGAATGCGCGACCCGGTAATCGATTTGGACAAGTCCAAGCATATAGCATCGATCTGGCTTCTGCTATCAATCGCGTATGCGAAATCATGAATTGTTATAGTGAGCTGCGTAACTGTTGACAGGCTTCTGAATCCATGCTGATTTGGTGGGAAGATATCAGAATTCTTGAAGCAGTGAAGCATGCTTTTTGATAGGATATACTCCAGGATTTTAAAATATAATTAATTTATTGAAATGGGCCTTTAATTGTCAACATTGTATTTGTTCTCAGAATTGCGGATCGGGACCACTCATGCCCGCAACCAGTCGGCAGGCAAACTTTGCTGTTCTAGATATGCTTGAAGATAACAATAAGGTAATTCGCGATCAAGTCCGCATAGCGTTTCAAAAATTCGTTAGGAATGCCATCTGGACCAGCTCACTTTTTTATGTCCAAATATTTAAAAGTGAAAGAATTTCTTCTTCGGAGAGAATAACGTCTTTCATAGCCATGTGCCATTCAACATCAAGTTCACGCAAGTTTACAGTCAGTGCTTGCGTACGATTGAATACTGAATGAAAAAATGGATTACACTTATGTGCTATAGCACACAGGTCTCTGATCACGCATCCATCATCTACAATATGGACACGAGGATTGGAAGTAGAAGAAGAAAGAGATCGCAGCCTCTTGAAGTAGACGACGCTGAAGTGTAGTTCCGTTTCTCTGGTGCCCTCGTTCAGCCGCTGCAGTTCCTTTTCAGTGTAACAACTGTTACAATATAATCATTTTTTTCTTTTGACGGTGCAAGGTGACGCCAAAACCGCTGCGGTGCTTGCTTCATAAAATTTGTTAGTGTAAAGCAGTGATATTTTCTTTTGCACTCTTTAACTTCTCCTTAAGAAGCCCGGACAAGAATAACATATCGGCGTGATTTCTGAATTTGTTTTCTTCCTACGTCTAGTTCTTCGCTGGAGCTGAATGATTTCTCTGATTACCCAAGGGTTACTTTTCCTGACACTCCTTATTTTCTTTAGAGTGAAGTTTTTTATGCAATAACAAAGTATATTCTTAAATTCCTCCCACATTGCATTAACGTGGTTTGCTCTGTCAAAACCGTACAGTGAAATTTCTAAGTAATCCAGAATGCTAACATCATCAGCACTCAAGAAATCTCAAACGCACACAATTCCTTTTGTTTTTCCTTCCGTAGTAAGAATTGTTTCACACAAAGCGATATGAGCCTGTGGTCGGACAGCCCATGAGAAACACAAATATCACAATTAGAAATCCTACTATCCATAAATATCCGGTCGAGCAATGACTGTGTGTTTGATCTAATGCGGGTAGCTTTCTGTGCTACTTGCTTTAAATCACTATTAAATGCAATGTCAAGGACTACCTCGGCATGTATAGAACTTGTAGTACCCAGGTCATAATCTTTCCAACAAATATTTGGGAGATTAAAATTTCCAGCGATAATGATGTGCGTGATAGAATTATCTCTGTCGAAGATAAAATCTTTTACTGATTCTAGGAACTGCAGTGGGGAACTGGGCGGCCTGTACACTGCTCCATGTATAGGGTAAGGTGGGGTTATTCGAGACAAAAATTGCAAACTCATCCTGTTTTTGCTCTTTTATTTCAAAACCTGAAAACGTTGTACAGCAGCCTTCCTTGGCATCTTAGCTAAGCGGTCAGAAAAACTGAGAAACATTGCAACATCACAACTATGAATACTGATCATTTATAAAAAAAGACCAATTTGTCTCATTTTTTCCCGACCCACGGGGCAAAACGAGAAATAAGGTGGGGCAAAAGAAGACATTTTGTCAAAACCGAACAAATTCAGCTCACGCACTCGGACCACTTGAAGTACAATCCATGGGGCCCTGCACACTCTTCGTAAGCCCACTCGTGACTCATCGTGCATTGGATCCACACAGAACGAGGCGCTGTATTGCTCCTTAATTACTTGGGCACGAGGCACTCCCAGTGACATTGGTTGCTTGTTAATCACTTCGCGGAACGTTTCTCTTTCAGTGCGATACACTGCGATTGAACACTGCCGCCAACAGCCCTTTCATTCGATTTCCCGCTTCGTTTTCTTGAGGCCATACCTGACTCCGTGACAGGTTTTGCTGAAACTAGCTTCGCCTCGTATGGCGATGGGGTCTAAACGGTGCTTGTCTCCGACTTCCCACTTTTTGGTTTTTCTATAGCAGGAACAGGAGAAAGAACTTGAAAGGTCGTGTCACTATGAGCGGGCTCTTCATTGTCTTCGGAAGAAGTAGTTGGGAAGACGTTAGCGCGGGATTCTTGGTGTTGACCGCAAGCCTGATGTCCCGCTGCGCTTCCCAATGGCGCTTCACCGAAAACAGTATCATCATGCGGCGCAAGAGAAAGTTGCCAAATACCATACTTCCGCAATCTATTCCTTATGTCACAGATGTTTATTGATAGTTCAAAGGATTTGCTTACCAGCTCACCTACATTCCCATCGTCATGCGAATCGCAATGTTGCTCAGCAGCCACTACCGGTATGGGTTGTTGTAGGCAGCTTTGAAGGCTTTGAAAAAGCTTACGTCAAGTGAATGCAGCTTGTGTGTTTGATTCAAGCTGCTTATTGCAAAGCTCGTATGAACCATGCGTCTCCAGTCGTTTTCCTCGCCGTTGAAGAGCATCCTTAGTCACAGAGGAGGCTTCTGGTGGAGCGCGAATAGAATGTTTTCGTTGGCGCAGGCTTCCTAGAGCCTTCTTCATATTGGAAGGAAGGAAGGAAGGAATAAGGAATGCCTCAGACATTGCTGGCACATACCAACTACGCGGGAGTGGCCAAGACACAGGCGGTTAATGCTAGGTACAGGAAAGTTTTGAAGGGAAAAGGAGTGGTAACAGTATGTAGTCCGATAGATTGGAAGACGGAAGGACAGGGGTCCTGTTAGGTTGGAGGCCGAATACGGGACAATTGCCTAATGTGCTTAATAGTATACAATGCCTGTAGTGTTTCAATGTCGTACTGACTGAGAGCGGGAAAAAAGAATTAGAATGGGAGTCGCTGCGTTTCTTGAAGAAAATTTTGCACAGTAGAGCGCACACTCCTGTCGCTTCGTCCAAGCAAAGGAGTGAGAATGGAAAGAACCGCCTAGTACACAGGCAAGCCTAGTTGATGGAATGGAATTTGCAAAAGACGCTTCCTCAAATGAGAGAAGCGGCGGCAGAACAGCAGGAATTGATCTATTGTCTTATGTTCGGCACATAAAGGGCACAATGAGGAAGCCGCCAGGTCATATAGGCCTCGCTCCATGCAGCCCACGTCGTCTTTGGTTTGTACGTGCAGGCAATTCTAGAAAACTTGACAAAAAACATAGGTAAAGTATGCACTTTTCGCGAGAAGAGGCTGCAATTGCTCGCTCCATCGACGAACTGTCGCGCTTTGCCCCTTCCTTAGGCTCCTACTGATTCAATTTTATAGTTATGAATATTACCACATAGGGAACTGTAATTGTTTCCACAGCTAGCCAAGTTCATTCAGTAACAACACAAATACATACTTTGTCGCTGGAATTCAGGGCTACGCTGTTGCACAGGTCCATACAAACGGGAATTCAGAATTTCGTATCTTTTTGACGGGACAGCCACTCCACGAAAGTCGCTCCAGAATTGCCGCCATTTTTAACATATATTTAGGGGACACTTAGCGGCACCTAAAGGTGGCTAAATAAACCTGTTTAATCTCAAACATTTTGCGCTAGATGTCGCTAGACGAGGCACGTCTCATTTTGCCAAATGCCTCATTTTAGCCCGCCTTACCATACAAGGCACGTGATAAAGGTTTATTTTGCAGGAAATAATTTCATTATCAAGGTTCCCTACCATCGCTATGAGAATAACGTCAATCTTGGAAATAACGGCGACGCCCCATCGCGTGAGTCTCGATCTTATCGAACCGTTTTGTAAGTGGCTGGAATTATCTCAGTCTTAGATTTCTAGTCGCAACTAGGTTTCTGTCACGACCAATATGTCGGGATTGTATTGTATCAGCAAGTGCTCTAGTTCAGTTGTTTTACTGTCAAGGCTTCGCGCGTTCACATGATTCAGAGTGAAATCATCACTTTCGTTTCTGATTTGTCATTCATGCTTGCCTTTGCTCTTTAGTTGTTTTTTTTATTTGATTCTGCATGCTTTCACGTCATCCCACTAAAATTTTTCGTCCCTAATTATAATCTTATCGCACCCAAGCCACACCTTTGCACCCGCATCATTTTCTTGTTTAACGCTGTATCAGAGTTTTTTTCCGTTTCCGTAGTGTGCTTGCAATAAAGTTGTCTGAAACTAACATACGTATCCTTCAGTTTTTTGCAGTTCTTGAATATCCGAATTTTTTCGTTGTAATCAAATAACCTTACTACGACCGGCCATACTATATTCCCATTCTTCCCTAGTCTGTGGATTCTTTCCACTCTGCTAACCTTCACATCAAGGCGTTCGTGAAATACTTCCTTCAGTACTTAGTTCTTGACGTCATCATTCCTATCATTCATCTGTTCCTCAATACGCAACACATCAAACTATTTCATCGGCAGCGGTCTTCTAGCTCTGCTGTTTTTTCTTGTTGGGACAGTTGGTTACTTTCTATACCTCGCAGCATTTCTTGAAGTTCCTTTAATCTTTTTCGAGCATTTTTACTTGACCCATTGCAGGTTCGAAATCCGATATTTTACTATTCGTTGCGTCTAGGCGATCTGAGAACGAAATCTGCGCGGCTCTGATTTCTCTGATGTCTTCCCTTATTACCTTCTGCCCTGCCGAATGTTCGCGCAACATAGATTCAACGCTGTCAGGCTCGGGGTTGAGATCAACATCACCGCCAAGCAATAACTTGAGTGCACAAAAGCAGTTGGAAGCAATATCCAGTAAAATATGTCGTCTCGGCACAACTACAAGAAACATTCCATCACTTCTGTATGGCAAAACATCACAAACCTGAAGAGAAAACAGGAATTTAGCGGCGCGCGAGATGATCCCCACAGTCTCGGCGAGCCCACTGAATAGGAAGCGTTGAAGGTCGTCCTTTGTACGCCTCGCTGTCGACGTCACTGATGGTCGAGAATCCAGAAGGGCACGGCGCATATGTAGCTGCAGGTCCGTGAGCGATAAAGACCCAGAATGTCTGCTTGTTCTTTAAAACTTGTCTCTATACCAGTGTCTGTCAGCAGAAAAAGCGTGATTGGGGAGTACCTGCCATTTATTTTTTCGGGATAAGGTGTTTGGTAGAGATATCCTAGTCATTTTTCCGGATCTTAAATCTGTGCACGTCGCTTATATTTTGGTCTTTGAGACCTTCCTGCAGTTCCTCCTCTGTCAAATGAAGAAAGTCACTCCCAGATATGAAACCGCGGGTTGTGTTCAGGGATCTATGGGCTGTGATGGAAGCAACGATTTACCCTATTACCACAATGTTCGGAAGTTTTGGAAGTTCGGGAGTCCTTTACGTTTTTCTGGAGCTCGAGTACCAAATCACCTCAGGCCATTTCCTTTACTTTGTAACCTGGGCCCAAGGCATCCGTCAAGGTCTTTGAAACTACGAACAGGGGATAAAACTCTAGCTGGTTTTTCATCTACTTTGCTGTATACTACATTTATTTACGAAATGGTACCTTCTTTTTCTGAAAAAAATCTGCTACCTTGTTCCGCCCTCTCTTTTAAGGGCGATAATTTGTGGAGAAGCGGGAGCCATGAAATATGTGCATTGTTCGGCCGCGGTGCCAGCAGCCCATCATGGAGCCCAACGAGGGTATGGCACAGGAGCTTGCCAGCAAGCCCTGCCCACGACAGCTGTACAAGCTAACTGTAACAAAATATGACACAACTCAGAGTACAGTCACACAAGGTTAACTCTCGCCATCTATGAAAAGCGGAAACACCGAGATGGGAATAGGAGACAAAACAGTTGTGAGAAAGAATATAGGAAAGCTAAAGATAGAGGGCAGGATAGGAAAAGGCGACTGCCGTTTTTCCCCGGTCGGGTAGGGCGGAAGTGCCGTCTACAGGAAACTGGGGCCAATGTGGTGTCTTGCCTCCACCAAGGGGTCTTAAGGGTCCAAACGCTCGGCTTCGGCTCAACCAGCAAGAGCCCATTTTTCCTGTTCACGGCGATGCTACGCACGGCTAGGTGCGGGTGCTCGGGTCCGTGGTGATCTACAGTTCACGATCATTCCCCTGCGGGGATGTCCCTGCGGATGCTCGGGAACCCTTCGTGTCGCCATTTACCAAAGTCTGCACGCTGCAAACGCCCCCCATTCGGGGCATCATTCAAACTAAAGCTACAACATTATCCATAATAAAGCTTTGACTCCATCTCTGCTGTTCACTGCGTGTAAACATCTTCCTTTTAGGAGCTTAATAGGGGCCGAGGTAGCGACAACGCTCAACAGCGTATAGGGGCGGGAATGACATCAGAGAGCAAGTATGGTCGGACACAAGCGCACTCCACAGCATATCCAGAGCATTGTGGATTAGGCGGTGCGCGCTCGCCAGTATTGTCTTTATTTCTATTTATCTTTCCATTGCGTATCGACAGCAAACTCATTCGAGTCCGTAGAGGTACAAATTATGACACTGAAGCTCCGCCTGAAAAGTATGACGTTACAGTGTTGATTAATATTTTGAACTTATTTGTTAATTAGTACCTATTTCTAATTGCACACGCTCTACAGCATTCATAAATACGCATACTAGGCCACTTGACATTTAGCAAGACATACCATGTCTCCCTTTAAAAAAATCACACGAAAGAGTCTCTATGGCCTATGTGTAGCCTCCCTGACCAATTATCCCAATTTTCTTTCCAGCGTATATAAACTACTTTGCATCCTTATATGTCGTAATGACCTTTAAGGCATGCTTTAACTTTAACGTCGAAATTTAACTTGTGTCGTAATGATTTTCGTTTTCTAGCTAAGCGATTGGCGTCAAAAACCTCATGACCAATCCTGAATTAGGGCGACAAACCGCACGGATTTTCTACAAACGTTTGCTCTAACGTGTTCGCATTAATATACTAGGGTGTTGCAGTGCGCACCACTTTTATTTAGACAACGCTCATAGGTGTCCGATTTTCTATTGTATGCACACATGCAAAATTTAAACAACAGACACTCAGGAAAACTGACCATCCCCAAAGGATAAGGCTTGGCGAAAAGACTCGATGCGAGTGCTATATATAGGTAGAGCAAGCATCCTGTGCAAACATTGTGCAAAAATGAATTAGGGAGGGTTCCTCGGTAGCAGAACGAATGTGCCGAGGAAAACAACTTGAGGTCAAGAACGTAATCTTAATTTTCGCGAGAGCGAAAATTAATCTCAGGCCGAAGTGCGGGCAGTAGCAGAGTCGAGAGAAGGCACATAATAAAAGTATAGGAAGTGTAACAAGAACATAGAAAAAGGTTTGATGCTTATAATTCCTTGCGCTACCCGGGAGCGTTCTTACCACAACAGCGCGTCAGCGCACGCCGCTACTTCATTGTGTCTGGTAAGGCTGAATAGTGCAGCGCTGCACTGTTCTACCGAAAAGGGTTATATCAGACTGTTTTGGGCACGAAACCCTTTAGTACATAGGTCGGAATTGAGTCCTATTCCAGGCAGAAACTTGCTAAGCTTCGCTGCCATGTAACAGAGTTTACAAGAAATACATTAGAAACATTAGCTGCTTCTACTTGGTTGCGAACAAAATAAAAAACCATTGTTGCATCAAGACGTACAACACACAGGAAAATAGACAGCAAGGACGCTTACTTAAAACTGCTTATTTAATGAGGTGAAAGCTCGCGTAATATACAGCCTTCCGGAACATTCGCGCACGCGCACGTGTGCAAGGCAACAAGAAAGTACGACCAAAAGGCTTTACAATAGAAGGCGTGAATGGAATTTCTTCACAGCCTCACAGAGATAAACAGATGTGCCGCTAACAGAATTTGAACCCGCATTTTTTACGTGAAAGGCTTGCAGAGTTTCACGACCTGTTTGTTTTCTGTCTAAGGCCAGAAGCCTCTGATTTTGGGCGCTCTCTTTATTTAAAATGGCCTATTTTTAAAAATTAGTCGACGGCTTCTCTGAAACACCTGTCATATACAGGTTATTTACGAAAAAAAGTAGACTTTCAGGTAACTCACACAACTGTCCAAATATGCGTGCTTTTCCAGAAAAGAACGATCATGAAAGGTGCGCTCCACGCAGCAGAACAAAAAGAAATGGGGCTGCATTTGGTATCGACACAACATGGTTAGTTGGTTGGACCGTTGCAGTACATTGCGTTTTGCGGATTATGTGCGTTCTGCAAGATCAAGCTACAACAGCACGCCGTGCACGAAGCAGATTCACCGGAAACGTACTTTTACTTGCTTAATTGGGACATCTGTATTTGCATGCTCATCACTAAATTATTCAAACACGCTTTAGTACATGTCTCCATTATGCGTTTTCTAGACATCTGTGCAATCTCTATAGACGCTTCTTCGTTCACTTCCAAGAGTAGAACAGTCAATCCTGGCGGATTGAAAGCGTTCTCGTGGAAGCGTCCCACAATTATCTTTCGTACTTTTATTACCTGAAGCCGTTTGAATGTCATACCTGCGCCGTAACATGACCTCCAAGAATTGTACGCCAAAAGCGGAGCTTTCGATCCAGAACTAGATACAGACGACACAGCACTGCTCCACTGCAGTTTGAATAAAGAAAGACACGAAAGTAAAAACACAGAAGGCCTTCTCCTAGGAACCTCCTCTCTGTGTAAATTGAAAATTTCGCCCACGCCTGTGTAACAGTGAAACAACACATACGCAATAAAACCAGTGATTGCGAGAAAGTGATTAGCGGAACGTATATGACGAGACAAACAACATGAGGTCCGGAACGTTATCTTTATTCAGCGCAAGACCGAAAATTTTTCTTTAACCGAGGTGCGGGCAGCTGCAGAGTCGAGAGAAGGCAGATAAAAGATAGCAAGACTATTAACAAGGAAGAAAAAGGTTTGATTCTTACAATTCCTTTTGCTAAGCAGGAATGTTCTTTTCGCTATACCGCGTATGCGCACGCCATAGACACAATTCTAGGCTTGGAAGTGGCCATGGCATGATGGCGACCATGAAGCCAGCACAGAACCAGGAGGAAGACCGCAAAGCAGGGGCTAAATTTAAGGCCGACACATGACAGAGAGATCTCAACAATTGTTCCGTCTAAGGCCAAGTCCGTCTTTGTGTAAGGTTGATCCCTCGACACAGTAATAACCATACAGTGCCGTTCTGCGTGTGTTTGGGAGACGTGTGCGGAGCTGAAGACCATGCACAGAGAACAGCATCTTTAAGCTGCTTGAAAAATGGAGGTCCGTCAAATACGTACATAGGGCGAGATTGGGCGACACTCTGGGCAACATGTTCATGTGCGTGGTTAATTTCTTCTTCACGCGCTAAATTGATGGCCGGTATGTTATAACCAAGAACGAGAAGAGAACTCAAGGAAAGTAGAGATATGTGGCGTCGAAAACGTGACAAGATTTTCACACAAAGATATTCCCGAAAGGCTTTCTAAAAGAATTCAGTCTGAGCTCCAATGTATATAGGCGGAACCAAACCGACAGAGACACGTCAGGAAAGAACACACTACTGGAGAATCGCGCAACGCAAGAAAAAGCCCACTGATATCAGTGTCATTGGGAAGGTAGAAACAATTGGGAAGGTAGAATAATCAGGCACACTCGCGCGCCCTCACTCCGTGCCTACCTGTCACAGCTGACGGAGATGTTTCAGCCTCGTCTAGATATCGTTTCGAAAATTCTTCACAGACACTTTCTTCATCATTTACGTGATTCAGCGAAAATAAAACAACGTGATTGTATACGTATTTATTTCATTCTTGTCTTCTGCCTCATACGCACTCTACGCGAGTACACTTCAAGCGGTACCCTGGCGCACAACGTGCCTAGCATTTGGAGAACGGTCGCCTTACGGTCCGTAAAGGAATTGAGAAGAGTCGTGTAAGTGAAACATGAAAACAGAAACTTCTTCGAGCGAGCATATTTTTGCAGTGATCATTCGGAAAAAATACCACATTCTTCCTAAAACGAGCGTGCGGGTTCTAAGCTCAGAAACGATCACCCCATATCTGGGGCATCTGGGAGGAATCCAAATCTAAACTGTGAATTTAATATTTCAGCGGTGAAGAGCTCCAGGTGGTCGAAATTCCTCTCTAGGCCTTCTCGCGGATACCGTTCAGGTACGTATGTATACCTGTTAGAAGAAAATGTTCTGAGCCGCTAATTTATTCCGGACTGCTTCATTATCTACAATACATGAAAAAAAAAAGCATAGAGATAGGAGACCACTGCTGCTCTACATCGTCGACCGAAAAAGAAGCCAAGAAAGGAGCTTCTGCTGTGACATTAAGAATATCCCGTATTAGGATCATACGCTAAATTCCGCCACTATAACGGAAATAAATTGAAGCACGCATGTGGAAGCGTCTCGTCTCTACGCGTCTGAAACTGACCCGCAGAGTTGCAAGTGAGCAGAGGTGAAAGCACCCAACCTCAATGATCAGACTTCACGAAGCAGTGGTGACCATTAGCATATTGCACACAATGCCTTTAATCTTTCCCTCGGTATCAGAGCTTGACTCTCCCGAAAATTCTTACAGAAAGAGCCTAACAAGAAGAGTCCTTGGAGTTATGCAGGCAGCAGCGAACAATGAAATTCTTGCTAAGTCGCTATCAAAGTTTCTTAGCGTAATCGGGTCGCAAAGGTTACTATTTCAACTTGGCCGCCTGGGAGAGACGGTGCTGGTCAAACCCTTCTGCAGTGACTTCGAAAGATATCTGAGCACCGAGCCTACTAGGCCCTAATACTCTTAGTTGCTTGGGCCTATCGTCCGAAGACAAAGCAAGCTCTTGAAACAACCCTGTTCTTATGCGAGCAGCGACTGTATGGTCTCGATTTTTGGAATGCCGCTAAGCGCAGTTCTTCTGTGGCGGTAACACGTTCTCTCGTGCTCAAACCTTTGAAACAGAATATGCCTGTCATCTCCAAATATTCACTGACGTTCTGTGGACAAGGCGAGAGGACCTAGCGCAGCATCTCTTAGCATTCCTTCTTTGCATACTGCCTGGTCTGTGCGCCTTACTGAAGTCGTGCTTTCCACATCGGCTGAGAGCGTTGCACTTCAGTCGGCTTTACGCAAGACAGTGTATTCTCTGACTCAATCTGTTGTGATCCTGACGGAGTGAAATTTTGCCTTGAAGGGTTAGAATGTGGTCTCTTTAATGAAGCTTTGTCTCATAGCTCTCTGTGCATGGTGGATAATCTTCACAGCGAAGGCATCTGCATGCAACTGCAATGCATGCCTTCACAAATAGGCAACATAGGCACCGATCATATAGGCAACGAGGTGGTGGACAGCCTCGCCCATGGACCGCTGTCAGGCATTCCGTCCGTAGAATTGATCTGGAGATCCGTCAGTAAAATTGAAGCTTTCACCTCATGGAAGTTTACCAGTGAAATAGGTCCCTCGTTAATGTGTATCCAGGCGACGGACCATGGACCTGTTTTGGCCTGCGGACTAGCGGTCACGTGAGGTTTCGCTTCCGGTCTACGAGGTCTGCGCATGGTCCGCGGGCCGGATAGCGCGAGAAATGCGAGGGCATTTTTTCTGGTGGATGACCACGGACTTTTTGCCTACTCGCACACATCAAGTCTGGCACCTACACCACACTGGTCTTTCCCAACTCAGTGCTCCCAGCAGTCGAGGCGACACCAGAAAAGTTCTTTGGTTCCACTGTTAATAAGTCAACGTGGCCGGACTACGCTACGTTTTACTTTTTAGCCTAAGTACAGCTTTATGGCGTGATCATAAGTGGCCATTCGGCGGCGAGAGCGAGCAAAATTAGTCGAAACGTTGGCGTTCACGACGTAGACAGATATGGTTAGAAAAGAACAACTCACGCTGTCTACGTGAAATGAGCGTATGCACTCTCATGTACGCTAAACGCCGGTATTTTTCAGCACGCTACGGCATTTCTCACATTTCCCACTTTAATTTCAGCGTATGCAAACACAGACGGAAGGATACGCTCAGCCTTGAGGCGCCATGTAGTTGTTAGGACGGGTAAACGTTCGCTCCGCCTAAGCCTGGAAGGGGCACAATCGTCACTCTAAATAAAAAAAATAAAGCTATTATTTCACTCATACGTCTTCTTGTAGGCGAGGTGAAATCAAACGAGAAATGGCTGCGCCATTTATTTCCAGTGAACGCAAAGAAAAACGCAGTAACAACAATGAATACAGTCCGAAGCGAGCGGTCCTGCTTGGAAGCGTGCTGCCATGTTTGTCGCCGCGGGAATGCTACCTCCTCCTCACCGCGGCGGAATTGTGTCCCGTACCGATCGAGCTTTCCGCTGTGTACTTCGGCGGAATCTCTGCCGCGGCCGCGGTTTCCGCTTGTTCTGGCCGCCGAATCCCGAAGTGTGAGACGAGCTTTGCTGCAGGCTGATCACCGAGGCTTGGCCAGCCTTGTTGTCTGATCTTTTGGTCCGTCGTGTGGATGCTGTCGCCGGCCAGACCCGGCTGAGCCACGCGCGGTCGACCCCACGTGACTGGTCCGCAGGCCAGTCCGTGGCGCGCCGCCTGGATACACCATAACGGCACCTGCAATTCAGCGCTGTCTGGTTTATAATAAATATTTGTCATTAAAAGCTAGCCCCTTTGTGACAAAACTACCCTTAGCGACATCTGACCATCTCGAATTTGTTCTTTGTGTCCATCAAAAACCCGCCAGGAAAATACTTACCAAATTGCCGGCAGAAGATTCAAGCTCAGCATATTTCCCCTACATTTTAGTGCACCTACCCTTCCGTTTTATTTAAGTATTTTGGAGGCGTTTCACAACTTTTTCTTGCCTCCTCGATATTGCGTAAAAGAAGTAAAATCATAAAACATGACTTGATAACTCGACAGTGCAAAATAATATAAAGACGAATGGACTTAGTATTTACACACACAGATACATATCAAACAGCAAGAACACCCAGCGTAAACCACGAACCAAAATCATATGAAGCCCTCATGTTCACAAAATTGTGAAAGAACACTACATGCTTCCATAACTTAGCCTGCGGACCAGTTATTATTCCGGAAACAACAAAGGCATCCTTTGCATACGATTATCAGCTTAACAATATGCACTCATTGTAGCCAGCCTAAGCCCACTGCTGGAAAAAGGACTTTTATTCATATACCTCCAATTATACCTCTCATGACGTAGTTGAGGCCGCCCTACTAGCCTAACTTTCTTGACGTCCACTTTCCAGAATTGCTGCCTCCTCCTACTGCGTTTGCATTCTTTTATTATCTAGTCCGTTACTCTTAACGACCATCCATTTTCTTACCGTGTCGTTTCATACGCTGCCTATGCCCATTTTAAGGCTCGAGCTCGACTATACTATCAGAGCTCAATATTGTTTGCTGAATATCTCGGGTCTCTTCCTATCTCTTGACGTTACGCAAACCATTTTGCAATCTATAGCTGACTCCGCTCTCCTCAACTTAAGGCCAAACATTAGCATCAGCCTCCACGTCCCTGCCTCTTAATTGAGAACTGGCCAGACAGAACTGTTGTGTACTTTGCACTTATGGGATTCTTGTAAGCTGCCATTCATGACCTTAGATCGCCCGCCAATTGCTCCCACACCCCATAGTCATAGCCCTGATAGGTACTTTCCTCACAGCGTATTTGGTTCGCTTCAAATTAAAGTCGTTGCAGCTAGTCTGGGCGCGCAAGCCTCATTTTGGCTTCAACTGAACTGTCGATGACCGTCACTGTAATTAGCCCTGCTACAATGAAACACCGGATAAACCGGTGCAACTAAAGTCACTATTACTTCATGCTTGGCTTCAACGCACCGACGATGAACGGTACTCTAGTAAAACACCTTTTTGGGCTGAGTTTAGCCATTGAATTTAGGTAAATAACCCGTGCCAAACGAAGAGGCACACTGAAAACTGGGAAGAACAGAAGACAAGAGACTTGACTACCAACAGTTTATTTAACAGATCTGGACTCAAATATATAGCGGCCACCGAGTAACATGACCACCACCCAATCACCTTACAGCTAAACAATCCGCCGTGAACAAAAATATACTATGAGCACATTCACCTTCTTTCTTCCTTTACTATCTCACAGCTACCCTGTCTAATGCCTAGTGCAGAAAGTTTTAGTAATAGCAAGTAATCAATAGAGTATCACCAATTAATACAAACAGCAAACAAAACAAAGAAAACTATAAATCTTCAACAATCCCAACCAATTCAAGAAGAACTGAATTTAATTCTTTGAATGTAAACGAGTCTGCTTTCTATCAAGGCGTTGTGATTAAAAGACTAGATGTCAAGAAGACAACTACCATTCCTTAATGAGGCACGCGGGTCCAAGAAGCCCCAAAACTTGGCAGGACCTGAGATCGCAAGGCAGCGGCGCATCACTTAAGCACTGCACGTCTGCGCCAGTAGTGGTAGGAGTACTCCCGGCGATCTAAGAATGTAAAGTCGAGAATTAGCAATTCAGCATATATATATATATATATATATATATATATATATATATATATATATATATATATATATATATATATATATGTATATATATATATATATATATTAACCCATTAAAGCTTTCGGGTCATATCTTTAAGGTGGAGATAATGGGTTCCCTTCATTTATGTAGCTCCCATCGAATGTTTGTTGGTGGACGGGAGACAGACCAACCTCACAACGCTCTCTCGTTTCGTTTAGGCAGGTTACTAAGGAGCCCTGCAGTTTATTAAAATATGTTCGCAAAAGTCGAATGCGGTTTCCGATATGCCTTGTTTGCTATAGCACAGCATACCGAATGATTTTGTGGGTTACTCCAATGCTTGCAATTTGTTCAACAATTTTTTTTCACATTCCTTCCGCGATGGACCAAATCTCTTCTTTTTCACAGGACTTGAAAGTGTTCATTTAGGCTATTGGTATAAGTATTTTTTCAGAATTTTCTTTGCTTTAGATACAAATGTGTCGATCGACTTTAATTGAAGAATCGGTCGTATAGAAGTAACAAAAAACCTGTAAGTTGAGTTGTTCGCAAAGTTAACTCCATTTTCTGCACAAATTGCTAATTAATTCTCAAGAAGGAATAACTGCACACTTAAATTTGTAGCTTCCCTAGTTGTCGTCGTGTTACGTCGAATAGAATCAAGTTGGCGATCTCTCCAGTTTGTGAACATAAAGGGGTGGAACACTGTTCATTTCAAGCTATGTCATTTGATCAACACTGCGCAGTGAAAAACAAGACATGGCCACGAAGTTTTCGAGAACGATAGAGTCAGTAAGTCATAAAACTATAACATAGGGAATGGGAGTGATGAGTTCTGTCGACCCAACCAGATGGCCCTCAGTCAGCGCTGAACATCACCTCCTGGGCTCATGCTGTGTCCCGAACTTCTTCCGGATCACACCTCGCAAGACGGGTAGTCGATTTCTGCGAGACTAAAAACTTCTGAATTTCTTTGGCCGGTGGTTTTGCGGGGCACCTTCAAAAAAAGGGTTCTATTGTGGCTCTCTAGACCCATTTTGATCTATCGAGCTCGATTGCTCTCTGGCATGCTGACATCACACCACCACCGCCTTGAAAGCCATTAGACTTAAAAGGCGCTCCAGCAAGCTTCAGCATTAGTTGACACGGCGGCAGAGCCGTGACAATGTGACAAAACGTACTCCTACCTGGGAATGTTGGTGATGTAAAGTATATTTTTCTTAGTGGAAAGCCTTGTATAATAGTGCTGCATTATCCGCATAGCTTTTTGCATTATGTCTGTGACTGTGTCTGGATGGCACTCACTCAAATTGTCTGGAGACATTGAGTCCAATCCCAGCCCTCTTAGCGAAAAAAATGTTCTATGAACTGATTACCACCTAGAGAGGAATGTCCAAAATCTCTTAACTTTCGCAAAGCGAAACATCGGCTGAGGCATTTATTGGAATGCAAAGCAGGCTTCAGATAATTGAAAAAAATTGCAGAGCCTTCAATGAACACACAAAAGCATTGACGACTAAGAAAGTTCTGTTGAAGACCGAGGCCTGACCATGAATTGTATTTCCAGGCAGCTTGAAAATATAGAAAATTGACCCGGTCGCAGCAACCTCTTTATTTAAGGTGTAATAGACGAATTGCGCGAATCTGCAGAGACTTTGCTGAAGATGGTAGATGATAGATCAGGTGAAAAACTTGTTGAGAACTAAATTCCATAGAAAGAATTTATAGGCTACAAAAAAAGAAAACGTTAGGCAAGGACCGTCCTGTTACCCTGAAGTCAAATTATTTTAGAGATAAGAATAACATTATGCAGAACTGCCACAAAACTCCAAGATAGTCAAATGAAGATATCAGAAGTCCATTCCAAAAGAGATGTTGATATCCGCAAAATGGTGTGGAATTCATCAGATGCTGAAAGGATCAACGGGCCAGAGTTAAATTAGTTTTGGACAAGATTAAGATTTTCGACGCCTTCTAGGTTTGGGATGAAGCAGACGGTGAGATATTGAAGTTTCATACCCCAACCGAAAGAGAATAAAAGTGATTCAATAATGCTCCCAATGCATGCTTAAAGGCGATGAACATATTCGCAGGAAGAAAAGTCAACAAAGCAGCCGCCAACTAATACATTACCTTGGAACAGGAAACACACATATTAATAAGAAGTAAAACTAAAATATATAAAAAAGTTAAAATAAAATAAAAAATAAGCTTGTTCAGGACGTATCCGACGAGGAGGTCACGCCGCCCGATAACAAAATAATAATATGATTTTGGTTACAAAGAAGAGGTTTAGTGGCAATCTTGGTTATAAGCGATATATTATCACCTGTGTTAGATGTTCCATGTAATATAGAACCACTATGAATAAAAATTCGACCAAAAAACCGCTCGGGGATCTGGAAAATCTATGTGGAGATCATTAAAGTGCACTGATATCGCACAGCACACGGGCGCCTTACCGTTTTTCCTCCATTGGACATGTATTCAAAGCAGGATGACAGATGGAAGGAACATCAGCGCTACTTGACACAGTGTTCATATATTCTGAACTGCTGCCAAAACATTGAACCTGTGAACTCTACAATGGTTTATCTGATCACAAGATGGTAATAATTGATTTCTATACGTTTCCAGATCATTAGAACAATAAACTTAATTCGCTTGAAAACTTTTCAGCCATTTACAATTATGGTGTGTTGGAATGCCTCAAGGGCTCGTTTGTGATTTTATGTACCTTTCTGAAAGCGGTGAAACCGTTGACAAACCATTGCATTACATTTAAACATCGTGAAACACTCTTTTAAGCACGTCACTCCCAACCTTTTCACATGTACAAGGAGGAAGAATCCTTAGATCACAAGGCAAATCATACACATGAAACGGAAATTAAAACAAAAATGGAGGAATAAGAGTAAAAATTATGTTCTTTGTGAGAGTAATGTCATTAGTGAAATGAGTAAGGAACTCAAGCATATTCTCTAGGTTGCTAAGGGCAAGTTCTGCAATGCAACAATGAAAGTTGATGCACCTGAGTAGTTGATGCACCTAGCAAACTTTAGCATTTTGCTATTCCTGCGATGACTCGAAGTAATGGAGATAAATATAACACAGAAGGAGCTGAAACAATAACTCGTTTTTTTATCTGTCTTTCCTTCTGACGAAGACTTGTCCCCAAATGTAGGAGGCTCCAGTTCAAGACAGAGACATCAGAGAGCAAAGAGTTCTTAAATTCCTGCTTCAATTGTCTGCAAATAAAAGCCCAAGTCTTTACGGAATCCCCAACGAATTCCTGTTCATATATGCCAAGTGGATTGCCAAATACATCACAAGTGTATTTTCAAATATCTATCACCACAGGTTATTTGCGGTCTCCGTCGAAATATGCCAAAAGTTATTCCGATTCATAATAGTGGTTGTAGAATTGTTGTCAATTTTTTCCGACAAATTTATATCCTTTTTACATGTTTTATGTCGCTTTAGCATATTGTATTTAGACACCTTATGGCGTACCTTGAAAGTAATAACATACTTTATCCTTCTCAACACGTGTTCCGAAAAAGACTTTCTACAATTACCCAGCTTATAAACCCCTTTCACAACCTCTACGAAGGGATAAATTGTCGTGGCTAAACTGATATACTATTCCTGGACTTTATAAAAGGGTTCCAAAGGTTGTCCCATCAAAAGTTGTTACTAAAAACAATGCTATATTCAGAAACTCAATAGAAAACTGGTTGTCTTCCTACCTCTCCTCCCATGAGCAGTTTGTATACATCGTCTTTTTCCCGGTGGTATAAGCTAGTGCACAGAGAAGCTTTATGGACCCTATTTTAATTTTGGTTTTTATAATTGATATTTCGAAGTCTAGCACAGTTTCAATCAGAATATTCGCTGAATACTGCCTGTTATACCAAAGAATGAATACCTCATCTGATGAAGAACAACTGAAGGCTTATCTACAAGCAATAGAAAAGTTGTTCTCTAAGTGGAAATGGTGCTAAACGAAGACTAATTCATATATATATATATATATATATATATATATATATATATATATATATATATATATATATATATATATATATATATATATATATATATATATATATGTTATTAAAAATATTAAATATAATATACAGTTAATCCATTGGAGGCGAACTAATTAACAGGATACAAACGCGCAAGTATCCCCGCTTAAACTTCTCTTCTGACCTGTACCGAGATAAGCACATAAGTAACGTATGATCCAAAGCGCTTGAAGCAATATGGGCACTAAGACGCAAAATCCGTAGTGCAACTCCCAATGCAAAAATACTCCCTTAAAACACCGTGGTGAAACCTGTAATTGAATATAGAAAATATTTTGGGATCCGCACACTGCGCCTAACAAAATAAAAAAATGATAAATGTTTAGAAACTTCCCGTTTCAACTACAATATATATCGCCGAATAGACAGCGTAATGCCATTACCTGAGGGGGAGAATCGCACCCCTTGCCGCTGAAATCCTGCAAGATAGCTGAATCCGGGCTAGCAACTGCACCGAAAGACTTAATAAGGGTACCAGCTCACCAGGACATCCCAGGCAATGAGAACGTACATACCTCAGCCCGAGCATTTCTTTCCCGGGCACTCAGTACGGATGTCGTGGAAGCTCCTACATCCCCCCCCCCCCCCCCCCACAAGCTTACATCGACATGCCTCAGCCCTTAAGATTATACCGTCGCGTCTAACCTCCGACGGCTAAGATACAAGACAAAGGAGAAGAACTATAGCTCCGAAAGCTGCAGACTAACACTTAAAGCTTCCCACAAAGACTACACGCAATAGATCCACAGACATTTGATTCAATATGCAAATTCTACAGGAAGAAGGCGGACCTGTTCCACAGAGTACGTTCCTGCCAACCAAATCAGGTGGTCAATGTTAACAACCAGCCAACGCACGACGGGTAAAAGGCAGCTCTGACCAACCCAAACGAAACGAGTGGAAAAGAACTCATGGAAAGAACCCACACAGCAGCGTACGCCAATGGGGTTCGGGACCGAGTGTTATAACTGCCACTACAACCTCCTAAACATTTTCATTTAAAACATTTTCACCACCACCGTGAGGAAGGCTTTTTTCCTCGAGCTTTTAAAGTATGCATAATGCTGCCTGATTCGATTGCAATCAACAGGCATTACCAGCCGCGGTGGCTCAGTGGTTAGGGCGCTTGGCTATTAATCCAGAGTGTCCGGGTTCCAGCCAGACCCCGGCGGCCGCCGTTCGATGGAGGCGAAACGCAAAGAGGCCCGTGTGCTGTACAATGACAGTACGTGTTGCAGATCCTCAGCTGGCCGAAATTATACCGGAGCTGTCCATTACAGTGCCTCTTTCTTTCTTCTTCTCTGTCTCTCGTTTATACATTCCCTTAAGTCGGTGTTCAGGCGTCCACCGAGGTATGTGAAAAGTAACTGCGTCATTTCGTTTCCTCAAGAACAATATCAGTTTTTTTATAAACTAATCGCGCGCCGCAAGGGTGCATAAAAGCAAGCACTGGCGGAGTCAAAAGGCAGCGTGTTTGCAGTCGGCGCCAGGTAACTTCCTGCGCTTTTCTTAACGATTTGTGGGGAAGCGGATGTGCCCGCCTCACCAGCCTAAAGTGATGTGTGAAGTCATGAAATGAAATCAACCCGTCCCTCGTGAAATTCGGGTCGGAAGGCGCACTCACTGTCTGGTCGACAAAACATCGGGCTTGCGAAAGAGTCGCCTCACTCCCGGGATTAGACGAATGGGCCGGGACCCACATCAATTCAACTTCTCTAATCAGATGGGGGGCAATTTGAAGAATGCGAAGTGAGCTATATGTGATACGGCCCCTCTCCAAAATGCGAATGGCTCTTTGTTTTGTATTCGCTGAATGTAGTACCAGCACGCGCGTTCGCTATAGCTAATGCTATTGTCTATTTTTCCAACATCTCGGAGGAGATGGTTTCTATCAAAGCGGCCGCCAACTGGGCGCCGTTTCCGTTCACCGCGACCAGTGCAAAGCTTTTTTCGAGGTTTCGCGGTATTCCGCTGCGTCCACGCAGGCCACATTTTCGTGTCGGCCGTATTGGGTGTGTAGGTCGCGAGCCCTCCCTGTGCGCTTGTTTTCGTGGTGCGCAGGGTGCATGTTCTAGCGTAGGGATTTAATCAAAAGAGCTTTCCTGGTGTGTGTGGGTACCTACGTTTTCATAACCCTCTCTTGGAGCTGTTCGCAAATTTTAGAGTATATAGGACGGCCCTTCCCGCGCTCGAACGAGGGAGTCGTCTTGGCTGTGAAGCGAGTTCCCCTTCTGACAGCTCCGAGAGTGGGTTGTGCACCCTAAGGGCAAGCAATCTTTCTGCGGACGTACTGTGCGGGAGCCAAAGCGCCGCCTTCTAGGCCTGCATGATTGCAGCTTCGACCTTGTGTTTTTCTGCGAACTACAGTTGCAGGTAAGGAAGGGAATATACGATCCTGCTCAGCACGAAAGCCTGCACAAGTAAGACAAAAACGCTAAGGCGCCCATGTGCTGTGCGATGTCAGTGCACATTAAAGATCCCCAGGTGGTAAAAATTATTCGGGAGCCCTCCACTACGGCACCTCCTTCTTCCTTTCTTCTTTCACTCCCTTCATTATCCCTTCCCTTACGGTGCGGTTCATGTGTCCGGCGATATATGAGACAGATACTGCGCCATTTCCTTTCGCCAAAAACCAATTATTATTAATAAGTAGGACATAAATCTTTCTCTTTCATGCCTCGTCTTTTGCTGGAGATCCGCCTGATTATTCGCACAGTTTGGTTGACCGTGGCCGGGAGTCGGTTGATTGTTTAGGTGTTTCTTCGATTGTTCTGTATGTTCATGCGCAGTATGCATATTGTTCGAACATCCTCGCCAGATGTCTTTACACATATACATTCAGAGGGGTAGGGGGGGTCAGGATTGAATTCCTACCGCGTGGCCTGCCAAACGAACGAGCGGTTTCGATTTCAAGTGCGAACACTCAAGGCCCGCTCCCGGCGCGTTAGTTTCAATTTTCAATTATGGCAACTGCCTGCTGCCGGGTATCCTCTATTTGGCCGTCATTTGCAGTGGTTACCCACAGGGTGATGCCGTCCGCGTATAAGGTGTGCTGCAGCTCCGGCAAGGCGGCGAGATTGGGGGGTAGTGTAATGAGTGCAAGGTTAAAGAGGAAAGGCTAGAGCACCGAGCCTTGTGGCATGCCTCAGCTTTCCAGAGAATTGGGCTAGATTTGACGACACCTACTGCAAGCTCTGCGGTCCGCTCGAATAATAATGATCGAACGTAAATGAATGTCCATTCCTTCGGGTCTATTTTAGAGAGATTTGTGAGGATGGCTTTATGCGAGACGTTGTCGAAGGCCTTGTTCAGGTCTAGCCCGAGCACTGCCTTGGTCGCGGTTCCGCGTGTAGGGTCCAGCACGTCCGTCTAAAGCTAGAGAATCACGTCCTGTGCGGACAAAGTAGCCCTAAAGATAATCATTTTGGGAGAAAGTACGTCGCGCTCCTCCGCGTAATTTTGCAATCGGTTAAAGATGACACGCTCCGTGAGTTTTTCGAAGCAAGACGTGAGGGAGACGGGTGGCCGATTCTCGATCGAGAGTTTCTTTCCCGGGTACGGCATGAAGGTCACCCGTGCATGCCTCCATTCCAGGGGGATCTCGCGTTTCCTCCAGTTGGTGTTCATTACGTTTGTCAGAGCCGAGATGCACTTGGGGCCTAGGTTTATGAGCGTATTCGACACTCTGTCCTGTCCCGCCACAGAGTTGGTACGGAGCTGACCAATGGCAAAGAAGACCTCGGCATCTACTGTGTCTGCGTCCAGGGTCTCATTGGGAAGGCCTCTGTATGCGGGCAGGGGGTCTGTACGCGACGTGTTCAAGTAGCGTTTTTGCAGTTCGGCGAGTAGCTCTGCGTAGCAAAATGAAAGTGCATTTGAAGAAATAAATGAGGGAGTAGAAGATTAAAGGAAGAAAGAGGTGCCGTAGTCGAGGGCTCCGGAATAAATTCGACCCCCTGGGGATATTTAACCTGCACTGACACGGTGTCAGTGTACTGCACGGTATCTATGAACGTTAAAGATCCTATCCCGAGTTCCCGGGTTTGATCCCGACCGCGGCGGCTGCTTTTTTATGGAGGCAAAACGCTAAGACGCCCGTGTGCTGTGCGATGTCAGTGCATGTTAAAGATCCCTAGGTGGTCGAAATTATTCCGGAGCCCTCCACTACGGCCCCTCTTTCTTCATTTCTTCTTTCACCCCTCCTTTATTCCTTTCCTTACGACGCGGTTCAGGTGTCCAACAATATATGAGACGGGTACTGCGCCATTTCCTTTCCCCAAAAAAACTAATTATTATTATTATTAAAGATCCCCAGGAGGTCGAAATTATTCCAGAGCCCTCCACTACAGCACCTCTTTCTTCCTTGCTTCTTTCAATCTCTCCATTATTCCTTCACCTTCGGCGCGGTGGAAGTGTGCGATATGTGAGACAGATAATGCGCCATTTCCTTTCCCCAAAAATCTTTTTTTTAAATTTTCTAGAAAATAAAAATAATAATCAGTTTTTGGGGAAAGGAAACGGCGCAGTATCTGTCTCGTATATCGTTGGTCACGCGCACCGAGCCGCAAGGAAAGGGATTAATGAGGCCGTGAAATAAGAAAGGAAGAACGAGGTGCCGTAGTTGAGGGCTCCTGAATAATTTCGACCACCTTGGGATCTTCAACGTTCACGGGCATCGCACAGCACACGGACGCCTTAGCGTTCTTCCTCCATAAAAACGCAGCCGCCACAGTTGGTTTCGAGCCCGGGAACTCCGGATCTAAAAAATAAATTTGGTTTTGGGGGGATAAAAGTGGCGCAGTATCTGTTTCACATCTTGTCAGACACCAGAGCCACGCCCTAGGGGAAGGAATAACTGTGTAGTTTTCGCTACAAATGGTAGCGTTATCAAGAGTCTGTCTGTCTGTCTGTCTGTCTGTCTGTCTGTCTGTCTGTCTGTCTGTCTGTCTGTCTGTCTGTCTGTCTGTCTGTCTGTCTGTCTGTCTGTCTGTCTGTCTGTCTGTCTGTCTGTCTGTTACTGCCAGGAAACAAGAAAGGAAAGTGCACAGGCCTGCTCACTGGTTCAAGCCGAGCCACAATACCAACCACATGCAGATAGAAGGAGAGTTGAAAGAGGGGATAGAAAGACAGGATAGTAAAAACGCGCTAAAGACAAGGCCGATGCCCGAGGTAGTGCAATACTGGGGCAACTGGTTGCGGGAGTGAAGCATCCTTCAAACTCTCCGCCACATTTCCAAACATAGGTCCAATTTGGACCCGTACCAGACACTCCACGGGTCCGGACAATATCGCCCTTATCAAGCGACCATATGATGCCTACAGCAAGCCGAGCAGCGCAATATGAGGGAATAATTCCCCTAACACATCCGCCATTGGCTAACTTCGTGTTGCGCCAATATTCTCGACGACATTCGTTCCAAAAGTTTAAGCAACCGTTCGTCCTACAGCTTTCCGATTTGTTTCACACCATTTTTATTTGCATATAGCCTACATATCATAGTCAAGTTTTGTGCAAGCTAGCGGCAGGAATTCGAACCGACGACATATGAACATACCGTTGCTGGGAATAACAGCACTGAGACGAGGGACAAAGAAAGAAGAAGACAACGAGCCAGTCCTGTTGTCTTCTTCTCTCTTTGTCTCTCGTCTCGGTGCTGTTATTCCCAGCAGTGTGCACCAATTCGCTCTACTCTCCATTTTATTGAACATAACGTTGCATACCTTCCCAGACATTACCCATGGCCTAATTGCGGTTTCAAGTATGTATGTAGATATTTGGCAGTTACTGCTCTCTTTGTATTCCCAGAAACCGATATTGAAGTTGTGACGCAACCGCTCGCCGCACACGGTTGGGGGTGGCGTCACACAGTTTCTCGGTTCTAATAGCATGTGATTCTCCCCCTGGTTGCAAGCTTGCGAGTTGTCACCCTCTTTATTTCGTCCTGTACTTTCTGTCTCAAACCTGTCCTTTCTGCTCTTCATCTCCGTCCTCACTGCACGGCGGATCGTCCCCCGTGAGGCCAATAGCACTGTAATACCTGGGAGGACTGGGAGCCTCCTCGGCTTTCCGAAGACCTTGTCTTGCAGACCATCGTGATCGAACGGGCAGTCAGCATTACGAACAGCAGGAACAAAAACTTCAGCGCGGGAGGGCCGTTTAAAAAGTTTTTCGAGATGACGATAGTGCAAGTGTCCGAGTGCTTTACTCGGGCCTTAGTGTATTCAGCACGATGATACGTCACCAGCGTTAAGTGCTATCTAAAGTTTTGTTGAGACATTCCGGAAGTTGTTTTACACTATTCAGTGTTGCCCGATCAACCTACAAACCTAATTTTTGTGACTTTCTGTAACTGACAACGTACTGCCCACAACTGTGGAAGAGCAGACGAAAGAGCTGTTCGTTTGAACGGCCACCTGAAAAGTGACACCGGTCCCTTTATCGTACAGGGCAACACATGGAGTACTGCGAATGGAGCCGTTCTCTCCTGGACTATGCGATTCAGGCCATTCCATAGACCGCATGCAAATGCATGTTTATTTCAAGCAAACAAGTAATTTTTTTCGAAAATTTAATAATGTTTCGGCACATGGTGCATAAATTATTTAATAATTCAGTATCCTGCGATAAGTTTGAATTCAATGTTCATGTTTCAGGAAGCAATTTTGCAAAATGAGTGAAATATTGAAACTCAACGCAGATGATTTCAAGCCTACCTCGCTGCGAAAAGAGCAAAACTTCATTAAATTTGCTACAGATCCCAAGTTCCCGGATTTGAACCCGACAACTGCGGCTGCGTTTTTATGGAGGCAGAACGCTAAGGCGCCCGTGTACTGTGCGATGTCAGTGCACGTTAAAGATCCCCAGGTGGTCGAAATTATTCCGGAGCCCTCCACTACGCCAGCTCTTCCTTTTTCTTTCGGCGCCAATTCCTTTCCCCAAAAGCCAACTATTATTGTTAATATTAAAAATATTTACCTTGCACTGGCGTCGGACAGCAAACGGCCGCATTAGCGTTTTGCCTCCATAAACACGCAGCCCATGTGGTCGGGTTCTAGCCCGGGAACTGCTGGTCAGTAGCCGAGCGCGCTAACCACTGAGCCACCGCGGTGAGTTGAAGCCTCAATCGCGCTTCAGGTACGTGGCGGTGGTGAGACAGAGAGAGATGCATGTTGCATGCAATAGCTCTGACAAATCTGTCGCAGGCACGCGGCTCGGCAGCAATAGGCCACAGCGTTCATTGGGTGATGAACTTCGCGCTGAACCATTCATTGCCCACTTGCCAGGGTGGCATTGTGGCGGCTATGCCCCTCCAGTGCGCGGAACGCAATCGAAGCAGGTTTTGCAGCGAAATCTACATTGGCCGCGAACATGCGACTTTGCTGTGGCACTCCCGAGGAGGAGGCACTCAGCCGCTGCCTAGCAATGGCTCTAGCTTGCATATGTTGCGCACTCGCCGCGCGATCCGGCCGCTCTATGCCTCCTTTTCCTTACCCGCCCTTGCATGCCTAACCGCTACCCAAGGTATCCGGTGGCGCTATATGCAAGCCATTCAAACCCCCGAACACTCAATGAATAAAAAAAATCTCTGTCGAGGCTGTGCATCGAACCAAGGACTTTGGCGTTTGAGGCGGAGACGCTACTACACCGCCATGATGCCTCAGGTTTCATCATGAATAAAGGCGCATCTACTGAATGCACGGGTTTCATATAATTCCTCATCAAATCCAGATGTCGCCGCGCTTTTGCTATGTGTATCCTGGCATAACAGAGCTAGGCCAACAGCATTTTCTTTTTCAGTTGGACGCGACAGATACTGCGCCATTTCCTTTCCCCCAAAACCAATTATTATTATTATTATTATTATTATTGGACGCCAACGCCATGGACATGAAAGCGCCTCTGCGGAAACTTGAAAAGAATTGAATATTTAGGGAAAGGAATTGGCCCGATATCTGTCTCACATATCGGCAGACACCTGAACAGCGCCGTAAAAGAAGGGATAAAGGAGGGAGTGAAAGAACAAAATAAGAGGTGCCGTAGTGGAGGGCTTCGGAAAAAGTTCTACCACACGGGGATCTTTACCGTGCAATGACATTGCACAGCACACGGGCGCCGTAGCGAGACTGCGGTGACAATTGACCCAGGGAGGCAGCTGTGCGCCTCTGTTTTCGTTAAAATCAACGACCTCTGCAACGTCGTCAACGCCAATGAACCCAATGAAGGCCGGCGGCTCACTTATTCTGTTTTTTAGGAAAAGAGATGGTGCACTAACTGTCTCGCATATCTCTGTGGCACCCAAGCAGAGCCATAACGGAAGGGATGAAGGAGGGAAGGAAAGAATAAAGGGAGAAATAGTAAATTTATTATTGTAAATTGGATTTTGAGGAAAGACGCTGCACTGCGGCGGAACACCTGTGGCACGATGCAACCAGTGGAACTTGCGGAGTAGTGACTTGCGAAGGTTACCAGAAGTGCGCCGCTGACTGGCCTATGTAGCCGCCGCGGCGGTTAAGTGGTTAATGCGCTCGGCTACTGATCTGGAGTACGCTGGTTTGAACCCGACCACGGCGGCAGCTTTTCGATGGAGGCGAAACGCACAGCCGCCCGCCCATGTACAGTGCGATGTCATTGGCACGTCAAAGATCCCAATTTGGCGGAGTTCCCGGGTGCGAACCCGGCCGCTGCGGCTGCGTTTTTTTGGATGCAAAACGCTAAGGCGCCCGTGTGCTGTGCGATGTCAGTGCACGTTAAAGATCCCCAGGTGGTCGAAATTATTCCGGAGCCCTCCACTACGGCACCTCCCTCTTCCTTCCTTCTTTCACTCCCTCCTTTATCCCTTCTCTTACGGCGCGATTCAGGTGTCCAACGATATATGAGACAGATACTGCGCCATTTCCTTTCTCCAAAAAACCAATTATTATTATTAATAAATTATTCCGGAGCCCTCCACCTTTTTCTTCCTTTTCTTCATTCCTTCATGCCTTTCCTTACGGCGCGGTGCAGGTGTCAGAAGAGATGTGAGACAAATACTCCGCCATTTCCTTGCCCCAAAAACCAATTTTCATTTTCTAGAAATTGAAAATTGGTTTTTCCATATCGGCGGAAACCTGTACTACGGCGTAAGGGAAGGGATAAAGGAGGGAATGAAAGAAGAAAGGAAAAAAGAGGTGTCGTAGTGGAGAGCTCCGTAATAATTTCGACCACCTGGGGATGTTTAACATGCACGGACGTCGCACAAAACACGGGTGCCTATGCGTTCTGCTTCCTTCGACACGCATCGGAATGAAGATCGATTTTTAGGGAAAGGAGACGGAGCAGTATATCTGTCACTTCTCATCGGACACCAGAACCACCCCACAGTGGAAGACAAAACCTCTGTAGGTTTCCCTACAAATGGTACCGTTATCAAGTGGCCATGCGATGCAAACAGCAAGCCGAGCCTCGCAATTTCAGGGAATGACTAACGTGTGGTGTCAAGTGTACGTTGAAGATCCCAGGTGGCCGAAATTATTTCGGAGCCCTCCACTACGTCTCCTCTTTCTTCCTTCCTTTTTCTACTCCCGTCTTTATCCCTTCCGTTATGGCGCGGCTTAAGTGTCCGCCGATATGTGACAGATCCTGCGACCATTCCTTTGTCTAAACAAGGAATTTTCATTTTCATTCACCGAAACCATCCCCCATTGAATAACTTCAATGCTGCACCAATATTGCCGACTACATTCGCACCAAAAAATTGAGCAGCCGTTCGTCGTATAACTGTGCGGTTTGTTTCATACCATTTTTAAAGCGAAATCTTTACTGGCCGCAGGTTGAACACTTTCGCGTGATCCTGGAGAACCGTGCTGAGTATGCGCAAGGAGCTGTGTCGACACACGGCGTGTTTCTCTCTCTCGCTCCCTAGTCGCAACTGCGCATGCGCCACTAGTAGCGCCGAGCCACAGGTGTTCCGCTAGGGTGCCTCGATGCCAGCGGCGCCGGCGTGGAGACAACTTCAGCGGCGCCGCAATATTGCATCACACAGGATCAGCGGCGCTAGCGTTTGTAACGGCGCCATTCATGCTCTCGGCGCGCTTCAAAGTGCTTTAACTTGAGCGGCCTTTTGCAGCGAGAGCTACACTGGGCTACCAGTCGTGCATTTTGCGGTACATGGGAGAGGCCAGTTGTGTTCAATATGGCGGGGTCGCTTAAGTTGTCTCTACCCGTGGACACCCTGGCATCGAGGCACCCTAGTGTTCTGCCGTTGCGCAGCGCCGTGCCTTTCCTAAAAATGATACTTTCAATTTTCAGTTTTTCCTTTCTTCTTTCCCTCCCTCCTTTATCCCTTCCTTTACGGCGCGGTTCGGGTGTCCACCGACACATGTGAGATTGTTACTGTGCTTTGGGAACTCGCCGCGCCATCTTGCATAGCGTCAGACCACGCGGCTCGCCGCTGCCGCCGTTTCGTATGACGCCACACAGCGTTCCTCGTCGTTGTGTTCGCGTTCGCCTCCGCTCGCTTCACCAGCTCCTCCGTATACCTCATAACATGTCGGTGGATAGCAAAGGAGAGCTCGCATGCGCCGCAATCACAGCTGTGTCGTCTTCAACGCGAGAGCAACATAGCTAGACAACCAGACTAACCTGCACTTGCAATCAAGGTCAACCAAGGCTAACAATGCTATTTTTTTGCTTTCGCTACGTATATACTGACATAGCCGACCAAAGCCAATGCAAATTTTTTCTCTCTCTCGCTGCCTAGTCACTACTGCGCATGAGCCACTATCAGCACCCAGCCACAGGTGTTCCGCAGCTGCTCCGCGCCTTTCCTTAAAATACAACTTTCAATTTTCAGTCTTCTCTTTCTTCTTTCCCTTCCTCCTTTATTTCTTTCTTTACGGCGAGGTTTCGGTCTCCGTCGAGATATGTGAGACGGCTAGTGTGCCATTTCATTTTCCCAAAAATCAAACAAGACAAGTGAGCCAACGGCGTTCATAGAGTTCATTGTCGTTGACAACATTGAAAAGACCATTCATTTTCACGAAAGGAAAGGCACACAACCGCCTCCGTGGGTCAGTGGCGATGCCAATCTCGCTTTCGCATTGTATATGCTGTATTAGCTGGGCTAATCGACATTAATTTGTTCTTTGCATATAGCCTACATGAGCTAGTCATATTTTGGGCTAGCTTGCGGCAGGGATTTAAACCTACGACTTCTGAACATTCCATTGCATGCCTTTCCTTATGGCCACTTGTATCTTTGGAAATACTCCGCAGTTACTGCTCTCTTTTTGTTTTTAGAAATCGGTTTCGAAGTTGCGACGCAGCCGCTCGCAACACACTGTTGAGGGTGGCGTCATACAGTTTCTCAGTTCTAATAGCATGTGATTCTCGCCCTGGTGTCAAACTAGCAAGCTTTCACCCCCTTTAATTCGTCCTGTACTTTCTGTCTCGAGCCTGCCCTTCCTGCTCTCCATCTCCATTCTCATTGCACTGCGGATTGTCCCCCGTGAGGCCAACAGAACTTCAAGACCTGGAGGTTCGGACTGGGAGAATCCTCGGCTTTCCGAAGACCAGGTCGTGCACACCACCGCTATCGACCGGGCAGTCAGCGTTAAGGACAGGAGGAACAAAAGCTTGAGCTCGGTGGGGCCGTTTATGAAGTTTTTCGAGATGATGATAATGATGGAAAGTAGCTTGCGAGTGGTATTCGAAACGTGTGTCGGAGTGCTTTACTCGGATCCTAGTGGATTCAGCACAATGACACGTAAACATCCTTAAGTGCTATCTAAATATTTGATGACACAATCCGGTAGTTTCCTTATACTATTCAGTGTTGCCCGATGAAGCTCTCACCGCAATATTTGTGACTATAAAAATGGCAACGTACTGCCCACAACTGTGGAGAAGCAGATGAAACAGTTGTTTTTTTAGACGCCCATCAAAAAAAAGGGGCACATACCCTTCTATAAAACCGGAAACAGCAATTACTTTCATACTGCCCATGGAGCCACTCTCTCCTGTACTATGCGAGTCCGGCCATTCCTCAGAACGCTTGAAAGGGCTTGGTTATTTCAAGCATACATGTCATTTTCTGCGCAAATTTACTAACGCTTCGGTACATGGTGCACAACATATTTATGCATTCCGTGGCCTCCGATAAGTTTAAAGTAAATGTTCATGTTTCAGTGAGCATTTTTGCAAAATGTTCGAAATGTTGAAGCTCAACGCAAATCATTTCAAGCCTACCTCGCTGTGAAAAGGGCAAAGCTGCTTCATCTGCTGCGCGACTCCGGCGCCACCCTCAGCCGCCTGGAATCTAACGGCTGCGGTGCCCCACTAGAGCGGGAAATTTGCTCGCGTATCGAGAGTTGCGCGCGGAGAGGATGTGCCGTGCGTGAACATTGGATGCCAGGTCGCTTTGGCATCGCACGAAACGGAGAAGCTGACGACTTCGCGACTGCTGCACATCAAATACCTGCCAGCGATCTCCCGTGTGTGCGGCCAAAGGTGCGTGCGGACATCCACGACCATCTCCGAAAGCAGCACCCCGACCCACGCATCGCAGGAGGCGAACGCGCACTTACTGTCGCGCACTTACACGGTCGCAACGTGTAATGATCCTCCACGGGCGCATTTGCCGCGTGGGGTCCGGGGAACGACGGGTGCGTCACGGAATCGCGACGAGTGATGTGTGTGACGGATGCGGTGCAGTGGAAACGCTAGAACACCTGCTTCCTCACTGTGCCGCGTTCGCCGATTCTCGTCGCGATATGCTTGCGGCCTATAGGGCGCTGGGCACACTACCAGACTCCCTCAAGACGTTATTGTGGCCGCAGGGCAGTGCGCGCCCTCGTGAGCGAAACTTGCTGAGCCTCTGTGCGTTCCTCGAACACTTGGGCTTGACGTCCCGTCTCTTCTCTGTCAGGTAGTTACACGCAGACACTGAACGCTCAGAGAGTCCTACCTTGAACGATTAATAACTGGACGCCCCACTCTAGTTGTAGCCAACACAGTGCTGTGCTCGTGAGTTTTAATTCCCCAGCATGAACTAATCAACCGCGCGATCTGGACACATTTCTAACTCTGTGAAGAGTTAGTATATATTACGTTCCCCCTATCCTCTCTTCCTCTCCCATCACTTTTTTCTTTTCATTTCTCCTTTCTGCCTGCTATCCTTTATTTCCGCTGCCCGAGCTCAGGTGCTCAGTATCGATGGCAGACGCCGGGGCTAGCAAAAGTCTTTTCTTTCTTTTTACTAATATTTTAATAAAAAACGGCCGTGGCTTAGCTTGGATAAGCCTGGTGAATGCGAAGGCGAGAGGAGCGGAGCTGTTTTATACAGCTGGTGTGACGTCACAGTGACCGTAGCGCCCCTGGTGAGAGGAGCGGGAGTTAGGCCGCCGTTGGTGGCTACCGCCTCGCCTCGCGACGGCGTGAGATGGGGCCCCGTTTTTACACAGCTGATGTGACGTCACACCGACCGTAGCGCCCCTGGTGAGAGGAGCGGGAGTTAGGCCGTCGTTGGTGGCTACCGCCTCACCTCGCGACGGCGTGAGATGGGGCCCCGTTTTTACACAGCTGGTGTGACGTCACTCTAGGTCACGTGGCGTGACGTCACGCCGCGAGGTAACGCTAAAGGTCAACGGTGCCTACCACCGCCTCGCCACGGAACGGGCTGCAGTGCGACCTAAACTAGTATTGCTTCGCAATAAAAAAACAACTACCACCACCAACATTTTTTCATTGAAAACGTAGAAGCCTAAAGATTGCCGATAATGGCCGGCGTCATGAGCGGGGCGATGCCCTGCATCGTCACTATGGCTCAAAGAAAAGCCTAATCTACGTTGACACTGCAGGCCTCTACCTCTCCAGGGGGAATGGTGTACGGCTGCAGTCATACCCGATTGAATCCGGGTGGACGGCCTCTCGTTCAGAGCTGTCATCTCAACTAATGAGGAGGAGGTTGCGATCGCCCTCGCAGCTTCCCATCCCGACTTTAAATTTATCGTCACAGACTCTTCGAGAGCCTGTCGTAACTTTGACTTCGGTTGGATCATTCTAATTGCTCACCAAATTCGTCACTACAGTATTCGCGACTGCGATCTAACTTATCACTCTATCATATGCGTCACCGGCTACCAATGCATGCCAGGTGAATAAGCCATACATGAGGCAACTTGCACACTCACTTACCGGGCACCAGGCGTTTCTTGGGAGGTCCCTAACTCAAATCACAGCAATCTTCTTTATTTAAAGATATTACTGTGCACTATCAAAATGAACACTGGCGCTACCCGGTTCCTATGAAAGGACTGGGTAAACCTGGCGAACGAACTCTTCTTAGGCTCTTTACAAACAACCTGCTGTGCTCGGCGGTTCTCAAGCACTTTGATTCTTCTTTTGACACCGCTGCTAATTCTGTGGGGAGGTGGCCGACACCTTTCACATGGTTTGGACATCTTTCTCTCCCCCGCCAAAACCCATTCGCTTACCCAAGAGGACTGGGAGGCGGCTTTGCTTGGCTGGCAGGAAGGTAGGCAGGTAAAAGGTTTATTGGTGAACCAGACAACGGAAGGCGTTAGGGGAAGTTTGGTAGTCTTGGTTCTTAATCTCGGTTGGCCGCCATCAGTCCATGACTTCTGGCGACCTTCTCCGCCCATTCCAATAGCTTCTGCTGTGAGGCCGGCTCTGAGCTAGAGACCGCGGTCTGCCAACCTGCTAGGTCTGTGGGGTTGCAGCAAGATGGTGGCTGCAGTTCTCGGCATATGAAAAGTGTCTTCGAAGTTTGCTCCCGAGCCCCACAAACACAGCATTCGGGCATGCATTGACCCGGGTGTATGAGTGCGAGATAAGCCGGTGAAGGAAACGTTCTGGATTGGAGTTGCCTCCATATAGGTGAGCCTTACCCCTCTGTACTGCAGGCTGATTTCATAGTAAGTAATTAGTCTGCCCGCGTACAATCCCTCTCGACTGTTTGGCCTGTTCGGTTGACGTATGCTCAAACAGTAGAGTGCGCCTCCTTGTTTCTGGGGTTGCCTACGTGGTCGGGCACCCAAAATAGTTGAATTTATGGGAGGGGGGGGGGCCTAGAGGCTTTATTGGAGAAATTTGTAGTTGGCAAAATGGAGCTGTCTCGATGAAAAATTCCTCGATTGCGGTATTGGAGTCGCTCATTATATCTGTGGCAGTGGAAGATGCTATGGGAAGTGATATGGCCTCCTCTTCCACTTCGAGGGAGGTGGTTGCCCTAATCGAGCCCGAAGACTTGTATTTGAGGTCGTGTGACACCACGCTTAGGGCAGAGGCTGGGTTGCATGGATATTGTACCGCGTCTGGGTGAACTGCGTCTCCGCTGTCCGCGTGTTTTTATACAACGCTTTTGCGCGTGCTTCGCGTCTTTCCCGGTTGTGGGTTTGGTGAACGTTCTTGGGTAGTGTGTGCACGATTACATTTTCTTTGAGTTGTTTAGGAATGATGTGGGGGTTGTCAGGAGCGGGACCCGTTGGTTGAGTCTTTAATGCGGCTAGAATGTGTCTGCCTTTGTTTGTGGAGGATAGTCTGTCCAACTCTGCTGTGCGGTGGTCTTCGGTCAGCTCTTGCAGAGTGCTGTGTATGCCAATGTGGAGGAGTCTGTGGTATGATGTCCCTTCTGGGAGATTTAGCGCCAATTTGTAGGCCTGTGTAATAGAGTTTACTCTGGCCGTTTCTGCCTCTGTCAGGGGAAGATAGGAGAGTGAGTATGACATCCGGCTAATCAATAATGCTTGCTCTAACCACCGGAGGTCGTGTTCTCGCATGCCTCGGTGTTTGTTTGCTGTTCGTTTGATTAGCCAGATGGTATGTTATGTCATGACTGCCAGTTTGGAGATGGTGTCTGTATGGAGGCCGTTGCTTTGGATAAATGTTTCCAGAATGCGGCGTATTGGTAACTCCGGTACTGGGAGGTCGTAGACATTCACCTTTACAGAGGGGTTCTCCTTTTTGGGACGATGCGCTGTCGGCTGGAGCAGCAGAATTTCGGGTTTGGTCGGCTCGCATGCGAGGCCTTTCCAGGCCGCGGACTCGGCTTCCGCGTGCGCTCCCACTTGTCGGGTTTAAGCCATTTAGCCGACATTTCCCACTGTCATCCACAAATTGTTGTCATCTGTATAGAAGGAAAAGAATAGATGTGGGATGCGCCCTAATTTTCGGGCCATCGGTGTGATGTTAATGTTTAAGCGTAATGTAGATGAAACTGAGCCTTGGGGTGTGCCCATGCTTCCTAGGGGAGAGGGAGAGGATCCCGCGGACTCAAACCTTATCTCCACAGTCCTGCTTTTCAGAAAGGCGGTTATATAAGCGTGTGTTCTACTTTCTACGCCTAAGTCAGGTAGAGCGTTTAGTATGGCTTCGTGCTGGACGTTGTCAAACGCTTTCGTGAGGTATTGGGCTGGGAGTCCACTCGTGCGCTTTCCGTGTCGGGGGGTGTAGATTTTCTTCCGAGATTTGAAGCATCATGTCTGCGTGGACAAGTTGGTTCTAAATCCCAACATCGTATGGGGGAAAAGGTCCTGTTCGTGTACGTAGGTTTAAAGATGGACGATTATAAGGTGTTCGAAGGATTTTCCCAGGCGTGAGGTCAGCGATATGGGATGGAGGTTCGCCTATTGAAGTGGTTTTTCTAACTGTGGAATAAAGGTGACCTTAGCGTGGGTTTTTTCTGGGGTTAGGGTACCCTCGCTCCAGTGTTTGTTAGCAAGTTTGGTTTGCGGCTGGTATCGAATATTCGTCCAGGTTCCATAACGTTCTCTTACGAATTTCATCTGCGCTCGGCGCCGACGTGGTGAGCAGTTTATGCATGGCTGCTCTCACTTCCCACCTTGATATCTCTTCGTTGAGCTCGGGGTTCGGTGTGCCTCAGTACTGGGGATAGGGGTCATATGTGTGGTTACGAGATACCTGCCTTTTAAGTTTTGTGTCAGGGTGCAGTCGTCGACACCTAATTTGTGGATTATGCGGGTGACGTTATGTTGTTGGAAGTCTATTTTTTTCTGTTTCCACGAAGCAAAATAGAAAATTTCACTATTCTTACAGTCCCAGATTTCGTTCCATGCGATTGATAAAAAAATTAGTTTCCGCATGGAAAGGAAAAGGCGCTGTATCTCTCTCATATCTCAGCAGACACCAGAACTGCGCCGTAAGGTAAGGGATTATGGCATCTATATTGTTCAGTACTTGCTTTGCTTTTCCCCTGTATGTATTTCCCTCTCCTGCTTGGCCACACAGCATGTCCGCAGCATTCAATAAATAAAAAATAAACGAGGGAGTGAAAGAAGAAATGAAGAAAGAGGTGCCCCAGTGGAGGGCTACGGAATAAATTCGGCCACCAGGGGATCTTTAACGTGCACTGACATCGAACACTTCACGGGCGCCTTAGCGTTTTTCCTCCATAATAACGCAGCCGCCGCGGTCGGGTTCGAAACCGGGTATTCCGGAGAAGTAGTTGAGTGCCGTAACCACTGAGCCACCGCGGCGGGTTGCAAACCATGCGGTTGCAAATGTCTCCACACTGTTGGCGGGTTAGGTGGGCTGCATGTGCTTCGATTTTTTTACTAAGCCCGCTATCCTTAGTTTAAGAGGTATGTTGTGCTTGTTTTTGAGCCATTGTTTTTGAATACTGGAGCGTGCTTCCCGTATCTGGCGAAGTCTGCTGTCCACAATTTCCGCTTCCCAATTGCTCGGGTCTTGGGACGTGGCACTTTCGATGTCCTTCGGGAGCGTATTCACCCATTTTGAAAGGTGTTCTATCTCAGCAGGAGATTCCTTTCGGAATCAAACAATCAAGCAATGGTTACAAAGTTGGAGTCTGCAGTTTATCCAGTATTCATATACTATTGATTTTGTTGTCTATAAACAATTTGTGCAACCGTCCCAGAAACGCTGCCCTATGGACGCTGTGGTCACATTTTTTTGCTGTTACAAACTGTTCATTGAAATTATGTGTTTTGTTGTGTTGGGCTTACTGACACGTAAGCAGCTAAGGCTATCATGCGCCAAGGTCAAGGTAGAGGAAACTGTTTCTTTAGACTGGAGGATACATGGTGGTGCAGAGGACTTAAAATATTAATTCGTTCTACTAGTAATATGAGACGAAAGAAATTTTATAAATGGCTAATAATATATGCTTTAATAAAGGCCAGGTAACCTCAGTAGCTATCCTTGGGTGGGCAAGGATCTTGACGCTCCCAAGCAATCAAATAAGTGCCTCAGCCTTCTTCTCAGGTGTTAAGGTGAATTAAGTGTATCAAATAAAAAAGCAAAGTGGATCAAAATTTAGTGTTCCTCAAGAACACCTGCATCATTTAAAAAGCGAAAACACAAGACGTGTTAACAACGGCATTTTCACCTAAGAGCAGCGCTGGGTGCGAAGCAATGTATTCATTACAAAACTTAATAAAGCGTTTCTGAGTTTCCGAGTTCTGCACAAGAGAATAAATTATGGCTTAATGTCTGTTCGTCTACACTTCTTTCGAAAATTGGTTTGTCTTGCTTCCTTAGTAAAAAATGATGTTTTATGTGGGTATGTCCAATATGCGTATGCCACATAAAGTTACTTCAATAAATCGTTCCTGGTGCCTACAGGTCTTCCATTCACCCAGGACGGGCTTTTTAAAGTGCAGCTTGTTGTTAACCTCGTTGTCTCTTGAAGCCTGACATTTTTCACTCTTTATTTTGGACTAACTTGATGCAGTCCTTATGCGGTACGTTTACTGATTTTACTTTAGTGTTTCGGGCAAGCGCGGTGCTTGCATAAGCGCTCTGGTTTCCGCTGATGTCCACGTGAGTTGAAACCCAGCATAGCTTTTTTGTATGTGCCTGTGTATCAGCTGGTATTACATTGCGTATTATGTTTTATATGGAGGGTTCGACTGCATTTTGGGGCTTATTGCTGTAATTACGCAGAGGAAGTGAGTGTAGATAGCAATGTTTCCTACGTTTTTCTTTAATATTTGCTCTACAGCTACAGCAAAGGCGCGGCATTCAGCTGTAAAGATCGAAGCGCACTGAGACAGCCAGACTATTTCTCCCACTTCCCTTGTATTATCGCGCTTCCCACATAGAGTACGGTTTTAGACCCGTCTGTGTAGAAATCGGTGTAATTATTGTATTTTTTCCTTATTCCAAAAAATTCTTGCTGTATATATATATACATGTGCAGTATGCCCTTTATGAATGTGTGTCAGTGCGAATTCACATACAGTAGGAAACATGTACTAAGGTGGCAATTGATCGTGGGTCCGGGCAACATCGAGAAGTGCGTCCAGTATGTACATTTCTTGGCATTTTTCGTCGATGCTGAGAAGTAGTGGTATTACAGCTTGAGGTTTGTTGGTGAAGATTATTCTGGATGGGCATTTAGTAATCATGGGGTAACAGATGTGTTGTTAGCGACATTATATTCAGTACGTATGCCCAGGTAAGCCTTGTTCTCCTCTCAGTGAAGGGCGGCTCATTCCCTTCTACGTGAAAACTATTTACGGGTGATGTTCTGTCAGCACCAGTTGAAAGGCGCAAACCATGCTTTTGTACTCGTTCCAGACTTAAGGTACGATGGCCTCGCAGACCCATGCACTATGCATATATAGTCTAAGGGAAAGCTTATTCGTTAGCGATAGATGCGCAATCGGCACAGCTTACTGGAACCCCAGCGTTATAGTGACAGTACTTTGAGTTTATTCAGGGACTAGGTTGCCTTCTTTTTTATGGTGCTTATGTGCGGTAGGAACGTGAGCTTTCTCTCAAAAGGTAGTCTGAAAATTTTTGTCCTTATTTTACTTGAAATACGGTGTCATTCAAATGGATGGTGGGATTAATCGGCAGTCCTCTTTGCAGCATAAATAGAACCGCAACAGTTTTTGTGGAGAAAACCAAAATTCATTTCTCTCTGCCCAAAATGCTAATTTGTTTATTGTGAGTTGTATTTGTCTCTCACAACTTGACAAGCTACAAGCTGTAAATGCAATTTGAAGGTCATCGACGTAGATAGAGTACATAAGGGACTGTGGAATTATATCGGCTTAATTCATTTCTACTATGAACAACGTAGTTCTCAAAATGTATCCCTGCGGAGCACCATTTTCCGGAGCGAAATACTTCGAGGGAGTCGCACCGAGACGAACTTGGAATGAATGGTTGGACAAAATGTCGTTCAAAAATTTAAAAATCCGAACGCGGATGCCAAGCTCTGCCGGGTCACGAAGATCTTGAACCTCCAGGTCGTGTCATATGCCTTCTTCATGTCTAAAAAGACTGCTAGGCACTGTTGTTTGTGTATAAAGTGTCATATATATTAAGTCCAAAATAAAGTTACGAATGAATGAGGTGCGATGACGACGAGGATGGCGATAAGGATGACGAGGATTAATCGAAGAAGAAAGAAGGTGAAGATGTATTCAGTGAGGTGAGAAGAGATGATTGGTGCAGAAGAGAAGATGGCGACGACAAGGATGACGCGACTAACGCCAAGTTTATAAAAGCGCGAGGGCGAACGTGGCACGGCGGACAAGAACAGAGAAGCAGTGGGTCCGCAAGGTCAGAAACGCTTCGACCAGAAGAGAGCAATGCTGGCGACTGCTCCGGTGAGCTCGAGTTCTACGGCTTCGCAACGGCGGCTTCCTGCCGTTCCTGAACCCGTTCCGGGAAGTCAGCGGAGGACGCTACCACGTCCTACGGCCAGGAGTGTCTTCAGCGCTGTTGCCACCCACCCAGGTGGTGCCCGCAACGCCAACATCACCGGCATCACCTCCACGGGCGCTTGGACCCGGATCTTGTACGAGGCAGCCAACGACGCCGCCAGGGACGCCAGCATGAGCACATCGAACGCCACCTTGACGCCGGTTAATGGAACCATGCAACTACGCATCCGCACCGAACCAATCTTGAGCATGAACGCCAACCGCTAACAGTAGAACTCTAGGTGTAGACGCTAGTAGCGGTGTTCCCAGGTAATGTTTATTCATAGCCTGTGTTTTGCATTAGTTTTGTTAGTTTTGTGTGCGTCTGTGTGGGTACACCTCTCGCCTTCTCCATTGTTTCAGCCCGAGTGTTCTCCGAGGAGATCCTTGACAAATTTAAGTGGTGAGGTTGTGTCAGGATACATTTCCCTGTTTCGTTTTGTTTTTTTATCAGCCCTTTCAGGTCTCTGTCGACGGCAGAAAGTACGGATTTGGAAAAAACGTTAGAACTGGCTCTCGAGCTAGGGCAGAGCCAGAAAGAGGCGATGCGTCATTAGAAAAACGAGGCAAAAAGGCAGAGAGAGGAAAGGGAGCAAGCACGTGAAGACGCTTGCGAAGCAGAGGAGCGGGAAGGTAAACGAGCTCGCGAGGAACAGAGAAGAGCTCTCGAGGCAGAATAACAGGAGAAAAGAAGGGTAGAACGGGAGGAGTTAATTTTTTTTTTGTAAACAGGCGCATGTCGCGGAAGGTTATGAGGAGATCACGCACAATTATCAGCGTTCCTTAGCGGGTACAGAATCTTCTAGACCAGCTTGACTTTGTCCAATAAAGCTGATGGCTCCTTTTAATGATAAAACAAATGATTTGGACGCATAGCTGCGAATAATTCGAGCGGATGGCTTTGGGGCAAATCTGGAGCATAGCGAATGAGCCACGGCATTGAGCATGTGTTTAGTCGGGAAGGCGTTGAATGTGTTTGGGAGAATGCCTGCTGCTGATTGCATGGACTACGAGAAATTTAAGAAGACACTCCTCCAAAGATTCAGGCTTACGGCACAGGGATTTCTTGAAGGATTGTGCACCGCGAAACCTGAGGATTCTGAAACCGTCAAGCAGCTTTCCTGTAGGCAGACTAACTACTTTGATAGGTAGCCTAATATGCCAAACACAGACAAGAGGTTTGAAGGAGTGCGTGTTAAGCTTGTGTCAAAGCAGTTTTTACCATGTTGGAGTCTAAAGCTGCCGCTATTCCTAAAAGACAGAAAGTAGTGTTCACTGGAATAGTTTGCCGACACTGCAAACCAATTCCTCGAGGCTCAAAGGCAGGGAAATATGAGTAAGACAAAGGAGGAAACAAAAAAGGTCGCAGAGGCAGATGCGATACAACCAAGAACTTATATTGGTTTATCTAAGGCGCCAGTAAAGTTTTTTCACTGGGGCAAGGTCGGTCACAGTGCAGTTGACTGTCGGAATAGTAGCGTTGCCCAAAAGACACAGGTTTTGTGCCAAGGTTGTAAAAGGCGGGGCCATACTCTGGATGAGTGCACATACAGAACGCAAGACCAAGCTGCATGCGTTGTCGACGCTCGGGCAGAACTTGTCGCAACACCCGAAGTTTCACAGCTGAAAGGAGTGCAAACGCCGCTGGAAAATGTAACGGTGAGTGGAACACAAAAGTCGAAACCAGCAATGCCGGTGTTTGTTGGGCAAATAAGGGACCGTCCTTTATTGGTGCTTAGAGACAGCTTGGCCAACACTGTCTTGGTTCGGAGAAGCCTGGTGGAGGACGAGGATCTTACAGGGGAAGCATCGGCCATCAATCTTGTACATAGTACACTCAGGTACCTTCCTGAAGCCAGGATTCCAGTGTCCACGCCACATTGTACTGGACCGGTAGTGGAAATTTTGCTACAGCAACCCATCTACGATCTAAGCTTGGGGAACATTACGGGTGCAAAATGTGTCGAGGACCCCGATCCCGAGTGGAGGTTGCTCGACGTTGAAGAACGGCCAATGGAGCAAAGGCCCACGACAGCTCAAGCGTGTGATGGGACAGTCAGTTTCTCGTCGGCAGTGAAGACACGACCTCAAGCGACAGCGAGAGCAACGCAGTGTCCGCTCTCTATTCCCGTAGCGATGTGTCAGCTTAACACCGGACGAACAAGAAATATTTCCCGGGCCAAGACAGCCTGTTTCAAAAGAGTTGGGGAAACATGAAAAAATAAAAGAGAAGTCGTATGTCATTCGAATATCAATTGGCAAACTGCTTTCTGCACAGGGATTGCATAATTAGCTCACGAAGGTGGGTGGAACAGCTGGTGTTACCGAACGATATGAGAGTGTTATGCTTAGGAAATGATGCCTTTATGGCCGGACACCAGGGTATTCAAGAGACGGTGGCTAGGATCACGGAGGAGTTCTTTTGGCACATAACTTTGTCATGGATCTCCACGAAGAACACTCGGACCGAAAGAATGGACTAGGCGACAGGTGCATCCACACACGCACATTTAATACACCCTACGTGACACCAACAGTAGCACACTAAACTAACTAAACTTGTACAAAACACAAATACTATTACTACACACTACCTGGAAACACTGCTACTAGCGTCTATTACTAGCGCTCCACTGTTAGCTGTCGGAGTTCGTGCTCACGATGGGGTCGGTGCGGATGCGGCGTTGCATGGATCCACTAGCGGGCGTCGAGGTGGCCGTAGACGTGTTCAGGCTGGCGTAGCTGGCGGCGACGTAGGCTGCGTCGTGCAAGCTCCCCTTCCAAGGGCTCATGGAGGTGATGCCGGTGATGTTGGCGTTGCGGGCACCACCCGGACGGGTGGCAACAGCGCTGGAGACACCCATGGCCGTAGCACGCGGTAGCGCCCTCCGCTGACTCCCCGGAACAGGTCCAGGAAATGCAGGAAGCCTCCGTTGTGAGGTCCTAGAACTCGAGCTCACCAGTGTAGTAGCAGGTGTTGCCCTCTTTCAGCCGAAGCCTCCCTGACCTGCCGGAGCCCCCGCTTCTCCGTTATTCCCACACACCCTGCATCGCTCTCCCTCTCTCCCTCGCCCTTTATAGCCTTGGCGTTAGTCCACGTCAGCCTTGTCGTCGTCTTATTCTCATTTTCTTCTCCATCAATCATGTCTTCCCACCTCATTGAATACTTCATCTTTGTTCTTCGGTTGATCCACACCATCCTCGTCGCCTTCTTGACACCTCTTTCATTCATACTTTTATTCTGGACTTCCTAATATATGGGGAAAACAGCCTCTCGGACTGTGTTTTCCAGGCGGACTAAATGGTCAACTGTTGAACAAGTTTTTTAAAACCACTTTCGTGGTCATCAAGAAGCTCCCTGGATTCTGGAATAAACAATAATTCTATATATATATAACGCTTTAAAAAGATTTGCCAAGACAGCTTGTAGGGGTAATAGGCCTGTAACTACTTGCGGAGGTTTGTGGCTTTCGAGCTTTTAGATTGGAACAATAATGGCGTCTTTCTGAGCGGCTGGTATTTTTCTTGTACCCGTATTTTTTTTTAAAACATTTAACAGCACTTCTGCAGTGTTCAAATAGATGGGACAGCATTTGATAATGAATTTCATTGGGGTCTGGTGATGTTTGTTTACCAATAGACAGTGCGCTTTTTATGTACTGAAGTGTAATCAAATTATTGCAAGGCTCGTTTGCCCAGCCTGCCGTAGGGAGCCTTTGTTTTTCGGTTGTATTTTTGTATTTTATGAATGACTGCGTATAGTGTGAGGAAGTATAAACAGTAAAATAATGTTTATTTATTTATTTTATTTTTTGATATATCTTGCCCTTCTTGCGCTGAGACAGGGTGGGTATTCCATGACTTTTTTGTAGCAACACACACAGAGTACAGTAAATTCAACTTAAGTCGGCAAGTGAAGCAAGCACCCGTTTTCGATACATACAATTTTCTTCGCGGAGACACTTAAAGTCAGCTCTCCGAACAATAACACAAATGTCGGCAATTCACATCAAAAATTTGGGTTACAGAGGTATCAGAGGTAGCGCAGTTTAGGTTACAGCGCACTTTATAAATAAAAATAACAGTAAAAGAGAGGAAGTCATACCTGTCTGACTGCTATACTGTTAGTGTATCAGCGGCAAGTGGGAGAGGATAGATTGTTCAAATTTCTCAGCGGAATTAATTTCTATTATTTCCTACGGTAAGGTGATGCAATGTTCAATTGTTCTTGGAAAAAAACCAAAACTTCAAAATATCTGTTCTTACCCGTAGATGAAGGAACTGTCTATAATGACTACCGCGTACAGGACGCGATGATCGTTTTTGAAGGTACCGTTCTGTGTTGAAATTGAATTGGCCTTTACTTATTAGCAGAAAAACTTTAGTCTGGCTATTTGTCGTCGTTGCGAAAGCTTCGGAAAGTTTAATTTATCAAGCGATTCGGTGACCGTGTCTGTTGACCTGCATTTTGAGGGCATGAGCCTTGCAGCCCGTGGCTGAACCTTCTCATTCTTACCTATTTGATTTTTTCTAAAATATTTCATACTACACTTACATATCCCATCCTGGGGCGCACTAAAGTCACGTATGCAGTGAGTCGGACATCTACGAGTTCAAGTCGAAGTTTCCGTTTTAAATACCAGTTTTTTTCTCAGCTTATGCACATGTTATTCACATGTAATTTCCAAATTCAATTCTCACATATAGTCATGCCTAAATATTTGAAATGCCTGACACGTGTTATAGGCTTTCCATTTATCTGGTAATTGAAAAATAAAATATATTTAGTCTTCCTAGTTAACCTTGCAAAAACTGTTTTATCATAAATTATTTTCATTTTCCATCTTGAACACCACTGTCGGATACTGTTTAAACCCTGGTTCAACAAAACCTGATCTTTTTGACTAGAAACTGTTGAATAAGTAGGGCAGTTATCTGCAATTAGAAGAATTGTAGTTTTGGTGTTCAGACATTCGGCAATGTCATTATTATAACTTAAGAACAAAACCGGGCCCATAACAGATCCCTGGGGAACTCCCGAAGTGACTGGCAGCATTTCAGATTTTGCGCCACGTACTACTACGAACTGCGTTCTGTCTGCCAGGTAAGATTTTATCCCCATTAAAATTGTTTGTTAAAGCCAAGAGAAGATACTTTTGTGAACAGCTGAGAATGCGCGACCCGGTAATCGATTTGGACAAGTCCAATCATGTAGCATCAATCTGGCTTCTGCTATCAATCTCGTATGCGAAATCATGAATTGTTATAGTGAGCTGCGTAACTGTTGACAGGCGTCTGAATCCATACTGATTTGGTGGGAAGATATCAGAATTCTTGAAGCAGTGAAGCATGCTTTTTGATAAGATATACTCCAGGATTTTAAAACATAGTTAATTTATTGAAATGGGCCTTTAATTGTCAACATTGTATTTGTTCTCAGAATTGCGGATCGGGACCACTCATGCCCGCAACCAGTGGGCAGGCAAACTTTGCTGTTCTAGATATGCTTGAATATAACAATAAGGTACTTCGCGATCAATTCAGCATAGCGTTTCAAAAATTCGTTATGAATGCCATCTGGACCAGCTCACTTTTTTATGCCCAAATATTTAAAAGAGAAAGAATTTCTTCTTCGGAGAGAATAACGTCTTTCATAGCCATGTGCCATTCAACATCAAGTTCACTCAAGTTTACAGTCAGTGCTTGCGTACGATCGAATACTGAATGGAAAAATGGATTACACTTATGTGCTATAGCCCACAGGTCTCTGATCACACACCCATCATCTACAATATAATGATTTGTTTCTTTTGAGAGTGCAAGGTGACGCCAAAACCGCTGCGGTGCTTGCTTCATAAAATTTGTTAGTGTAATACACTAATAATTTTCTATTGAACTTTTGAACTTCTCCTTAAGAATCCCGGACAAGAATAATATATCGGCGTGATTTCTGAGTGTGTTTCCTTCTTACGTCTAATTCTTCGCTGGAACTGAATGATTTCTCTGTTTACCCAAGGGTTACGTTTCCTGACACTCCTTATTTTTTTTAGAGTGAAGTTTTTATGCAATAACAAAGTATATTCTTAAATTCCTCCCACATTGCATTAACGTGGTTTGCTCTGTCAAAACAGTACAGTGAAATTTCTAAGTAATCCAGAATGCTAACATCATCAGCTCTCAAGAAATCTCAAACGCACACAATTCCTCTTGTTCTTTCCTTCCGTAGTAAGAATTTTTTCACACAAAGCGATATGAGCCTGTGATCGGACAGCCCATTAGAAACACAAATATCAAAATTAGAAATCCTACTATCCATAAATATCCGGTCAAGCAATGAGTGTGTGTTTGATCTAATGCGGGTAGCTTTCTGTACTACTTTCTTTAAATCACGATTAAATGCAATGTCCAGGACTACCTCGGCATGTATAGCATCTGTTGTACCCAGGTCATAATCTTTCCAACAAATATTTGGGAGATTAAAATTTCCAGCGATAATGATGTGCTTGATAGAATTATCTCTGTCGAAAATAAAATCTTTTACTGATTGTAGGAACTGCAATGGGGAACTGGGCGGCCTGTACACTGCTCCATGTATAGGGTAGGGCGGGGTTATTCGAGACAAAAATTGCAAACTCATCCTGTTTTTGCTCTTTTATTTCAAAACCTGAACACGTTGTACAGCAGCCTTCCTTGGCATCTTAGCTAAGCGGTCAGAAAAACTGAGAAACCTTGCAACATCACAACTACGAATACTGATCATTTATAAAAAAAGGCCAATTTGTCTCATTTTGTCCCGACCCACGGGGCAAAACGAGACATAAGGTGAGGCAAAACAAGACATTTTGTCAAAACTGAACAAATTCAGATCATGCACTCGGACCACTTGAAGTACAATCCATGGGGCCCTGCACACTCTTCGTGAGCCCACTCGTGACTCATTGTGCATTGGATCCACACAGAACGAGGCGCTGTATTGCTCCCTAATTACTTGGGCACGAGGCACTCCCAGTGTCATTGGCTGCTTGTTAATCACTTCGCGGAACGTTTCCCTTTCAGTGCGATATCCTGCGATTGAACACTGCCGCCAACAGCCCTCTCATTCGATTTCCCGCTTCGTTTTCTTGAGGCCATACCTGACTCCTTGACAGGTTTTGCTGAAACTAGCTTCGCCTCGTATGGCGATGGGGTCTAAACGGTACTTGTCTCCGACTTCCCTCTTTTTGGTTTTTCTATAGCAGGAACAGGAGAAAGAACGTGAAAGGTCGTGTCACTATGAGCGGGATCTTCATTTTCTTCGGAAGAAGTAGGTGGGAAGACGTTAGCGCGGGATTCTTGGTGTTGACCGCAAGCTTGATGTCCCGCTGCGCTTCCCAATGGCGCTTCACCGAAAACAGGATCATCAAGCGGCGCATGAGAAAGTTGCCAAATACCATACTTCCGCAATCTATTCCTTATGTTACAGATGTTTCCTGATAGTTCAAAGGATTTGCTTACCAGCTCACCTACATTCCCATCGTGATGCGAATCGCAATGTTCTTCAGCAGCCACTACCGGTATGGGTTGTTGTAGGCAGCTTTGAAGGCTTTGAAAATGCTTACGTCAAGTGACTGCAGCTTGTGTGTTTGATTCAAGCTGCTTATTGCAAATCTCGTATGAACCATGCGTCTCCAGTCGTTCTGCTCGCCGTTGAAGAGCATCCTTAGTCACAGAGGAGGCTTCCGGTGGAGCGCGAATAGAATGTTTTCGCTGGCGCACGATTTCTAGAGCCTTCTTCATATTGGAAGGAAGGAAGGAAGGAAGGAAGGAAGGAAGGAAGGAAGGAAGGAAGGAAGGAAGGAAGGAAGGAAGGAAGGAAGGAAGGAAGGAAGGAAGGAAGGAAGGAAGGAAGGAAGGAAGGAAGGAAGGAAGGAAGGAAGGAAGGAAGGAAGGAAGGAAGGAATGCCTCAGACATTGCTGGCACATACCAACTACGGGGGAGTGGCCAAGACATAGGCGGTTAATGCTAGGTACAGGAAAGTTTTGAAGGGAAAAGGAGTGGTAATAGTGTGTAGTCTGATAGATTGGAAGACGGAAGGACAGGGGTCCTGTTAGGTTGGAGGCCGAATACGGGACAATGGCTTAATGTGCATAATAGTATACAATGCCTGTAGTGTTTCAATGTCGTACTGACTGAGAGCGGGAAAAAGGAGTTAGAATGGGAGTCGCTGCGTTTCTTGAAGAAAATTTTGCACAGCAGAGCGCACACTCCTGTCGCTTCGCCCAAGCAAAGAAGCGCCAATTGAAAGAACTGCGGAAGACACAGGAAAGCCCAGTTGGTGGAATGGAATTTGCAAAAGACGCTTCCTCAAATGAGAGAAGCGGCGGCAGAACAGCAGGAAGTGATCTATTGTCTTAAGTTCGGCACATAAAGGGCACAATGAGGAAGCCGCCAGGCCATACAGGCCTCGCTCCATGCAGCCCGCGTCGTCTTTGGTTTGTACGTGCGGGCAATTCTAGAAAACTTGACAAAAAACAATCAGAGCTAAAGAATGCACTTTTCGCGAGAAGAGACTGCAATTGCTCGCTCCATTGACGAACTGTCGCGCTTTGCACCTTCCTTAGGCTCCTACTGAATCATTTTTATAGTTATGAATATTACCACATAGGCAACTGTAATTGTTTCCACAGCTAGCCAAGTTGATTCAGTAACAACACAAATACGTACTTTGTCGCAGGAATTCAGGGCTACGCTGTTGCACAGGTCCATACAAACGGGAATTCAGAATTTCGTACCTTTTTGACGGGACTGCCACTCCACAAAAGTCGCTCCAGAATTGCCGCCATTTTTAACATATATTTAGGGGACACTTAGCGGCACCTAAAGGTGGCTAAAGAAACCTGTTTAATCTCAAATATTTTGCACTTGATGTCGCTAGACGAGGCACGTCTCATTTTGCCAAATGCCTCATTTTAGCCCGCCTTACCATAGAAGGCACGTGATAAAGGTTTATTTTGCAGGAAATAATTTATTATCAAGGTTCCCTACCATCCCTATGAGAATAACGTCAATCTTGGAAATAACGGCTACGCCCCATCGCTTGTGTCTCGATCTTATCGAACCGTTTTGTAAGTGGCTGGAATTATCTCAAAGTCTTGGATTTCTGGTCGCAACTAGGTTTCTGTCACGACCAATATGTCGGGATTGTATTGTATCAGCAAGTGCTCTAGTTCAGTTGTTTTACTGACAAGGCTTCGCGCGTTCACATGATTCAGAGTGAAATCATCACTTTGGTTTCTGATTTGTCATTCAGGCTTGCCTTTGCTCTTTAGTTGTTGTTTTTAGTTTGATTCTGCATGCTTTCACGTCATCCCACTAAAATTTTTGGTCCCTAATTATAATCTTATCGCACCCAAGCCACACCTTTGCACCTGCATCATTTTCTTGTTTAGCGCTGTATCAGAGTTTTTTTCCGTTTCCGTAGTGTGCTTGCAAAAAAGTTGTCTGAAACTAACATACACGTATCCTTCAGTTTTTTTGCAGTTCATGAATATCCGAATTTTTTCGTTGTAATCAAATAACCTTACTACGACCGGGCATACTATATTCCCATTCTTCCCTAGTCTGTGGATTCTTTCCACTCTGCTAACCTTCACATCAAGGCATTCGTGAAATACTTCCTTTAGTACTCAGTTCTTGACGTCATCATTCCTATCATTGATCTGTTCCTCAATACGCAACACGATCAAACTATTTGATGGGCAGCGGTCTTCTAGCTCTGCTGTTTTTTTCTTGTTGGGACAGTTGGTTAATTTCTATACCTTGCAGCATTTCTTCAAGTTCCTTTAATCTTTCTTTGTGCAGTTTTACTTGACCCATTGCAGGTTCGAAATCCGATATTTTACTATTCGTTGCGTCTAGGCGATCTGAGAACGAAATCTGCGCGGCCCTGATTTCTTTGATGTCTTCCCTCATTACCTTCTGCCCTGCCGAATGTTCGCGCAACATAGATTCAACGCTCTCAGGCTCGGGGTTGAGATCAATATCACCGCCAAGCAATAACTTGAGTGCACAAAAGCAGTTGGAAGCAATATCCAGTAACATATGTCGGCTCGGCACAACTACAAGAAACATTCCATCACTTCTGTATGGCAAAACATCACAAACCTGGAGAGAAAACAGGAATTTAGCGGCGCGCGAGATGATCCCCACAGTCTCGGCGAGCCCACTGAATAGGAAGCGTTGAAGGTCGTCCTTTGTACGCCTCGCTGTCGACGTCACTGATGGTCGAGAATCCAGAAGGGCACGGCGCATATGTAGCTGCAGGTCCGTGAGCGATAAAGACCCAGAATGTCTGCTTGTTCTTTAAAACTTGTCTCTATACCAGTGTCTGTCAGCAAAAAAAGCGTGATTTGGGAGTTCCTGCCATATATTTTTTTTTACCTGCTGCCACATTTTTTTTATACAACTGCGCTCTTTATAGAAGACACATAATTTTTCCAGGACATTTTTTCGGCATTCTACTGATTATGTCGGGCTTTAGCTATTGTCTTTTTGAAAATTATGATGCGCGTGAGTCGGATACCTTCCAAATACACCCAAGACTTTATTTTGTTGTTTTTTGGCTTCCCTACATAATCGCGTCAACCATAATTTGTGGTTCTGGCGCACCACTCTTGTTGATTGGGGAATAGCTTGGTGTGTTGCACCGTTGATGCACTTTGTGAGAATTTCATTGAGTTCATCTGTGCTAAGTGTTTCTCAGAAACTGATTTCTAAACTGGCCTTTTCTATAAACAGCGCCCAGTAAAGTAAATGGAGCTTCTATCGTCGTGGTTTTTTTGGAATGACTGCAGGGGAGGACGTTAGGCTGATAAAAACTTGCAGGCGATCACAATCCAAAACAATCCATTTAAAATCGCTAAATACAGACCGTAAACAAAAAAGAGAGGTGTAAAGGGCTCATTTTTCCAGACGCCCTGGAATAGTATGTGGCCTTTTCTGTATTTAAAAGACATAAATTATTTGCCAGGGTACAATCTTCGATTATTGACCTCTAGCGTCACAGCGTTCACTTTCCCAAAGGGAGGAGTGAGCTTTAAAATCCATATCTAACGAGTATGGTTCCGGCAGTTCACTGATCAGTTCTTGTAGATTATGGACTGTTAATAGTGAATCTGGAGGAATGTATACAGAACAGATTGTTAGTATTTCGTAGCTGATGATGCTAGGTGCAACCGCCTCAAGTTTTGTTTTGAGTTTGATTTCTTTGCCAGGGGCGCCGCTTAGATCGACTATCGCGACGCGTCCCGTGAGTCGTTTCTCCTGCTCACTATCGCGTCTAAAATTTTAATAATGTTTCAGGATACGCATATGTAGTGGACCAAAATTGGTTTTCTGAAGACAAAACTACGGGCAACATTGACCCTAGAATAAGTGTTATATCACTGTAATTCCTTAAATGTGCTCTAGAATTGCACTGAACTGAAAAATCCATGTTTATGATTTTGAGAGAGAATGAAATGGGGTGCACGTATGTGGTGGGCCTGTTATGAGGCGTCTGTCTTTTTTTCGCTCAAGAGAGTTGTTCCGATGCTTTAAAACGGGAGCACTGAACGTTACATCCGTAACGTCACTAGAGGTGCTGGAGGTCCGCGGGGACGCCGCTGGTGTGTGGGTTTCAGGCGTCCCCCGACAGGGGAAAGTCCTGTGGGATGCCGACCCATGGAACGGCGCTCCCTGCTTTGGAGATGGCGCTGCAGCCTTCGCTGTCCCTTCCAAGGGCGCCGATGCCCCTGCCATAGGCTCGGTACAAGTGGCCTCGGCAGGTGACGGAGTTCTGTGTGGTGCTACGCCCCTGCGCACCACATCAGCTTAGTTTGTTCTTGCTGTGAATGAGAAAGAGTGTTGTGAGAGTGCAAATCGCGTTCGTGCTTCCTTGAATGACATATTTTCGTTGTTTTTATAGCTATGACTTCTATTTCGTTTTTCAGGATGGACATGCCCGGGAATACGCCGGGCGGTCCATTTGGAAGATTGCACAATAAGGTGTTGCTTAAACATTGTATGACGGATGTTACTTTAATGCACATTTCGCGTACATTTCGTGGCCGCGACCGCTCAGTGATACATGACCACATCTCTCGCACTTGAAGTGCCTGCTGGGGTTTCGCATGTAGAGGCGCACGTGAAGTTTCACGCAGCCACTTCTCTTGTTTCAGGAAGTGCACTGGTATTGAACGTTGGACTAAGGTGTTTGGTAGAGATATCCTTGTCATTTTCCGGATCTTAAATCTGTGCACGTCGCTTATATTTTGGTCTTTGAGACCTTCCTGCAGTTCCACCTCTGTCAAATGAAGAAAGTCACTCCCAGATATGAAACCGCGGGTTGCGTTCAGGGATCTATGGGCTGTAATGGAAGCAACGATTCCCCTATTACCACAATGTTCGGAAGTTTTGGAAGTTCGGGAGTCCTATACGTATTTCTGGAGCTCGAGTAGCAAATCACCTCTGGCCATTTTCTTTACTTTGTAACCTGGGCCCAAGGCATCCGTCAAGGTTTTTGAAACTACGAACAGGGATAAAACTCTAGCTGGTTTTTCATCTACTTTGCTGTATACTACATTTTATTTACGAAATGGTACCTTCTTTTTCTGAAAAAAATCTGCTACCTTGTTCCGCCCTCTCTTTTAAGGGCGATAATTTGTGGAGAAGCGGGAGCCATGAAATATGTGCATTGTTCGGCCGCGGTGCCAGCAGCCCATCATGGAGCCCAACGAGGGTATGGCACAGGAACTTGCTAGCAAGCCCTGCCCACGACAGCTGTACACACTCACTGTAACCAAATTTGACACAACTCAGAGTACAGTCACACAAGGTTAACTCTCGCCGTCTATGAAAAGCGGAACAACCGAGATGGGAATAGGAGACAAAACAGTTGTGAGAAAGAAGATAGGAAAGCAAAAGATAGAGGGCAGGATAGGAAAAGGCGACTGCCGTTTTTCCCCGGTCGGGTCAGGCCGGAAGTGCCATCTACAGGAAACTGGGGCCAATGTGGTGTCTTGCCTCCACCAAGGGGTCTTAAGGGTCCAAACGCTCGGCATCGGCTCAACCAGCAAGAGCCCATTTTTCCTGTTCACGGCGATGCTACGCACGGCTAGGTGGGGGTGCTCGGGTCCGTGGTGATATAGTGTTCACGATCATTCCCCTGCGGGGATGTCCCTGCGGATGCTCGGGAATCCTTGGTGTCGCCATTTACCAAAGTCTCCACGCTGCAAACGCCCTCCATGCGGGGCATCATTCAAATTAAAGCTACAACATTATCCATAATAAAGCTTTGACTCCATCTCTGCTGTTCACTGCGTGTAAACATCTTCCTTTTAGGAGCTTAACAGGGGCCGAGGTACCGACAACGCTCAACAGCGTAGAGGGGCGGGAATGACATCACAGAGCAAAGTATGGTCGGACACAAGCGAGCTCCACAGCATATCCAGAGCATTGTGGATTAGGCGGTTCGCGCTCGCCAGTATTGTTTTTATTTCTATTTATCTTTCCATTGCGTATCGACAGAAAACTCATTCGAGTCCGTAGAGGTACAAATTATGACACTGAAGCTCCGCCTGAAAAGTATGACGTTGCAGTGTTGATTATTATTTTGAACTTCTTTGTTAATTAGTACCTCTTTCTAATTGCACACGCTCTACAGCATACATAAGTACGCATACTAGGCCACTTCACATTTAGCAAGACATACCATGTCTCCCTTTAAAAAAATCACACGAAAGAGTCTCTATGGCCTATGTGTAGCCGCCCTGACCAATTATCACAATTTTCTTTCCAGCGTATATAAACTACTTTGCATTTTTATATGTCGTAATGACCTTTAAGGCATGATTTAACTTGAACGTTGAAATTTAACTTGTGTCGTAATGATTTTCGTTTTCTAGCTAAGCGATTGGCGTCAGAAACCTCATGACCAATCCTGAATTAGGGCGACAGCGCGCACGGATTTTCTACAAACGTTTGCTCTAACGCGCTCGCTATAATATAGTAGGGTGTTGCAGTGCACACCACTTTTATTTAGACAATGCTCATAGGTGTCCAATTTCCTATTGTATGCATACATGCAAAATTTAAACAACAGGCACTCAGGAAAATTGACCATCCCCAAAGGATAAGGCTTGGCGAAAAGACTCGATGCGAGTGCTATATATAGGTAGAGCAAGCATCCTGTGCAAACATCTTGCAAAAATGAATTAGGGAGGGTTCCTCGGTAGCAGAACGTATATGGCGAGAAAAACAATTTGAGGTCAAGAACGTAATCTTATTTTTCGCGAGAGCGAAAATTAATCTCAGGGCGAAGTGTGGGCAGTAGCAGAGTCGAGGGAAGGCACATAATAAAAGAATAGGAAGAGTAACAAGAACATAGAAAAAGGTTTGATGCTTATAATTCCTTGTGCTACCCGGGAGCGTTCCCACCACAACAGCGCGTCAGCGCACGCTGCTACTTCATTGTGTCTGGTAAGCCTAAATAGTGCAGCGCTGCAATGTTCTACCGAAAAGAGTTATTTTAGACTGTTTTGGGCACGATACCCTTTAGTACATAGGTCAGAATTGAGTCTTATTCCAGGCAGAAACTTGCTAAGCTTCGCTGCCATGTAACAGAGTTTACAAGAAATACATTAGAAAGATTAGCTGCTTCTACTTGGTTGCGAACAAAATAAAAAAAAACAATTGTTGCATCAAGCAGTACAACACACAGGAAAATAGACTGCAAGGACGCTTACTCAAAACTGCTTATTTAATGAGGTGAAAGCTCTCGTAATATACAGCCTTCCGGAACTTTCGCGCACGCGCACGTGTGCAAGGCAACAAGAAATTACGACCAAAAGGCTTTACTATAGAAGGCGTGAATGGAATTTCTTCACAGCCTCACAGAGATAAACAGATGTGCCGCTAACAGTATTTGAACAGGCATTTTTTACGTGAAAGGCATGCAGAGTTTCACGACCTGTTTGTTTTCTGTCTAAGGCCAGAAGCCTCTGATTTTGGGCGCTGCTATTGCTATGCGGGAAACGGATTCTCTTTATTTCAAATGGCCTATTTTTAAAAATTAGTAGACGGCTTCTCTGAAACACCTGTCATATACAGGTTCTTTACGAAAAAAGTAGACTTTCGGGTAACTCACACAACTGTCCAAATATGCGTGCTTTTCCAGAAAAGAACGATCATGAAAGCGCGCTCCACGCAGCAGAACAAGAAGAAATGGGGCTGCATTTGGTATCGACACAACATGGTTAGTTGGTTGGACCGTTGCAGTACATTGCGTTTTGCGGATTCAGTGCGTTCTGCAAGATCAAGCTACAAATGCACGCCGTGCACGAAGCAGATTCACCGGAAACGTACTTTTTACTTGCTTAATTAGGACATCTGTATTTGCATGCTCATCATTAAATTATTCAAACACGCTTTAGTACATGTCTCCAATATGCGTTTTCTAGATATCTGTGCAATCTGTATAGACGCTTCTTCGTTCACTTCCAAGAGTAGAACAGTCAATCCTGGCGGATTGAAAGCGTTCTCGTGGAAGCGTCCCACAATTACCTTTCGTACTTTTATTACCTGAAGCCGTTTGAATGTCATACCTGCGCCGTAACATGACCTCCAAGAATTGTACGCCAAAAGCGGAGCTTTCGATCCAGAACTAGATACAGACGACACAGCACTGCTCCACTGCAGTTTGAATAAAGAAAGACACGAAAGTAAAAACACAGAAGGCCTTCTCCTAGGAACCTCCTCTCTGTGTAAATTGAAAATTTCGCCCACGCCTGTGTAACAGTGAAACAACACATACGCAATAAAACCAGTGATTGCGAGAAAGTGATTAGCGGAACGTATATGACGAGACAAACAACATGAGGTCCGGAACGTTATCTTTATTCAGCGCAAGACCGAAAATTATTCTTTAACCGAGGTGCGGGCAGCTGCAGGGTCGAGAGAAGCAGATAAAAGATAGCAAGACTATTAACAAGGAAGAAAAAGGTTTGATTCTTACAATTCCTTTTGCTAAGCAGGAATGTTCTTTTCGCTACACCGCGTATGCGCACGCCATAGACACAATTCTAGGCTTGGAAGTGGCCATGGCATGATGGGGACCATGAAGCCAGCACAGAACCAGGAGGAAGACCGCAAAGCAGGGGCTAAATTTAAGGCCGACACATGACAGAGAGATCTCAACAATTGTTCCGTCTAAGGCCAAGTCCGTCTTTGTGTAAGGTTGATCCCTCGACACAGTAATAACCATACAGTGCCGTTCTGCGTGTGTTTGGGACACGTGTGCGGAGCTGAAGACCATGCACAGAGAACAGCATCTTTGAGCTGCTTGAAAAATGGAGGTCCGTCAAATACGTACATAGGGCGAGATTGGGCGACACTCTGGGCAACATGTTCATGTGCGTGGTTAATTTCTTCTTCACGCGCTAAATTGATGGCCGGTATGTTATAACCAAGAACGAGAAGAGAACTCAAGGAAAGTAGAGATATGTGGCGTCGAAAACGTGACAAGATTTTCACACAAAGATATTCCCGAAAGGCTTTCTAAAAGAATTCAGTCTGAGCTCCAATGTATATAGGCGGAACCAAACCGACAGAGACACGTCAGGAAAGAACACACTACTGGAGAATCGCGCAACGCAAGAAAAAGCCCACTGATATCAGTGTCATTAAAAGAAACAATTGGGAAGGTAGAATAATCAGGCACACTCGTGCGCCCTCACTCCGTGCCTACCTGTCACAGCTGACGGAGATGTTTCAGCCTCGTCTAGATATCTTTTCGAAAATTCTTTACAGACACTTTCTTCATCATTTACGTGATTCAGCGAAAATAAAACAACGTGATTGTATACGTATTTATTTCATTCTTGTCTTCTGCCTCATATGCACTCTACGCGAGTACACTTCAAGCGGTACCCTGGCATACAACGTGCCTAGCATTTGTGTAACGGTCGCCTTACGGTCCGTAAAGGAATTGAGAAGAGTCGTGTAAGTGAAACGCTACGTTTTACTTTTTAGCCTAAGTACAGCTTTATGGCGTGATCATAAGTGGCCATTCGGCGGCCAGAGTGAGCAAAATTAGTCGAAACGTTGGCGTTCACGACGTAGACAGATATGGTTAGAAAAGAACAACTGACGCTGTCTACGTGAAATGAGCGTTTGCACTCTCATGTACGCTAAACGCCGGTATTTTTCAGCACGCTACGGCATTTCTCACATTTCCCAGTTTAATTTCAGCGTATGCAAACACAGACGGAAGGATACGCTCAGCCTTGAGGCGCCATGTAGTTGTTAGGACGGGTAAACGTTCGCTCCGCCTAAGCCTAAAAGGGGCACAATCGTCACTCTAAATAAAAAAAATAAAGCTATTATTTTACTCATACGTCTTCTTGTAGGCGAGGTGAGATCAAGCGAGAAATGGCTGCGCCATTTATTGCCAGTGAACGCAAAGAAAAACGCAGTAACAACAATGAATACAGTCCGAAGCTAGCGGTCCTGCTTGGAAGCGTGCTGCCATGTTTGTCGCCGCGGGAATGCTACCTCCTCCTCACCGCGGCGGAATTGTGTCCCGTACCGATCGAGCTTTCCGCTGTGTACTTCGGCGGAATCTCTGCCGCGGCCACGGTTTCCGCTTGTTCTGGCCGCCGAATCCCGAAGTGTGAGACGAACTTTGCTGCAGGGTGATCACCGAGGCTTGGCCAGCCTTGTTGTCTGCTCTTTTGGTCCGTCGTGTGGATGCTGTCGCCGGCCAGACCCGGCTGAGCCACGCGCGGTCGACCCCACGTGACTGGTCCGCAGGCCAGTCCGTGGCGCGCCGATTGGATACACCTTAACGGCACCTGCAATTCAGCCCTGTCTGGTTTATAATAAATATTTGTCATTAAAAGCTAGCCCCTTTGTGACAAAACTACCCTTAGCGACATCTGACCATCTCGAATTTGTTCTTTGTGTCCATCAAAAACCCGCCAGGAAAATACTTACCAAGTTGCCGGCAGAAGATTCAAGCTCAGCATATTTCCCCTACATTTCAGTGCACCTACCCTTCCGTTTTATTTAAGTATTTTGGAAGCGTTTCACAACTTTTTCTTCCCTCCTCGATATTGCGTAAAAGAAGTAAAATCATAAAACAAGACTTGAGAACTCGACAGTGCAAAATAATATTAAGACGAATGGACTTAGTATTTACACACACAGACACATATCAAACAGCAAGAACACCCAGCGTAAACCACGAACCAAAATCATATGAAGCCCTCATGTTCACAAAATTGTGAAAGAACACTACTTGCTTCCATAACTTAGCCTGCGGACCAGTTATTATTCCGGAAACAAGAAAGGCATCCTTTGCATACGATGATCAGCTTAACAATATGCACTCATTGTAGCCAGCCTAAGCCTACTGCTGGAAAAAGGACTTTTTTTCATATACCTCCAATTATACCTCTCATGACGTAGTTGAGGCCGCCCTACTAGCCTAACTTTCTTGACGTCCACTTTCCAGAATTGCTGCCTCCTCCTACTGCGTTTGCATTCTTTTATTATCTAGTCCGTTACTGTTAACGACCATCGATTTTCTTACTGTGTCGTTTCATACGCTGCCTATGCCCATTTTAAGGCTCGAGCTCGACTATACTATCAGAGCTCAATATTGTTTGCTGAATATCTCGGGTCTCTTCCTATCTCTTGACGTTACGCAAACCATTTTGCAATCTATAGCTGACTCCGCTCTCCTCAACTTAAGGCCAAACATTAACATCAGCCTCCACGTCCCTGCCTCTTAATTGAGAACTGGCCAGACAGAACTGTTGTGTACTTTGCACTTATGGGATTCTTGTAAACTGCCATTCATGACCTTAGATAGCCCGCCAATTGCTCCCACACCCCATAGTCATAGCCCTGATAGGTACTTTCCTCACAGCGTATTCGGTTCGCTTCAAATTAAAGTCGTTGCAGCTAGTCTGGGCGCGCAAGCCTTATTTTGGCTTCAACTGAACTGTCGATGACCGTCACTGTAATTAGCCCTGCTACAATGAAACACCGGATAAACCGGTGCAACTAAAGTCACTATTACTTCATGCTTGGCTTCAACAGACCGACGATGAACAGTACTCTAGTAAAACACCTTTTTGGGCTGAGTTTAGCCATTGCATTTAAGTAAATAACCCGAGCCAAACGAAGAGGCACACTGAAAACTGGGAAGAACAGAAGACAAGAGACTTGACTACCAACAGTTTATTTAACAGATGGACTCAAATATATAGAGGCCACCGAGTAACATGACCACCACCCAATCACCTTACAACTAAACAATCCGCCGTGAACAAAAATATACTATGAGCACATTCACCTTCTTTCTTCCTTTACTATCTCACAGCTACCCTGTCTAATGCCTACTGCAGAGAGTTTTAGCAATAGCAAGTAATCATTAGAGTATCGCCAATTAATACAAACAGCAAACAAAACAAAGAAAACTATAAATCTTCAACAATCCCAACCACTTCAAGCAGAACTGAATTTAATTCTTTGAATGTAAACGAGTCTGCTTTCTATCAAGGCGTTGTGATTAAAAAACTAGATGTCAAGAAGGCAACTACCATTCCTTAGTGAGCTACGCGTGTCCAAGAAGCCCCAAAACTTTGCAGGACCTGAGATCGCAAGGCAGCGGCGCATCGCTTAAGCACTGCACGTCTGCGCCGGTAGTGGTAGGAGTACTCCCGGTGATCTAAGAATGAAAATTCGAGAATTAGCAATTCAGCATATATATATATATATATATATATATATATATATATATATATATATATATATATATATATATATATATATATATATATATATATATATATATATATATATATATATATATATATATTAACCCAATAAAGCTTTCGGGTCATATCTTTAAGGTGGAGATAATGGGTTCCCTTCATTTATGTAGCTCCCATCGAATGTTTTTTGGTGGAGGGGAGACAGACCAACCTCACAACGCTCTCTCGTTTCGTTTAGGCAGGTTACTAAGGAGCCCTGCAGTTTATTAAAATATGTTCGCAAAAGTCGAATGCGGTTTCCGATATGCCTTGTTTGCTATAGCACAGCATACCGAATGATTTTGTGGGTTACTCCAATGCTTGCAATTTGTCCAACAATTTTTTTTCACATTCCTGCCTCGACGGACCAAATCTCTTCTTTTTCACAGGACTTGAAAGTGTTCATTTAGGCCATTGGTATAAGTATTTTTTCAGAATTTTCTTTGCTTTAGATACTAATGTGTCGATCGACTTTAATTGAAGAATCGGTCGTATAGAAGTAACAAAAAACCTGTAAGTTGAGTTGTTCGCAAAGTTAACTCCATTTTCTGCACAAATTGTTATTTATTTCTCAAGGAGGAATAACTGCACACTTAAATTTGTAGCTTCCCTAGTTGTCGTCGTGTTACGTCGAATAGAATCAAGTTGTCGATCTCTCCAGTTTGTGAACATAAAGGGGTGGAACACTGTTCATTTCAAGCTATGTCATTTGATCAACACTGCGCAGTGAAAAACAAGACATGCCCACGAAGTTTTCGAGAACGATAGAGTCAGTAAGTCATAAAACTATAACATAGGGAATGGGAGTGATGAGTTCTGTCGACCCAACCAGATGGCCCTCAGTCAGCGCTGAACATCACCTCCTGGGCTCATGCTGTGTCCCGAACTTCTTCCGGATCAAACCTCGCAAGATGGGTAGTCGATTTCTGCGAGACTAAAAACTTCTGAATTTCTTTGGCCGGTGATTTTGCGGGGCACCTTCAAAAAAAGGGTTCTATTGTGGCTCTCTAGACCAATTTTGATCTATCGAGCTCGATTGCTCTCTGGCATGCTGACATCACACCACCACCGCCTAGAAAGCCATTAGACTTAAAAGGCGCTCCAGCAAGTTTCAGCATTAGTTGACACGGCGGCAGAGCCGTGACAATGTGACAAAACGTACTCCTACTTGGGAATGTTGGTGATGTAAAGTATCTTTTTCTTAGTGGAAAGCCTTGTATAATAGTGCTGCATTATCCGCATAGCTTTTTGCATTATGTCTGTGACTGTGTCTGGATGGCACTCACTCAACTTGTCTGGAGACATTGAGTCCAATCCCAGCCCTCTTAGTGAAAAAAATGTTCTATGAACTGATTACCACCTAGAGAGAAATGTCCAAAATGTCTTAAGTTTCGCAAAGCGAAACATCGGCTGAGGCATTTATTGGAATGCAAAGCAGGCTTCAGATAATTGAAAAAATTGCAGAGCCTTCAATGAACACACAAAAGCATTGACGACTAAGAAAGTTCTGTTGAAGACCGAGGCCTGACCATGAATTGTATTTCCAGGCAGCTTGAAAATTTAGGAAATTGACCCGGTCGCAGCAACCTCTTTATTTAAGGTGTAATAGACGCATTGCGTGAATCTGCAGAGACTTTTCTGAAGATGGTAGATGATAGATCAGGTGAAAAACTTGTTGAGAACTAAATTCCATACAAAGAATTCATAGGCTACAAAAAAAACGTTAGGCAAGGACCGTCCTGTTACCCTGAAGTCAAATTATTTTAGAGATAAGAATAACATTATGCAGAACTGCCACAAAACTCCAAGATAGTCAAATGAAGTTATCAGAAGTCCATTCCAAAAGAGATGCTGATATCCGCAAAATGGTGTGGAATTCTTCAGATGCTGAAAGGATCAACTGGCCAGAGTTAAATTAGTTTTGGACACGATTAAAATTTTCGACGCCTTCTAGGTTTGGGATGAAGCAGACGGTGAGAGATTGAAGTTTCATACCCCAACCGAAAGAACATAAAAGTGATCCAATAATGCTCCCAATGCATGCTTAAAGGCGATGAACATATTCGCAGGAAGAAAAGTCAACAAAGCAGCCGCCAACTAATACGTTACCTTGGAACAGGAAACACACATATTAATAAGAAGTAAAACTAAAAATATAAAAAGTTAAAATAAAATAAAAAATAAGCTTGTTCAGGACGTACCGGACGAGGAGGTCACGCCGCCCGATAACAAAATAATAGGATTTTGGTTACAAAGAAGAGGTTTAGTGGCAATCTTGGTTATAAGCGATATATTATCACCTGTGTTAGATTTTCCATGTAATATAGAACCACTATGAATAAAAATTCGACCAAAAAACCGCTCGGGGATCTAGAAAATCTATGTGAAGATCATTAAAGTGCACTGATATCGCACAGCACACGGGCGCCTTACCGTTTTTCCTCCATTGGACATGTTTTCAAAGCAGGATGACAGATGGAAGCAACATCAGCGCTACTTGACACAGTGTTCATATATTCTGAACTGCTGCCAAAACATTGAACCTGTGAACTCTACAATGGTTTATCTGATCACAAGATGGTAATAATTGATTTCTATACGTTTCCAGATCATTCGAAAAATAAACTTAATTCGTTTGAAAACTTTTCAGCCATTTACAATTATGGTGTGTTGGAATGCCTCAAGGGCTCGTTTGTTATTTTATGTACCTTTCTGAAAGCGGTGAAACCGTTGACAAACCATTGCATTACATTTAAACATCGTGAAACACTCTATTAAGCACGTCACTCGCAACCTTTTCACATGTACAAGGAGGAAGAATCCTTAGATCACAAGGCAAATCATACACATGAAACGGAAATTAAAACAAAAATGGAGGAATAAGAGTAAAAAGTATGTTCTTGGTGAGAGTAATGTCATTAGTGAAATGAGTAAGGAACTCAAGCATATTCTTTAGGTTGCTAAGGGCAAGTTCTGCAATGCAACAATGAAAGTTTATGCACCTGAGTAGTTGATGCACCTAGCAAACTTTAGCATTTTGCTATTCGTGCGAAGACTCGAAGTAATGGACATAAATATAACACAGAAGGAGCTGAAACAATAACTCATTTTTTTATCTGTCTTTCCTTCTCACGAAGAATTGTCCCCAAATGTAGGAGGCTCCAGTTCAAGACAGAGACATCAGAGAGCAAAGAGTTCTTAAATTCCTGCTTCAATTGTCTGCAAATAAAAGCCCAAGTCTTTACGGAATCCCCAACGAATTCCTGTTCATATATGCCAAGTGGATTGCCAAATACATCACAAATGTATTTTCAAATATCTATCACCAAAGCTTATTTGCGGTCTCCGTCGAAATATGCCAAATGTTATTCCGATTCATAATAGTGGTTGTAGAATTGTTGTCAATTTTTTCCGACAAATTTATATCCTTTTTACATCTTTTATGTCGCTTTAGCATATTGTATTTAGAAACCTTATGCCGTACCTTGAAAGTAATAACATACTTTATCCTTCTCAACGCGTGTTCCGGAAAAGACTTTCTACAATTACCCAGCTTATAGACCCCTTTCACAACCTCTACGAAGGAATAAATTGTCGTGGCTAAACTGATATACTATTCCTGGACTTTATAAAAGGGTTCCAAAGGTTGTCCCATCAAAAGTTGTTACTAAAAACAATGCTATATTCAGAAACTCAATAGCAAACTGGTTGTCTTCCTACCTCTCCTCCCATGAGCAGTTTGTATACATCGTCTTTTTCCCGGTGGTATAAGCTAGTGCACAGAGAAGCTTTATGGACCCTATTTTAATTTTGGTTTTTATAATTGATATTTCGTAGTCTAGCACAGTTCCAATCAGAATATTCGCTGAATACTGCCTGTTATACCAAAGAATGAATACCCCATCTGATGAAGAACAACTGAAAGCTTATCTACAAGCAATAGAAAAGTTGTTCTCTAAGTGGAAATGGTGCTAAACAAAGACTAATTCATATATATATATATATATATATATATATATATATATATATATATATATATATATATATATATATAATATGTTATTAAAAATATTAAATATAATATACAGTTTATTCATTGGAGGCTAACTAAATAACAGGATACAAACGCGCAAGTATCCCCGCTCAAACTTCTCTTCTGACCTGTACCGAGATAAGCACATAAGTAACGTATGATCCAAAGCGCTTGAAGCAATATGGGCACTAAGACGCAAAATCCGTAGTGCAACTCCCAATGCAAAAATACTCCCTTAAAACACAGTGGTGAAACCTGTAATTGAATATCGAAATATTTTGAGATCCGCACACTGCGCCTAACAAAATAAAAAAAATGATAAATGTTTAGAAACTTCCCGTTTCAACTACAATATATATCGCCGAATAGACAGCGTATTGCCATTACCTGAGGGGCAGAATCGCACCCCTTGCCGCTGAAATCCTGCAAGATAGCTGAATCCGGGCTAGCAACTGCACAGAAAGACTTATTAAGGGTACCAGCTCACCAGGACATCCCAGGCAATGAGAACGTACATACCTCAGCCCGAGCATTTCTTTCCCGGGCACTCAGTACGGATGTCGTGGAAGCTCCTACACCCCCCCCCCCCCCCCACAAGCTTACATCGACATGCCTCAGCCCTTAAGATTATACCGTCGCGTCTAACCTCCGAAGGCTAAGATACAAGACAAAGGGGAAGAACTATAGCTCCGAAAGCTGCAGACTAACACTTAAAGCTTCCCACAAAGACTACACGCAATAGATCCACAGTCATTTGATTCAATATGCAAATTCTACAGGAAGAAGGCGGACCTGTTCCACAGAGTACGTTCCTGCCAACCAAATCAGGTGGTCACTGTTAAAAACCAGCCAACGCAGGACGGGTAAAAGGCAGCTCTGACCAACCCGAACGAAACGAGTGGAAAAGAACTCATGGAAAGAACCCACACAGTAGCGTACGCCAATGGGGTTCGGGACCGAGTGTTATAACTGCCACAACAACCTCCTAAACATTTTCATTTAAAACATTTTCACCACCACCGTGAGGAAGGCTTTTTTCCTCGAGCTTTTAAAGTATGCATAATGCTGCCTGATTCGATTGCAAACAACAGGCATTACCAGCCACGGTGGCTCAGTGGTTAGGGCGCTTGGCTACTAATCCAGAGTGTCCGGGTTCCAGGCAGACCCCGGCGGCCGCCGTTCGATGGAGGCGAAACGCAAAGAGGCCCGTGTGCTGTACAATGACAGTACGTGTTGCAGATCCTCAGCTGGCCGAAATTATACCGGAGCTGTCCATTACAGTGCCTCTTTCTTTCTTCTTCTCTGTCTCTCGTTTATACCTTCCCTTAAGTCGGTGTTCAGGCGTCCACCGAGGTATGTGAAAAGTAACTGCGTCATTTCATTTCCTCAAGAACAATATCAGTTTTTTTATAAACTAATCGCGCGCCGCAAGGGTGCATAAAAGCAAGCACTGGCGGAGTCAAAAGGCAGCGTGTTTGCAGTCGGCGCCAGGTAACTTCCTGCGCTTTTGTTAACGATTTGTGGGGAAGCGGATGTGCCCGTCTCACCAGCCTAAAGTGATGTGTGAAGTCATGAAATGAAATCAACCCGTCCCTCGTGAAATTCGTGTCGGAAGGCGCACTCACTGTCTGGTCGACAAAACATCGGGCTTGCGCAAGAGTCGCCTCACTCCCGGGATTAGACGAATGGGCCGGGACCCACATCAATTCAACTTCTCTAATCAGATGGGGGGCAATTTGAAGGATGCGAAGTGAGCTATATGTGATACGGCCCCTCTCCAAAATGCGAATGGCTCTTTGTTTTGTAACCGCTGAATATAATACCAGCACGCGCGTTCGCTATAGCTAATGCTATTGTCTATTTTTCCAACAACTCGGAGGAGATGGTTTCTATCCAAGCGGCCGACAACTGGGCGCCGTTTCCATTCACCGCGACCAGTGCAAAGCTTTTTTCGAGGTTTCGCGGTATTCCGCTGCGTCCACGCAGGCCACATTTTCGTGTCGGCCGTATTGGGTGTGTAGGTCGCGAGCCCTCCTGTGCGCTTGTTTTCGTGGTGCGCAGGGAGCATGTTCTTGCGTAGGGATTTAATCAAAAGAGCTTTCCTGGTGTGTGTGGGTACCTACGTTTTCATAACCCTCTCTTGGAGCTGTTCGCAAATTTTAGAGTATATAGGACGGTTCTTCCCGCGCTCGAACGAGGGAGTCGTCTTGGCTGTGAAGCGAGTTCCCCCTCTGACAGCTCCGAGAGTGGGTTGTGCACCCGAAGGGCAAGCAATCTTTCTGCGGACATACTGTGCGGGAGCCAAAGTGCCGCCTTCTAGGCCTGCATGATTGCAGCTTCGACCTTTTGTTTTTCTGCGAACTACAGTTGCAGGTAAGGAAGGGAATAGACGATCCTGCTCAGCACTAAAACCTGCACAAGTAAGACAAAAACGCTAAGGCGCCCGTGTGCTGTGCGATGTCAGTGCACGTTAAAGATCCCCAGGTGGTAAAAATTATTCGGGAGCCCTCCACTACGGCACCTCCTTCTTCCTTTCTTCTTTCACTCTCTTCCTTATCCCTTCCCTTACGGCGCGGTTCATGTGTCCAGCGATATATGAGACAGATACTGCGCCATTTCCTTTCCCCAAAAACCAATTATTATTATTAAGTAAGACATAAATCATGCTCTTTCATGCCTCGTCTTTTGCTGGAGATCCGCCTGATTATTCGCACAGTTTGGTTGACCGTGGCCGTGAGTCGGTTGATTGTTTAGATGTTCCTTCGATTGTTCTGTATGTACATGCGCAGTATGCGTATGGTTTGAACATCCTCGCCAGATGACTTTACACATATACATTCAGAGGGGTAGGGGGGGTCAGGATTGAAATCCTACCACGTGGCCTGCCAAACGAACGAGCGGTTTCAATTTCGAGTGCGAACACTCAAGGCCCGCTCCCGGCGCGTTAGTTTCAATTTTCAATTATGGCAACTGCCTGCTGCCGGGTATCCTCTATTTGGCCGTCATTTGCAGCGGTTACCCACAGGGTGATGCCGTCCGCGTATAAGGTGTGCTGCAGCTCCGGCAAGGCGGCGAGATTGGGGGGTAGTGTAATGAGTGCAAGGTTAAAGAGGAAAGGCGAGAGCACCGAGCCTTGTAGCGTGCCTAAGCTTTCCAGAGAATTTTGCTAGGTTTGAGGACACCTACTGCAAGCTCTGCGGTCCGCTCGAATAATAATGATCGAACGTAAATGAATGTCCATTCCTTCGGGTCTATTTTAGAGAGATTTGTGAGGATGGCCTTATGCGAGACGTTGTCGAAGGCCTTGTTCAGGTCTAGCCCGAGCACTGCCTTGGTCGCGGTTCCGCGTGTAGGGTCCAGCACGTCCGTCTAAAGCTAGAGAATCACGTCCTGTGCGGACAAAGTAGCCCTAAAGATAATCATTTTGGGAGGAAGTACGTCGCGCTCCTCCACGTAATTTTGCAATCGGTTAAAGATGACATGCTCCGTGAGTTTTTCGAAGCAAGACGTGAGGGAGACGGGTTGCCGATTCTCGATCGAGAGTTTCTTTCCCGGGTACGGCATGAAGGTCACCCGTGCATGCCTCCATTCCAGGGGGATCTCGCGTTTCCTCCAGTTGGTGTTCATTACGTTTGTCAGAGCCGAGATGGACTTGGGGCCTAGGTTTATGAGCGTCTTCGACACTCTGTCCTGTCCCGCCATAGAGGTGGTACGGTGCTGACCCAGAGCAATGAAGACCTCGGCATCTACTGTGTCTGCGTCCAGGAACCCATTGGGAAGGCCTCTGTATGCGGGCAGGGGGTCTGTACGCGACGTGTTCAAGTAGCGTTTTTGCAGTTCGGCGAGTAGCTCTGCGTAGCAAAATGAAAGTGCAGCCGCTTTCTTCCTTACTACTATCACTCCCTCATTTCAAGAAATAAATGAGGGAGTAGAAGATTAAAGGAAGAAAGAGGTGCCGTAGTCGAGGGCTCCGGAATAAATTCGACCCCCTGGGGATATTTAACCTGCACTGACACGGTTTCAGTGTACTGCACGGTATCTCGAAACGTTAAAGATCCTATCCCGAGTTCCCGGGTTCGATCCCGACAGCGGCGGCTGCGTTTTTATGGAGGCAAAACGCTAAGACGCCAGTGTGCTGTGCGATTTCAGTGCATGTTAAAGATCCCTAGGTGGTCGAAATTATTCCGGAGCCCTCCACTACGGCCCCTCTTTCTTCATTTCTTCTTTCACCCCTCCTTTATTCCTTTCCTTACGGCGCGGTTCAGGTGTCCAACAATATATGAGACGGGTACTGCGCTATTTCCTTTCCCCAAAAAACTTATTATTATTATTATTATTAAAGATCCCCAGGAGGTCGAAATTATTCCAGAGCCCTCCACTACGGCACCTCTTTCTTCCTTGCTTCTTTCACTCTCTCCATTATTCTTTCGCCTTCGGCGCGGTGGAAGTGTAAGCCGATATGTGAGACAGATAATGCGCCATTTCCTTTCCCCAAAAATTTTTTTTTAAATTTTCTCGAAAATAAAAATAATAATCAGTTTTTGGGGAAAGGAAATGGCGCAGTATCTGTCTCGTATATCGTTGGTCACGCGCACCGAGCCGCAAGGAAAGGGATTAATGAGGCCGTGAAATAAGAAAGGAAGAACGAGGTGCAGTAGTTGAGGGCTCCGGAATAATTTCGACCACCTTGGGATCTTCAACACTCACGGGCATCGCACAGCACACGGGCGCCTTAGCGTTCTTCCTCCTTAAAAACGCCGCCGCCACAGTTGGTTTCGAACCCGGGAACTCCGGATCTAAAAAATAAATTTGGTTTTGGGGGGATAAAAGTGGCGCAGTATCTGTTTCACATCTTGTCAGACACCAGAGCCACGCCCTAGGGGAAGGAATAACTGTGTAGTTTTCGCTACAAATGGTAACGTTATCAAGAGTCTGTCTGTCTGTCTGTCTGTCTGTCTGTCTGTCTGTCTGTCTGTCTGTCTGTCTGTCTGTCTGTCTGTCTGTCTGTCTGTCTGTCTGTCTGTCTGTCTGTCTGTCTGTCTGTCTGTCTGTCTGTCTGTCTGTCTGTCTGTCTGTCTGTCTGTCTGTCTGTCTGTCTGTCTGTCTGTCTGTCTGTCTGTCTGTCTGTCTGTCTGTCTGTCTGTCTGTCTGTCTGTTACTGTCAGGAAACAAGAAAGTAAAAAGTGCACAGGCCTGCTCACTGGTTCAAGCCGAGCCACAATACCTACCACATGCAGATAGAAGGAGAGTTGAAAGAGGGGATAGAAAGACAGGATAGTAAAAACGCGCTAAAGACAAGGCCGATGCCCGAGGTAGTGCAATACTGGGCCAACTGGTGGTGGGAGTGAAGCATCCTTCAAACTCTCCGCCACATTTCCAAACATAGGTCCAATTTGGACCAGTAACAGACACTCAACGGGTCCGGACAATATCGCCCTTATCAAGCGACCATATGATGCCCACAGCAAGCCGAGCAGCGCATTATGAGGGAATAATTCCCCTAACACATCCGCCATTGGCTAACTTCATGCTGCGCCAATATTCTCGACGACATTCGTTCCAAAAGTTTAAGCAACCATTCGTCCTACAGCTTTTCGATTTGTTTCACACCATTTTTCTTTGCATATAGAATACATATCACAGTCAAGTTTTGTGCAAGCTAGAGGCAGGAATTCGAACCGACGACTTATGAACATACCGTTGCTGGGAATAACAGCACTGAGACGAGGGACAAAGAAAGAAGAAGACAACGAGCCACTCCTGTTGTCTTCTTCTCTCTTTGTCTCTCGTCTCGGCGCTGTTATTCCCAGCAGTGTGCACCAATTCGCTCTACTCTCCATTTTATTGAACATAACGTTGCATGCCTTCCCAGACATTACCCATGCCCTAATTGCGGTTTCAAGTATGTATGTAGATATTTGGCAGTTACTGCTCTCTTTGTGTTCCCAGAAACCGATATTGAAGTTGTGACGTAACCGCTCGCCGCACAGAGTTGGGGGTGGCGTCATACAGTTTCTCGGTTCTAATAGCATGTGATTCTCCCCCTGGTTGCAAGCTTGCAAGTTGTCACCCTCTTTATTTCGTGCTGTACTTTCTGTCTCAAACCTGTCCTTTCTGCTCTTCATCTCCGTCCTCACTGCACGGCGGATCGTCCCCCGTGAGGCCAATAGCACTAATACCTGGGAGGACCTGGGAGACTCCTCGGCTTTCCGAAGACCTTGTTTTGCAGACCATCGTGATCGACCGGCAGTCAGCATTACGAACTGCAGGAACAAAAATTTGAGCGCCGGTCCGTTTAAAATGTTTTTCGAGATGACGATAGTGCAAGTGTCCGAGTGCTTTTATCGGGCCTTAGTTTATTCAACACGATGACACGTCAGCAGCGATAAGTGCCATCTAATGTTTTCTTGAGACATTCCGGAAGTTGTTTTACACTATTCAGTGTTGCCCGATCAACCTGCAAACCTAATTTTTGTGACTTTCTGAAACTTGCAACGTACCGCCCACAACTGTGGAAGAGCAGACGAAAGAGCTGTACGTTTCAACGGCCACCTGAAAAGTGACACCGATCCCTTTATCATGCTGAGCCACACATGGAGTACTGCGAATGGAGCCGTTCTCTCCTGGACTATGCGATTCAGGCCATTCCACGAAACGCTTGCAAATGCATGGTTATTTCAAGCAAACAAGTAATTTTTTTCGAAAATTTAATAATGATTCGGCACATGGTGCATAAATTATTTAATTATTCCGTTTCCTGCGATAAGTTTGAATTCAATGTTCATGTTTCAGGAAGCAATTTTGCAAAATGAGTGAAATATTGGAACTCCACGCAGATGATTTCAAGCCTACCTCGCTGCGAAAAGAGCAAAACTTCATGAAATTTGCTACAGATCCCAAGATCCTGGGTTTGAACCCGACAACGGCGGCTGCGTTTTTATGGAGACAGAACGCTAAGGCGCCCATGTACTGTGCGATTTCAGTGCGCGTTAACGATACCCATGTGATCGAAATTATTCCAGAGCCCTCCACTACGGCACCACTATCTTCTTTTCTTCTTCACTCCCTCCTTTAAACCTTCCCTTACGGCGAGGTTCAGGTGTACGCCGTTATATGAGACAGATATTGCGCCATTTCGTTCCCCCCAAAACCAATTATTATTATTACTACTTCCTGAAAATACAGAAGCTTCAAGAATGCCACCCGCCTCGGTTGCTTAGTGGTTAAGGCGCATGTGTACTGCACCAAAGTGCCCAAATTCGATCGCGATCGTGGCGGTCGCATTTCGTTGTATGTATGTATGTATGTATGTATGTATGTATGTATGTATGTATGTATGTATGTATGTATGTATGCATGCATGCATGCATGCATGCATGTATGTATGTATGTATGTATGTATGTATGTATGTATGTATGTATGTATGCATGTATGTATGTATGTAGGGATGTATGTATGTATGTAGGGTGTATGTATGTATGTAGGGTGTATGTATGTATGTATGTATGTATGTATGTAGGGATGTATGTATGTAGGGATGTATGCATGTAGGGATGTATGTATGTAGGGATGTATGTATGTAGGGATGTATGTATGTAGGGATGTATGTATGTAGCGATGTATATATGTGGGGATGTATGTATGTAGGGATGTATGTAGGGATGTATCTATGTAGGGATGTATGTAGGAATGTATGTATGTATGTAGGGATGTATGTATGTATGTAGGGATATATGTATGTATGTAGGGATGTATGTATGCATGTAGGGATGTATGTATGCATGTAGGGATGTATGTATGCATGTAGGGATGTATGTATGTATGTATGTAGGGATGTATGTATGTATGTAGGGATAGATTCAGGGATGGATGGACTTAAACAGCTGATTTTACACGAAAACAAATTCCAGGGTGGTCCTCTACATGTCCAGGGGTCCGCGGGCTTCTGTTTCACATAGAGCCACATCCGCTGCCCATTTCTAGACGGCGGGCTGAGCGGTTCCTAAAGCATCCTCTCATTAAGAATGAGAAGGAATGGATTTACGGGTGCTGCCTGCGAAGAACGAAATTTCCAGAGGCAGAGGAAAATATCGATTTGGGCAGTTCCTAGATGTTACAATGAGGGGCGAAGCTGGGGTGATAGCAAGAGAGCCCGTAAGATGAAATAAAGCAGCCCATTTGTATTGTCGCCATGTGGCGCTTAATAACAGCGACGAGGTACTTTGCGGTGGTAAAAATATCATGCCGCTGAGTTTGTAAATGTGATTTGATGATGTATAGGAAGGAACGATGTGGCCTCTTGCGCGGGTTTGGTGCCTGATCGTCCGGGTACCGGGTGGGGAGTTCTCTGGGGAGAGGTGGCTGTGGCAAGAATATGGCGTGTGGTCCGCGTCGCCACGCCGTTTAGTTAGTGGCGGTACGCAGCCAAAATGCTGGAAATTTTGGTTAAATTTTTGTCAATGGTGTAGTGGGCCAGCGGAAGTGCGATGGCCGCTCGTCCTGCCTCTGCAGGCGAAATAGTTCGGATAGTGGCAGCGGCCCCCACTGCGCAGTCGTCATAGGCTGCGACTGCTGTGAAAAATCCTGCCTTAAAATTTCTGCCGCGTCGTCATTAAAGATATCGGAGCGGTTGCTGTATATTTTGGTGAAATAGCTCGCTCGGGCCTGCCGCCTACCCTGATGTAGGCTAGCGCTCATAGTGGGCGCTAGGGGCTTCCGGTATATATGTGATCATGCGTGCGCAGAGAAATTATGTAAGGTGCAGTACTTGTTGGGGTGGGAGTGGGTTGATTGAGACGGAGCTGTGGCAGTAGGTGTTGTCGTGTTTCCGTGCAACTCGGACGGACTAATTGGTTGGTGCTTTGAGCCTCTATTAATTTGATTACGCCGTTGTGGGTACAAGTGGCCATTAGACTCATATTTGAACAGCGCAATAAAACAACGGGACACAACGAAGAAAGGACACCACAAGCGCTGTCGAGGTGTCCTTTCTTCGTTGTGTCCTGTTGTTTTATTGCGCTGTTCAAATATGAATCAATACCAACTCGCCCAGTTCACAGCTTTAATGGCCATTAGACGTCTCGTGCTAACCAACCGCGGAAGACGTAGGGCGGAGGTCACAGCCGTGCGTATTAGGATGTCTGCCTGTTGTGCTTGGCGCTGAAGGAGTGTGTGGTAAGGGAGGGGGTACGTAATGCTGCTAATGAATAATGCATTGGTCATATTAAGTGTTTCGCGTTCGGACACCCCATGATTGCATGGTGTGGCGCGCCTGATTAAAGGATGACGCGGTATGTGTCTCACATGTCGGCCGACATATGAAGCGTGCCGCAAGGGAAGGAATACAGGACGGACTAAGAGAAGAAAGAGAGAAATAGCTTCTGTAGTGGCTTAAATATTTCCTGGCTTCGAAGCACTTCGTTTATAGCAGCCGGTATGGTTTACAGCAATACAAGCAACAGTGTTGTACAAAAATGAGCCAAGAAGCCAGCGGCCTTCGATGCTTCTTCCTTCAATCTTCAAATAACTTACGGTTGTGGTTGCTCATTTTTTTCTATAAGCCTAATCCTAAAATGATTACTTTTATATAAAATGCGTTGTTAAATAGTCTCTATAAATGAGTGGTTTCGTTAAAACGTTCGTTCACACATCTTAGCGATGTTGCAGCCATATTTACACAGCGTCAAATATTTAACGTCAGTTGTAAAGCCACATCACCTGCACAGCGAAACTGTTTTGAGTAATCACTGCAGACCGGGTCTCTCACCTGTGCTTCCGACGTGTAACAACCCCATCACTTTTTATGGCCGCGCGGACAAGAGGGGAGCGCTCAGCCAGGCATCTTTTAATCCTGTCTCCGCCGTCCTTTCCCCGTTCAGGATGAGGTGCGCAACCAACCTGCTGTCTGTTTTTTGTCACACTCACATTATCGAGCTGTTTCCCCGTACACTGATAACGTGTTCTGGACGGCATGTCACCATCGTCGTTGAAATACCCTCTCAATATATCAATGACGATTCTACGGGTTTGCTACAGCAGCGGAGAGCACTTCGGCAATGAGCACGGCGGCGGCGATGCGCGAAATGTATGTGCCGAGTACTACAGCATGGTTGCGTTCATCTTGGAGACAGCTATTTGTGGAGGCATGCAGTTTCTCGACACCTACTCAATTGCCAGCGTGGCTACTAAGCATAGGTCGGCATTCTAACTATGTAGTTCTAACTCAGTCGGCCTCGCTCAATCACTCACCTCAAAGTGGTGAGTGACTCGATATGTTTGTGATGGTAGGTGCGAATATGTGTAGTTTTGAGCTGTAATTGGATGAGTACGTCAAAACATGAGAAAGCATTTTTGTGATTAAATTTAAAGTCTACAAAATCAAGCGATGAAATCTTGAAACTGGAATGGTCAAAGAGAAAAGTGAAAAAAGTCTCAAAATCAATGCTGATATTTTTTTATATTTATACAAAACTAACTGGCATAAAACAGATGCATCAACAGTAAAAAAACAGGCGACTTCTGTCAGCCTTCCCAAACGTCCCGCGCCACACTATACAAGGCAAGTCGTACGAGCCTCACTTTGATGGAATTTAGCCCGTAAAGTGACCGGCTTATTGCAGCGATGGATCATTGGTGGCGCACAAACGACCACTCCGTGTGCGGCTTGGCTTGAGCAAAATGCCCGTTACGCCAGACATTGCGATTTCGCCCGATTTGCAGCACACGTACGGCTTTGAAACACACGCTGGATACACCAATGCGAACACCTGCTTCTTGACGGTGGGGTGAGCCTCTGCAGGTAACAGCACACTCGCACGCGAGTTTAATGTCGCCCATGCTACGAACACACCCGAGCAAAACATCGTGTCACCGAAAGCCGACAGAAAAAGCAGATCACAGGCAGACACACTCAGAGAACGAACACACGAGCAAGGGAAGACAAGGAAGACCGGCGGGGGCGGTCCCGCCGCATGTCGGCGCCAGTAAATGGCTAACACTGTGGCATTACCCCTCCTCTTGCAAAGGGCATCGCCCCTATTCCGCGGAATCAAGGAAATCCGGAATAAAGTTTGTGGCGCCGGGCTTGGCAGAATAAGTCATATCGGACGTGGTAGGACTTCATTCTGGCAACGAGGACGATTTGGAATGCCGCCTGGAGGAGCGAACAGACTATTTCTGGAGCACTTTGTAGTTAACATCACTAAGTTTGCGCAGTACCTCGTAGGAACCGATGTAGCGGCGCAGAACTGTTTAGGAGCGACCCCGCCGACGGATTGAGGTCCAGACCCAAACTTGATCGCCAGGGTGGTAAAGCACCACCCTTTGATGAAGGTTGTAACGTTGAGCGTCGCTTTCCGTTTGGGTACGGGTTCTCTGTCTAGCTAGCTGGCGGACGGCTTCTACGTGCCGAACGAACTCTTCAGCGCCAGCTACGGAGCGACGTGCAACATCTGGCAGTAACATTGCGTCCAGCATAGTCATGGCTTCGCGACCGTTTACCAAATGGCCCAGTGTGAAGCGCGTCTTCTCGTGAAACTCAGTGTTGTATCGGAACGTAATGTAAGGCAATATCTGGTCCCAGTTCTTATAATCGGAGTGGACGTAAATGGAAAGCACGCCGGCAATGATCTTATTCAGCCGCTCAGTATGTGTTTTTGAGCATGGTAGGCAATGGTTCGACAGTGACTGGTGCCACTGAGACGCATAACTTCCTCAGTAAGATCTGACGCAAAAGCCGTGCCTCGATCAGTCAAAACTACCGCAGGTACACCGCGACTGAGGACAATGTTAAAGATAAAAAACCGTCTGCATTTTCGGAAGCTGTGCCGCAGGGAAGGGATTTCGTCTCACAATACCGGGTGAGGTAGTCGGTAGCAACTCTTATGTTCCTGTTGCCCAAAGATGATGTCGAAAATGGTCCCATCAAGTCCATGCCAACCTGGTGGAAAAGGATTCCAGGCGGGTCAATGGGATTCAATAGGCCGGCCGGCTTTACACGTGGCGTCTTCCTACGTTGGCACTCGCGTCAAGACTTAATGTAATGCTGGACAACTGTAACAAGCCCGGCCAGTAACACATGAGCCGTATCGGCGCCAACGTTCGAGAAAAGTCGAGGTAGCCGGAAGAATGGTAGTCGTGGCATGCGTGCAGAACTATGTCTCGAAGCACCGTTGGAACAACGCGAAGGTACGGATTGTCCGTGGGACCGTAGTTTTCCTTGTAGATAATTCCGCCCTGCAATCAGAAACGATAGCCCACGTGTGAAAAAGCGGGGTGGTGACGAGGTGCGGCCTTCGAGGTACTCTATGAGGGGTCGTATCTGTGCGTCATCTCGCTGTTGTTGAACAAGGATGGACGTGGTTAAAGCGCCAAGAAAAACAGGATCGTCTTGCGTGTCAGCAATGGTGTACGAGAAAGGAGCACGGGACCGACCGTCTGCGGCACTCTGCTTGTTGCCAGAGTTGTACACGATGGTAACATAGAATTATTGCAAGCGGAAACTCTAACGCGCTAGCCTCTCTGATGGGTCTTCAAGGTTCCGAATCCAACAAAGCGAGTGGTGACCGATGACGACTCTAAACGTTCGACCATACAAGTATTGGCGAAATTTCGTTGCCGCCCAAACCACAGCAAAGCACTCCTTTTCCGTGGTAGAATAATTCGCTTCAGATCGCGACAAAGTGCCGCTTGCATAAGCAATGACGCGCTCAACACCATCTTGCCACTGAACGTAGGGGGCCCCCATACCAACGTTGCTGGCATCGGTGTGTAGTTCCGTGTCCACCTCCATGTCAATGTGGCCAAAATTGGGCGTAGTTTTGAGGCGGTTCTTGAGGTCGTAGAACGCCGTATCCTCTTCTTGGTCCCAGATGAAAGGATGGTCGTCCTTTTTCAAGCTAGAGGCTCGACTATAAGGGAGAAGTCTCGCAAAAAACCTAGGTAATAGGCGCAAAGATCCAAAAAAGGCGCACAACACGCTTAACATTGAGGGTACGAAACGCAGGGGCGGCAGCCGTTTTGTCGGGGCAGGGTCTAACACCTTCAGTGCTCACGACATGGCTCAGGAACTTCAGCCGTGTGAACAGAAAGTGGCATTTCTCTTGTTTGAGCGAGAGGTAAGCCGATCGTATGGCTTTCAGTACTGCACTCAAGCGCTTGAGGAGCTCGTCGTAGGTGGCAGAAAAAATGACGTCATCAAGATAGACGAGGCAGGACTGCCACTTCAGGCCAACGAGGACAGTGTCCATCATTCTTTGAAGGGTGGCAGCAGCGGAACACAAGCCGAAGCGGAGCACCTTGAACTCGTACAAGCCGTCAGGAGTAACGAACGCTGTCTTCTCGCGGTCCCGTTCATCTTACCTCAGTCTACCACTACACACTGCGGAGGTCAAGAGAAAAAAGTACCGGTCATGACGCAGCCGGTCGAACGAGTCATCGATTCGAGGTAACGGGTAAACGTCCTTTTTGGTATTTTGTTAAGTCTTCGATAGTTTTTACAAAATATCAGTCTCCCGTTCTTCTTGGCAACCAGCACAACGGGCGAAGCCTATGGGCTTGCAGGCGGTTGTATGACATCGTCTCGGAGTATTTCGTCCGCCTGCAGTCGCATCGCCTCACGTTCCCTCGCCGACACTCGATAGGGGTGTTGACGAATAGGCCGCTTACTGTCATCATCTATGATGCGATGTTTCGTTATGAACCTCTGCCTAGCCTTAAAGTTGGTCGCAAAGCAGTCATGAAAAGAGCCAAGGATTGTTTGCAACCGGCGATGTTGATCAGCGTTCAAAGCAGGGTTCACATCAGCCTTAACAGTTCGGCTAGATCCTCCTGCAGGGGTGTACCGGGACGTTAATAACGCGCAGTGCGCGGCGGGCTCCCTAATAATAGAAAATAAATTGTTTTCGTGGAAAGGAAATGGCGCAGTATCCAGCTCATATATCGTTGGACACCTTAACCGCGCCGTAAGGGAAGGAATCAAGGAGGGAGTGAAAGAAGAAAAAAAGAAAGGTGCCATAGTGGAGGGCTCTGGAATAATTTCGACCACCTGGGGATCTTTAACGTGCACTGACATGGCACAGCACACGGGTGCCTTAACGGTTTTCTTCTATAAAAACGCAGCTGCCGCTGACGGGTTGGAGCCCGGGAACTCCGGATCAGTAGCCGAGCGCCCTAACCACTGAGCCACCGCAGCGGGGCTCGTTAATCTGTTCGGAATAGGAGATGACTATATTTTTCGCCAAGTAGCGGTATTCGGCTCTAAAGTTCGTAGCTTGAAGCTCAGTTCGCTCGTTCTGCAGGGAAATGACACCCGTGCGATGCAGAATTGGTCGCTCAGCAGTAAAGACAAGTTGGCTTCTGCGATGCCGTCGGACGCACGGGGGTTGTCGCAGTCCACCGTAACAAATAAGCTGGCACGCTGTGGAAAAGTGATATGGTCGTTGGACACGCGAAAAACGGGTCTGCCTTGCGCACTGTCGTCGGCTATGATGCATGGGGCGGAGAATATCACCATGAGGTCGCGGAGATCGATGACAGCCCCATTTTCGCGAAGAAAATCGAGACCGAGGATATGGTCCATGGAGTACTCAGCCAGCACAGCGAACCAACCAGTGTAGATGATACCGCGAATCTCAATCCTAGCGATGCAGATGCCGAGCGGAATCACCAAATGACCGCCAGTGGTCCGAATTGGTATTGTATGCCAGGGTGTCAGCAATTTTCTCAAGAGGGTAGCAAGATCACGACTCTTAACGGAGAAATCTGTGCCGGTATCGCCGAGGACAGTCACATGGTGGTTGTCAGCGAGGACCGGTATTTCTGCGGAAACAACCTAATTCTATGGACTGCGCGTCGCGAAGGGTTCTGGAGTGGAGAGTCGAGGTGTTCGTACAAATAGGGCGTCGAGAGGAAGCCGTTCTGGGCGTCGGAAGGTGGTCCAAGCAGGTCGAAGATCAGGTTGAAGGCTCAAATCGGCGAGCGGAGGATGTTGTTCGAATTGCGGTGCAACGGCGGCCCTGCCCCCAGAGGTCGCCGTCCTCAGTTTTCCCGACATTGACTACGGGACTGCCGGATGGACGTCCGGCAACCTGGGGAAGAGAACCGACAAGGCGACGACGACCTGAACTGGCGCTGTGGCGAAGGTGCAGAAGAGACGATGGCCGACAGCTATTGCCGGATGTCACGGCGTCTTTCACCATAGCGTGGCATGGGTGTGGCTGGTGAAAAACCTCGAAGACCCGTCCGACGATACGGGCAGTGGCGCACTATGAGGCTGGCTTCACCGCAGTGGAAACACAGGGGCGGTTGTTCGATGTGAGCTACGCGTGTTTTTTTCTGATGGGTGGTCGTGCGTCGGAGAGTGCAGGCGAAGTCGAAAAGTGTTGATGCGGTGCAGAAGGGCCAGGGGAATAAAACGCCGGTAGTGCTGGCGCAGAGCTGCGCAACGCTTCACTCTATGTCATGACATACGGCTGAGGTGGCAGCTGGGGACAGGCCATTAGCTGCACCGCTCGACGTACTTCATCGCGAATGACATCAGAGATGGCTCTGGCACCCGGGTGTTGCTCTACAGGGCGAAGCTTCTGTAGCTCTTCGCGCACAATGCTCCTGAGAAGCTCACGGAGGGCCTCACTCTCGATTCCGGGCAGCGGCATGTTGGCGTCCAAAGCAGGTATATTCGCCGGACGGCCGTAATGAGTGAAACTCTGCTGCAGGGCGTGCTCCATGCTCGTCACCTCCCGAGCAAAGTCAACCAGTGTGCTAGGAGTGTCGCGCACATGTATTATGAAAAGTAGCTTTTTGACTCCTCACATAAGATGACGTACCTCCGTTTCAGATATGGTAGAATCTGCGCCGTGGAAGAAAAGCGTCATATGTAATACGAGCATGGCGACGCTCTCATTTGGTAGCTTCACTCGAGACTGCAGGGCAACTTCAGCTTATTCGGGAGGCCTTCGTATGCGGGTCGGGGTCTGTACGCGACGTGTTCAAGTAGCTTCTTTCAGTGTGGCGAGTGGCTCTGCGTAGCAAAATGAAACACCAGCCGCTTTCTTTCTTTCTGCTTGCACGTCCTCCTTTCAAGGAATAAATGATAGAGTGGAAGAGGAAAGAAAGAAGGAGGTGCCGTGGTGGTTTGCCTGGAATAATTTCGACCACCTGACGATTTTTAACCTGCTCTTACACGGTGCCCGCGAACGGCGCGATATCAGTGCACGAAAAAGGTCCCCAGTTAATCAAAATTATTCCAGAGCCCTTCACTAAGACACCTATTTCTTGTTTTCTTCTTTCACTCTCTCCTTTATTTATTTTCTTTCAGCGCGGTTCAGGTGTCAGCCCATATTTGAGAGAGATAATTCACCGTTGCCTTTCACTAAAAACCTATTTTAAATTTTCTTTAAAATAATATTAGTAATTAGTTTTTGGTGAAAGGAAAGGGCGCAGTATCTGTCTCATATATAAAATAAAAACTGATTTTGGGCAAATAGGATGGCGCAGTACCTGTCTCACATCTTGTCACACACCTGAACCACGCCGTAGGGAATAGACAACCTAAGTAGTTTTAGCTACAAAAGGGCCCGTTATCCAGCTGTCATAGGATGTACACAGGAAGACTAGCACCGGCAATTTCAGAGAATTAGTCCCATAACCCATCGGACTTTAGGTAACTTCATCCTGCGCCAGTATTCCCGACTACATTCGTACCGAAAGTTTGAGCAACCGTTCGTCTTAGAGCTGTCCGGTTTGTTTCATACCATTTTTCTTTGCATATATCTTACATGTTATAGTCAAGTATTGGGATAGCTAGCGGAAAGATTTCTACTCCACGACATATGAACTTTCTATTGCATACCTTTTCACACATTGCTCTTGCCGTTATTGCGGTTTCAAGTATATATGGAGATATTTAAATGTTAGTGCTTCCTTTTTGTTCCTAGAGAGCGATTTTGAAGTTGTGACGCAACCCGCCACGATGGCTCAGTGGTTAGGGCACTTCACTACTGATCTGGAGATCCCGGTCTCGAACCCGACCACGGCGTTTAAATAGGGGAAAAAACGCATATAAAGCCCTAAGGTGTCCGTGTGCTGTGCGATATTAGTGCACGTTAAAGATCCCCAGGTGGTCGAAATTATTCCGCAGCCCTTCACTAGGTAACCTCTTCCTTTTTCTTTCGCTCCCTCGTTTATTCCTTCACTTACGGCGCAGGTCAGGTGTCCAACGATATATGAGACAGATACGGCGCCATTTCTTTTCCCCAAAAGCCAATTATTATTATTATTATTATTATTATTATTATTATTATTATTATTATTATTATTATTATTATTATTATTATTATTTACCTTGCACTGACATCGCACAGAACACGGTCGGCTTAGCGTTTTGCCTCCATAAACACGAAGCCCCTGTGGTCGGGTTCGAGCCCGGGAACTGCTGATCAGTAGCCGAGCGCCCTAACCACTGAGCCACCGCGGTGAGTTGAAGCCTCAATCGCGCTTCAGGTACGTGGTGGTGGTGAGACAGAGAGGTGTAAGCTGCATGCACTAGCGCTGACAAGTCTGTCGCAGGCATGCGGCTCGGCAGCAATAGGCCACAGCGTTCATTGGGTGATGAACTTCGCGCTGAATCATTAACTGCCCACTTGCCAGGGTGGCAGTGTGGCCGCTATGCCCCTCCAGTGCGCGGAACGCAATCAAAGCTGGTTTTGTAGCGAAATCTACATTGGCCACGAACATGCGACTTTGCTGTGGCACTACCGAGGAGGAGGCACTGAGCCACTGCCTAGCAACGGCTCTAGCTTGCAGATGTTGCGCGCTCGCCGCGCGATCTGGCCGCTCTTACGCGTCCTGTTTCTTACCTGCCCTTGCATGCCTAACCGCTACCCAAGCTATCCGGTGGCGCTATATGCGAGCCATTTAAACCCCCGAAGAGTCAATGAATAAAAAAACCTCTGTCAAGGCTGTGCATGGAACTAGGGTCTTTGGCGTTTGAGGCGGAGACGCTGCTATCCCGCCATGATGAATCAGGTTTCATCATGAATAAACGCGCATCTACTCAATGCACGGATTTAATATAATCACTCATCAAATCCAGATGTCGGCGCGCTTTCGCTACGTATATCTTGGTATAACATAGCTAGGCCAAATAGTAATAATAATTGGTTTATGGGGAAAGGAAATGGTGCAGTATCTGTCTCATATATCGTTGGGCACCTGAACCGCACCGTATGAGAAGGGATAAAGGAGAGAGTGAAAGAAGAAAGGAAGAGGTGCGCGTAGTGGAGGGCTCCGGAATAATTTCGACCACCTGGGGATCTTTACCGTGCACTGAAATCGCACAGCACACGGCCAACAGCAATTTCTTTTTCAGTTGGACGCCAACGCCATGGACATAAAACCGCCTCTGCGGAAAATTAAACAAAAATTGCTTATTTAGGGAATGGAAATGGCCCAATATCTGTCTCACATATCGGCAGACACCTGAACAGCACCGTAAAGGAAGGGGTAAAGGAGGGAGTGAAAGAACAAAATAAGAAAGAGGTGCCGTAGTTGAGGGCTTCGGAAAAAGTTCTACAAAACGGGGATCTTTAACGTGCATTGACATTGCACAGAACACGGGCGCCATAGCGAGACTACGGTGTCAATTGACCCAGGGAGGCAGCTGTGCGCCTCTCTTTTCTTTAAAATCAACGGCCTCTACAACGTCGTCAATGCCAATGAAACCAATAAAGGCCGGCGGCTCACTTATTCTGTTTTTTAGGAAAAGAGATGGTGCACTAACTTTCTCGCATATCTCTGTGGCACCCGAGCAGAGCCGTAGGGAAGGGATGAAGAAGGGAGGGAAAGAATAAAGGGAGGAATGGGAAATTCATTATTGATAATTGGATTTAGAGGAAAGACGCTGCACTGCAGCGTAACACCTGTAGCACGATGCAACCAGTGGAACATGTGCAGTAGTGACTTGTGAAGGTTACCAGAAGCGCGGCTCTGACTAGCCTATGTAGCCGCCGCGGCGGTTAAGTGGTTAAGGCGCTCGGCTAGTTATCTGGAGTACGCTGGTATGAACCCGACCATGGCGGCAGCTTTTCGATGGAGGCGAAACGCACAGCCGCCCGCCCGTGTACAGTGCGATGTCATTGGCACGTCAAAGATCCCAAATTGGCGGAGTTCCCGGGTGCGAACCCGGCCGCTGCGGCTGCGTTTTTTGGAGGCAAAACGCTACGGCGCCCGTGTGCTGTGCGATGTCAGTGCACGTTAAAGATCCCCAGGTGGTCGAAATTATTCCGGAGTCGTCTACTACGGCACCTCCCTCTTCCTTCCTTCTTTCACTCCCTCCTTTATCCCTTCCCTTACGGCGCGGTTCAAGTGTCTAACGATATATGAGACAGATACTGCGCCTTTCCTTTCCCCCAAAAAACTATTAATATTATTAAATTACTCCGGAGCCCTCCACTTTTTTCTTCCTTTTCTTCATTCCTACAAGCCTTTCGTTACGGCGCGGTGCAGGTGTCAGACGAGATGGGAGACATACTGCGCCATTTCCTTGCCCAAAAAACCAATTTTAATTTTCTAGGAATTGAAAATTGGTTTTTCCATAACGGCGGACACCTGATCCACGGCGTAAGGGAAGGGATAAAGGAGGGAATGAAAGAAGAAAGGAAGAAAGAGGTGTCGTAGTAGAGAGCTCCGTAATAATTTCGACCACCTGGGGATCTTTAACATGCACGGACGTCGCACAAAACACGGGTGCCTATGCGTTCCGCTTGCATCAGCAGGAATCGGAATGAAGATCGATTTTTAGGGAAAGGTGACGGAGCAGTGTATCTCTCACTTCTCGTCGGACACCAGAACCACGCCACATTGGAAGACAAAACCTCTGTAGCTTTCCCTACAAATGGTAACGTTATCAAGCGGCCATACGATGCAAACAGCAAGCCGAGCCTCGCAATTTTAGCGAATGACTAACGTGTGGTGTAAAGTGTACGTTGAAGATCCCAGGTGGCCAAAATTATTTCGGAGCCCTCCACTACGTCTCCTCTTTCTTCCTTCCTTTTTCTACTCCCTTCTTTATCCCTTCCGTTACGGTGCGGCTCAAGTGTCCGCCGATAAGTGAGACAGATCCTGCGACCATTCCATTGTCTAAACAACCAATTTTCATTTTCATTCGCCGAAACCATCCCCCATTGAACAACTTCAATGCTGCGTCAATATTGCCGACTACATTCGCACCAAAAATTTGAGGAACCGTTCGTCGTACAACTGTGCGGTTTGTTTCATACCATTTTTAAATCGAAATCTTTACTGGCCGCAGGTTGAACATTTTCTCGTGATCCTGGATAACCATGCTGAGTATGCGCAACGAGCTGTGTCGACACACGGCGCGTTTCTATCGCTCCCAAGTCACAACTGCGCATGCGCCACTAGTGGCGCCGAGCCACAGGTGTTCCGCTAGGGAGCCTCGGTGCCTGCGGCGCCCGCGTGGAGACAACTTCAGCGGCGCCGCCATATTGTATCATACGGGATCAGCGGTGGTAGTGGTTTTATTAAAAAAATTATAGTAAAAAGGAAGCAAAAGATTTTTGCTAGCCCCGGCATCTGCCATCGATACTGATGCACCTGAGATGGGGCAGCGGAAATAAAGGATAGCAGGCAGAATGGAGAAATGAAATGAAAAAGGTGAGAGGACAGGTAGAGAGGATAGGGGGAGAAGTAATATGTACAAACTATTTACACAATAAGAAATGTGTCGAGGTTGTGCGCGTGATTAGTTCATTTTAGAGGAATTAAATCACACATGCGCACATCACTGTGTTGCCGCCGATGTTAATGCCACTGGCCGGTATCCGCTCAGCTCCGTAGGTGGGCGCCCTGCCTTTCGGATGGGACAAACGACCACGGTTCGCCAATCCTTCGGTAGCTCCAAGCGTTCCCACACCAGGATGATCTGCTGCAGGAAGATCTGTCGTTGCTGCGCATCCAGGTTTCGAAGAATCTGGTATGTCACCCCGTCCGGTCCGGGTGCCGAGCGGCGGCGGTAGCGCTGCAGCGCATTGTTCAGTTCCGCCGCGGTGAACGGCGCATCACATGGACCATCCGAGGCGACGGGCAAGGGACTGGCGTCGCTTCTGGGGCTCTCAGGAGCAGCTATGTTAGCGGCGTTTGCGGGGCTGGGCGGCGCGAATTGATCAGCAAACCGTTCTGCCAATTCTACAAAGCTGAGCCCGCTGGAGATTGCGAGAGCGGCCAGCGGTTGACGGTTTGCCTGTGGTTGGGTGATGCGCCGCAGGGTGTCAAACAGCCTCCGCGAGCTGACATCTTTCTCCATCCTTTGGCATAGTGAAGCCCACTGCCGGCGGTATAGCTTGTTGGCGTGGCGGCGCGCCGCTGCGTCCAAGCGGTTGTAGACAGTCCAGTCGGCGGCTCTGTCTGTCCATCGCGCCTGTCGCTCTGCGCGATCTCTCTTCTCGCGCAGATTGAACAGCTTCATACCAGGTGTAGGCTGCCCTGCCCTTATCTCTGCTTGTTGGGTGGCTGCGAGAGCGCTTCGGACTAGACTTGAAAAGAAATCTGCGCCAGTGGCCGCCGCCACGTCGACCACAAGCCTGAACGCACTCCAGTTGGCAATGGAGTAGGCTCGTTTGGGGCGCGCCTCCAACGCAGTGGGTTCGATTAGGATGGAGTAATGATCCGAGCTCCAGAGAGATGGTGATCGGCGCCATGTCGCCTCGATGCCTCTGGATGCGAAGGCAACGTCGATGCAGGAGCCAGTTGTTACGCGTCGTCGAAAGGTTGGCTCGGCGGTGTTCAAGGGGATGAGTCTCAGCTGCGTTGCTGCGTCGTGCAGGTCGTCTACACGCGCGGAGTGGCGCGCACTGCCCCACGCACTATGGTGGGCGTTAAAATCACCACAGATAATTTGGCGCGGGGCACAGCACGAAGACGCAGCGCGTTCCACGTGACAGCTGGACGCACTTAAACACTGGCTACCGACGTGTCAACTCCACCGACGCGCACTGTCACCACCACGCACTCCTTGGCGTCAGATGTCGCGGCCGCCGAGCCGGCGAGGGTGTGCTGGACGTCCTGCCGCACGAATATCGCGCACCTTGATTTCCCGGGGCGATGAGATGTGACACAAGGCACTGCGGCGCAGGTGGGTTCCTCGCACGTGGTGGCAGCGTGGTAGCCAATCTAGCCAGGTAGCCGCATCTGGGGCTCCCCGTCATGTGAATGTACATACGTCTCCTGCAGCGCGATAACTTCCGGGGATTCCTGTGCGATGCGAACTCGCATTTCAGCGTACCGCGCAGCAAGTGAGCGCACGTTCTACTGCAGGATGGATGGTATGCGGGAGGGAGCCCGGCGGCTAGCCATCATGCTGGCTTATCTGCGCGGGAGCACCCGCTGCTTCTAAGCAAGCCCGCTGTCCATCGGTGTCCTCCGGGAAAACTGCGCTGAGGGCGAGCAACGCCAGCTTTAGGCGCGCGTTCTCCGCGTCCCGTGCGTTAGGGGGCTGGCCACGAGAAGCGGCCGCAAGCTTGGGCCGCGCTGTACGGGACGCCGGGCAACCGGATCGCCGCTGTCGCTGCCGGCGCTGCCGTTGTTTCGGTGATTGCTGCTGCTGGGGTGTTCGCCTGACGGCCTGCGCATAAGAAAGCGCGAGCGGTGTCTGCAGCTGTTGCTGGGCTGGGGCCGCTGTCTGAGCCTGGACGACGGCTCGGACAACCCGCCTGGACATCGGTGCCATGGATGTGGCCATTAAAGTGGCCACGTGACGCTCTCGCTGCCAGTGCGGGCATGCTGGCTCAATGGCTGCGTGCCATCCCCCGCAGTTAATGCAGCGAGGCTTGCTCGTGCAGGTACCTGGCTCGTGTGGCCCGCCGCAGCGCGTGCATCGGGTAGGAGCACGACACACCTCAGTGGCATGCCCCAGGCTGGCGCACTTGGCACGCTGGAGCGGCCGGGGACGGCAGGGGCGGATCGCGGCCCTGCGCTTGAATATGGTGATGAACGCCGGGGGTGTCGGCGTCGCATAACGGAGAGCAAGTGTGCTGCCCGACAGAGACGCCGATACCATCGCTACCGGTGACTCCGCCGCCACTAGCAGCTCCTCCGCCGTCCTGCGCCCGTCCACACCGAAGACCAGGCCGGAACTTTGATTCCGAGGAGGAGGCTCCTTGGCGCAGACGGGCACGCTGCGGATGACGGCTGTGGTTAGCAGGGCCTGGAGAGCATCGCTGCTCCCCGCGTCCACTGCCACCACATTCCGCCGCATGTTTACCCGGACGGCGATGACGCCCGGGCGGGATCCGATCTCCTCGGCCAACTCCCAGCCCTGTTCTCTGGTGAAGGCGGTGCCCCGGTTCGCCGGCCGAAACAGCACCGTCCCCATCAGGCTGGACGGGACCTCCACGGCAGCCGCGGCTCGCTCCAAGGCAGCTCTCCGAGGCCGCTGCCCCTTGGTAGTGATAATGCGCCACGGGACCAGGCTGGCCCCAGCATCAGCGCCGCGGAGTTGTGCGCGATCGCTGCCAGCAGACGAAGCCCCAGCCGCAGCCTGGTCTCGTGCGGCGGGATTTGGTGAGGTCGTACCCGGTATTCTTCCGGACGCCGTCGCCCCCGCAGCAACAGCAGCAGCTGCATCAGCAGCAGGCTGGAGGTGGGCTCCATGGGGCTCGTGCTGGTAAGGCCCTGCTCCTTCGAGTGTGGAAGGAGAGGGAACCGTGACGGTGGGGGGCCTTCGAGCTTCCCGCTTTGCCACTGCGATGTCCCTGTTGATTTCCGAGTCCCTCTCTTCCTCGGACCCCGTAGAGCGTTGCCGTTTTCGGAGAGCAGACTCGTCCATTGGGGTGCACATGCTCTTTTCGGCTGCAGGTGTCCGCGTTGAGCCCGCAGCAGCAGCATCAGGGGGAGAGGGCATCACAGCCGGTTCCCCAGGTGTAGCAATTGTGGCAGGAAGCGCACGGGTGGCCAGAGGTGGGGAGGAAGCCGCTATGGAGTTCTGCGTCTGGTGACCGAGCGCCATGGCATCCATCAAGGATAGAACGCGTGGGTCCGTAGGCGACACGCCCAAGGTACCGATGACGGACTCGAGGTTCTCCGAAGTGGTGATGAGTGCCGCCGTCAGGCACCTCGCCGTGTCCCGCAGATCAGCGATCTCGGCCTGCATTCGCCGAATGGTGCTGGACGACCTCGCTCTGGATGGTGTTCGTCTTCGTGATCGTGAGCGTGAGCGGCCTGCCCTGCGTTGCTCATTATCACCGCCGAACACAGGCCTTCGCTCGTTGACGGTGTCTGTGGCCACCATGGGGAGACCCCGCAACGCCGCGAAGCCATAGGCCCATTTTCCGAAGGAGCAGAGAGCTAAAAAACTTGTCCGCTCGCTTCGAGCGCCCGCCGAAGAATCTTTTCCGGGATCAGCTGCGCTAGCTAGCGTTTGTAACGGCGCCGTTCATGCTCTCGGCGCGCTTCAAAGTGCTTTAACTTTAGCGGCCTTTTGCAGCGAGATCTACACTGGGCTACCAGTCGTGCATTTTGCGGTACATGGAAGAGGCCAGTTGTGTTTCAATATGGCGGCGTCGCTTAAGTTGTCTCTACCCGTGGACACACTGGCATCGAGGCACCCTAGTGTTCTGCCGTTGCGCAGCGCCGTGCCGTTCCAAAAATGCAACTTTAAATTTTCAGTTTTCCCTTTCATCTTTCCCTCCCTCCTTTATCCCTTCCTTTACGGCGCGGTTCGGGTGTCCACCGACACATGTGAGACTGTTACTGTGCCTTGGCGCTCGCCGCGCCATCTTGCATAGCGTCAGACCACGCGGCTCGCCGCCGCCGCCGTTTCGTATGACGCCACACAGCGTTCCTCGTCGTTGTGTTCGCGTTCGCCTCCGCTCGCTTCACCAGCCCCTCCGTATACCTCATAACATGTCGGAGGATAGAAAAGGAGAGCTCGCATGCGCCGCAACCACAGCTGTGTCGTCTTGAACGCGAGAGCAACAAAGCTAGACAAACATACTAACCTGCACTTGCAATCAAGGTCAACCAAGGCTAACCATGCTATTTTTTTTGCTTTCGCTACGTATTGCCTGACATAGCCGATTAAATCCAATGCAAATTTTCTCTCACTCTCTCTCTCGCTGCCTAGTCACTACTGCGCATGGGCCACTATCAGCACCCAGTCACAGGTGTTCCGCAGCTTCTCCGCGCCTTTTCTCAAAATAAAACTTTCAATTTTCAGTCTTCTCTTTCCTCTTTCCCTCCCCGCTTTATTTCTTTCTTTACGGCGCGTTTTGGGTCTCCGTCGAGATAAGTGAGACGGCTAGTGTGCCATTTCATTTTTCCAAAAATCAAACAAGACATGTGAGCCGACGGCGTTCATAGAGTTCATTGGTGTTGAAAACATTGAAAAAACCATTCATTTTCACGAAATTAAATGCACACAATCGCCTCTGTCGGTCAGTGGCGATCCCAGTTTAGCTTTCGCTTTGTATATGCTGTATTAGCTGGGCTAATCGACATTAATTTTTTCTTTGCATACAGCCTACATGCTCTAGTCATATTTTGGACTAGCTTGCGCAGGGATTCAAACCGACCACACCTGAACATTCCAGTGCATGCCTTCCCGCACATTACCCCTTCCCTTATGGCCACTTGTATCTATGGGGATACTCGGCAGTTACTGCTCTTTTTTGTTCCTAGAAATCGGTTTCGAAGTTGCGACGCAACAGCTCGCAGCACACTGTTGAGGGTGGCGTCATAGAGTTTCTCAGGTCTAATAGCATGTGATTCTCGCCCTGGTATCAGACTAGCAAGCTTTCACCCTGTTTAATTCGTCCTGTACTTTCTGTCTCGAGCCTGCCCTTCATGCTCTCCATCTCCATTCTCATTGCACGGCCGATTGTCCCCCGTGAGGCCAACAGAACTTAAAGACCTGGAGGTTCGGACTGGGAGAATCCTCGGCTTTCCGAAGACCAGGTCGTGCACACCACCGCTATCGACCGGGCAGTCAGCGGTAAGGACAGGAGGAACAAAAGCTTGACCTCGGTGGGGCCGTTTATGAAGTTTTTCGAGATGATGATAATGATGGAAAGTAGCTTGCGAGTGGTATTCGAAACGTGTGTCGGAGTGCTTTACTCGGATCCTAGTGGATTCAGCACAATGACATATAAACATCCTTAAGTGCTATCTAAATATTTGATGACACAATCCGGTAGTTCCCTTATACTATTCAGTGTTGCCCGATGAAGCTCTCACCGCAATTTTTGTGACTACAAAAATGGCAACGTACTCCCCACAACTGTGGAAAAGCAGATTAAACAGTTGTTGTTTTAGACGCCCATCAAAAAAAGGGCACATATCCTTCTAGAAAACCGGAGACAGCGATTCTTCCAATACTGCCCATGGAGCCACTCTCTCCTGTACTATGCGAGTCCGGCCATTCCTCAGAACGCTTGAAAGGGCTTGGTTATTTCAAGCATACATGTCATTTTTTGCGAAAATTTACTAACGCTTCGGCACATGGTGCACAACATATTCATGCATTCCGTGGCCTCCGATAAGTTTAAAGTCAATGTTCATGTTTCAGTGAGCATATTTGCAAAATGTTCGAAATGTTGAAGCTCAACGCAAATCATTTCAAGCCAACCTCGCTGTAAAAAGGGCAAAGCTGCTTCATCTGCTGTGCGACTCCGGCGTTACCCTCAGCCGCCTGGAATCTAACGGCTGCGGTGCCCCACTAGAGCGGGAAATTTGCTCGCGTATCGAGCGTTGCGCGCGGAGAGGATGTGCCGTGCGTGAACATTGGGTGCCAGGTCGCTTTGGCATCGCACGAAACGGAGAAGCTGACGACTTCGCGACTGCTGCACATCAAATACCTGCCAGCGATCTCCCGTGTGTGCGGCCAAAGGTGCGTGCGGCCATCCACGACCATCTCCGAAAGCAGCACCCCGACCCACGCATCGCAGGAGGCGAACGCATGGACAGGTCACCGGCTGTCGCGCACTTACACGGTCGCAACGTGTAATGATCCTCCACGGGCGCATTTGCCGCGTGTGGTCCGGGGAACGACGGGTGCTTCACGGAATCGTGACGAGTGATGTGTGTGACGGATGCGGTGCAGTGGAAACGCTAGAACACCTGCTTCTTCACTGTGCCGCGTTCGCCGATTCTCGTCGCGATATGCTTGCGGCCTATAGGGCGCTGGGCACACTACCAGACTCCCTCAAGACGTTATTGTGGCCGCAGGGCAGTGCGCGCACTCGTGAGCGAAACTTGCTGAGCCTCTGTGCGTTCCTCGAACACTTGGGCTTGACGTCCCGTCTCTTCTCTGTCAGGTAGTTACACGCAGTCACCGAACGCTCAGCGAGTTCTACCTTGAACGATTAATAACTGGACGCCCCACACTAGTTGTAGCCAACACAGTGCTGTGCTCGTGTGTTTTAATTCCCCAGCATGAACTAATCAACCGCGCGATCTGGACACATTTCTAACTCTGTGAAGAGTAAGTATATATTTCTTCTCCCCCTATCCTCTCTTCCTCTCCCATCACTTCTTTCTTTTCATTTCTCCTTTTTGCCTGCTATCCTTTATTTCCGCTGCCCGAGCTCAGGTGCTCAGTATCGATGGCAGACGCCGGGGCTAGCAACACTCTGTTCTTTATTTTTACTATTATTTTAATAAAAAACGGCCGTGGCTTAGCTTGGTTAAGCCTGGTGAATGCGAAGGCGAGAGGAGCGGAGCTGTTTTATACAGCTGGTGTGACGTCACTCTGACCGTAGCGCCCCTGGTGAGAGGAGCGGGAGTTAGGCCGCCGTTGGTGGCTACCGCCTCACCTCGCGACGGCGTGAGATGGGGCCCCGTTTTTACACAGCTGGTGTGACGTCACTCTAAGTCACGTGGTGTGACGTCACGCAGCGAGGTAACGCTAAAGGTCAATGGTGCCTACCACCGCCTCGCCACGGAACGGGCTGCAGTGCGACCTAAAGTAGTATTGCTTCGCAATAAAAAAACCACTACCACCACCAAAATGTTTTCATTGAAAACGTAGAAGCCTAAAGATTGCCGATAATGGCCGGCGTCATGAGCGGGGGGATGCCCTGCATCGTCACTATGGCTCAAAGAAAAGCCTATTCTACGTTGACACTGCAGGCCCCTACCTCTCCAGGGGGAATGGTGTACGGCTGCAGTCATACCCGATTGAATCCGGGTGGACGGCCTCTCGTTCAGAGCTGTCATCTCAACTAATGAGGAGGAGGTTGCGATCGCCCTCGCAGCTTCCCATCCCGACTTTAAATTTATCGTCACAGACTCTTCGAGAGCCTGTCGTAACTTTGAGTTCGGTTGGATCATCCTAATTGCTCACCAAATTCGTCACTACAGTATTCGCGACTGCGATCTAACTTATCACTCTATCATATGCGTCACCGGCTACCAATGCATGCCAGGTGAATAAGCTATACATGAGGCAACTTGCACACTCACTTACCGGGCACCAGGCGTTTCTTGGGAGGTCCCTAACTCAAATCACAGCCATCTTCTTTATTTAAAGATATTACTGTGCACTATCAAGATGAACACTGGCGCTACCCGGTTCCCATGAAAGGACTGGGTAAACCTGGCGAACGAACTCTTCTTAGGCTCTTTACAAACAACCTGCTGTGCTCGGCGGTTCTCAAGGACTTTGATTCTTCTTTTGACACCGCTGCTAATTCTGTGGGGAGGTGGTCGACACCTTTCACATGGTTTGGACATCTTTCTCTCCCCCGCCATAACCCATTCGCTTACCCGAGAGGACTGGGAGGCGGCTTTGCTTGGCTGGCAGGAAGGTAGGCAGGTAAAAGGTTTATTGGCGAACCAGATAACGGAAGGCGTTAGGGGAAGTTTGGTAGGCTTGGTTCTTAATCTCGGTTGGCCGCCATCAGTCCATGACTTCTGGCGACCTTCTCCGTCCATTCCAATAGCTTCTCCTGTGAGGCCGGCTCTGAGCTAGAGACCGCGGTCTGCCAACCTGCTAGGTCTGTGAGGTTGCAGCAAGATGGTGGCTGGAGTTCTCGGCATATGAAAAGTGTGTTCGAAGTTTGCTCCCGAGCCCCACACACACAGCATTCGGGCATGCGTTAAGCCGGGTGTATGAGTGCCAGACAGGCCGGTGAAGGAAACGTTCTGGATTGGAGTTGCCTCCATATAGGTGATCCTTACCCCTCTGTACTGCAGGCTGATTTCATAGTAAGTAATTAGTCTGCCCGCGTACAATCCCTCTCGACTGTTTGGCTTGTTCGGTAGACGTATGCTCAAACAGTAGAGTGCGCCTCCTTGTTTCCGGGGTTGCCTATGTGGTCGGGCACCAAAAATAGTTCAATTTTTGGGGGGTCGGGGGGGGGGGGCTAGAGGCTTTATTGGAAAATTTTGTAGTTGGCAGAATGGAGCTGTCTCGATGAAATATTCCTGATTGCGGTATTGGAGTCGCTCATTATATCTGTGGCAGTGGAAGATGCTATAGTAAGTGATATGGCCTCCTCTTCCACTTCGAGGGAGGTGGTTGCCCTAATCGAGTCCGAAGACTTGACTTGTATTTGAGGTCGTGTGACACCATGCTTAGGGCGTAGGCTGGGTTGCATGGATATTGTACCGCGTCTGGGTGAACTGCGTCTCCGCTGTCCGCGTGTTTTTATACAACGCTTTTGCGCGTGCTTCGCGTCTTTCCCGTTTGTGGGTTGGGTGAACGTTCCTGGGTAGTGTGTGCCCGATTACATTTTCTTTGAGTTGTTTAGGAATGCTGGGGGGGTTGTCAGGAGCGGGACCCGTTGGTTGAGTCTTTAATGCGGATAGAATGTGTCTGCCTTTGTTTGTGGAGGATAGTCTGTCCAACTCTGCTGTGCGGTGGTCTTCGGTCAGCTCTTGCAGAGTGCTGTGTACGCCAATGTGGAGGAGTCTGTGGTTTGATGTCCCTTCTGGGAGATTTAGCGCCAATTTGTAGGCCTGTCTAATAGAGTTTACTCTGGCCGTTTCTGCCTCTGTCAGGCGAAGATAGGAGAGTATGACATCCGGCTAATCAATAATGCTTGCCCTAACCGCCGGAGGTTGTCTTCTCGCATGCCTCGGTGTTTGTTTGCTGTTCGTTTGATTAGCCAGATGCTATGTTATGTCATGACTGCCAGTTGGGAGATGGTGTCTGTATGGAGGCCGTTGCTTTGGATAAATGTTTCCAGAATGCGGTGTATCAGTAACTCCGGTACTGGGAGGCCGTCGACCTTCAGCTTAACAGAGGTGTTCTCCTTTTTGGGACGGTGCGCTGTCGGCTGGAGCAGCAGAATTTCGGGTTTGGTCGGCTCGCATGCGAGGCCTTTACAGGTAGCGTACTCGGCTTCCGCGTGCGCTCCCACTTGTAGGGATTAAGCCATTTCGCCGACATTTCCCACGGTCGTCCACAAATTGTTGTCATCTGTATAGAAGGAATAGGATAGATGTGGGATGCGCCCTAATTTTCGGGCCATCGGTGTGATGTTAATGTTTAAGCGTAATGCAGATGAAACTGAGCCTTGGGGTGTGCCCATGCTTTCTAGGGGAGAGGGAGAGGATTCCGCGGACTGAAACCTTATCTCCGCTGCTATTCAGGAAGGCGGTTATATAAGCGTGTGTTCTACTTGCTGCGCTTAAGTCAGGTAGGGCGTTTAGTATGGCTTCGTGCTGGACATTGTCAAACGCTTTCGTTAGGCAGTGGGCTAGGAGTCCACTTGTGCGCTTTCCTTGTCGGGGTGTGTAGATTTTATTCCGTGATTTGAAGCATCATGTCTGCGTGGACAAGTTGGTTCTAAGTCCCAGCATCGTATGGGGGAAAAGGTCCTGTTCATGTATGTAGGTTTAGAGATGGACGATTATAAGGTGTTCGATAGATTTTCCCAGGCCTGAGGTCAGCGATATGGGATGGAGGTTCGCCAATTGAAGTGGTTTTTCTGACTTTGGAATAAAGGTGACCTTAGCGTGGGTTTTTTCCGGGGTTAAGGTGCCCTCGCTCCAGTGTTTGTTAGACAGTTTGGTTTGCGGCTGGAATCGAATATTAGTCCAGGTTCCATAACGTTCTCTTACGAATTTCATCTGCGCCCGGCGCCGACGTGGTGAGCAGTTTGTGCCTAGCTGCTCTCACTTCCCACCTTGATATCTCTTCGTTGAGCTCGGGGTTCGGTGTGCCTGAGCACTGGGGGAGTGGGGTCATATCTGTGGTTACGAGATACCTGTCTTTTAAGTTTTGTGTCAAGGTGCAGTCGTCCACACCTAATTTGTGGATAATGCGGGTGACGTTATGTTGTTGGAAGTCTATTTGTTTCTGGCGAAAATAACGAAGCGCCGACCAAAAGGTGTTGTCAAGATGGAAGGACGTTTCGACTTCCACACGGAAGTCTTGTTCACTGATGGAAAAATTTCGCACACAAAGCTTAAGTACGTTGTGCTAATCGTACATACGCCAAGTGCGACGCGAGCTCAACAATTGTGGCTACCCACAGCACTTCGTGAACGCTGTAATACAGCAGACAACGAGACCAGCTCAGCCCGTTCGCCTACCTTGCCGTGCCCGAGCTGCAATACCCTATTTGCCAGGCATGAGCGAGTCATTGGCCCGCGTTTTTCGCACCTACGATGTGTTTATAGCTCACGTGCCTGCGTGCAAGTTTCGTCACAAGTTGGTGTCCGTAAAGGACAAGCTAAAAAAGGAAAAGTTTCCCGGAGTAGTTCATAAAATCTCCTGCTCAGACTGCGATCACTCCTACATAGGTGAAAGCGGAAACTTTGAAACACGGCTGAATGAGCACAAGAATGATGTCAAGAAAAAGAAGGCTTGTTCCAACGCACTGGCTGAACACGATGAAAACACGAAGCATGATATCGCTTGGGAAGAAGCGGCAATTATCGGCCGCGAGAAAAACTGGATGTCACGCCAATATCTGGAGTCTTTGTTTATCCAGACAACAGATCAGACGCTCAATCGTAACAGCGGCAATCTACCGCCCGCGTACGCTAGATGCCTGCGACGATTAGCACAACGTACTTAAGCTTTGTGTGCGAAATTTTTCCATCAGTGGACAAGACTTCCGTGTGGAAGTCGAAACGTCCTTCCATCTTGGCAACACCATTTGGTCGGCGCTTCGTTATTTTCGCGAATGTATTCACCCGGCCAGAGGAGATTTCGTCGAACCTTACATTCTATTTTTTTCTGTTTCCACGAAGCAAAATAGAAAATTTCACTATTCTTACAGTCCCAGATTTCGTTCCATGCGATTGATAAAAAAATTAGTTTCCGCATGGAAAGGAAAAGGCGCTGTATCTCTCTCATATCTCAGCAGACACCAGAACTGCGCCGTAAGGTAAGGGATTATGGCATCTATATTGTTCGGTACTTGCTTTTCTTTTCCCCTGTATGTATTTCCCTCTCCTGCTTGGCCACACAGCATGTCCGCAGCATTCAATAAATAAAAAATAAACGAGGGAGTGAAAAAAGAAATGAAGAAAGAGGTGCCCAAGTGGAGGGCTACGGAATAAATTCGGCCACCAGGGGATCTTTAACGTGCACTGACATCGAACACTACACGGGCGCCTTAGCGTTTTTCCTCCATAATAACGCTGCCACCGCGGTGGGATTCGAACCCGGGTATTCCGGATAAGTAGTTGAGTGCCGTAACCACTGAGCCACCGCGGCGCGTTGCAAACCATGCGGTTGCAAATGTCTCCACACTGTTGGCGGGTTAGGTGGGCTGCATGCGCTTCGATTTTTTTACTAAGCCCGCTATCCTTAGTTTAAGAGGTATGTTGTGTTTGTTTTTGAACCATTGTTTTTGAATACTGGAGCGTGCTTCCCGCATCTGGAGAAGTCTGCTGTCCACAATTTCCGCTTCCCAATTGCTCGGGTCTTGGGACGTGGCACTTTCGATGTCCTTCGTGAGCGCATTCACCCATTTTGAAAGGTGTTCTATATCAGCAGGGGATTCCTTTCGGAATCAAACAATCAAGCAATGGTTACAAAGTTGGAGTCTGCAGTTTATCCACTATTCATATACTATTGATTTTGTTGTCTATAAACAATTTGTGCAACCTTCCCAGAAACGCTGCCCTATGGACGCTGTGGTCACATTTTTTTGCTGTTACAAACTGATCATTCAAATTATGTGTTTTGTTGTGTTGGGCTTACTGACACGTAAGCAGCTAAGGCTATCATGCGCCAAGATCAAGGTAGAGGAAACTGTTTCTGTAGACTGGAGGATACATGGTGGTGCAGAGGACTTAAAATATTATTTCGTTCTACTAGTAATATGAGACGAAAGAAATTTTATAAATGGCTAATAATATATGCTTTAATAAAGGCCAGGTAACCTCAGTAGCTATCCTTGTGTGGGCAAGGATCTTGACGCTCCCAAGCAATCAAATAACTGCCTCAGCCTTCTTCTCAGGTGTTAAGGTGAATGAAGTGTATCAAATAAAAAAGCAAAGAAGTGGATCAAAATTTAGTGTTCCTCAAGAACACCTGCATCATTTAAAAAGCGAAAACACAAGACGTGTTAACAACGGCATTTTCACCTAAGAGCAGCGCTGGGTGCGAAGCAATGTATTCATTACAAAACTTAATAAAGCGTTTCTGAGTTTCCGAGTTCTGCACAAGAGAATAAATTATGGCTTAATGTCTGTTCGTCTACACTTCTTTCGAAAATTGGTTTGTCTTGCTTCCTTAGTAAAAAATGATGTTTTATGTGGGTATGTCCAATATGCGTATGCCACATAAAGTTACTTCAATAAATCGTTCCTGGTGCCTACAGGTCTTCCATTCACCCAGGACGGGCTTTTTAAAGTGCAGCTTGTTGTTAACCTCGTTGTCTCATGAGGCCTGACATTTTTCACTCACTTTATTTTGGACTAACTTGATGCAGTCCTTATGCGGTACGTTTACTGATTTTACTTTAGTGTTTCGGGCAAGTGCGGTGCTTGCATAAGCGCTCTGGTTTCCGCTGATGTCCACGTGAGTTGAAACCCAGCATAGCTTTTTTGTATGTTCTTGTGTATCAGCTCGTATTACATTGCGTATTATGTTTTATATGGAGGGTTCGACTGCATTTTGGGGTTTATCGCTGTAATTACGCAGAGGAAGTGAGTGTAGATAGCAATGTTTCCTACGTTTTTCTTTAATATTTGCTCTACAGCCACAGCAATGGCGCGGCATTCAGCTGTATATATCGAAGCGCACTGAGACAGCCTGACTATTTCTCCCACTTCCCTTGCATTATCGCGCTTCCCACATAGAGTGCCGTTTTAGACCCGTCTGTGTAGAAATCGGTGTAATTATTGTATTTTTTCCTTATTCCAAAAAATTCTTGCTGTATATATTTATATATACATGTGCAGTATGCCTTTTATGAATGTGTGTCAGTGCGAATTCCCATACAGTAGGAAACATGTACTAAGTTGGCAATTGATCGGTGGTCCGGGCCACATCGTGAAGTGCGTCCAGTATGCACATTTCTTGGCATTTTTCGTCGAAGCTGAGAAGTAGTGGTATTACAGCTTGAGGTTTGTTGGTGAAGAGTATTCTGGATGGGCATTTAGTAATCATGGGGTAACAGATGTTTTGTTATCGACATTATATTCAGTACGCACGCCCATGTAAGCCTTGTTCTCCTCTCCGTGAGGGGCGGTTCATTTCCTTCTACGTGAAAACTATTTACGGGTGTTCTGTCAGCACCAGTTGAAAGGCGCAAACCAAGCTTTTGTACTCGTTCCAGACTTAAGGTACGATGGCCTCGCAGACCCATGCACTATGCATATATAGTCTAAGGAAAAGCTTATTTCTGAGCGATAGATGCGCAATCGGCACATCCTATTGGAACCCCAGCGTTATCGTGACAGTACTTTGAGTATAATCAGGGACTAGGTTGCCTTCTTTTTTATGGTGCTTATGTGTGGTAGGAACGTGAGCTTTCTCTCAAAAGTTAGTCTGAAAATTTTTGTCCTTATTTTACTGGAAATACGGTGTCATTTAAATGGATGGTGGGATTAATCTGCAGTTCTCTTTGCAGCAAAATTAGAACCGCAACAGTTTTTGTGGTGAAAACCTAGATTCATTTCTCTCTGCCCAAAATTGTAATTTGTTTTTTCTTAGTTGTATTTGTCTCTCACAACTTGACAAGCTACAAGCTGTAAATGCAATTTGAAGGTCATCGACGTAGATGGAGTACATAAGGGACTGTGGAATTATATCGGCTTAATTCATTTCTAATATGAACAACGTAGTTCTTAAAATGCATCCCTGCGGAACACCATTTTCCGGAGCGAAATACTTCGAGAGAGTGGCACCGAGACGAACTTGGAATGAATGGTTGGACAAAAAGTCGCTCAAAAATTTAAAAATCCGAACGCGGATGCCAAGCTCTGCCGGGTCACGAAGAATCCTGAACCTCCAGGTCGTGTCATATGCCTTCTTCATGTCTAAAAAGACTGCTAGGCACTGTTGTTTGTGTATAAAGGTGTCATATATAATAAGTCCAAAATAAAGTTACGAATGAATGAGGTGCGACGACGACGAGAATGGCAATAAGGATGACGTGGATTAATCGAAGAAGAAAGAACGTGGAGAAGTATTCAGTGAGGTGGGAAGAGATGATTGGTGTAGAAGAGAAGAGGGCGACGACAAGGATGACGCAACTAACGTTAAGTTCATAAAAGCGCGATGGAGAACGTGGCACGGCGGAGAACAGAGAAGCAGTGGGTCCGGCAGGTCAGAAACGCTTCTACCAGAAGAGAGCAACGCCTGCGACAGCTCCGGTGAGCTCGAGTTCTACGGCTTCGCAACGGGGGCTTCCTGCCGTTCCTGAACCCGTTCCGGGAAGTCAGCGGAGGACGCTACCACGTCCTACGGCCAGGAGTGTCTTCAGCGCTGTTGCCACCCATCCAGGTGGTGCCCGCAACGCCAACATCACTGGCATCACCTCCACGGGCGCTTGGACCAGGATCTTGTACGAGGCAGCCAACGACGCCGCCAAGGACGACAGCCTGAGCACATCGTACGCCACCTTGACGCCGGTAACTGGAACCATGCAAGTCCGCATCCGCACCGAACCAATCTTGAGCATGAACGCCAACCGCTAACAGTAGAACTCTAGGTGTAGACGCTGTGTTTTGTATTAGTTTTGTTAGTTTTGTGTGCTAGTGTTTGTGTTACATAAGGAGTAATAAATGTGCGTCTGTGTGGGTACACCTCTCGCCTAGTCCATTGTTTCGGCCCTAGTGTTCTCCGAGGAGATCCCTGACAAATTTAAGTGGTGAGCTTGTGTCAGGAAACATTTCCCTGTTTCATTTCGTTTTTTATCAGCTTTTTCAGGTCTCTGTCGACGGAAGAAAGTAGGATTTGGCAAAAACGTTAGAACTGGCTCTCGACCTAGGGCAGAGCCAGAAAGAGGCGATACGTCATTAGAAAAACGAGGCAAAAAGGCAGAGAGAGGAAAGGGAGCATGCACGTGAGGACGCTTGCGAAGCAGAGGAGCGGCAAGGTAAAAGAGCTCGCGAGGAACAGAGAAGAGCTCTCGAGGCAGAATAACAGGAGAAAAGAAGGGTAGAACGGGAGGAGTTAATTTTTTTTTGGAAACAGGTGCATGTCGCGGAAGGTTATGAGGAGATCACGCACAATTATCAGCGTTCCTTAGCGGGTACAGAATCTTCTAGACCAGCTAGACTTTGTCCAATAAAGCTGTGGGCTACTTTTAATGATAAAAGAAATGATTTGGACGCATAGCTGCGAATAATTCGAGCGGATGGCTTTGGGGCAAATCTGGAGCATAGCGAATGAGCCACGGCATTGAGCATGTGTTTAGTCGGGAAAGCGTTGAATGTGTTTGGGAGAATGCCTGCTGCTGATTGCATGGACTACAAGAAATTTAAGAAGACATTCCTCCAAAGATTCAGGCTTACGGCACAGGGATTTCTTGAAGGATTGTGCACCACGAAACCTGAGGATTCTGAAACCGTCAAGCAGCTTTCCTGTAGGCAGACTAACTACTTTGATAGGTAGCTTAATATGCCAAAAAAAGACAAAAGGTTTGAAGGAGTGCGTGTTAAGCTTGTGTCAAAGCAGTTTTTAGCATGTTGGAGTCTAAAGCTGCCGCTGTTCCTAAAAGACAGAAAGTAGTGTTCACTGGAATAGTTTGCCGACACTGCAAACCAATTCCTCGAGGTTCAAAGGCAGGGAAATATGAGTAAGACAAAAGAGGAAACACAAAACGTCTTAGAGGCAGATGCGATACAACCAAGAACTTATAGTGGTTTATCTAAGGCGCCAGTAAAGATTTTCTACTGGGGCAAGGTGGGTCACCGTGCAGTTGACTGTCGGAATAGTAGCGTTGCCCAAAAGACACAGGTTGTGTGTCAAGGTTGTAAAAGGCGGGGTCATACTCTGGATGAGTGCGCAACAGAACGCAGGATTAAGCTGCATGCGTTGTCGACGCTTGGGCAGAACTTGTCGCACCACCTGAAGTTTCACAGCTGAAAGGAGTGCAAACGCCGCTGGAAACTGTAACGGTGAGTTGAACACCCAAGTCGAAACCAGCAATGCCGGTGGTGGTTGGGCAAACAGGGGACCGTCATTTATTGGTGCTTAAAGGCAGCTTGGCCAACACTGTCTTGGTTCGGAGAAGCCTGGTGGAGGACGAGGATCTTACAGGGGAAGCATCGGCCATCAATCTTGTACATAGTACACTCAGGTACCTTCCTGAAGCCAGGATTCTAGTGTCCACGACATATTGTACTGGACTGGTAGTGGAAAATTTGCTAGAGCAACCCATCTACGATCTAAGCTTGGGAAACCTTACGGTTGCAAAATGTGTCGAGGACCCCGATCCCGAGTGGAGGTTGCTCGACGTTGAAGAACGGCCAATGGAAGAAAGGCCCACGACAGCTCAAGCGAATGATGGGACAGTCAGTTTCTCGTCGGCAGTGAAGACACGACCTCAAGCGACAGCGAGAGCAACGCAGTGTCCGCTCTCTGTTCCCGTAGCGATGTGTCAGCTTAACACCGGACGAGCAAGAAATATTTCCCGGACCAAGACAGCCTGTTTCAAAAGAGTTGGGGAAACATGAAAAAATAAAAGAGAAGTCGTATGTCATTCGAATATCAATTGGAAAACTGCTTTCTGCACAGGGATTGCATATTTAGCTCACGAAGGTGGGTGGAACATCTGGTGTTACCGAACGATATGAGAGTGTTATGCTTAGGACATGATGCCTTTATGGCCGGACACCAGGGTATTCAAGAGACGGTGGCTAGGATCACGGAGGAGTTCTTTTGGCACATAACTTTGTCATGGATCTCCACGAAGAACACTCGGACCGAAAGAATGGACTAGGCGACAGGTGCATCCACACACGCACATTTAATACGCCCTACGTGACACCAACACTAGCACACTAAACTAACTAAACTTGTACAAAACACAAATACTATTACTACACACTACCTGGAAACACTGCTACTAGCGTCTACTACTAGCGTTCCACTGTTAGCTGTCGGAGTTCGTGCTCACGATAGGGTCGTTGCGGATGCGACGTTGCATGGATCCACTAGGTGGCGTCGAGGTGGCCGCAGACGTGTTCAGGCTGGCGTGGCTGGCGGCGACGTAGGCTGCGTCGTGCAAGCTCCCCTTCCAAGGGCTCGTGGATGTCATGCCGGTGATGTTGGCGTTGCGGGCACCACCCGGACGGGTGGCAACAGCGCTGGAGACACCCATGGCCGTAGCACGTGGTAGCGACCTCCGTTGACTCCCCGGAACAGGTCCAGGAACTGCAGGAAGCCTCCGTTGTGAAGTCCTAGAACTCAAACTCACCAGAGTAGTAGCCGGTGTTGCCCTCTTTCAGCCGAAGCGTCCCTGACCTGCCGGAGCCCCCGCTTCTCCGTTATTCCCACACACTCTGCATCGCTCTCCCTCTCTCCCTGGCCCTTTTATAGCCTTGGCGTTAGTCCACGTCAGCCTTGTCGTCGTCTTATTCTCCTTTTCTTCTCCATCAATCATGTCTTCCCACCTCATTGAATACTTCATCTTTGTTCTTCGGTTGATCCACACCATCCTCGTCGCCTTCTTGACACCTCTTTCATTCATACTTTTATTCTGGACTTCCTAATATATGTGACAAACAGCCTCTCGGACTGTGTTTTCAGGCGGGCTAAATGGTCAACTGTTGAACAAGCTTTTTAAAATCACGTTCGTGGTCATCAAGAAGCTCACGGGATTCTGGAATAAACAATAATTCTATATATCTAGCCCTTTAAAAAGATTTGCCAAGACAGCTTGTAGGGGTAATAGGCCTGTAACTACTTGCGGAGGTTTGTGGCTTTCGAGCTTTTAGATTGGAACAATAATGGCGTCTTTCTGAGCGGCTGGTATTTTTCTTGTACCCGTATTTTGTTTAAAATATTTAACAGCACTTCTGCAGAGTGTTCAAATAGATGGGACAGCATTTGATAATGAATTTTATTGGGGTCTGGTGATGTTTGTTTACCAATAGACAGTACGCTTTTTATGTACTGAAGTGTAATCAAATTATTGCAAGGCTCGTTTGCCCAGCCTGCCGTAGAGAGCCTTTGTTTTTCGGTTGTATTTTTGTATTTTATGAATGACTGTGTATAGTGTGAGGAAGTATAAAGTGTAAGATAATGTTTATTTATTTATTTTATTTATTGATACTGCTTGCCCTTCTTGCGCTGAGACAGGGTAGGTATTCGATGACTTTTTTGTAGCAACACACACAGAGTACAGTAAATTAAACTTAAGTCGGCAAGTGAAGCAAGCGCCTGTTTTCGATACATACAATTTTCTTCACGGAGACACTTAAAGTCAGCTCTCCGAACAATAACACAAATGTCGGCAATTCACATCAAAAATTGGGCTTACAGAAGTATCAGAGGTACCGCAGTTCAGGTTACAGCGCACTTTATAAATAAAAATAACAGTAAAAGGGAGGAAGTGATACCTGTCTGACTGCTATACTGTTAGTGTATCAGCGGCAAGTGGGAGAGGATAGATTGTTCAAATTTCTCAATGGAATTAATTTCTATTATTTCCTACTGTAAGGTGTTGCAATGTTCAATTGTTCTTGGAAAAAACCAAAACTTCAAAATATCTATTCTTACCTGTAGATGAAGGAACTGTCTATAATGACTACCGCGTACAGGACGCAATGATTGTTTTTGAAGGTACCGTTCTGTGTTGAAATTGAATTGGCCTTTACTTATTAGCAGAAAAACTTTACTCTGGCTATTTGTCGTCGTTGCGAAAGCTTCGGCAAGTTTTATTTATCAAGCGATTCGGTGGCCGTGTCTGTTGGCCTGCATTTTGAGGGCATGAGCCTTGCAGCCCGTGGTTGAACCTTCTCATTCTTATCTATTTGATTTTTTCTAAAATATTTCATACAACACTTGCATATACCATCCTGGGGCGCACTAAAGTCACGTATGCAGTGCGTCGGACATCTACGAGTTCAAGTCGAAGTTTGCGTTTCAAATACCAGTTTTTTCTCAGCTTATGCACATGTTATTCACATGTAATTTCCAAATCAAATTCTCACATATAGTCATGCCTAAATATTTGAAATGCCTGACACGTGTTATAGGCTTTCCATTTATCTGGTAATCGAAAAATAAAATATATTTAGTCTTCCTAGTTAACCTTGCAAAAACTGTTTTATCATGAATTATTTTCATTTTCCATCTTGAACACCACTGTCGGATACTGTTTAAACACTGGTTTAACAAAACCTGATCTTTTTGACTAGAAACTGTTGAATAAGTAGGGCAATTATCTGCAAATGAAAGAATTGTAATTTTGGTGTTCAGACTTTCGGCAATGTCATTATTATAACTTAAGAACAAAACCGGGCCCATAACAGATCCCTGGGGAACTCCCGAAGTGACTGGCAGCATTTCAGATTTTGCGCCACGTACTACTACGAACTGCGTTCTGTCTGCCAGGTAAGATTTTATCCACATAAAAATTTTTTGTTAAAGCCAAGAGAAGATACTTTTGTGAACAGCTGAGAATGCGCGACCCGGTAATCGATTTGGACAAGTCCAAGCGTGTAGCATCAATCTGGCTTCTGCTATCAATCGCGTATGCGAAATCATGAATTGTTATAGTAAGCTGCGTAACTGTTGACAGGCGTCTGAATCCATGCTGATTTGGTGGGAAGATATCAGAATTCTTGAAGCAGTGAAGCATGCTTTTTGATAAGATATACTCCAGGATTTTAAAACATAATAAATTTATTGAAATGGGCCTTTAATTGTTAACATTGTATTTGTTCTCAAAATTGCGGATCGGGACCACTCATGCCCGCAACCAGTCGGCAGGCAAACTTTGCTGTTCTAGATATGCTTGAAGATAACAATAAGGTACTTCGCGATCAATTAAGCATAGCGTTTCAAAAATTCGTTAGGAATGTCATCTGGACCAGCTCACTTTTTTATGTCCAAATATTTAAAAGTGAAAGAATTTCTTCTTCGGAGAGAATAACGTCTTTCATAGCCATGTGCCATTCAACATGAAGTTCACTCAAGTTTACAGTCAGTGCTTGCGTACGATCGAATTCTGAATGGAAAAATGGATTACACTTATGTGCTATAGCACACAGGTCTCTGATCACGCACCCATCATCTACAATATAATCATTTGTTTCTTTTGACGGTGCAAGGTGACGCCAAAACCGCTGCGGTGCTTGCTTCATAAAATGTGTTAGTGTAAAGCAGTAATATTTTCTTTTGCACTCTTTAACTTCTCCTTAAGAAGCCCGGACAAGAATAACATATCGGCGTGATTTCTGAATTTGTTTTCTTCCTACGTCTAATTCTTCGCTGGAGCTGAATAATTTCTCTGATTACCCAAGGGTTACTTTTCCTGACACTCTTGTTTTCTTTAGAGTGAAGTTTTTTATGCAATAACAAAGTATATTCTTAAATTCCTCCCACATTGCATTAACGTGGTTTGCTCTGTCAAAACAGTAATGTGAAATTTCTAAGTAATCCAGAATGCTAACATCATCAGCTCTCAAGAAATCTCAAACGCACACAATTCCTCTTGTTTTTTCCTTCCGTAGTAAGAATTCTTTCACACAAAGCGATATGAGCCTGTGATCGGACAGCCCATGAGAAACACAAATATTACAATTAGAAATCCTACTATCCATAAATATCCGGTCAAGCAATGACTGTGTGTTTGATCTAATGCGGGTAGCTTTCTGTACTACTTGCTTTAAATCACGATTAAATGCAATGTCAAGGACTACCTCGGCATGTATAGCATCTGTAGTACCCAGGTCATAATCTTTGCAACTAATATTTGGGAGATTAAAATTTCCAGCGATAATGATGTGCGTAATAGAATTATCTCTGTCGAAGATAAAATCTTTTACTGATTGTATTAACTGCAGTGGGGAACTGGGCGGCCTGTACACTGCTCCATGTATAGGGTAGGGCGGGGTTATTCGAGACAAAAATTGCAAACTCATCCTGTTTTTGCTCTTTTATTTCAAAACCTGAAAACGTTGTACAGCAGCCTTCCTTGGCATCTTAGCTAAGCGGTCAGAAAAACTGAGAAACATTGCAACATCACAACTATGAATACTGATCATTTATAAAAAAAGACCAATTTGTCTCATTTTGTCCCGACCCATGGCTCAAAACGAGACATAAGGTGGGGCAAAACAAGACATTTTGTCAAAACCGAACAAATTCAGCTCATGCACTCGGACCACTTGAAGTACAATCCATGGGGCCCTGCACACTCTTCGTAAGCCCACTCGTGACTCATCGTGCATTCGATCCACACAGAACGAGGTGTTGTATTGCTCCTTAAATACTTGGGCACGAGGCACTCCCAGTGACATTGGTTGCTTGTTAATCACTTCGCGGAACGTTTCCCTTTCAGTGCGATACACTGCGATTGAACACTGCCGCCAACAGCCCTTTCATTCGATTTCCCGCTTCGTTTTCTTGAGGCCATACCTGACTCCTTGACAGGTTTTGCTGAAAATAGCTTCGCCTCGTATGGCGATGGGTTCTAAACGGTGCTTGTCTCCGACTTCCAACTTTTTGGTTTTTCTATAGCAGGAACAGGAGAAAGAACTTGAAAGGTCGTGTCACTATGAGCGGGCTCTTCATTGTCTGCGGAAGAAGTAGGTGGGAAGCAGTTAGCGCGGGATTCTTGGTGTTGACCGCAAGCCTGATGTCCCGCTGCGCTTCCCAATGGCGCTTCGCCGAAAACAGTATCATCATGCGGCGCAAGAGAAAGTTGCCGAATACCATACTTCCGCAATCTATTCCTTATGTTACAGATGTTTCCTGATAGTTCAAAGGTTTGCTTACCAGCTCACCTACATTCCCATCGTGATGCGAATCGCAATGTTGCTCAGCAGCCACTACCGGTATGGGTTGTTGTAGGCAGCTTTGAAGGCTTTGAAAAAGCTTACGTCAAGTGACTGCAGCTTGTGTGTTTGATCCAAGCTGCTTATTGCAAAGCTCGTATGAACCATGCGTCTCCAGTCGTTTTCCTCGCCGTTGAAGAGCATCCTTAGTCACAGAGGAGGCTTCTGGTGGAGCGCGAATAGAATGTTTTCGCTGGCGCAGGCTTCCTAGAGCCTTCTTCATATTGGAAGGAAGGAAGGAAGGAAGTAAGGAAGGAAGGAAGGAAGGAATGCCTCAGACATTGCTGGCACATACCAACTACGGGGGAGTGGCCAAGACACAGGCGGTTAATGCTAGGCACAGGAAAATTTTGAAGAGAAAAGGAGTGGTAATAGTGTGTAGTCTGATAGATTGGAAGACGGAAGGACAGGGGTCCTGTTAGGTTGGAGGCCGAATAGGGGACAATTGCCTAATGTGCTTAATAGTATACAATGCCTGTAGTGTTTCGATGTCGTACTGACTGAGAGCGGGAAAAAAGAATTGAAATGGGAGTCGCTGCGTTTCTTGAAGAAAATTTTGCACAGTAGAGCGCCCACTCCTGTCGCTTCGTCCAAGCAAAGGAGTACATATGCACAAGCGGCTCACCTTCCCGGATCAAATGGTACGCCCAAACGTCCAGTGCATCCATCACATGTGGATACTACAGATGAAGACACAGCTTTAGACAATGCAATCGCGGAGGCTCGCCGCCGACTAGACGAACTCACCCAGCGCCGGGAACAGCGTCGTTCTCAATCCTCTCGAAGAATTCTCATAACTCGGGAGCAATCATCAGAGGAATCACCTAGGGTAAGCCCTGGCCCACAATCAGGTGCCGACCACCTGTTAGCCGTGACTACCCCGACAGTGGACAAGATATTAGCGCTGATGAAGCAGGTGACATCCCTCATCGTGGAAGCTCTTCGGCCTCGTGATGGATAGCGCATCATCATCGGTGGTGGTGCAGTGGAACTGTCGCGGTTTCGCTAATAAGGCCTCTGAAGTGAACATCCGCCTTCGCGACGGAAAGCTGAGGGCATGGGCGTTCCTACTGCAAGAGCATAATGCACTCCCACGCCTTTCAGGTTTCTGCGCATACCATTCACCATCTATCCCTGATCGCCGTTGCACCGCCTCCTCCCTCAGCCCAGGTAAATCTGCAATTTATATTCACAGTTCAGTTCCGCACACACCGCTCGACCTTTCACGGTGGTGCAACACACGTCAAGAGGTTGTCGCCCTTCTCGTAAAACCTGCACGCACACCCCTTATTCTAGTTTCTTTTTATAGTCGTCCTGGCTCCGCATCTCCCAATCTGGGATGGGTTCGTTTTCTACGTTCTACCAACTCGGGTATCCCTATTCTAGTTGGCGGTGACTTCAACGGCGCACACACTGCGTGGGGTTACCCATCGGATTCCTCAAGGGGTTCACACATCCAAGGGAGCTTTTCAGATCATTCCTTTCAACTTTTAAACCACCCGAATACTTCTACCCGCCCACGAGGTGGCCTGTATTCACCTGATTTGATTTGGTGGTTAGGCCCCGGTAACCCTCGTTGGGCTGTTGATTCTGATACTTGGGGTAGCGATCACAGCCCTATTTTTATCTCCCTCACGCCTACGCGTCTACGGAAAATACGCCGCACTGTACGAATAACATCATGGGATTCTGTACGCGCCGACAATCATTTATCTACATTCAACCCCTCTTCAGCATTGTCTACTCTATCTGATGTTCTCGCTACTCACACTATTACCACTACTGTAAATGAAGATGACCCAAACCCGGACATACATCTCTTGAATCTGTGGGCTCTTCGTCGCCAGGCGGATCTTTACGCTACTCGTCACCCCGATGACCCTTCGGCTCTTCCTACTCTTCACCGCGCTACCGCCCGGGCGCGGCGCTATGCAAAGCGGCTAGGCAGGCAACGCTGGGCTGCATGGTGTGCCCGCCTGTCCTCTACGCAGGGCAATCGACATCTTTGGAGAGTGTTTCACGCCATGGAGCGCCCTTCTCAGGTTGCAGATTACACAGAGAGCATTCGCCTCGCGCTAAATGTGGATGAGGACACATTTGCACAACAAGCGGCCCGTCAATTTTTTCCAAACCATGACTGCACCGCTACGTCTCCACCTGACTTATCGGTAACAGAGCCCCCGATGGGATTACTTCTGACCTCACCATGGCAGAGCTGCTGGCCTCCATTGACCGTTTAAAAACTACTACTACTCCCGGGCACGACGGCATACCTAACTCCTTATTCCGTAACTTGGAAGGGAGGGCTTTGGAAACCCTACTTGATACTTTTAACGAAGTGTGGCTTTCTTGCGTCATGCCGGGAGACTGGAAGCATTCTATTGTGGTTCCAATCCCCAAGTCAGGTCAGCCTCCAGTATCTCTCTCGGCCCTTCGTCCAATTTCCCTTACCCCTACCATCTGCAAGCTTTATGAAAACATTCTAGCCGCACGCTTATCATGGTGGCTGGAATCCCATGATTGTTACCCAGATTCCCAAATTGGGTTCCGCCCACATATTGGAACGGAGGACGGCCTTGCTACTTTGGCTGCTGACGTGCTTGACCACTCTCCACAGAGTCACCTTGTACGAACCGTAATCGCTACAGACATAACAAAGGCATATGATAACATCCTTCACTCTGCCATTCTTGCCTCCCTTCAAACTCTTGGTCTCCCTCACCGGTTCCTCCTCTCCATTCACGCCTTTTTAGCAAATCGAACCTTCAGCGTGCGTGTCCACGGAAAGCCCTTTGGTAATTTCACTTCCAATAGAGGAGTGCCGCAGGGCTCCGTTCTCGCCCCCACATTATTTAATGTGGCTTTAATTCCTCTGGTTCGAGCCCTAGAGTCCATCCCTTCTATCCGCGTGCTTGCATATGCCGATGATATCACCTTGTGGTGCTGTCATCCAGATGTGTCTATTCATCAGTCGGTCCTTCAACACGCGCTGGATGTATTGACATCTCGCCTCCCACCTTTGGGTCTAACACTCTCTCCTACTAAATCATGTTTCATTCGAATTGGAAATAAAGCCGCCTTACGGAAAGCTCCCCCTTTAAATTTTACGGTACATAATTCTCTGATTCCTCAGGTAGAAACTGTTCGTATTCTTGGTCTTCTCCTCCATACATCTGGGACTGGCACCCCGTGGCTGACAGCCACCCGTAAATCGGCTCACGCTACTCTAGGTCTGATTCGTCGCATAGCTATGCGCTCTGGTGGCGCACGTGCTGATACGGCCCGCCAGCTTGTGCGCTCTATCCTTCAGCCACGGATAGTATATCAGGCTCAATTTCAACGTCTCACCCGCAGACAGTGGGACTCCCTTGAAGCTATCAATCGTGAGGCTATGCGCGTCATAACATATCTGCCTCGTTTAACACCCATACCTGTGCTACAGGAGTTCGCCCAACTTAATACACTCAGTGAGATCATCGACCAACGGGTGGCAAATAGAGCTCGAAAACAGTCTCTCAAACTTCATCGTTTAAAGACACTTCCACCGTGGTCCTATTGCCAGCTCACTGACAATCGCCCCACTGTTTCCCCGTCGGTATCAGCAGCGTATCTGCCTGAAGGGTGCATATTATACACGGATGCATCTCATTCTGCAGAGAGGGGAGTTACTGCTGTGTATAGTCCATCTCATCCGCATCTCAACTCTCGCGCGACGTATACTGCGGATACGTGTACTCCCCTGGCATTGGAACTTCAAGCCATTTACAATGCCATTGCTTCCCTTCCGCTCGTTCCAACATTCAATGCAGTTCACATTTACACCGACTCCCGCGCCGCCCTTAAACAGCTGAAGGCTGTTCGACGAACGTTCCAGATTTCACAATCTATTCATGTGCTCTGTGCAAAGTATCCATGTCCTGTGCGCATACACTGGATTCGCGGCCATGCCCAGGATCCACATAACATTCAAGCGGATGCTATGACTCATCTTCATACATTAGACGATCCGCCACCTACCCCTCTTCCCCCAGATCCGTTCCTGTCCCACGTTTCCGATTCCGAAGTTCTGCGCCAGCGAACACGCGCTCTAATTCCTCCGTGTTCGCACCCTCTCCCCCGTAGTCTTACTCGGCAGGAGGAGGTATCCGTGCGCCGGATTCGGGCAGGGGCGGCTCTGACACCATCTGTCCGTCATCGGTGGCGTGCCAAAGATCTGCCACTACCTGACAGGTGCCCTCACTGTGGCGCTGCACCGGACATATGTGATGTGCGGCACTTGTTGTGGACGTGCCCAGCGACGGCTGCTATCAGAAAACGGCTCCTCAGGGAGGTGGGCCTGCGGTGGAACCGCGAAAGTGACTTCGTGAAGTGGACAATGGACAACCGTTTCATTAACAACCTCTGCGACTACCTCAGCGCAACGGTTCTTCACTCCTTCTTTTAACTTTCAATCCCGTGCATTCCTTCCCCCCTTTCCTTTTTCAACTTATGCCTCATGGCACACTTCTCGAATAAAAAAAAAAAAAGGAGTGAGAATGGAAAGAACCGCCTAGGACACAGGCAAGACCAGTTGATGGAATGGAATTTGCAAAAGACGCTTCCTCAAATGAGAGAAGCGGCGGCAGAATAGCAGGAATTGATCTATTGTCTTAGGTTCGGCACATAAAGGGGACAATGTGGAAGCCGCCAGGTCATATAGGCCTCGCTCCATGCAGCCCTCGTCGTCTTTGGTTTGTACGTGCGGGCAATTCTAGAAAACTTGACAAAAAACAATCAGAGCTAAAGTATGCACTTTCCGCGAGAAGGGACTGCAATTGCTCGCTCCATCGACGAACTGTCGCGCTTTGCCCCTTCCTTAGGCTCCTACTGAATCAATTTTATAGTTATGAATATTACCACATAGGGAACTGTAACTGTTTCCACAGCTAGCCAAGTTGATTCAGTAACAACACAAATACGTACTTTGTCGCACGAATTCAGGGCTACGCTGTTGCACTGGTCCATACAAAAGGGAATTCAGAATTTCGTACCTTTTTGACGGGACAGCCACTCCGCGAAAGTCGCTCCAGAATTGCCGCCATTTTCAACATATATTTAGGGGACACTTAGCGGCACCTAAAGGTGGCTAAATAAACCTGTTTAATCTCAAATATTTTGCGCTAGATGTCGCTAGACGAGGCACGTCTCATTTTGCCAAATGCCTCATTTTAGCCCGCCTTACCATAAAAGGCACGTGATAAAGGTTTATTTTGCAGGAAATAATTTCATTATCAAGGTTCCCTACCATCGCTATGAGAATAACGTCAATCTTGGAAATAACGGCGACGCCCCATCGCGTGAGTCTCGATCTTATCGAACCGATTTGTAAGTGGCTGGAATTATCTCAAAGTCTTGGATTTCTGGTCGCAACTATGTTTCTGTCACGACCAATATGTCGGGATTGTATTGTATCAGCAAGTGCTCTAGTTCAGTTGTTTTACTGACCAGGCTTCGCGCCTTCACATGATTCAGAGTGAAATCATCACTTTCGTTTCTGATTTGTCATTCATGCTTGCCTTTGCTCTTTAGTTGTTTTTTTAGTTTGATTCTGCATGCTTTCACGTCATCCCACTAAAATTTTTCGTCCCTAATTATAATCTTATCGCACCCAAGCCACACCTTTGCACCCGCATCATTTTCTTGTTTAACGCTGTATCAGAGTTTTTTTCCGTTTCCGTAGTGTGCTTGCAAAAAATTGTCTGAAACTAACATACGTATCCTTCAGTTTTTTTGCAGTTCTTGAATATCCTAATTTTTTCGTTGTAATCAAATAACCTTACTACGACCGACCATACTATATTCCCATTCTTCCCTAGTCTGTGTATGCTTTCCACTCTGCTAACCTTCACATCAAGGCGTTCGTGAAATACTTCCTACAGTACTTAGTTCTTGACGTCATCATTCCTATCATTGATCTGTTCCTCAATACGCAACACGAACAAACTATTACATCGGCAGCGGTCTTCTAGCTCTGCTGTTTTTTCTTTTTCGGACAGTTGGTTACTTTCTATACCTCGCAGCATTTCTTCAAGTTCCTTTAATCTTTCTTCGTGCATTTTTACTTGACCCATTGCAGGTTCGAAATCCGATATTTTACTATTAGTTGCGTCTAGGCGATCTGCGAACGAAATCTGCGCGGCTCTGATTTCTCTGATGTCTTCCCTTATTACCTTCTGCCCTGCCGAATGTTCGCGCAACATAGATTCAACGCTGTCAGGCTCGGGGTTGAGATCAATATCACCGCCAAGCAATAACTTGAGTGCACAAAAGCAGTTGGAAGCAATATCCAGTAACATATGTCGGCTCGGCACAACTACAAGAAACATTCCATCACTTCTGTATGGCAAAACATCACAAACCTGGAGAGAAAACAGGAATTTAGCGGCGCGCGAGATGATCCCCACAGTCTCGGCGAGCCCACTGAATAGGAAGCGTTGAAGGTCGTCCTTTGTACGCCTCGCTGTCGACGTCACTGATGGTCGAGAATCCAGAAGGGCACGGCGCATATGTAGCTGCAGGTCCGTGAGCGATAAAGACCCAGAATGTCTGCTTGTTCTTTAAAACTTGTCTCTATACCAGTGTCTGTCAGCAGAAAAAGCGTGATTGGGGAGTACCTGCCACTTATTTTTTTTACCTGCTGCCACATTTTTTTTATACAACTGTGCTCTTTATAGAAGACACATAATTTTTCCAGGACATTTTTTCGGCATTCCACTGATTATGTCGGGCTTTAGCTATTGTCTTTTTGAAAATTATAAGATGCGCGTGAGTAGGATACCTTCCAAATACACCCAAGACTTTATTTTGTGGTTTTTTGGCTTCCCTACATAATCGCGTCAACCATAATTTGTGGTTCTGGCGCACCACTCTTGTTGATTGGGGAATAGCTTGGTGTGTTGCACCGTTGATGCACTTTGTGAGAATTTTATTGAGTTCATCTATGCGAATTGTTTCTCAGAAACTGCTTTCTAAACTGGCCTTTTCTATAAACACCGCCTAGTCAAAGTAAATGTAAATGGAGTTTCCATCGTCGTGGTTCTTATGGGATGACTGCAGGGGAGGACGTTAGGCTGATAAAAACTTGCAGGCGATCACAATCCAAAACAGTCCATTTAAAATCGCTAAATACAGACCGTAAACAAAATGAGAGGTCTAAAGGGCTCATTTTTCCAGACGCCCTGGAACAGTATGTGGCCTTTTCCCTATTTAAAAGACATACCTTATTTGCCAGGGTACAATCTTCGATTATTGACCTCTAGCGTCACAGCGTTCACTTTCCCAAAGGGAGGAGTGAGCTTTAAAATCCAAAACTAACGAGTATGGTTCCGGCACTTCACTGATCAGTTCTTGTAGACTATGGACTCTTAATAGTGAATCTGGAGGAATGTATACAGAACAGATTGTTAGTATTTCGTAGCTGATGATGCTAGGTTCAACCGCCTCAAGTTTTGTTTTGAGTTTGATTTCTTTGCCAGGGGCGCCGCTTAGATCGACTATCGCGACGCGTCCCGTGAGTCGTTTCTCCTGCTCACTATCGCGTCTAAAATTTTAATAATGTTTCAGGATACGCATATGTAGTGGACCAAAATTGGTTTTCTGAAGACAAAACTACGGGCAACATTGACCTTAGAATAAGTGTTATATCACTAATTCCTTAAATGTGCTCTAGAATTCCACTGAACTGAAAAAAGCCATGTTTATGATTTTGAGAGAGAATGAAATGGGGTGCACGTATGTGGTGGGCCCGTTATGAGGCGTCTGTCTTTTTTTCGCTCAAGAGAGTTGTTCCGATGCTTTAAAACGGGCGCACTGAACGTTACATCCGTCACGTCACTAGAGGAGCTGGTGGTCCGCGGGGACGCCGCTGGTGTGTGGGTTTCAGGCGTCCCCCGACAGGGGAACGTCCTGCGGGATGCCGACCCATGGAACGGCGCTCCCTGCTTTGGAGATGGCGCTGCAGCCTTCGCTGTCCCTTCCTAGGGCGCCGATGCCCCTGCCATAGGGTCGGTACAAGTGGCCTCGGCAGATGACGGAGTTCTGTGTGGTGCTACGCCCCTGCGCACCACATCAGCTTAGTTTGTTCTTGCTGTGAATGAGAAAGAGTGTTGTGAGAGTGCAAATCGCGTTCGGGCTTCCTTGAATGACATATTTTTGTTGGTTTTTATAGCTATGACTTCTATTTCGCTTTCCAGGATGGACGTGCCCGGGAATACGCCGGGCGGTCCATTTGGAAGATTGCACAATAAGGTGTAGCTTAAACATTGTATGACGGATGTTACTTTAATGCACATTTCGCGTACATTTCGTGGCCGCGACCGCTCAGTGATACATGACCACATCTCTCGCACTTGAAGTGCCTGCTGGGATTTCGCATGTAGAGGCGCACGTGAAGTTTCACGCACCCACTTCTCTTGTTTCAGGAAGCGCACTGGTATTGAACGTCGGACTGAAGTGTTTGGTAGAGATATCCTTGTCATTTTTCCGGATCTTGAATCTGTGCACGTCGCTTATATTTTGGTCTTTGAGACCTTCCTGCAGTTCCTCCTCTGTCAAATGAAGAAAGTCACTCCCAGATATGAAACCGCGGGTTGCGTTCAGGGATCTATGGGCTGTGATGGAAGCAACGATTTCCCTTGTTACCACAATGTTCGGAAGTTTTGGAAGTTCGGGAGTCCAATACGTATTTCTGGAGCTCGAGTAGCAAATCACCTCTGGCCATTTCCTTTACTTTGTAACCTGGGCCCAAGGCATCCGTCAAGGTCTTTGAAACTACGAACAGGGATAAAACTCTAGCTGGTTTTTCATCTACTTTGCTGTATACTACATTTTATTTACGAAATGGTACCTTCTTTTTCTGAAAAAAATCTGCTACCTTGTTGCGCCCTCTCTTTTAAGGGCTATAATTTGTGGAGAAGCGGGAGCCATGAAATATGTGCATTGTTCGGCCGCGGTGCCAGTCGCCCATCATGGAGCCCAACGAGGGTATGGCACAGGAACTTGCTAGCAAGCCCTGCCCACGACAGCTGTACACGCTAACTGTAACCAAATATGACACAACTCAGAGTACAGTCACATAAGGTTAACTCTCGCCGTCTATGAAAAGCGGAAACACCGAGATGGGAATAGGAGACAAAACAGTTGTGAGAAAGAAGATAGGAAAGCAAAAGATAGAGGGCAGGATAGGAAAAGGCGACTGCCGTTTTTCCCCGGTCGGGTAGGGCGGAAGTGCCGTCTACAGGAAACTGGGGCCAATGTGGTGTCTTGCCTCCACCAAGGGGTCTTAAGGGTCCAAACGCTCGGCTTCGGCTCAACCAGCAAGAGCCCATTTTTCCTGTTCACGGCGATGCTACGCACGGCTAGGTGCGGGTGCTCGGGTCCGTGGTGATCTACTGTTCACGATCATTCCCCTGCGGGGATCTCCCTGCGGATGCTCGGGAACCCTTGGTGTCGCCATTTAGCAAAGTCTGCACGCTGCAAACGCCCCCCATTCGGGGGCATCATTCAAACTAAAGCTACAACATTATCCATAATAAAGCTTTGACTCCATCTCTGCTGTTTACTGCGTGTAAACATCTTCCTTTTAGGAGCTTAACAGGGGCCGAAGTAGCGACAACGCTCAACAGCGTAGAGGGGCGGGAATGACATCACAGAGCAAAGTATGGTCGAACACAAGCGCACACCACAGCATATCCAGAGCATTGTGGATTAGGCGGTGCGCGCTCGCCAGTATTGTTCTTATTTTTATTTATCTTTCCATTGCGTATCGACAGCAAACTCATTCGAGTCCCTAGAGGTACAAATTATGACACTGAAGCTCCGCCTGAAAAGTATGACGTTACAGTGTTGATTAATATTTTGAACTTCTTTGTTAATTAGTACCTATTTCTAATTGCACACGCTCTACAGCATTCATAAGTACGCATACTAGGCCACTTCACATTTAGCAAGACATACCATGTCTCCCTTTAAAAAAATCACACGAAAGAGTCTCTATGGCCTATGTGTAGCCTCCCTGACCAATTATCCCAATTTTCTTTCCAGCGTATATAAACTACTTTGCATCCTTATATGTCGTAATGACCTTTAAGGCATGCTAAAACTTTAACGTCGAAATTTAACTTGTGTCGTAATGATTTTCGTTTTCTAGCTAAGCGATTGGTGTCAAAAACCTCATGACCAATCTTGAATTAAGGCGACAAACCGCACGGATTTTCTACAAACGTTTGCTCTAACGTGTTCGCATTAATATACTAGGGTGTTGCAGTGCGCACCACTTTTATTTAGACAACGCTCATAGGTGTCCGATTTTCTATTGTATGCACACATGCAAAATTTAAACAACAGACACTCAGGAAAACTGACCATCCCCAAAGGATAAGGCTTGGCGAAAATACTCGATGCCAGTGCTATATATAGGTAGAGCAAGCATCCTGTGCAAACATTGTGCGAAAATGAATTAGGGAGGGTTCCTCGGTAGCAGAACGTATGTGCCGAGAAAAACAACTTGAGGTCAAGAACGTAATCTTATTTTTCGCGAGAGCGAAAATTAATCTCGGGGCGAAGTGCGGGCAGTAGCAGAGTCGAGAGAAGGCACATAATAAAAGAATAGGAAGAGTAACAAGAACATAGAAAAAGGTTTGATGCTTATAATTCCTTGTGCTACCCGGGAGCGTTCTTACCACAACAGTGCGTCAGCGCACGCCGCTACTTCATTGTGTCTGGTAAGCCTGAATAGTGCCGCGCTGCACTGTTCTACCGAAAAGAGTTACTTTAGACTGTTTTGGGCACGATACCCTTTAGTACATAGGTCGGAATTGAGTCTTATTCCAGGAAGAAACTTGCTAAGCTTCGCTGCCATGTAACAGAGTTTACAAGAAATACATTAGAAAGATTAGCTGCTTCTACTTGGTTGCGAACTAAATAAAAAACAATTGTTGCATCAAGACGTACAACACGCATGAAAATAGACTGCTAGGACGCTTACTCAAAACTGCTTATTTAATGAGGTGAAAGCTCTCGTAATATACAGCCTTCCGGAACTTTCGCGCACGCGCACGTGTGCAAGGTAACAAGAAAGTACGACCAAAAGGCTTTACAATAGAAGGCGTGAATGGAATTTCTTCACAGCCTCACAGAGATAAACAGATGTGCCACTAAAAGAATTTGAACCAGCATTTTTTACGTGAAAGGCTTCCAGAGTTTCACGACCTGTTTGTTTTCTGTCTAAGGCCAGAAGCCTCTGATTTTGGGCGCTGCTATTGCTATGCGGGAAAAGGATTCTCTTTATTTATAATAATAATAATAATTGGTTTTTGGGGAAAGAAATGGCGCAGTATCTGTCTCATATAACGTTGGACACCTGAACCGCGCCGTAAGGGAAGGGATAAGGAAGGGAGTGAAAGAATTTCAAATGGCCTATTTTTAAAAATTAGTCGACGGCTGCTCTGAAACACCTGTCATATACAGGTTCTTTACGAAAAAAAGTAGACTTTCGGGTAACTCACACAACTGTCCAATTAAGCCTGCTTTTCCAGAAAAGAACGATCACGAAAGACGTGCTCCACGGAGCAGAACAAGAAGAAATGGGCTGCATTTGGTATCGACAGAATATGGTTAGTTGGTTGGACTGTTGCAGTACATTGCGTTTTGCGGATTCAGTGCGTTCTGCAAGATCGAGCTACAACTGCACGCCGTGCACGAAGCAGATTCACCGGAAACGTACTTCGCTACTTGCTTAACTGGGACATCTGTATTTGCATGCTCATCATTAAATTATTCAAACACGCTTTAGTACATGTCTCCAATATGCGTTTTCTAGACATCTGTGCAATCTCTATAGACGCTTCTTCGTTCACTTCCAAGAGTAGAACAGTCAATCCTGGCGGATTGAAAGCGTTCTCGTGGAAACGTCCCACAATTACCTTTCGTACTTTTATTAACTGAAGCCGCTTCAATGTCATACCTGCGCCGTAACATGACCTCCAAGAATTGTACGCCAGAAGCGGAGCTTTCGATCCAGAACTAGATACAGACGACACAGCACTGCTCCACTGCAGTTTGAGTAAAGAAAGAAACGAAAGTAAAAACACAGAAGGACTTCTCCTAGGAACCTCCTCTCTGTTTAAATTGAAAATTTCGCCCACGCGACTGTGTAACAGTGAAACAACACATAAGCAATAAAACCAGTGATTGCGAGAAAGTGATTTTCGGAACGTTTGCGGCGAGACAAACAACATGAGGTCCGGAACGTTATCTTTATTCAGCGCAAGACCGAAAATTATTCTTGAACCGAGGTGCGGGCAGCTGCAGAGTCGAGAGAAGGCAGATAAAAGATAACAAGACTATTAACAAGGTAGAAAAAGGTTTGATTCTTACAATTCCTTTTGCTAAGCAGGAACGTTCTTTTCGCTACACTGCGTACGCGCACGCCATAGACACAATTCTAAGCTTAGAAGTGGCCATGGCATGATGGCGACCATGACGCCAGCACAGAACCAGGAGGAAGACCGCGAAGCAGGAGAAGCCACGGGCTAAATTTAAGGCCGACACATGACAGCGAGATCTCAACAATTGTTCCGTCTAAGGCCAAGTCCGTCTTTGTGTAAGGTCGATTCCTCGACCCACTAATAGCCATACAGTGCCGTTCTGCGTGTGTTTGGGACACGTGTGCGGAGCAGAAGACCATGCACAGAGAACAGCATCTTTGAGCTGCTTGAAAAATGGAGGTCCGTCAAATACGTACATAGGGCGAGATTGGGCGACACTCTGGACAACATGTTCATGTGCGTGGTTAATTTCTTCTTCACGCGCTAAATTGATGGCCGGTATGTTATAACCAAGAACGGGAAGAGAACTCACGGAAAGTAGAGATATGTGGTGTCGAAAACGTGACAAGATTTTCACACAAAGAAAGATTTTTCCGAAAGGCTTTCTAAAAGAATTCAGTCTGAGCTCCAATGTAGATAGGCGGAACCAAACCGACAGAGACACGTCAGGAAAGAACACACTACTGGACAACCGCGCAACGCAAGAATAAAGCCCACTGATATCAGTGTCATTAAAAGAAACAATTGGGAAGGTAGAATAATCAGGTACACTCGCGCGCCCTCACTCCGTGACTACCTGTCACTGCTGACGGAGATGTTTCAGCCCCGTCTAGATATCGTTTCGAAAATTCTTTACAGCCACTTTCTTCATCATTTACGTGATTCAGCGAAAATAAAACAACGTGATTGTATACGTATTCATTTCATTCTTGTCTTCTGCCTCATACGCACTCTACGCGAGTACACTTCAAGCGGTACCCAGGCGCACAACGTGCCTTGCATTTGGCGAACGGTCGGCTTACGGTCCGTAAAGGAATTGAGAAGAGTGGTGTTAGTGAAACATGAAAAAGAAAAATTCTTCGAGCGAGTATATTTTTGCAGTGACCATTCGGAAAAAATACCACATTCTTCCTAAAACGAGCGCGCGGGTTCTAAGCTCTGAAACGATCACCCCATATCTGGGGCATCTGGGAGGACTCTAAATCTAAACCGTGAATTTAATATTTAAGCGGTGAAGAGCTCCAGGTGGTCGAAATTACTCTCTAGGCCTTCTCGCGGATACCGTTGAGGTCCGTATGTATACCTGTGCGAAGAAAATGTTCTGAGCCGCTAATTTATTCCGGACTGCTTCATTATCTACAATACATGAAAAAAAAACAAGCATAGAGATAGGAGACCACTGCTGCTCTACATCGTCGACCGAAAAAGAAGCCAAGAAAGGAGCTTCTGCTGTGACATTAAGAATATCCCGTATTAGGATCTACGATAAATTCCGCCACTATAACGGAAATAAATTGAAGCGCGCATGTGGAAGCGTCTCGTCTCTACGCGTCTGAAACTGACCCGCAGAGTTGCAAGTGAGCAGAGGTGAAAGCACCCAACCTCAATGATCAGACTTCACGAAGCAGTGGTGACCATTAGCATATTGCACACAATGCCTTTAATCTTTCCCTCGGTATCAGAGCTTGACTCTCCCGAAAATTCTTACAGAAAGAGCCTAACAAGAAGAGTCCTTGGAATTCTGCAGGCAGCAGCGAACAATGAAATTCTTGCTATGTCGCTATCAAAGTTTCTTAGCGTAATCGGTTCGCAAAGGTTACTATTTAAACTTGGCCGCCTGGGAGAGACGGTGCTGGTCAAACCCTTCTGCAGTGACTTCGAAAGATATCTGAGCACCGAGCCTACTAGGCCCTAATACTCTTAGTTGCTTGGGCCTAACGTCCGAAGACAAAGCAAGCTCTTGAAACAACCCTGTTCTTATGCGAGCAGCGACTGTATGGTCTCGATTTTTGGAATGCCGCTAAGCGCAGTTCTTCTGTGGCGGTAACACGTTCTCTCGTGCTCAAACCTTTGAAACAGAATATGCCTGTCATCTAGAAATATTCACTGACGTTCTGTGGACAAGGCGAGAGGACCTAGCGCAGCATCTTTTAGCATTCCTTCTTTGCATACTGCCTGGTCTGTACGCCTTACTGAAGTCGTGCCCTCCACATCGGCTGAGAGCGTTGCACTTCAGTCGGCTTTACGCAAGACAGTGTATTCTCTGACTCAATCTGTTGTGATCCTGACGGAGTGAAATTTTGCCTTGAAGGGTAGAATGTGGTCTCTTTAATGAAGCTTTGTCTCATAGCTCTCTGTGCATGGTGGATAATCTTCACAGCGAAGGCATCTGCATGCAACTGCAATGCATGCCTTCACAAATAGGCAACATAGGCACCGATCATATAGGCAACGAGGTGGTGGACAGCCTCGCCCATGGACCGCTGTCAGGCATTCCGTCCGTAAAATTGATCTGGAGATCCGTCAGTAAAATTGAAGCTTTCACCTCATGGAAGTTTACCAGTGAAATAGGTCCCTCGTTAATGTGTATCCAGGCGACGGACCACGGACCTGTTTTGGCCTGCGGACTAGCGGTCACGTGAGGTTTCGCTTCCGGTCTACGAGGTCTGCGCATGGTCCGCGGGCCGGATAGCGCGAGAAATGCGAGGGCATTTTTTCTGGTGGATGACCACGGACTTTTTGCCTACTCGCACACATCAAGTCTGGCACCTACACCACACTGGTCTTTCCCAACTCAGTGCTCCCAGCAATCGAGGCGACACCAGAAAAGTTCTTTGGTTCCACTGTTAATAAGTCAACGTGGCCGGACTACGCTACGTTTTACTTTTTAGCCTAAGTACAGCTTTATGGCGTGATCATAAGTGGCCATTCGGCGGCGAGAGCGAGCAAAATTAGTCGAAACGTTGGCGTTCACGACGTAGACAGATATGGTTAGAAAAGAACAACTGACGCTGTCTACGTGAAATGAGAGTATGCACTCTCATGTACGCTAAACGCCGGTATTTTTCAGCACGCTACGGCATTTCTCACATTTCCCACTTTAATTTCAGCGTATGCAAACACAGACGGAAGGATACGCTCAGCCTTGAGGCGCCATGTAGTTGTTAGGACGGGTAAACGTTCGCTCCGCCTAAGCCTGGAAGGGGCACAATCGTCACTCTAAATAAAAAAAAATAAAGCTATTATTTCACTCATACGTCTTCTTGTAGGCGAGGTGAAATCAAACGAGAAATGGCTGCGCCATTTATTTCCAGTGAACGCAAAGAAAAACGCAGTAACAACAATGAATACAGTCCGAAGCGAGCGGTCCTGCTTGGAAGCGTGCTGCCATGTTTGTCGCCGCGGGAATGCTACCTCCTCCTCACCGCGGCAGAATTGTGTCCCGTACCGATCGAGCTTTCCGCTGTGTACTTCGGCGGAATCTCTGCCGCGGCCGAGGTTTCCGCTTGTTCTGTCCGCCGAATCCCGAAGTGTGAGACGAGCTTTGCTGCAGGCTGATCACCGAGGCTTGGCCAGCCTTGTTGTCTGATCTTTTGGTCCGTCGTGTGGATGCTGTCGCCGGCCAGACCCGGCTGAGCCACGCGCGGTCGACCCCACGTGACTGGTCCGCAGGCCAGTCCGTGGCGCGCCGCCTGGATACACCTTAACGGCACCTGCAATTCAGCCCTGTCTGGTTTCTAACAAACATTTGTCATTAAAAGCTAGCCCCTTTGTGACAAAACTACCCTTAGCGACATCTGACCATCTCGAATTTGTTCTTTGTGTCCATCAAAAACCCGCCAAGAAAATACCTACCAAATTGCCGGCAGAAGATTCAAGCTCCGCATATTTCCCCTACATTTCAGTGCACCTACCCTTCCGTTTTATTTAAGTATTTTGGAAGCGTTTCACAACTTTTTCTTCCCTCCTCAATATTGCGTAAAAGAAGTAAAATCATAAAACATGACTTGAGAACTCGACAGTGCAAAATAATATGAAGACGAATGAACTTAGTATTTACACACACAGACACATATCAAACAGCAAGAACACCGAGCGTAAACCACGAACCAAAATCATATGAAGCCCTCATGATCACAAAATTGTGAAAGAACACTACATGCTTCCGTAACTTAGCCTGCGGACCAGTTATTATTCCGGAAACAGCAAAGGCATCCTTTGCATACGATGATCAGCTTAACAATATGCACTCATTGTAGCGAGCCTAAGCCCACTGCTGGAAAAAGGACTTTTTTTCATATACCTCCAATTATACCTCTCATGACGTAGTTGAGGCCGCCCTACTAGCCTAACTTTCTTGACGTCCACTTTCCAGAATTCCTGCCTCCTACTACTGCGTTTGCATTCTTTTATTATCTAGTCCGTTACTCTTAACGACCATCGATTTTCTTACCGTGCCGTTTCATACGCTGCCTATGCCCATTTTAAGGCTTGAGCTCGACTATACTATCATAGCTCAATATTTTTTGCTGAATATCTCGGGTCTCTTCCTATCTCTTGACGTTACGCAAACCATTTTGCAATCTATAGCTGACTCCGCTCTCCTCAACTTAAGGCCAAACATTAGCATCAGCCTCCACGTCCCTGCCTCTTAAATGAGAACTGGCCAGACAGAACTGTTGTGTACTTTGCACTTATGGGATTATTGTAAGATGCCATTCATGACCATAGATCGCCCGCCAATTGCTCCCACACCCCATAGTCATAGCCCTGATAGGTACTTTCCTCACAGCGTATTCGGTTCGCTTCAAATTAAAGTCGTTGCAGCTAGTCTGGGCGCGCCAGCCTCATCTTGGCTTCAACTCAACTGTCGATGACCGTCACTGTAATTAGCCCTGCTACAATGAAACACCGGATAACCGGTGCAACTAAAGTCACTATTACTTCATGCTTGGCTTCAACAGACCGACGATGAACGGTACTCTAGTAAAACACCTTTTTGGGCTGAGTTTACCCATTGCATTTAGGAAAATAACCCGAGCCAAACGACGGCGCACACTGAAAACTGGGAAGAACAGAAGACAAGAGACTGGACTATCAACAGTTTATTTAACAGATCTGGACTCAAATATATAGAGGCCACCGAGTAACATGACCACCACCCAATCACCTTACAACTAAACAATCCGCCGTGAACAAAAATATACTATGAGCACATTCACCTTCTTTCTTCCTTTACTATCTCACAGCTACCCTGTCTAATGCCTAGTGCAGAAAATCTTAGTAATAGCAAGTAATTATTAGAGTATCACCAATTAATTCAAACAGCAAACCAAGCAAGGAAGACTATAAATCATCAACAATCCCAACCACTTCAAGCAGAACTGAATTTTATTCTTTGAATGTAAACGAGTCTGCTTTCTATCAAGACGTTGTGATTAAAAAACTAGATGTCAAGAAGGCAACTACCTTTCCTTAATGAGCCACGCGGGTCCAAGAAGCCCCACAACTTGGCAGGACCTGAGATCGCATGGCAGCGGCGCATCGCTTAAGCGCTGCACGTCTGCGCCACTAGTGGTAGGAGTACTCCCGGCGATCTAAGAATGTAAAGTCGAGAATTAGCAATTCAGCATATATATAAATATATATATATATATATATATATATATATATATATATATATATATATATATATATATATATATATATATATATATATATATATATATATATATATATATATATTACCCCTTTAAAGCTTTCGGGTCATATCTTTAAGGTGGAGATAATTGGTTCCCTTCATTTATGTAGCTCCCATCGAATGTTTGTTGGTGGAGAGGAGACAGACCAACCTCACAACGCTCTCTCGTTTCGTTTGGGCAGGTTACTAAGGAGCCCTGCAGTTTATTAAAATATGTTCGCAAAAGTCGAATGCGGTTTGCGATATGCCTTGTTTGCTATAGGACAGCATACCGAATGATTTTGTGGGTTACTCCAATGCTTGCAATTTGTTCAACAATTTTTTTTCACATTCCTTCCGCGATGGACCAAATCTCTTCTTTTTCACAGGACTTGAAAGTGTTCATTTAGGCTATTGGTTTAAGTATTTTTTCAGAATTTTCTTTGCTTTAGATACTAATGTGTCGATCGACTTTAATGTGTCGTATAGAAGTAACAAAAAAAATGTAAGTTGAGTTGTTCGCAAAGTTAACTCCATTTTCTGCACAAATTGTTATTTATTTCTCAAGGAGGAATAACTGCACACTTAAATTTGTAGCTTCCCTAGTTGTCGTCGTGTTACGTCGAATAGAATCAAGTTGGCGATCTCTCCAGTTTGTGAACATAAAGGGGTGGAACACTGTTCATTTCAAGCTATGTCATTTGATCAACACTGCGCAGTGAAAAACAAGACATGCCCACGAAGTTTTCGAGAACGATAGAGTCAGTAAGTCATAAAACTATAACATAGGGAATGGGAGTGATGAGTTCTGTCGACCCTACCAGATGGCCCTCAGTCAGCGCTGAACATCACCTCCTGGGCTCATGCTGTGTCCCGGACTTCTTCCGGATCACACCTCGCAAGATGGGTAGTCGATTTCTGCGAGACTAAAAACTTCTGAATTTCTTTGGCCGGTGGTTTTGCGGGGCACCTTCAAAAAAAGGGTTCTATTGTGGCTCTCTAGACCAATTTTCATCTATCGAGCTCGATTGCTCTCTGGCATGCTGACATCACACCACCACCGCCTAGAAATCCATAAGACTTAAAAGGCGCTCCAGCAAGCTTCATCATTAGTTGACACGGCGGCAGAGCCGTGACAATGTGACAAAACGTACTCCTACCTGGGAATGTTGGTGATGTAAAGTATCTTTTTCTTAGTGGAAAGCCTTGTATAATAGTGCTGCATTATCCGCATAGCTTTTTGCATTATGTCTGTGACTGTGTCTGGATGGCACTCACTCAACTTGTCTGGAGACATTGAGTCCAATCCCAGCCCTCTTAGTGAAAAAAATGTTCTATGAACTGATTACCACCTAGAGAGAAATGTCCAAAATCTCTTAACTTTCGCAAAGCGAAACATCGGCTGAGGCATTTATTGGAATGCAAAGCAGGCTTCAGATAATTGAAAAAAATTGCAGAGCCTTCAATGAACACACAAAAGCATTGACGACTAAGAAAGTTCTGTTGAAGACCGAGGCCTGACCATGAATTGTATTTCCAGGCAGCTTGAAAATTTAGAAAATTGACCCGGTCGCAGCAACTTCTTTATTTAAGGTGTAATAGACGAATTGCGTGAATCTGCAGAGACTTTTCTGAAGATGGTAGATGATAGATCAGGTGAAAAACTTGTTGAGAACTAAATTCCATAGAAAGAAATCATAGGCTACAAAAAAACGTTAAGCAAGGACCGTCCTGTTACCCAGAAGTCAAATTATTTTAGAGATAAGAATAACATTATGCAGAACTGCCACAAAACTCCAAGCTAGTCAAATGAAGATATCAGAAGTCCATTCCAAAAGAGATGTTGATATCCGCAAAATGGTGTGGAATTCATCAGATGCAGAAAGGATCAACGGGCCAGAGTTAAATTAGTTTTGGACAAGATTAAAATTTTCGACGCCTTCTAGGTTTGGGATGAAGCAGACGGTGAGAGATTGAAGTTTCATACCCCTACCGAAAGAGAATAAAAGTGATTCAATAATGCTCCCAATGCATGCCTAAAGGCGATGAACATATTCGCAGGAAGAAAAGTCAACAAAGCAGCCGCCAACTAATACATTACCTTGGAACAGGAAACACACATATTAATAAGAAGTAAAACTAAAAATATAAAAAGTTAAAATAAAAAAAAAGCTTGTTCAGGACGTACCGGACGAGGAGGTCACGCCGCCCGATAACAAAATAATAATAAGATTTTGGTTACAAAGAAGAAGTTTAGTGGCAATCTTGGTTATAAGCGATATATTATCACCTGTGTTAGATGTTCCATGTAATATAGAACCACTATGAATAAAAATTCGACCAAAAAACCGCTCGGGGATCTGGAAAATCTATGTGGAGATCATTAAAGTGCACTGATATCGCACAGCACACGGGCGCCTTACCGTTTTTCCTCCATTGGACATGTATTCAAAGCAGGATGACAGATGGAAGCAACATCAGTGCTACTTGACACAGTGTTCATATATTCTGAACTGCTGCCAAAACATTGAACCTGTGAACTCTACAATGGTTTATCTGATCACAAGATGGTAATAATTGATTTCTATACGTTTCCAGATCATTAGAACAATAAACTTAATTCGTTTGAAAACTTTTCAGCCATTTACAATTATGGTGTGTTGGAATGCCTCAAGGGCTCGTTTGTTATTTTATGTACCTTTCTGAAAGCGGTGAAACCGTTGACAAACCATTGCATTACATTTAAACATCGTGAAACACTCTATTAAGCACGTCACTCCCAACCTTTTCACATGTACAAGGAGGAAGAATCCTTAGATCACAAGGCAAATCATACACATGAAACGAAAATTAAAACAAAAATGGAGGAATAAGAGTAAAAAGTATGTTCTTGGTGAGAGTAATGTCATTAGTGAAATGAGTAAGGACCTCAAGCATATTCTCTAGGTTGCTAAGGGCAAGTTCTGCAATGCAACAATGAAAGTTGATGCACCTGAGTAGTTGATGCACCTAGCAAACTTTAGCATTTTGCTATTCCTGCGAAGACTCGAAGTAATGGAGATAAATATAACACAGAAGAAGCTGAAACAATAACTCGTTTTTTTATCTGCCTTTCCTTCTGACGAAGACTTGTCCCCAAATGTAGGAGGCTCCAGTTCAAGACAGAGACATCAGAGAGCAAAGAGTTCTTAAATTCCTCCTTCAATTGTCTGCAAATAAAAGCCCAAGTCTTTACGGAATCCCCAACGAATTCCTGTTCATATATGCCAAGTGGATTGCCAAATACATCACAAATGTATTTTCAAATATTTATCACCACAGGGTATTTGCGGTCTCCGTCGAAATATGCCAAAAGTTATTCCGATTCATAATAGTGGTTGTAGAATTGTTGTCAATTTTTTCCGACAAATTTATATCCTTTTTACATGTTTTATGTCGCTTTAGCATATTGTATTTAGACACCTTATGGCGTACCTTGAAAGTAATAACATACTTTATCCTTCTGAACACGTGTTCCGAAAAAGACTTTCTACAATTACCCAGCTTATAGACCCCTTTCACAACCTCTACGAAGGAATAAATTGTCGTGGCTAAACTGATATACTATTCCTGGACTTTATAAAAAGGTTCCAAAGGTTGTCCCATCAAAAGTTGTTACTAAAAACAATGCTATTGTCACGTAGTGGTGACGGCAGTCGAAGCAGCGATGAAGACGGACGAAAGGATCTTCTAAAAGAACTGTTTATTGGGCTGACTTGCACCCAAAATATACTGAATCACTCGGCGGCGGCGAAGCGACAAGCGTGCTCGGCGGTCGTCGAACAGAATGCCCGCCGCTGTCGGCCGTGCTCAATTTAAAGCTGATAGCGAACATTCGAGATAAAGGGCGCAAAGTTACTAGAACATTCCGGAACAACGTAGAATCAGCTTTGCCTGGCTGCGATCAATCGAGATAAATCTAGTCGCGTCTTGCGTCGCAAACAAAGCGATAAGGTGGTGTCGCGGCAGATTTGAAAAACGAATAAACACTGCAAATATTCGCGGCATTACTCCCCTCTCAAAGAAGCATCGACCCGATGCATCAAAACAAATAATGCGACTAGTACGGGAAAAAAAACGGATCTTGCGAAAATAGAGCATGGAAATGCAGCGGCCTTTAGCGCGCATAATACGGCTTCAGACAGACTACATGGACAACTTCTGGTCGTACGCGGCGTCGCTGGGATGCAGTCATTGCGTCAGGGATGACTTCATAATCCAGTTCACCCAGCCGACGAAGAACCTTGTACGGGCCGAAATAGCGGCGCAAAAGCTTTTCACTCAATCCACGGCGGCGAATGGGCGTCCACACCCAGACTTGGTCTCCTGGCTTGTATTCCGCGTTGCGTCTTCGTAGGTTGTAGCGTCTGGCGTCGGACCGCTGCTGATCTTTGATCCGTAATCGGGCAAGCCTTCGAGCTGCTTCTGCGCGTTGAAGGTAGGCGGCAACGTCGACGTTCTCTTCTTCTGTAACGTTGGGCAGCATGGCGTCTAGCGTGGTCGTGGCATCCCTGCCATGGACGAGCCTAAAAGGCGTCATCTGGGTGGTCTCCAGCACTGCGGTGTTGTAGGCGAAGACGACGTAAGGCAGGATGACATCCCAGGTTTTATGTTCGGCATCGACATACATAGCGAGCATATCGGCGATGGTTTTGTTCAGGCGCTCGGTCAGTCCGTTGGTCTGCGCATGGTATGCAGTTGTCCTCCGGTGGCTGGTTTGGCTGTAGCGCAGGATGGCTTGCGTGAGTTCCGCCGTAAATGCTGTTCCTCTGTCCGTGATGAGCACATCGGGGGCGCCGTGTCGAAGAAGAATGCACTCCACGAAAAATTTGGCCACTTCTGCTGCTGTTCCGTTCGGTAGGGCTTTCGCCTCGGCGTAGCGGGTCAGGTAGTCGGTCGCTATGATGATCCACTTATTTCCAGATGTTGACGTTGGAAAAGGGCCACGCAAGTCCATGCCAATCTGCTGAAAGGGTCTTGAGGGAGGTTCAATGGGGTTCAGAAATCCTGCTGGTCGTGTGGGAGGAGTCTTTCGTCGCTGACAATCTCGGCATGTTTTCACATAGTGTGCGACATCGGCAGACAGTCGGGGCCAGTAATACTTGTCTTGAATGCGGCGGAGGGTGCGAGTAAACCCGAGATGTCCAGCTGTCGGCTCATCGTGTGAAGCCTGTAGAACTTCTTCGCGGAGACAAGTAGGTACAACAAGGAGGTAGGCTGTTTTGTTCGCTGTAAAGTTCTTCTTCACAAGGACCTCATTCTGCACACAGAAAGAAGACAGTCCTCGCTTGAATGAAGCGGGGGGTGAAGAAACCTTGCCTTCCAGGTACTCGATGAGGCCTTTTAGGTTGGGGTCCGAGCGTTGCTGCTGAGCAAAAGAGCTTGCGCTGATGGGTCCCAGGAAGGCGTCCTCATCGTCGTCCAGCGGCGGTGCATCTACAGGGGCTCGTGAGAGGCAATCGGCGTCAGTGTGCTTGCGTCCGGACTTGTAAACGACGGTGACGTCAAACTCCTGGAGACGCAGACTCCATCGAGCGAGTCGGCCAGAGGGATCCTTCAAATTGGCAAGCCAGCAGAGCGCGTGGTGGTCGCTGACCACCTTGAACGGCCGTCCGTAGAGGTAGGGGTGGAATTTCGACGTAGCCCAGATGATGGCAAGGCACTCCTTCTCAGTGGTCGAATAGTTAGCCTCGGCCTTAGAAAGGGAACGGCTAGCGTATGCGATGACCTTCTCCAGCCCGTCACTTTTTTGAACGAGAACGGCGCCTGGTCCCACGCTGCTTGCGTCGGTATGAACTTCAGTATCGGCGTTTTCATCAAAATGCGCAAGGATCGGTGGGGACTGTAAACGACGCTGAAGTTCTTTGAAGTCTTCTGCTTGCGGCGCTTCCCATTTAAACGGCACGTCTGCCTTCGTCAGTTGGGTCAGGGGCTCGGCGATGCGCGAAAAGTTTTTCACAAATCGTCGGTAATATGCGCATAGTCCGAGAAATCTGCGCACTGCTTTCTTATCGGCCGGCGGTTGAAACTGTTCAATAGCGGCTGTTTTCTGCGGGTCTGGGCGTACTCCTTCCTTGCTAACGATGTGGCCTAGAAACAGCAGCTCTTCGTAGGCAAAGTGGCATTTCTCTGCTTTCAAGGCTAGGCCAGACGACTTGATTGCGTCTAGTACTGTTCGAAGTCTTTTGAGGTGCTCTTCAAAGTTCGAGGCGAAGACAACGACGTCATCTAAATATACCAGACATATTTTCCACTTCAGGCCTGCCAGCACTGTATCCATTACTCGCTGAAACGTCGCTGGTGCGGAACAGAGACCAAATGGCATCACCTTGAACTCAAACAGCCCATCCGGAGTTATGAATGCTGTCTTCTCGCGATCTCTTTCGTCGACCTCAATTTGCCAGTAGCCGCTCTTGAGGTCCATCGATGAGAAATATTTGGCGTTGCAGAGGCGGTCCAGTGTGTCGTCGATGCGGGGGAGGGGGTAGACGTCCTTCTTTGTTATGTTGTTCAAGCGGCGGTAATCCACGCAGAATCGAAGTGCGCCGTCTTTCTTTCTCACTAGAACAACCGGTGCCGCCCATGGGCTGTTTGAAGGCTGGATGACGTCGTCGCGAAGCATTTCTTCGACTTGGTCCCGGATGGCTTGTCGTTCTCGCGGAGACACACGGTAGGGGCTTTGACGGAGAGGTCGGACGTGTTGATCTGTTATAATGCGATGCTTGGCAATTGGCGTCTGTCGCACCTTCGGCGATGTCGAAAAGCACTCACTGTAGTTTTGAAGCAGATTGCGGATCTGGTCTTGTCTGTTCCGGTGCAGGGCTGGGTTGATGTCGAAAGTGGGCGAGTTCTCTTGGTCAGGCGGATCTTCTGCGGAGGGGTCGGAGAGGGCGAAGGAATCTCGTACGTCAGATATTTCGTCGTAGAAAGCAATCGTCGTTCCTCTGTTAATATGCCGGTATTCTTCGCTGAAGTTAGTCAGCAGTACTTCGGCCTGGCCATTGCGGAAATGTGCGATGCCTCTTGCGATGCTGATTCCTCGGTCTAGTAGCAACTGCATGTTCCCCTCGATGATGGCTTCAGTGTTTATGGCTTTCGTGGCGCCTACGGTCACGATAACGCTTGAACGGGGTGGGACGCTCACTTCTTCCTCCAGGACACTTAGGGCAACGTGATTTTCCCGACTTTTCATCGAAGCGATGGCTTCGTCCGTCGAAAGCGTGATCAGCTTGGATCGCAGGTCGATGATCGCCTGATGCTCATTAAGGAAATCCATACCCAAGATTACTTCGCGGGAGCATTGCGGTAGCACAACAAAGGTCGCAGGATAGGTATGTCCTTTGACAGTCACTCGCGCTGTGCATTGTCCTGATGGCGTAATGAGGTGGCCCCCAGCGGTGCGAATTTGTGGGCCGTCCCAAGCCGTTGTGACTTTTTTGAGCTGCGCAGCGAATGTTCCATTCATCACCGAGTAATCGGCTCCTGTGTCGACTAGAGCGGCAACTTTCCGGCCGTCGATAGTCACTTCTAGGTCGGAGGTCCTGGCTCTTGCATTGCATGTCGCTCTCGGCGTCGGGTCACGGCTTCGTCGCGTATGCGAGCCACGGGTTGGGCGTGTGGTCGAAGCTCCTCTGGGTGGGGCGTCGATTTCAAGGTAGCTTGCGTCGTGATCGAGGTTCTCATTGTGTGCGGCGTCGGTGCAGCGAGTGTCGGTTCTTCATGCGGCGTCGCGGGTGCAGCGTCTTCATGGGGCGTGGTCGGTGGAGGATCTTCGGCGTTTAGCTCGTGAGCAACCTCACCTCCAGAGGTTGCTGCCTTTAGTTTCCCCTACGGGGGCTGGGCGACCTTCCTCGTACCGCGGCTGCGTAGCTGCGGCGTGGCGACGCAAAGCGCGAGGTTGACGGCGATGGTGAGCGCGAAAAGCGGTTCGGCGTGTATTCTTCTCGACGCAGGTACTCGTCGATTTCGTGCGGACGTTGTCCGAAGCGTGGTCGTGGGGCGTTAACGGCAAATCCTCGAAGATCGATACGCCGGCACGGCCAGTGACGAGGAATATGGCCGGCCTCACCGTAATGGAAGCACAACGGCCGGTTGTCGGAAGTCCTCCAGGCGTCGCATTTCCTGGGGCTTGAGGGTCGGTCATAGGCTGGGCGGGCGGGGGCTGGGAGGCGGCGTTGTGGACCAAGTGGCTCATCTCGGGGAGGACGTGGGGGTTGTCGTTGGGGCTGAGCAGTCCTTACTGCAGCGGCGTAGGTCATGGCCTGGGGTTCTGTGGCCGTCGGGGTGCCAAGTGCCTGTTGCACTTCTTCCCGTACCACGTCCATCAGAGTCGATGCTTGTGGCTGTGGGGAGGATGGCAGTAATCGGCGTAGCTCCTCTCGGACGATTTCGCGGATAAAGTCCCGCAAGCTGTCGCTGGTGGTCGCCGGCGTGTCCGAACTGATTGCATAGGCAGAGGAAGGGCGGTTGTACTGCCGAGCTCGGACGTCGAGGGTCTTCTCAATCGTGCAGGCTTCCTGCATGAATTCCTCGACCGTTTTTGGCGGCTGACGGACGAGGCTGCCAAAGAGTTGTTCTTTTACGCCGCGCATTAAGAACTGAACTTTCTTTTCCTCGGTCATCCCGGGATCGGCGCAGCGAAATAGGCGCTTCATCTCCTCGACGTAACTGCGGACGGGCTCATTCGGAAGCTGGATCCTGGACTCGAGGAGTCGTTCGGCTCTTTCTTTCCTCACGACACTGGTAAATACCTTCAATAATTCTCTCTTGAATAGCTCCCATGTCGTAAGGGACGACTCGTAGTTTTCGTACCACGTGCGTGCGGAGCCATCCAATGAGAAAAAAACGTGTCCAATCTTTGCCGCATCATCCCACTTGTTGAATGACGCCACGCGCTCAAATTGATCCAACCATTCTTCAGGGTCTTCGCCTAGGGATCCATTGAAAGTTGGTGGCACCCGCGGCTGCTGCAGTATGATCGGTGTCGACATCTTCGGCGAGATTGCGGTGCTCGTAGCCGCGTCTTTTCGCTGTCTTGTGCGGTCCGGCAGTTTCCCGAACTCAGGCTCCTCTCCCTGGAGACGTCGGCTGGCTCGCTGAGCTGCTGGCTCGTCCTCGGGTGCGAAGCGCTCAAGGCTGGCTTCACGACTTGAAGGGGGCGTCCGGAACATGGAAGGCTACCCCGCACCTCCACCAGATGTCACGTAGTGGTGACGGCAGTCGAAGCAGCGATGAAGACGGACGAAAGGATCTTCTAAAAGAACTGTTTATTGGGCTGACTTGCACCCAAAATGGACTGAATCACTCGGCGGCGGCGAAGCGACAAGCGTGCTCGGCGGTCGTCGAACAGAATGCCCGCCGCTGTCGGCCGTGCTCAATTTAAAGCTGATAGCGAACATTCGAGATAAAGGGCGCAAAGTTACTAGAACATTCCGGAACAACGTAGAATCAGCTTTGCCTGGCTGCGATCAATCGAGATAAATCTAGTCGCGTCTTGCGTCGCAAACAAAGCGATAAGGTGGTGTCGCGGCAGATTTGAAAAACGAATAAACACTGCAAATATTCGCGGCACTATATTCAGAAACTCAATAGCAAACTGGTTGTCTTCCTTCCTCTCCTCCCATGAGCAGTTTGTATACATCGTCTTTTTCCCGGTGGTATAAGCTAGTGCACAGAGAAGCTTTATGGACCCTATTTTAATTTTGGTTTTTATAATTGATATTTCGAAGTCTAGCACAGTTCCAATCAGAATATTCGCTGAATACTGCCTGTTATACCAAAGAATGAATACCCCATCTGATGAAGAACAACTGAAGGCTTATCTACAAGCAATAGAAAAGTTGTTCTCTAAGTGGAAATGGTGCTAAACAAAGACTAATTCATATATATATATATATATATATATATATATATATATATATATATATATATATATATATATATATATATATATGTTATTAAAAATATTAAATATAATATACAGTTAATCCATTGGAGGCAAACTAATTAACAGGATACAAACGCGCAAGTATCCCCGCTTAAACTTCTCTTCTGAACTGTACCGAGATAAGCACATAAGTAACGTATGATCCAAAGCGCTTGAAGCAATATGGGCACTAACACGCAAAATCCGTAGTGCAACTCCCAATGCAAAAATACTCCCTTAAAACACCGTGGTGAAACCTGTAATTGAATATAGAAAATATTTTGGGATCCGCACACTGCGCCTAACAAATAAAAAAATGATAAAAGTTTAGAAACTTCCCGTTTCAACTACAATATATATCGCCGAATAGACAGCGTATTGCCATTACCTGAGGGGCAGAATCGCACCCCTTGCCGCTGAAATCCTGCAAGATAGCTGAATCCGGGCTAGCAACTGCACAGAAAGACTTAATAAGGGTACCAGCTCACCAGGACATCCCAGGCAATGAGAACGTACATACCTCAGCCCGAGCATTTCTTTCCCGGGCACTCAGTACGGATGTCGTAGAAGCTCCTACACCCCCACCCCCCCCCCCCCCCACAAGCTTACATTGACATGCCTCAGCCCTTAAGATTATTCCGTCGCGTCTAACCTCCGAAGGCTAAGATACAAGACAAAGGGGAAGAACTATAGCTCCGAAAGCTGCAGACTAACACTTAAAGCTTCCCACAAAGACTACACGCAATAGATCCACAGTCATTTGATTCAATATGCAAATTCTACAGGAAGAAGGCGGACCTGTTCCACAGAGTACGTTCCTGCCAACCAAATCAGGTGGTCACTGTTAACAACCAGCCAACGCAGGACGGGTAAAAGGCAGTTCTGACCAACCCGAACGAAACGAGTGGAAAAGAACTCATGGAAAGAACCCACACAGCAGCGTACGCCAATGGGGTTCGGGATCGAGTGTTATAACTGCCACTACAACCTCCTAAACATTTTCATTTAAAACATTTTCACCACCACCGTGAGGAAGGCTTTTTTCCTCGAGCTTTTAAAGTATGCATAATGCTGCCTGATTCGATTGCAAACAACAGGCATTACCAGCCGCGGTGGCTCAGTGGTTAGGGCGCTTGGCTACTAATCCAGAGTGTCCGGGTTCACGCCAGACCCCGGCGGCTGCCGTTCGATGGAGGCGAAACGCAAAGAGGCCCGTGTGCTGTACAATGACAGTACGTGTTGCAGATCCTCAGCTGGCCGAAATTATACCGGAGCTGTCCATTACAGTGCCTCTTTCTTTCTTCCTTTCTGTCTCTCGTTTATACCTTCCCTTAAGTCGGTGTTCAGGCGTCCACCGAGGTATGTGAAGCGTAACTGCGTCATTTCGTTTCCACAAGAACAATATCAATTTTTATATAAACTAATCGCGTGCCGCAAGGGTGCATAAAAGCAAGCACAGCCGGAGTCAAAAGGCAGCGTGTTTGCAGTCGGCGCCAGGTAACTTCCTGCGCTTTTGTTAACGATTTGCGGGGAAGCGGATGTGCCCGCCTCACCAGCCTAAAGTGATGTGTGAAGTCATGAAATGAAATCAACCCGTCCCTCGTGAAATTCGGGTCGGAAGGCGCACTCACTGTCTGGTCGACAAAACATCGGGCTTGCGCAAGAGTCGCCTCACTACCGGGATTAGACGAATGGGCCGGGACCCACACCAATTCAACTTCTCTAATCAGATGGGGGGCAATTTGAAGGACGCGAAGTGAGCTATATGTGATACGGCCCCTCTCCAAAATGCGAATGGCTCTTTGTTTTGTATTCGCTGAATATAATACCAGCACGCGCGTTCGCTATAGCTAATGCTATTGTCTATTTTTCCAACATCTCGGAGGAGATGGTTTCTATCCAAGCGGCCGCCAACTGGGCGCCGTTTCCGTTCACCGCGACCAGTGCAAAGCTTTTTTCGAGGTTTCGCGGTATTCCGCTGCGTCCACGCAGGCCACATTTTCGTGTCGGCCGTATTGGGTGTGTAGGTCGCGAGCCCTCCTGTGCGCTTGTTTTCGTGGTGCGCAGGGTGCATGTTCTTGCGTAGGAATTTAATCAAAAGAGCTTTCCTGGTGTGTGTGGGTACCTACGTTTTCAGATCCCTCTCTTGGAGCTGTTCGCAAATCTTTAGAGTATATAGGACGGCCCTTCCCGCGCTCGTACGAGGGAGTCGTCTTGGCTGCGAAGCGAGTTCCCCATCTCACAGCTCCTCCGGGAGTGGGTTGTGCACCTTAAGGGCAAGCAATCTTTCTGCGGACGTACTGTGCGGGAGCCAAAGTGCCGCCTTCTAGGTCTGCATGATTGCACCTTCGACCTTGTGTTTTTCTGCGAACTACAGTTGCAGGTAAGGAAGGGAATAGACGATCCTGCTCAGCACGAAAGCCTGCACCAGACAAAAACGCTAAGGCGCCCGTGTGCTGTGCGATGTCAGTGCACGTTAAAGATCCCCAGGTGGTAAAAATTATTCGGGAGCCCTCCACTACGGCACCTCCTTCTTCCTTTCTTCTTTCACTCTCTTCCTTATCCCTTCCCTTACGGCGCGGTTCATGTGTCCAGCGATATATGAGACAGATACTGCGCCATTTCCTTTCCCCAAAAACCAATTATTATTATTAAGTAAGACATAAATCTTTCTCTTTTATGCCTCGTCTTTTGGTGGAGATCCGCCTGATTATTCGCACAGTTTGGTTGACCATGGCCGTGAGTCGGTTGATTGTTTAGATGTTTCTTCGATTGTTCTGTATGTACATGCGCACTATGCGTATGGTTCGAACATCCTCGCCAGATGTCTTTACACATATACATTCAGAGGGGTAGGGGGGGTCAGGATTGAATTCCTACCGCGTGGCCTGCCAAACGAACGAGCGGTTTCGATTTCAAGTGCGAACACTCAAGGCCCGCTCCCGGCGCGTTAGTTTCAATTTTCAATTATGGCAACTGCCTGCAGCCGGGTATCCTCTATTTGGCCGTCGTTTGCAGTGGTTACCCACAGGGTGATGCCGTCCGCGTATAAGGTGTGCTGCAGCTCCGGCAAGGCGGCGAGATTGGGGGGTGGTGTAATGAGTGCAAGGTTAAAGAGGAAAGGCTAGAGCACCGAGCCTTGTGGCATGCCTCAGCTTTCCAGAGAATTGGGCTAGATTTGAGGACACCTACTGCAAGCTCTGCGGTCCGCTCGAATAATAATGATCGAACGTAAATGAATGTCCATTCCTTCGGGTCTATTTTAGAGAGATTTGTGAGGATGGCCTTATGCGAGACGTTGTCTAAGGCCTTGTTCAGGTCTAGCCCGAGCACTGCCTTGGTCGCGGTTCCGCGTGTAGGGTCCAGCACGTCCTTCTAAAGCTAGAGAATCACGTCCTGTGCGGACAAAGTAGCCCTAAAGATAATCATTTTGGGAGGAAGTACGTCGCGCTCCTCCGCATAATTTTGCAATCGGTTAAAGATGACACGCTCCGTGAGTTTTTCGAAGCAAGACGTGAGGGAGACGGGTTGCCGATTCTCGATCGAGAGTTTCTTTCCCGGGTACGGCATGAAGGTCACCCGTGCATGCCTCCATTCCAGGGGGATCTCGCGTTTCCTCCAGTTGGTGTTCATTACGTTTGTCAGAGCCGAGATGGACTTGGGGCCTAGGTTTATGAGCGTCTTCGACACTCTGTCCTGTCCCGCCACAGAGGTGGTACGTAGCTGACCCAGAGCAAAGAAGACCTCGGCATCTACTGTGTCTGCGTCCAGGGTCTCATTGGGAAGGCCTCTGTATGCGGGCAGGGGGTCTGTACGCGACGTGTTCAAGTAGCGTTTTTGCAGTTCGGCGAGTAGCTCTGCGTAGCAAAATGAAAGTGCATTTCAAGAAATAAATGAGGGAGTAGAAGATTAAAGGAAGAAAGAGGTGCCGTAGTCGAGGGCTCCGGAATAAATTCGACCCCCTGGGGATATTTAACCTGCACTGACACGGTGTCAGTGTACTGCACGGTATCTCTGAACGTTAAAGATCCTATCCCGAGTTCCCGGGTTCGATCCCGACCGCGGCGGCTGCTTTTTTATGGAGGCAGAACGCTAAGACGCCCGTGTGCTGTGCGATGTCAGTGCATGTTAAAGATCCCTAGGTGGTCGAAATTATTCCGGAGCCCTCCACTACGGCACCTCTTTCTTCCTTGCTTCTTTCACTCTCTCCATTATTCCTTCGCCTTCGGCGCGGTGGAAGTGTGCGATATGTGAGACAGATAATGCGCCATTTCCTTTCCCCAAAAATTTTTTTTTTAATTTTTTAGAAAATAAAAATACTAATCAGTTTTTGGGGAAAGGAAATGGCGCAGTATCTGTCTCGTATATCGTTGCTCACGCGCACCGAGCCGCAAGGAAAGGGATTAATGAGGCCGTGAAATAAGAAAGGAAGAACGAGGTGCCGTAGTTGAGGGCTCCTGAATAATTTCGACCACCTTGGGATCTTCAACGTTCACGGGCATCGCACAGCACACGGGCGCCTTAGCGTTCTTCCTCCATACAAACGCAGCCGCCACAGTTGGTTTCGAGCCCGGGAACTCCGGATCTAAAAAATAAATTTGGTTTTGGGGGGATAAAAGTGGCGCAGTATCTGTTTCACATCTTGTCAGACACCAGAGCCACGCCCTAGGGGAAGGAATAACTGTGTAGTTTTCGCTACAAATGGTAACGTTATCAAGAGTCTGTCTGTCTGTCTGTCTGTCTGTCTGTCTGTCTGTCTGTCTGTCTGTCTGTCTGTCTGTCTGTCTGTCTGTCTGTCTGTCTGTCTGTCTGTCTGTCTGTCTGTCTGTCTGTCTGTCTGTCTGTCTGTCTGTATGTCTGTCTGTCTGTCTGTCTGTCTGTTACTGCCAGGAAACAAGAAAGGAAAGTGCACAGGCCTGCTCACTGGTTCAAGCCGAGCCACAATACCTACCACATGCAGATAGAAGGAGAGTTGAAAGAGGGGATAGAAAGACAGGATAGTAAAAACGCGCTAAAGACAAGGCCGATGCCCGAGGTAGTGCAATACTGGGGCAACAGGTGGCGGGAGTGAAGTATCCTTCAAACTCTCCGCCACATTTCCAAACATAGGTCCAATTTGGACCCGTACCAGACACTCCACGGGTCCGGACAATATCGCCCTTATCAAGCGACCATATGATGCCTACAGCAAGCCGAGCAGCGCAATATGAGAGAATAATTCCCCTAACACATCCGCCATTGGCTAACTTCATGCTGCGCCAATATTCTCGACGACATTCGTTCCAAAAGTTTAAGCAACCGTTCGTCCTACAGCTTTCCGATTTGTTTCACACCATTTTTCTTTGCATATAGCCTACATATCATAGTAAAGTTTTGTGCAAGCTAGCGGCAGGAATTTGAACCGACGACTTGTGAACATACCGTTGCTGGGAATAACAGCACTGAGACGAGGGACAAAGAAAGAAGAGGAAACGAGCCAGTCCTGTTGTCTTCTTCTCTCTTTGTCTCTCGTCTCGGCGCTGTTATTCCCAGCAGTGTGCACCAATTCGCTCTACTCTCCATTTTATTGAACATAACGTTGCATACCTTCCCAGACATTACCCATGCCCGAATTGCGGTTTCAAGTATGTATGTAGATATTTGGCAGTTACTGCTCTCTTTGTGTTCCCAGAAACCGATATTGAAGTTGTGACGCAACCGCTCGCCGCACACAGTTGGGGGTGGCGTCACACAGTTTCTCGGTTCTAATAGCATGTGATTCTCCCCCTGGTTGCAAGCTTGCAAGTTGTCACCCTCTTTATTTCGTCCTGTACTTTCTGTCTCAAACCTGTCCTTTCTGCTCTTCATCTCCGTCCTCACTGCACGGCGGATCGTCCCCCGTGAGGCCAATAGCACTGTAATACCTGGGAGGACTGGGAGACTCCTCGGCTTTCCGAAGACCTTGTCTTGCAGACCATCGTGATCGAACGGGCAGTCAGCATTACGAACAGCAGGAACAAAAACTTCAGCGCGGGAGGGCCATTTAAAAAGTTTTTCGAGATGACGATAGTGCAAGTGTCCGAGTGCTTTACTCGGGCCTTAGTGTATTCAGCACGATGATACGTCACCAGCGTTAAGTGCTATCTAAAGTTTTGTTGAGACATTCCGGAAGTTGTTTTAAACTATTCAGTGTTGCCCGATCAACCTACAAACCTAATTTTTGTGACTTTCTGTAACTGACAACGTACTGCCCACAACTGTGGAAGATCAGACGAAAGAGCTGTTCGTTTGAACGGCCACCTGAAAAGTGACACCGATCCCTTTATTATGCTGAGCCACACATGGAGTACTGCGAATGGAGCCGTTCTCTCCTGGACTATGCGATTCAGGCCATTCCACGGAACGCTTGCAAATGCATGGTTATTTCAAGCAAACAAGTAATTTTTTTCGAAAATTTAATAATGTTTCGGCACATGGTGCATAAATTATTTAATTATTCAGTATCCTGCGATAAGTTTGAATTCAATGTTCATGTTTCAGGAAGCAATTTTGCAAAATGAGTGAAATATTGAAACTCAACGCAGATGATTTCAAGCCTACCTCGCTGCGAAAAGAGCAAAACTTCATTAAATTTGCTACAGATCCCAAGTTCCCGGATTTGAACCCGACAACTGCGGCCGCGTTTTTATGGAGGCAGAACGCTAAGGCGCCCGTGTACGGTGCGATGTCAGTGCACGTTAAAGATCCACAGGTGGTCGAAATTATTCCGGAGCCCTCCACTACGCCAGCTCTTCCTTTTTCTTTCGGCGCCAATTCTTTTCCCCAAAAGCCAACTATTATTGTTAATATTAATAATATTTACCTTGCACTGACGTCGGACAGCAAACGGCCGCATTAGCGTTTTGCCTCCATAAACACGCAGCCCATGTGGTCGGGTTCGAGCCCGGGAACTGCTGATCAGTAGCCGAGCGCCCTAACCACTGAGCCACCGCGGTGAGTTGAAGCCTCAATCGCGCTTCAGGTACGTGGCGGTGGTGAGACAGAGAGAGATGCATGCTGCATGCAATAGCTCTGACAAATCTTTCGCAGGCACGCGGCTCGGCAGCAATAGGCCACAGCGTTCATTGGGTGATGTACTTCGCGCTGAACCATTCATTGCCCACTTGCCAGGGTGGCATTGTGGCGGCTATGCCCCTCCAGTGCGCGGAACGCAATCGAAGCAGGTTTTGCAGCGAAATCTGCATTGGCCGCGAACATGCGACTTTGCTGTGGCACTCCCGAGGAGGAGGCACTCAGCCGCTGCCTAGCAATGGCTCTAGCTTGCATATGTTGCGCACTCGCCGCGCGATCCGGCCGCTCTATGCCTCCTTTTCCTTACCCGCCCTTGCATGCCTAACCGCTACCCAAGGTATCCGGTGGCGCTATATGCAAGCCATTCAAACCCCCAACACTCAATGAATAAAAAAAATCTCTGTCGAGGCTGTGCATCGAACCAAGGCCTTTGGCGTTTGAGGCGGAGACGCTACTACACCGCCATGATGCCTCAGGTTTCATCATGAATAAAGGCGCATCTACTGAATGCACGGGTTTCATATAATTCCTCATCAGATCCAGTTGTCGCCGCGCTTTTGCTATGTGTATCCTGGCATAACAGAGCTAGGCCAACAGCATTTTCTTTTTCAGTTGGACGCGACAGATACTGCGCCATTTCCTTTCCCCCAAAACCAATTATTATTATTATTATTATTATTATTGGACGCCAACGCCATGGACATGAAAGCGCCTCAGCGGAAACTTGAAAAGAATTAAATATTTAGGGAAAGGAATTGGCCCGATATCTGTCTCACATATCGGCAGACACCTGAACAGCGCCGTAAAAGAAGGGATAAAGGAGGGAGTGAAAGAACAAAATAAGAAAGAGGTGCCGTAGTGGAGGGCTTCGGAAAAAGTTCTACCACACGGGGATCTTTACCGTGCAATGACATTGCACAGCACACGGGCGCCGTAGCGAGACTGCGGTGACAATTGACCCAGGGAGGCAGCTGTGCGCCTCTGTTTTCGTTAAAATCAGCGACCTCTGCAACGTCGTCAACGCCAATGAACCCAATGAAGGCCGGCGGCTCACTTATTCTGTTTTTTAGGAAAAGAGATGGTGCACTAACTGTCTCGCGTATCTCTGTGGCACCCAAGCACAGCCGTAAGGGAAGGGATGAAGGAGGGAAGGAAAGAATAAAGGGAGAAATAGTAAATTTATTATTGTAAATTGGATTTTGAGGAAAGACGCTGCACTGCGGCGGTACACCTGTGGCACGATGCAACCAGTGGAACTTGCGGAGTAGTGAATTGCGAAGGTTACCAGAAGTGCGCCGCTGACTGGCCTATGTAGCCGCCGCGGCGGTTATGTGGTTAATGCGCTCGGCTACTGATCTGGAGTACGCTGGTTTGAACCCGACCACGGCGGCAGCTTTTCGATGGAGGCGAAACGCACAGCCGCCCGCCCGTGTACAGTGCGATGTCATTGGCACGTCAAAGATCCCAATTTGGCGGAGTTCCCGGGTGCGAACCCGGCCGCTGCGGCTGCGTTTTTTTGGATGCAAAACGCTAAGGCGCCCGTGTGCTGTGCGATGTCAGTGCACGTTAAAGATCCCCAGGTGGTCGAAATTATTCCGGAGCCCTCCACTACGGCACCTCCCTCTTCCTTCCTTCTTTCACTCCCTCCTATATCCCTTCTCTTACGGCGCGATTCAGGTGTCCAACGATATATGAGACAGATACTGCGCCATTTCCTTTCTTCAAAAAACCAATTATTATTATTAATAAATTATTCCGGAGCCCTCCACCTTTTTCTTCCTTTTCTTCATTCCTTAATGCCTTTCCTTACGGCGCGGTGCAGGTGTCAGAAGAGATGTGAGACAAATACTCCGCCATTTCCTTGCCCCAAAAACCAATTTTCATTTTCTAGAAATTGAAAATTGGTTTTTCCATATCGGCGGAAACCTGTACTACGGCGTAAGGGAAGGGATAAAGGAGGGAATGAAAGAAGAAAGGAAGAAAGAGGTGTCGTAGTGGAGAGCTCCGTAATAATTTCGACCACCTGGGGATGTTTAACATGCACGGACGTCGCACAAAACACGGGTGCCTATGCGTTCTGCTTCCTTCGACACGCATCGGAATGAAGATCGATTTTTAGGGAAAGGAGACGGAGCAGTATATCTGTCACTTCTCATCGGACACCAGAACCACCCCACAGTGGAAGACAAAACCTCTGTAGCTTTCCCTACAAATGGTACCGTTATCAAGTGGCCATGCGATGCAAACAGCAAGCCGAGCCTCGCAATTTCAGGGAATGACTAACGTGTGGTGTCAAGTGTACGTTGAAGATCCCAGGTGGCCGAAATTATTTCGGAGCCCTCCACTACGTCTCCTCTTTCTTCCTTCCTTTTTCTACTCCCGTCTTTATCCCTTCCGTTATGGCGCGGCTTAAGTGTCCGCCGATATGTGACAGATCCTGCGACCATTCCTTTGTCTAAACAAGGAATTTTCATTTTCATTCACCGAAACCATCCCCCATTGAATAACTTCAATGCTGCGCCAATATTGCCGACTACATTCGCACCAAAAATTTGAGCAGCCGTTCGTCGTACAACTGTGCGGTTTGTTTCATACCATTTTTAAAGCGAAATCTTTACTGGCCGCAGGTTGAACACTTTCGCGTGATCCTGGAGAACCGTGCTGAGTATGCGCAAGGAGCTGTGTCGACACACGGCGTGTTTCTCTCTCTCGCTCCCTAGTCGCAACTGCGCATGCGCCACTAGTAGCGCCGAGCCACAGGTGTTCCGCTAGGGTGCCTCGATGCCAGCGGCGCCGGCGTGGAGAGAACTTCAGCGGCGCCGCAATATTGCATCACACGGGATCAGCGGCGCTAGCGTTTGTAACGGCGCCGTTCATGCTCTCGGCGCGCTTCAAAGTGTTTTAACTTGAGCGGCCTTTTGCAGCGAGAGCTACACTGGGCTACCAGTCGTGCATTTTGCGGTACATGGGAGAGGCCAGTTGTGTTCAATATGGCGCGGTCGCCTAAGTTGTCTCTACCCGTGGACTCACTGGCATCGAGGCACCCTAGTGTTCTGCCGTTGCGCAGCGCCGTGCCTTTCCTAAAAATGCTACTTTCAATTTTCAGTTTTTCCTTTCTTCTTTCGCTCCCTCCTTTATCCCTTCCTTTACGGCGCGGTTCGGGTGTCCACCGACACATGTGAGATTGTTACTGTGCTTTGGTAGGGAGCCTACATGTCGCGCCCCCTCCCGGCTTAGGGTGGTGACTTCCTTTGACACAGCACATGCCGCCTCCCGCTAAGACCCATGTTGCCAGCGCGTGTGTTGTCATGGTTACGGGAAGACGCCGCGCCATCTTGTTCCCCGCCGTGCATAGGCGCGCATTAGCTGCTGCAGCAGTTGCGTCTTCATCGCCGTTCATCGTTGAGTGGGACAGTCATATGTTGTCGGTTGTTGCACTAAGTGCGCCAGGAAGCTTACGCAGCAGCAATGCCCGGGTGTTGCGTTCCGCAGTGCTCGAACCACTGCAGGAAGGGCACACGGATGTTTCGTTTCCCGGCTGACTCCAACCGAAGAAAACGTTGGCTGGCACAAGTAAAGCGAGACTGCTGGGAACCCACTGCTGCTTCTCGCATATGTTCTGTGAGTACCGTACCTTTTTCTCTTTTGTTACCTGCTCGCTTGTTATGTTTGGTGTACTGTGCTTCACGTTTACGATAATTAAACCACGGCCGCCTCGAACGGCGTGCGCGGCGTGGGTTTGATAACAGGCTACGCATTGCGGGCGTGGGTGCAATCTTCTCGTTAGTTTTTAGATGCGCTGGCGGCGTGTCTCGAGCACCAAGGGCGAGAAGCAATGGTTCGCATTCGCCCTCGCTGACTGTAATTCTCACGCGAGTGCACTCACGATATATTGGCGCCCGCTTCCTTGTTTGCGCTGTAATACATGCGCCAAGACTCATGTCAGAGAACATGACTGAGGTAGTGAAAATAAATTTCTACATCTCTCTGACATTGTACGCGTTCGCTGTTTCGTGAGCGCTGTGGTCGGAGGAACTTATTTTCAGACAGGTCTGGTTATCTAGGCACCGTTCTGCTGTACGACGCTATTCGGTAGAAAAAGATTGGAAACCCAAGATCAGACTAAAAGAACACATTTTGTATATGCCCGGTTACTGGCATGCATATGAAGCCTTTAGGAAGCCCTTATCCAGTTTTTTTAGCTTGGCACTATAGCCTGGTAAAAGACAGCATGTGAAAACATTACAGCAGGTAGAAACAGCTCTGTAGTTGTAACGCTAGTCATGTTCCGGTTTGCAGCATTTGTCACAGTTATGTGCAGGTATGAATATACTTCTTGATGCTTATGAAGTACTTGCTGCCATTCATTTCAGGCACATTTTGAAGAAACAAGTTTCGAGCAAAACAGACAGGATGGCTTAAAGAAGCTAAGGCCAGATGCGGTTCCCACACTTTTTACTTATCGAGGTAAGCTTCTAATTTTGATCCATCTCTTAAATACAACTCTGCCTCATTCATATGAAATGTTTGCAAAGAAATTTGTCTACACGTATACGGTAGTGCTGTGGTTGCTTTGTGCAAGCTCAAAAATGTGCGCTCATCTGCTTTTAGAAGGCTGCAAAGAAAGGTTCATCACCATCAGCATTTCAAGGTCCATAGCAGGACGAAGCCTATCCTACTGACTTCCCTTTAACCGGTTCCTGTGCCATCTGTGGCCACATTATCCACACAAACTTCTTGGTCTATTGATATGGCTTTTATATCCAAGCATTCCTACAGCGCATGTTTGCATCAGCATCTAGATACCTAGCTAGAAATTTGTTGGGATCCATGCAATTCATTTCTTGTAAAACTAAATCGCGGGCATAAAAAAATATGTATATTGCACGTTATTGTAGGATCATGCATTCGAACAGCACCTTCAAACGTAAAATCACCTTAAGCCGTGTTTTAACGGCTTCTGCATTACCTCTGGCTCATTTTTCACTGTAGATTGAAAAAAAAAATGAATGAATGACAATTGAATTCTTCCGTGTAAGCCATAAAGGTATAAAGTATGGCACTAAACAAAACTTTTGCCACCTAACTCTCTGCCTACCCCTACTATATTTGCTTTTCTTGAACACCCACTGCTTCCCTAAGGGACTACTGTTTATCTTCTCTACACATTGAATGCACTCATATATATGATACTAAGATCCAAAACGTAACACACAGATATAGCCTTGTATTCAAAGAGCACAAGGCCACCTATAGTGTGTTTATACTTTGTATAGCATCGTTTTTTCTTTATAATTCACCCGACGCCTGCGAGAAAGGGGGCGTCTAGAATCAAACAAATATCCTAAAGCAGACTGCATACTGTGCTGTCTCATTTGTTCTATGTCACCTGGCACAGAAGCTAAAATGGCAAAATTCAGGACGATTAGTAATTCTAGTTGCATCAATGGTACCTCAGCTGCTAACACAACCTGCTGTTGAGCACAATTTTGCACGACTGAATCATTGCCAGTTGTAGCATGCTTTCCGACGCTGTTAAATATGCACTGGCGGTAAGAAATCTAAAGCCCCCCAGTACAGCTTTGGGATCTTAAAACCCAACTGATATTACTACTCCTGAAGTTTATTTGGAAGTTTTATGCAGGTACTAGGTTGCTCTTCTGTAAATGCAGAATTTCTGCAGTTCTTGAGTCTAGTGCTACCCTATTGACTGAATTTTTTATTTCAGCCATCCCAAAACACCGGAAGCCTCCGAAGAAGCGGTCTTGCTTTCGTCCGGCCACGCCAACGCAAAGCCCAGTACTTGACCCCACCGGAAATGAACCATGTGGTAGTGCTGCTCTAGAGCCTGTCTTCGCATCAACAGCCGAACAAACACAAGACTCGGCTGTGAGTGACAGCATGAGTTCCCAGGACACTGTCAGTCCACTACAATGTGCTCAGGTACCAGGGTATGATCTACCTTTAACAACCACCTTGCTGCCGCCCAAAGCTGTCGACACTGTTATCTATGCAGACAGCGTTGCCCATTCCTTTCTGAGAACAGATAAAGCCAGTGGGGAAGATTCCACTGATGCAAGTCGACTTCCTCTGCCCGCAGCTTCACCCATGGAGGCCGAATCCTTAAGCGCTGAAAGGTCACAGCATAGTAATGAGCGATCAAGTAAAGAAATACCTCAAGCTGCATTCACACTTGGTTCAAGTACGGCTTCAACTGACTTGTCTCTTCAAAGACAGAATGCTGAGCTGAGAAAGAGAAATAAGGACTTGGCCCAAAAGTACAGAAACCTACAGAGGCTTCACGAGCAAACAAAGAGAAAACTGCGCAGTCTTGTAAAGAAGTCACAGTCGCCACAACAAAAAATGATAACCTTGGAACAATTACCGTTCCTCAAACACGACCAGAGAAGGGCTTTGACGGTGAAAACTACGAAGGGCCTTAAGTGGTCTGAGAAGGCTATTCGAGAGGCCCTTCAAATAAAGCACGCATGTGGAACAGCAGGCTATGAATTATTAAGATCATTATCATATCCACTGCCATGCAATAGGACATTAATACGAAGGCTTCAAAATATTAAATTTTTGCCTGGAGTTCTTCATGAAGTTTTTAATGTCCTGAAATCCAAAGTAGCCACAATGCAAGACATAGAAAAAGACTGTGTGCTCTTCATGGATGAGATGGAAATCTCCCAAGGATTTGACCACGATCGCTCGCTTGATTGCTTTTTTGGGAGCACTACATTGCCGGAGTCCGCTACAGATGTTGCCAACCATGCTTTTGTGTTCATGGTTGGTGGCGTGAACACGAGATGGAAACAGGTTATCGCCTATCACTTCACTGGAAGGTCGATAGATGGCTCTATTTTGAAGGACATTGTGTTCCACTTGATTGAGCTTTGTTTTCAAATCTCGCTTAGAGTGCTTGTTGTCACATGTGACATGGGAGCTGCCAACCGTGCAGTTTGGCGCCTGCTTGGCTTGTCCAACCACAGAAACTCACAGACTGTCTGCTGTATTCCGCACCCGCACCTCCGTGGCAGGCAACTATTCTTTATGGCTGACCCCGCCCACGTCTTGAAGGACATCCGTGCCCAACTACTCCGAGTGGGAGAATTCACTCTGGGTGAAGAAACTGTTAAGGAACAAAGTCTTCCTTCTGGCACTGTCAAGGCGGAGCATGTTGAAGCAGTGTTGAAGTACGACTGTCAAAGTGAGCTGAAGATTGCAAATAGGCTGTCGGAAATCCACATCAGCAGTGGACATTTCACTACCATGAAAGTGAACATTGCTGTGCAATTGTTCCGTGAGGCTCCTGCTGCTATCCGATATTTAATCCAACAAAAAATTTTGCCCCCCGAAGCAGAGGCTACAGCGTGGTTTTTTAACCTCGTGAGCAGGTGGTACACCCTTATGTCGGCCAGACATCCGGTTGTTGCTCTGAGCGATATAGATCCTTCAAAGCATAAAGAGGCCACTGCGCTTTTGGAACTGACGTGCAGCACTTTCCGTCAAATGAAAATGGGAGCAACGGCACATTGGAAGCCTTCACAAGCTGGCCTTCTGGCATCGACCACTGTTGCTCTCAGCCTGTCGCAAGACCTCTCGGACAACCAAAGCTACAAGTATGTGCTTCTTGGCCGGCTCGTACAAGATTGTCTCGAAAACATATTCTCTGTGTTGAGACTCAAGAAGCCGGTCCCTAGTGCATACGACGTTAAGTGTGCACTGAAGCTGATTTGTGTTGGACAGTTCATGCACACACCTACAAATTCTAGCTACGAGGTTGATGACAGCTTGCATCTAGCTGACCTCCTTGACCCAACTATCCAGAGACATGAAGGACAAAACCAAGAGCCTGAAGAGCTAGAAAACCTGTTTGTGTGTGCTCTCACAGAAGCAGAATGTGACATTCTTGCTTATCTAGGAGGATTCCTGGTCAAGTCTGTCATGAAGTCCATTGGTAACTGTAGTGACTGCAAAAATGCCCTTGTTGGAGATGCTACAAATCAGTATAGCAATCTTATTAGGCTTAAAGAGTACGTGAAAAATTCTGAGAACCTCATTTGTCCAACGCAAGCAGTGATTAATGTCCTTATAGAATGTGAGGAGCAGTTTAAGACTTTTGCAGATATGAAGGAAATCATGGTGCTCAAAACCCCATTTGCTAGCATTCTGAATGCCCTGTGCAAGGCTGTCAAGTTGAACTTAGGTTGCTGTGAAACACATCATGCTCAGGCAGGGAAGGTCCTCCTGACAAAATATGTGAGGACAAGACTGAGGATCCATCTACGACAGCAGCATGCACAGAGGGTGGATGGAATGTCTAGCAAAACATGTGCCGCAACAAACCTGGTCTGAACTCTGAGAAGGATGGTAACATCATATGCTTAGATGCTTGCAGTCAGCTAGTTAATGATTTGGCCTTGCTTTCGTTGTTTTTCTATAGTTTGACACAACTCAAGAAAATAGGGGAGATGTCCTTAAAGAATTCTATCCAGCCAATGGCGCCAACCGATTTTCATGACACCATGTTTAATGCTGGGAAGTTGCATCGCTGGGAGTGGCAGATGAACGGCAGTTAACCGTGGCTTAATCGGATTGACCGCGTTGTCATGAAAATCGGTCACTGCTATTGGCTGGAGGGAAACGGTCGGGGGGCATCTGCCACTACTTCCTTGGGTTGTACCTGAATATAGCACTCTGACACTTTCACTGTGTATGTCGTGTGTACTTTGCTCGCCTGTAAATTGTTCACGTCTTTCAGCATATTTTTATGTCACCTCTCTGTAGCAAGCTGTTGCTTGCAGATTGTGTGCACTAACCAATGAAGCTGCTTTGCTTCAGTCAGCATTTGGAAATAGCAAACTGATTTACAGTGCGTGCCACTAGTGTGTTCATCAAAGGTGAAGTTTTTAGGAGCAAGTGTTGGAACTAGATGCAAATGTGTAAACCACTGTTTCAAGTCTTTTGTGAAGTGCGTAACAGTCTTATTTTTGTGGCTGGAGCATCACTACCATGCCTTGCATTATTTAGGGGCTGTAAAACATACGCTCCCACAGAGTTGCCGTGGTGTTTCTCATTATCATTTGAGTTGTTTGCATTACTAGTCCTGCTAATTTAGCCCATTTATTGTGTCCTCTGTACTGCACTCATGCAATTTGTTCATGGCTATCAGTATATTTTGTTTTATGTAGAAGTGTTCATTGAGCAACGAAGCTGCTTTACTTCGGTCAATGTTTAAAAATAATAAGCCTGTTTGCAATTACACCATCAGTGTGCGCACCAGATATGTTTTACAGGAGTGACTGATATGTGTACAAAAATTTCACTGGTTTCACAGATGCTGATAATGGAAGAATGTAATTTCATATGCACTTTAGCTGGCTGCGGATGCTTATATATTCTGTCAGTTTGCTTGAGAAAGAATATGAGCACCTCCCCTTTAATTGACAGTTGCCAGAAGTGTGTCGGCAATAAAAGAAGCTTCTTGAATGTTTACACGAAGGCGTCTGAAAATGTCATTTGGTTTCTTGATTTTAGGTTTTCTCACTTGTCCCATTGTTTGTATTGCTCCTTTTTCTCTGATTCCATTCCAGCAAGTCTCATGTTACACTCTGAACATTTGAGCCTCCTACTGAACACCCTGTGTAAGTTAGTTTCTCAGCACACGTGGAAGAATGGTAGGCAATGTGAAATGAAGCACTGCTTTAATGTTAACTCAATGGCAATCTGTACAAAACTAAGACGCTTACAACACTCGATCTTAATTTGTTAACATCAGCCTCAAGATTCCCTAAATTTTTTTAAGTATGTTTATACCTTTTGCTGAAGCTACAGTGTGCTAGTATGGGGTTGCATAGCTCATTGCGTAGAGCATGTGTAATTGCTCACAGAAGAGCAAAATGCACAAACTAATGGTACATTGCACACGCAAATGCCATAGTGATGTCGGTAATAGAACTACTGGGGCACTTAAGTCTCTTCCAGTGCTGTGAATGCATAAGCATTTGGTGCTACTGTTTTGCTTCTGTTGCGTGGTTTTATTTTGAACCTACATAGACCAGCGTTAGCTCGGTTTACCGTTACATTTTCGATTCTACTCATCGAGACCTTTCAACGATATATGACGATGCTATAGCATTAGGTTCAATTTTATATCAAATAAATAATTAATGGTAATTAAGACCTGCGATTACTCCGGTGGAATTATACTCGACATAAGCTATCCAACGATATATAGCTTGATGATGGAGCATAACGATTGATTTTTAATCACGGTTATCTAATTAATGGTCGGTAAGACAAGATTAGTTCAGTGCAATTGTACTCAACATAAGCTATCCAGCGACTTAGTGATGTAGCGTAAATTTCAATTACATTACAATTAACTAATTACCGGTAATTAATTGAGACCTACAATTAGTCCGGTGCAATTATACTCGACATAAGCTATCCAACGATAGAACACTTGCGGCGATTATGCCCGACATAAGCTACACAGCCACTACGGCCACATTCTGTACAGGCCGCGCATGAACCAAGTAATTGATAAGCATTAAAAAGTGGGCCTGCGTAATCTTTTGATTACCGTCATAACATTAAATTCTGAACGCCCAACACCTAAGCTCGGTTAGTGCTCATCGTGAGGAGGAACCCTTTTTACGTAATTGATAAGCGCTGCCTTTTGGCGCGATGACGCGCGCAGAGGAGAGACCCGTTCGGAGTGTAATGCACCGTCGCTGAGAACTGCTCTATGTCGTCGGAACGGCGTCATCTGTTGGTACTAACTTCGAAAAAAACGCCGATAAACTAGAATATAAACTAATGTTGTAGATCGCCCCAGCGACCACGCCACTGAAAGCCGGGGATGCTCTCTTCAAGGGGAACAACATGGCTGCCCGTCATGTTTAGCGGCCGTTTTCGGCAACACTGGGAGAGATGTCACCACCCTAAGCCAGGCGGCAGGCGGCATGTATGTAGGCTCCCTAGTGCTTTGGGAACTCGCCGCGCCATCTTGCATAGCGTCAGACCACGCGGCTCGCCGCTGCCGCCGTTTCGTATGACGCCACACAGCGTTCCTCGTCGTTGTGTTCGCGTTCGCCTCCGCTCGCTTCACCAGCTCCTCCGTATACCTCATAACATGTCGGTGGATAGCAAAGGAGAGCTCGCATGCGCCGCAATCACAGCTGTGTCGTCTTCAACGCGAGAGCAACATAGCTAGACAACCAGACTAACCTGCACTTGCAATCAAGGTCAACCAAGGCTAACAATGCTATTTTTTTGCTTTCGCTACGTATATACTGACATAGCCGACCAAAGCCAATGCAAATTTTTTCTCTCTCTCGCTGCCTAGTCACTACTGCGCATGAGCCACTATCAGCACCCAGCCACAGGTGTTCCGCAGCTGCTCCGCGCCTTTCCTTAAAATACAACTTTCAATTTTCAGTCTTCTCTTTCTTCTTTCCCTTCCTCCTTTATTCCTTTCTTTACGGCGAGGTTTCGGTCTCCGTCGAGATATGTGAGACGGCTAGTGTGCCATTTCATTTTCCCAAAAATCAAACAAGACAAGTGAGCCAACGGCGTTCATAGAGTTCATTGTCGTTGACAACATTGAAAAGACCATTCATTTTCACGAAAGGAAAGGCACACAACCGCCTTCGTGGGTCAGTGGCGATGCCAATCTCGCTTTCGCTTTGTATATGCTATATTAGCTGGGCTAATCGACATTAATTTGTTCTTTGCATATAGCCTACATGAGCTAGTCATATTTTGGGCTAGCTTGCGGCAGGGATTTAAACCTACGACTTCTGAACATTCCATTGCATGCCTTCCCTTATGGCCACTTGTATCTTTGGAAATACTCCGCAGTTACTGCTCTCTTTTTGTTCCTAGAAATCGGTTTCGAAGTTGCGACGCAGCCGCTCGCAACACACTGTTGAGGGTGGCGTCATACAGTTTCTCAGTTCTAATAGCATGTGATTCTCGCCCTGGTGTCAAACTAGCAAGCTTTCACCCCCTTTAATTCGTCCTGTACTTTCTGTCTCGAGCCTGCCCTTCCTGCTCTCCATCTCCATTCTCATTGCATCGCCGATTGTCCCCCGTGAGGCCAACAGAACTTTAAGACCTGGAGGTTCGGACTGGGAGAATCCTCGGCTTTCCGAAGACCAGGTCGTGCACACCACCGCTATCGACCGGGCAGTCAGCGTTAAGGACAGGAGGAACAAAAGCTTGAGCTCGGTGGGGCCGTTTATGAAGTTTTTCGAGATGATGATAATGATGGAAAGTAGCTTGCGAGTGGTATTCGAAACCTGTGTCGGAGTGCTTTACTCGGATCCTAGTGGATTCAGCACAATGACACGCAAACATCCTTAAGTGCTATCTAAATATTTGATGACACAATCCGGTAGTTTCCTTATACTATTCAGTGTTGTCGATGAAGCTCTCACCGCAATTTTTGTGACTATAAAAATGGCAACGTACTGTCCACAACTGTGGAGAAGCATATGAAACAGTTGTTTTTTTTAGACGCCCATCAAAAAACAAAGGGGCACATATCCTTCTATAAAACCGGAAACAGCAATGACTTTCATACTGCCCATGGAGCCACTCTCTCCTGTACTATGCGAGTCCGGCCATTCCTCAGAACGCTTGAAAGGGCTTGGTTATTTCAAGCATACATGTCATTTTTTGCGAAAATTTACTAACGCTTCGGCACATGGTGCACAACATATTTATGCATTCCGTGGCCTCCGATAAGTTTAAAGTCAATGTTCATGTTTCAGTGAGCATTTTTGCAAAATGTTCGAAATGTTGAAGCTCAACGCAAATCATTTCAAGCCTACCTCGCTGTGAAAAGGGCAAAGCTGCTTCATCTGCTGTGCGACTCCGGCGCCACCCTCAGCCGCCTGGAATCTAACGGCTGCGGTGCCCCACTTGAGCGGGAAATTTGCTCGCGTATCGAGCGTTGCGCGCGGAGAGGATGTGCCGTGCGTGAACATTGGATGCCAGGTCGCTTTGGCATCGCACGAAACGGAGAAGCTGACGACTTCGCGACTGCTGCACATCAAATACCTGCCAGCGATCTCCCGTGTGTGCGGCCAAAGGTGCGTGCGGCCATCCACGACCATCTCCGAAAGCAGCACCCCGACCCACGCATCGCAGGAGGCGAACGCGCACTTACTGTCGCGCACTTACACGGTCGCAACGTGTAATAATCCTCCACGGGCGCATTTGCCGCGTGGGGTCCGGGGAACGACGGGTGCGTCACGGAATCGCGACGAGTGATGTGTGTGACGGATGCGGTGCAGTGGAAACGCTAGAACACCTGCTTCTTCACTGTGCCGCGTTCGCCGATTCTCGTCGCGATATGCTTGCGGCCTATAGGGCGCTGGGCACACTACCAGACTCCCTCAAGACGTTATTGTGGCCGCAGGGCAGTGCGCGCCCTCGTGAGCGAAACTTGCTGAGCCTCTGTGCGTTCCTCGAACACTTGGGCTTGACGTCCCGTCTCTTCTCTGTCAGGTAGTTACACGCAGTCACCGAACGCTAAGAGAGTCCTACCTTGAACGATTAATAACTGGACGCCCCACTCCAGTTGTAGCCAACACAGTGCTGTGCTCGTGTGTTTTAATTCCCCAGCATGAACTAATCAACCGCGCGATCTGGACACATTTCTAACTCTGTGAAGAGTTAGTATATATTACGTTCCCCCTATCCTCTCTTCCTCTCCCATCACTTCTTTCTTTTCATTTCTCCTTTCTGCCTGCTATCCTTTATTTCCGCTGCCCGAGCTCAGGTGCTCAGTATCGATGGCAGACGCCGGGGCTAGCAAAAGCCTTTTCTTTCTTTTTACTATTATTTTAATAAAAAACGGCCGTGGCTTAGCTTGGTTAACCCTGGTGAATGCGAAGGCGAGAGTAGCGGAGCTGTTTTATACAGCTGGTGTGACGTCACTGTGACCGTAGCGCCCCTGGTGAGAGGAGCGGGAGTTAGGCCGCCGTTGGTGGCTACCGCCTCGCCTCGCGACGGCGTGAGATGGGGCCCCGTTTTTACACAGCTGATGTGACGTCACACCGACCGTAGCGCCCCTGGTGAGAGGAGCGGGAGTTAGGCCGTCGTTGGTGGCTACCGCCTCACCTCGCGACGGCGTGAGATGGGGCCCCGTTTTTACACAGCTGGTGTGACGTCACTCTAGGTCACGTGGTGTGACGTCACGCCACGAGGTAACGCTAAAGGTCAACGGTGCCTACCACCGCCTCGCCACGGAACGGTCTGCAGTGCGACCTAAACTAGTATTGCTTCGCAATACAAAAACCACTACCACCACCAAAATTTTTTCATTGAAAACGTAGAAGCCTAAAGATTGCCGATAATGGCCGGCGTCATGAGCGGGTGGATTCCCTGCATCGTCACTATGGCTCAAAGAAAAGCCTATTCTACGTTGACACTGCAGGCCTCTACCTCTCCAGGGGGAATGGTGTACGGCTGCAGTCATACCCGATTGAATCCGGGTGGACGGCCTCTCGTTCAGAGCTGTCATCTCAACTAATGAGGAGGAGGTTGCGATCGCCCTCGCAGCTTCCCATCCCGACTTTAAATCTATCGTCACAGACTCTTCGAGAGCCTGTCGTAACTTTGAGTTCGGTTGGATCATCCTAATTGCTCACCAAATTCGTCACTACAGTATTCGCGACTGCGATCTAACTTATCACTCTATCATATGCGTCACCGGCTACCAATGCATGCCAGGTGAATAAGCTATACATGAGGCAACTTGCACACTCACTTACCGGGCACCAGGCGTTTCTTGGGAGGTCCCTAACTCAAATCACAGCAATCTTCTTTATTTAAAGATATTACTGTGCACTATCAAGTTGAACACTGGCGCTACCCGGTTCCTATGAAAGGACTGGGTAAACCTGGCGAACGAACTCTTCTTAGGCTCTTTACAAACAACCTGCTGTGCTCGGCGGTTCTCAAGGACTTTGATTCTTCTTTTGACACCGCTGCTAATTCTGTGGGGAGGTGGCTGACACCTTTCACATGGTTTGGACATCTTTCTTTCCCCCGCCATAACCCATTCGCTTACCCGAGAGGACTGGGAGGCGGCTTTGCTTGGCTGGCAGGAAGGTAGGCAGGTAAAAGGTTTATTGGCGAACCAGATAACGGAAGGCGTTAGGGGAAGTTTGGTAGGCTTGGTTCTTAATCTCGGTTGGCCGCCATCAGTCCATGACTTCTGGCGACCTTCTCCGTCCATTCCAATAGCTTCTCCTGTGAGGCCGGCTCTGAGCTAGAGACCGCGGTCTGCCAACCTGCTAGGTCTGTGAGGTTGCAGCAAGATGGTGGCTGGAGTTCTTGGCATGTGAAAAGTGTGTTCGAAGTTTGCTCCCGAGCCCCACACACACAGCATTCGGGCATGCGTTGACCCGGGTGTATGAGTGCCAGACAGGCCGGTGAAGGAAACGTTCTGGATTGGAGTTGCCTCCATATAGGTGAGCCTTACCCCTCTGTACTGCAGGCTGATTTCATAGTAAGTAATTAGTCTGCCCGCGTACAATCCCTCTCGACTGTTTGGCTTGTTCGGTAGACGTATGCTCAAACAGTAGAGTGCGCCTCCTTGTTTCGGGGGTTGCCTATGTGGTCGGGCACCAAAAATAGTTCAATTTTTGGGGGGCTGGGGGGGGGGGGGCTAGAGGCTTTATTGGAAAATTTTGTAGTTGGCTGAATGGAGCTGTCTCGATGAAATATTCCTGATTGCGGTATTGGAGTCGGTCATTATATCTGTGGCAGTGGAAGATGCTATGGTAAGTGATATGGCCTCCTCTTCCACTTCGAGGGAGGTGGTTGCCCTAATCGAGCCCGAAGACTTGTATTTGAGGTCGTGTGACACCACGCTTAGGGCGTAGGCTGAGTTGCATGGATATTGTACCGCGTCTGGGTGAACTGCGTCTCCGCTGTCCGCGTGTTTTTATACAACGCTTTTGCGCGTGCTTCGCGTCTTTCCCGGTTGTGGGTTGGGTGAACGTTCCTGGGTAGTGTGTGCACGATTACATTTTCTTTGAGTTGTTTAGGAATGCTGGGGGGGGTTGTCAGGAGCGGGACCCGTTGGTTGAGTCTTTAATGCGGATAGAATGTGTCTGCCTTTGTTTGTGGAGGATAGTCTGTCCAACTCTGCTGTGCGGTGGTCTTCGGTCAGCTCTTGCAGAGTGCTGTGTAAGCCAATGTGGAGGAGTCTGTGGTTTGATGTCCCTTCTGGGAGATTTAGCGCCAATTTGTAGGCCTGTCTAATAGAGTTTACTCTGGCCGTTTCTGCCTCTGTCAGGCGAAGATAGGAGAGTATGACATCCGGCTAATCAAGAATGCTTGCTCTAACCGCCGGAGGTTGTCTTCTCGCATGCCTCGGTGTTTGTTTGCTGTTCGTTTGATTAGCCAGATGCTATGTTATGTCATGACTGCCAGTTGGGAGATGGTGTCTGTATGGAGGCCGTTGCTTTGGATAAATGTTTCCAGAATGCGGTGTATCAGTAACTCCGGTACTGGGAAACCCGTCGACCTTCACCTTAACAGAGGTGTTCTCCTTTTTGGGACGGTGCGCTGTCGGCTGGAGCAGCAGAATTTCGGGTTTGGTCGGCTCGCATGCGAGGCCTTTACAGGTAGCGTACTCGGCTTCCGCGTGCGCTCCCACTTGTAGGGATTAAGCCATTTCGCCGACATTTCCCACGGTCGTCCACAAATTGTTGTCATCTGTATAGAAGGAATAGGATAGATGTGGGATGCGCCCTAATTTTCGGGCCATCGGTGTGATGTTAATGTTTAAGCGTAATGCAGATGAAACTGAGCCTTGGGGTGTGCCCATGCTTCCTAGGGGAGAGGGATGATTCCGCGGACTGAAACCTTATCTCCGCTGCTATTCAGGAAGGCGGTTATATAAGCGTGTGTTCTACTTGCTGCGCTTAAGTCAGGTAGGGCGTTTAGTATGGCTTCGTGCTGGACATTGTCAAACGCTTTCGTTAGGCAGTGGGCTAGAAGTCCACTTGTGCGCTTTCCTTGTCGGGGGGTGTAGATTTTATTCCGAGATTTGAAGCATCATGTCTGCGTGGACAAGTTGGTTCTAAGTCCCAGCATCGTATGGGGGAAAAGGTCCTGTTCGTGTATGTAGGTTTAGAGATTGACGATTATAAGGTGTTCGATAGATTTTCCCAGGCCTGAGGTCAGCGATATGGGATGGAGGTTCGCCAATTGAAGTGGTTTTTCTGACTTTGGAATAAAGGTGACCTTAGCGTGGGTTTTTTCCGGGGTTAAGGTGTCCTCGCTCCAGTGTTTGTTGGACAGTTTGGTTTGCGGCTGGAATCGAATATTAGTCCAGGCTCCATAACGTTCTTTTACGAATTTCATCTGCGCCCGGCGCCGACGTGGTGAGCAGTTTGTGCCTAGCTGCTCTCACTTCCCACCTTGATATCTCTTCGTTGAGCTCGGGGTTCGGTGGGCCGAGCACTGGGAGAGTGGGGCATATCTGTGGTTACGAGATACCTGTCTTTTAAGTTTTGTGTCAAGGTGCAGTCGTCCACACCTAATTTGTGGATAATGCGGGTGACGTTATGTTGTTGGAAGTCTATTTTTTTCTGGCGAAAATAACGAAGCGCCGACCAAAAGGTGTTGTCAAGATGGAAGGACGTTTCGACTTCCACACGGAAGTCTTGTTCACTGATGGAAAAATTTCGCACACAAAGCTTAAGTACGTTGTGCTAATCGTACATATGCCAATAGCGACGCGAGCTCAACAATTGTGGCTACCCACAGCAATTCGTGAACGCTGTAATACAGCAGACAACGAGACAAGCTCAGCCCGTTCGCCTACCTTGCCGTGCCCGAGCTGCAATACCCTATTTGCCAGGCATGAGCGAGTCATTGGCCCGCGTTTTTCGCACCTACGATGTGCATATAGCTCACGTGCCTGCGTGCAAGTTTCGTCACGAGTTGGTGTCCGTAAAGGACCAGCTAAAGAAGGAAACGTTTCCCGGAGTAGTTCATAAAATCTCCTGCTCAGACTGCTATCACTCCTACATAGGTGAAAGCGGAAACTTTGAAACACGGCTGAATGAGCACAAGAATGATGTCAAGAAAAAGAAGGCTTGTTCCAACGCACTGGCTGAACACGTTGAAAACACGAAGCATGATATCGCTTGGGAAGAAGCGGCAATTATCGGCCGTGAGAAAAACTGGATGTCACGCCAATATCTGGAGTCTTTGTTTATCCAGACAACAGATCAGACGCTCAACCGTAACAGCGGCAATCTACCGCCCGCGTACGCTAGATGCCTGCGACGATTAGCACAACGTACTTAAGCTTTGTGTGCGAAATTCTTTCATCAGTGAACAAGACTTCCGTGTGGAAGTCGAAACGTCCTTCCATCTTGGCAACACCTTTTGGTCGGCGCTTCGTTATTTTCGCAAATGTATTCACCCGACCAGACGAGATTTCGTCGAACCTTACATTCTATTTTTTTCTGTTTCCACGAAGCAAAATAGAAAATTTCACGAGTCTTACAATCCCAGATTTCGTTCCATGCGATTGATAAAATTAATTGGTTTCCGCATGGAAAGGAAAAGGCGCTGTATCTCTCTCATATCTCGGCAGACACCAGAACTGCGCCGTAAGGTAAGGGATTATGGCATATGTATTGTTCGGTACTTGCTTTTCCTTTCCCCTGTATGTATTTCACTCTCCTGCTTGGCCACACAGCATGTCCGCAGCATTCAATAAATAAAAAATAAACGAGAGAGTGAAAGAAGAAATGAAGAAAGAGGTGCCCAAGTGGAGGGCTACGGAATAAATTCGGCCACCAGGGGATCTTTAACGTGCACTGACATCGAACACTACACGGGCGCCTTAGCGTTTTTCCTCCATAATAACGCAGCCGCTGGGGTGGGGTTCGAACCCGTGTATTCCGGATAAGTAGTTGAGTGCCGTAACCACTGAGCCACCGCGGCGGGTTGCAAACCATGCGGTTGCAAATGTCTCCACACTGTTGGCGGGTTAGGTGGGCTGCATGTGCTTTGATTTTTTTACTAAGCCCGCTATCCTTAGTTTAAGAGGTATGTTGTGCTTGTTTTTGAACCATTGTTTTTGAATACTGGAGCGTGCTTCCCGCATCTGGAGAAGTCTGCTGTCCACAATTTCCGCTTCCCAATTGCTCGGGTCTTGGGACGTGGCACTTTCGATGTCCTTCGTGAGCGTATTCACCCATTTTGAAAGGTGTTCTATATCAGCCGGGGATTCCTTTCGGAATCAAACAATCAAGCAATGGTTACAAAGTTGGAGTCTGCAGTTTATCCAGTATTCATATACTATTGATTTTGTTGTCTATAAACAATTTGTGCAAGCGTCCCAGAAACGCTGCCCTATGGACGCTGTGGTCACATTTTTTTGCTGTTACAAACTGATCATTCAAATTATGTGTTTTGTTGTGTTGGGCTTACTGACACGTAAGCAGCTAAGGCTATCATGCGCCAAGCTCAAGGTAGAGGAAACTGTTTCTGTAGACTGGAGGATACATGGTGGTGCAGAGGACTTAAAATATTAATTCGTTCTACTAGTAATATGAGACGAAAGAAATTTTATAAATGGCTAATAATATATGCTTTAATAAAGGCCAGGTAACCTCAGTTGCTATCCTTGGGTGGGCAAGGATCTTGACGCTCCCAAGCAATCAAATAAGTACCTCAGCCTTCTTCTCAGGTGTTAAAATGAATGAAGTGTATCAAATAAAAAAGCAAAGATGTGGATCCAAATTTAGTGTTCCTCAAGAACACCTTCATCATTTGAAAAGCGAAACCACAAGACGTGTTAACAATGGCATTTTCACCTAAGAGCAGCGATGGGTGCGAAGCAATGTATTCATTACAAAACTTAATAAAGTTTCTTTCTGAGCTTCCGAGTTCTGCACAAGAGAATAAATTATGGCTAAATGTCTGTTCGTCTACACTTCTTTCGAAAATTGGTTTGTCTTGCTTCCTGAGTAAAAAATTATGTTTTATGTGGGTATGTCCAATGCGTATGCCACATAAAGTTACTTCAATAAATCATTCCTGGTGCCTACAGGTCTTCCATTGTGCAGCTTGTTGTTAACCTCGTTGTCTCATGAAGCCTGAAATTTTTCACTCACTTTATTTTGGACTAACTTGATGCAGTCCTTATGCGGTACGTTTACTGATTTTACTTTAGTATTTCGGTCAAGTGCGGTGCTTGAATAAGCGCTCTGGTTTCCGCTGATGTCCACGTGAGTTGAAACCCAGCATAGCTTTTTTGTATGTTCTTGTGTATCAGCTCGTATTACATTGCATATTATGTTTTATATGGAGGGTTCGACTGCATTTTGGGGTTTATTGCTGTAAATACGCAGAGGAAGTGAGTGTAGATCGCAATGTTTCCTACATTTTTCTTTAATATTTGCTCTACAGCTACAGCAATGGCGCGGCATTCAGCTGTAAAGATCGAAGCGCACGGAGACAGCCTGACTATTTCTCCCACTTCCCTTGTATTATCGCGCTTCCCACATAGAATCCCGTTTAAGACCCGTCTGTGTAGAAATCGATGTAATTGTTGTATTTTTTCCTTATTCCAAAAAATTCTTGCTGTATATATATATATATATATATATATATATATATATATATATATATATATATATATATATATATATATATATATATATACATGTGCAGTATGCCCTTTATGAATGTGTGTCAGTGCGAATTCACATACAGTAGGAAACATGTACTAAGGTGGCAATTGATCGGGGGTCCGGGCAACATCGAGAAGTGCGTCCAGTATGTACATTTCTTGGCATTTTTCGTCGAAGCTGAGAAGTAGTGGTATTACAGCTTGAAGTTTGTTGGTGAAGAGTATTCTGGATGGGCATTTAGTAATCATGGGGTAACAGATGTGTTGTTAGCGACATTATATTCAGTACGTACGCCCAGGTAAGCCTTGTTCTCCTCTCAGTGAAGGGCGGTTCATTCCCTTCTACGTGAAAACTATTTACGGGTGATGTTCTGTCAGCATTAGTTGAAAGGCGCAAACCGAGGTTTTGTACTGGTTCCAGACTTTTAAGGTACGATGGCCTCGCAGACCCATACACTATGCATATATAGTCTAAGGAAAAGTTTATTCGTGAGCGATAGATGCGCAATCGGCACATCCTATTGAAACTCCAGCGTTATCGTGACAGTACTCTGAGTATATTCAGGGACTGGGTTGCTTTCTTTTTTATGGTGCTTATGTGCGATAGGAACGTGAGCTTTCTCTCAAAAGTTAGCTTGAAAATTTTTGTCCTTATTTTACTGGAAATACGGTGTCATTTAAATGGATGGTGGGATTAATCTGCAGTCCTCTTTGCAGCTAAAATAGAACCGCAACAGTTTTTGTGGTGAAAACCTAGATTCATTTCTCTCTGCCCAAAATGCTAATTTGTTTATTGCGAGTTGTATTTGTCTCTCACAACTTGACAAGCTACAAGCTGTTAATGCAATTTGAAGGTCATTGACGTAGATGGAGTACATAAGGGACTGTGGAATTATATCAGCCTAATTCATATCTACTATGAACAACGTAGTTCTTAAAATGCATCCCTGCGGAACACCATTTTCCGGAGCGAAATACTTCGAGAGAGTGGCACCGAGACGAACTTTGAATGAATGGTTGGACAAAAAGTCGCTCAAAAATTTAAAAATCCGAACTCGGATGCCAAGCTCTGCCGGGTCACGAAGAATCCTGAACCTCCAGGCCGTGTCATATGCCTTCTTCATGTCTAAAAAGACTGCTAGGCACTGTTGTTTGTGTATAAAGGTGTCATATATAATAAGTCCAGAATAAAGTTACGAGAGAATGAGGTGCAAAGACGACGAGGATGGCGATAAGGATGACGTGGATTAATCGAAGAAGAAAGAAGGTGGATAAGTATTCAGTGAGGTGGGAAGAGATGATTGGCGTAGAAGAGAAGAGGGCGACGACAAGGATGACGCAACTAACGTTAAGTTTATAAAAGCGCGACGGAGAACGTGGCACGGCGGAGAACAGAGAAGCAGTGGTTCCGGCAGGTCAGAAACGCTTCGACCAGAAGAGAGCAACGCCTGCGACAGCTCCGGTGAGCTCGAGTTCTACGGCTTCGCAACGGGGGCTTCCTGCCGTTCCTGAACCCGTTCCGGGAAGTCATCGGAGGACGCTACCACGTCCTACGGCCAGGAGTGTCTTCAGCGCTGTTGCCACCCACCCAGGTGGTGCCCGCAACGCCAACATCACCGGCATCACCTCCACGGGCGCTTGGACCAGGATCTTGTACGAGGCAGCCAACATCGCCGCCAGGGACGCCAGCCTGAGCACATCGAACGCCACCTTGACGCCGGTAACTGGAACCATGCAAGTCCGCATCCGCACCGAACCAATCTTGAGCATGAACGCCAACCGCTAACAGTAGAACGCTAGGTGTAGACGCTAGTAGAGGTGTTCCAGGGTCATGTTTATTTTAATTGTTTTTTTTGTGAAAGGAATTGGTGCAGTATGTCTCATATATCGTTGGACACCGGAACCGCGCCGTAATTAGAGGGATAAAGGAGGGAGTGAAAGAAGAAAGGAAGAAAGAGGTACCCTAGTGGAGGGCTCAGGAAACAATTTCGACCACCTGGGGATCTTTACGTGCACTGACATCGCACAGCACACGGGCGTCTTAGCGTTTTTCCTCCATAAGAACGCAGCCGCCGCGGTCGGGTTTTAACCTGGGAACTCCGGATCAGTAGTCGAGTTCCCGGGTTCAAACTCGACCGCGGCGGCTGCGTTTTTATGAAGGAAAAACGCTAAGGCGCCCGTGTGCTGTGCGATGTCAGTGCACGTTAACGATCCCCAGGTGGTCCAAAATATTTCCGGAGCCTTCCACTATGGCACCTCTTCTGTGTTTTGTATTAGTTTTGTTACATTTTTGTGCTAGTGTTTGTGTTACATAGGGTGTATTAAATGTGCGTCTGTGTGGGTACACCTCTCGCCTAGTCCATTGTTTCGGCCCGAGTGTTCTCCGGGGAGATCCCTGACAAATTTAAGTGCTGAGCTTGTGTCAGGATACATTTCCCTGTTTCTTTTTGTTTTTTATCAGATCTTTCTGGTCTCTGTCGACGGCAGAAAGTACGGATTTGGCAAAAGCGTTAGAACTGGCTCTCGAGCTAGGGCAGAGCAAGAAAGAGGCGATGTGTCATTATAAAGACGAGGCAAAAAGGCAGAGAGAGGAAAGGGAGCAAGCAAGTGAAGACGCTTGCGCAGCAGAGGAGCGGCAAGGTAAACGAGCTCGCGAGGAACAGAGAAGAGCTCTCGAGGCAGAATAACAGGAGAAAAGAAGGGTAGAACGGGAGGAGTTAATTTTTTTTGGAAGCAGACGCATGTCGCGGAAGGTTATGAGGAGATCACGCACAATTATCAGCGTTCCTTAGCGGGTACAGAATCTTCTAGACCAGCTAGACTTTGTCCAATAAAGCTGATGGCTCCTTTTAATGATAAAAGAAATGATTTGGACGCATAGCTGCGACAAATTCGAGCGGATGGCTTTGGGGCAAATCTGGAGCATAGCGAATGAGCCACGGCATTGAACATGTGTATAGTCGGGAAGGCACTGAATGTGTTTGGGAGAATGCCTGCTGCTGATTGCAATGACTACGAGAAATTTAAGAAGACACTCCTCCAAAGATTCAGGCTTACGGCAAAGGGTTTTCTTGAAGGATTCTGCACCGCGAAACCTGATGATTCTGAAACCGGTAAGCAGCTTTCCTGTAGGCAGACTAACTACTTTTTTAAGCAGCTTTCCTGTAGGCAGACTAACTACTTTGATAGGTAGCTTAATATGCCAAACACAGACAAGAGGTTTGAAGGAGTGCGTGTTAAGCTTGTGTAAAAGCATTTTTTAGCATGTTGGAGTCTAAAGCTGCCGCTATTCTTGAAAGACAGAAAGTAGTGTTCACTGGAATAGTTTGCCGACACTGCAAACCAATTCCTCGAGGCTCAAAGGCAGGGAAATATGAGTAAGACAAAGGAGAAAACACAAAACGTCTTAGAGGCAGATGCGATACAACCAAGAGCTTATAGCGGTTTATCTAAGGCGCCAGTAAAGTTTTTCCTCTGGGGCAAGGTGGGTCACCGTGCAGTTGACTGTCGGAATAGTAGCGTTGCCCAAAGGACACATGTTGTGTGTCAAGGTGATAAAAGGCGGGGTCATACTCTGGATGAGTGCACATACAGAACGCAGGACCAAGCTGCATGCGTTGTCGACGCTTGGGCAGAACTTGTCGCACCACCTGGAGTTTCACAGCGGAAAGGAGTGCAAACGCCGCTGGAAAATGTAACGGTGAGTGGAACACCCATGTCGAAACCACCAATGCCGGTGTTGGTTGGGTAAACAGGGAACCGTCATTTATTGGTGCTTAGAGACAGCTTGGCCAACACTCTCTTGGTTCGGAGAAGCCTGGTAGAGGACGAGGATCTTACAGGGGAAGCATCGGCCATCAATCTTGTACATAGTACACTCAGGTACCTTCCTGAAGCCAGGATTCTAGTGTCCACGCCATATTGTACTGGACGGGTAGTGGAAAATTTTCTACAGCAACCCATCTACGATCTAAGCTTGGGAAACATTACGGGTGCAAAATATGTCGAGGACCCCGATCCCAAGTGGAGGTTGCTCGACGTTGAAGAACGGCCAATGGAGGAAAGGCCCACGACAGCTCAAGCGGGTGATGGGACAGTCAGTTTCTCGTCGGCAGTGAGGACACGACCTCAATCGACAGCGAGAGCAACGCAGTGTCCGCTCTCTATTCCCGTAGCGATGTGTCAGCTTTACACCGGACGAACAATAAATATTTCCCGGGCCAAGACAGCCTCTTTCAAAAGAGTTGGGGAAACATGAAAAAATAAAAGAGAAGTCGTATGTCATTCGAATATCAATTGGCAAACTGCTTTCTGCACAGGGATTGCATAATTAGCTCACGAAGGTGGGTGGAACAGCTGGTGTTACCGAACGATATGAGAGTGTTATGCTTAGGACATGATGCCTTTATGGCCGGACACCAGGGTATTCAAGAGACGGTGGCTAGGATCACGGAGGAGTTCTTTTGGCACATAACTTTGTCATGGATCTCCACGAAGAACACTCGGACCGAAAGAATGGATTAGGCGACAGGTGCATCCACACACGCACATTTAATAACCCTACGTGACACCAACACTAGCACACTAAACTAACTAAACTTGTACAAAACACAAATACCATTACTACACACTACCTGGAAACATTGCTACTAGCGTCTACTACTAGCGTTCCACTGTTAGCTGTCGGCGTTCGTGCTCACGATTTGGTCGGTGCGGATGCGGCGTTGCATGGATCCACTAGCTGGCGTCGTGGTGGCCGTAGACGTGTTCAGGCTGGCGTGGCTGGCGGCGACGTAGGCTGCGTCGTGCAAGCTCCCCTTCCAAGGGCTCATGGAGGTGATGCCGGTGATGTTGGCGTTGCGGGCACCACCCGGACGTTTGGCAACAGCGCTAGAGACACCCATGGCCGTAGCACGTGGTAGCGCCCTCCGCTGACTCCCCGGAACAGGTCCAGGAACGGCAGGAAGCCTCCGTTGTGAAGTCCTAGAACTCGAGCTCACCAGAGTAGTAGACGGTGTTGCCCTCTTTCAGCCGAAGCGTCCCTGACCTGCCGAAGCCCCCGCTTCTCTGTTCTTCCCACACACTCTGCATCGCTCTCCCTCTCTCTCTGGCCCTTTTATAGCCTTGGCGTTAGTCCACGTCAGCCTTGTCGTCGTCTTATTCTCCTTTTCTTCTCCATCAATCATGTCTTCCCACCTCATTGAATACTTCATCTTTGTTCTTCGGTTGATCCACACCATCCTCGTCGCCTTCTTGACACCTCTTTCATTCATACGTTTATTCTGGACTTCCTAATATATGTGACAAACAGCCTCTCGGACTGTGTTTTCCAGGCGGACTAAATGGTCAACTGTTGAACAAGTTTTTTAAAACCACGTTCGTGGTCATCAAAAAGCTCACGGGATTCTGGAATAAACAATAATTCTATATATATAACACTTTAAAAAATTTGCCAAGAGAGCTTGCAGGGGTAATAGGCCTGTAACTACTTGCGGAGGTTTGTGGCTTTCAATCTTTTAGATTGGAACAATAATGGCGTCTTTCTGAGCGGCTGGTATTTTTCTTGTACACGTATTTTTTTGAAAACATTTAACAGCACTTCTGCAGAGTGTTCAACTAGATGGGACAGCATTTGATAATGAATTTTATTGGGGTCTGGTGATGTTTGTTTACCAATAGACAGTACGCTTTTTATGTACTGAAGTGTAATCAAATTATTGCAAGGCTCGTTTGCCCAGCCGGCCGTAGAGAGCCTTTGTTTTTCGGTTGTATTTTTGTATTTTATGAATGACTGTGTATAGTGTGAGGAAGTATAAACTGTAAAATAATGTTTATTTATTTTATTTATTGATACTGCTTGCCCTTCTTGCGCTGACACAGGGTGGGTATTCCATGACTTTTTTGTAGCAACGCACACAGAGTACAGTAAATTCAACTTAAGTCGGCAAGTGAAGCAAGCGCCTGTTTTCGATACATACAATTTTCTTCACGGAGACACTTAAAGTCAGCTCTCCGAACAATAACACAAATGTCGGCAATTCACATCAAAAATTGGGGTTACAGAGGTATCAGAGGTACCGCAGTTCAGGTTACAGCGCACTTTATAAATAAAAATAACCGTAAAAGAGAGGAAGTGATACCTGTCTGACTGCTATACTGTTAGTGTATCGGCGGCAAGTGGGAAAAGATAGATTGTTCAAATTTCTCAAAGGAAATAATTTCTAATATTTCCTACGGTAATGTGTTGCAATGTTCAATTATTCTTGGAAAAAACCAAAACTTCAAAATATCTGTTCTTACCCGTAGATGAAGGAACTGTCTATAATGACTACCGCGTACAGGACGCGATGATTGTTTTTGAAGGTACCGTTCTGTGTTGAAATTGAATTGGCCTTTACTTATTAGCAGAAAAACTTTAGTCTGGCTATTTGTGGTCGTTGCGAAAGCTTCGGCAAGTTTAATTTATCAAGCGATTCGGTGACCGTGTCTGTTGACCTGCATTTTGAGGGCATGAGCCTTGCAGCCCGTGGTTGAACCTTCTCAGTCTTATCTATTTGATTTTTTTCTAAAATATTTCATACAACACTTGCATACCCCATCCTGGGGCGCACTAAAGTCACGTATGCAGTGAGTCGGACATCTACGAGTTCAAGTCGAAGTTTGCGTTTCAAATACCAGTTTTTTCTCAGCTTATGCACATGTTATTCACATGTAATTTCCAAATCAAATTCTCACATATAGTCATGCCTAAATATTTGAAATGCCTGACACGTGTTATAGGCTTTCCATTTATCTGGTAATCGAAAAATAAAATATATTTAGTCTTCCTAGTTAACCTTGCAAAAACTGTTTTATCTTGAGTTATTTTCATTTTACATCTTGAACACCACTGTCGGATACTGTTTAAGCCCTGGATCAACAAAACTTGATCTTTTTGACTAGAAACTGTTGAATAAGTAGGGCAATTATCTGCAAATGGAAGAATTGTAATTTTGGTGTTCAGACTTTCGGGAATGTCGTTATTATAACTTAAGCACAAAACCGGGCCCATAACAGATCCCTGGGGAACTCCCGAAGTGACTGGCAGCATTTCAGATTTTGCGCCACGTACTACTACGAACTGCGTTCTGTCTGCCAGGTAAGATTTTATCCACATAAAAATTTTTTGTAAAAGCCAAGAGAAGATACTTTTGTAAACAGCTGAGAATGCGCGACCCGGTAAACGACTTGGAGAACTCCAAGCATAAAGCGTCAATCTGGTTTCTGCTATCAATCGCGTATGCGAAATCATGAATTGTTATAGTGAGCTGCGTAACTGTTGACAGGCGTCTGAATCCATGCTGATTTGGTGGGAAGATATCAGAATTCTCGAAGCAGTGAAGCATGCTTTTTGATAAGATATACTCCAGGATTTTAAAGCATAATTATTTATTGAAATCGGCCTTTAATTTTCAACATTGTATTTGTTCTCAGAATTGCGGATCGGGACCTCTCATGCCCGCAACCAGTCGGCAGGCAAACCTTGCTGTTCTAGATTTGCTTGAAGATAACAATAAGGTACTTCGCGATGAATTCAGCATAGCGTTTCAAAAATTCGTTAGGAATGCCATCTGGACCAGATCACTTTTTTATGTCCAAATATTTAAAAGTGAAAGAATTTCTTCTTCGGAAAGAATAACGTCTTTCATAGCCATGTGCCATTCAACATCAAGTTCATTCAAATTTACAGTCAGTGCTTGAGTATGATCGAATACTGAATGAAAAAATGAAGTACACTTATGTGCTATAGGACACAGGTCTCTGATCACGCATCCATCATCTACAATATTGACACGAGGATTGGAAGTAGAAGAAGAAAGAGATCGCAGCCTCTTGAAGTAGACGACGCTGAAGTGTAGGTCCGTTTCTCTGGTGCCCTCGTTCAGCCGCTGCAGTTCCTTTTCAGTGTAACAACTGTGACACATCTGGTGGAGCAGTGCTGGGTACGCTTCCCGACCTGCGTACGCCTACGAGATAAAGATGGCACTCACACCGGTCCATCAGCGCCCAAGCCGCCGCCTCCGCGGTGAGACACCTGAGTTCGGGCCTCTTGACAACCTCTTGGCGTTACCGTTCCACAAGCCTTCGCCGAGACGCCGGCTACCCTGAGCGGCGTTCTCCCAGTCCGCGCCGGGAAAACTAATTCCAGCGGTCTCCGGAGGCAAGGCCGCTGCTGTCGAGAAAACTGAAGATCCTCCGCCACCGATATACCGATACGCTGATTCCTCACCGGGGCAGGGTAGCGACAGCATCCGACGCGCTACTTCTGATTTCCGTGTGACGATTGACGGAACTGACACCATCGCTTTACTTGATACTGGGGCTGACTATTGCGCGATGAGCCACACCTTCGCCAGGAATTGTGAAAAGTTTTGACACCATGTTTCGGCCCTAGAATTCGCACGGCTGGAGGTCACCTCATTAGCCCGGCCGGAAGGTGCACAGCCCGAGTCGGCATCCGCGGTTTCGTCTACGTGGGTGAATTCGTCGTGTTGAGCGAGGGTTCGAGAGATTTGATCCTGGGCCTCGACTTTCTACAGGCAAACGGTGCTGTGATCGATCTACACGAGGCGCGAGTCATATTTTCGACGAAGCAAGCCGTGTGCGCACAGTAACACAGAAGGCTCAGGAGTCAACACTCTGCGTATAGTCGAAGACGACGTAATGCTGCCACCACGGTCCAGTGTGCTGGTGTTAGTGAGGAACGACTCGTTTCACGACTACAAAGGTATTGCGGACAGTCACCCTTCGCTGTTGCTCGAGAAGGGTGTGGCTATAGCGCGCGGTCTTGTTGAACTGAATGACGGCTGTGCGACAGTTTTTCTGACGGATTTTACGAACGAGATTCAGCACCTTGCCAAGGGAACGGCCGTCGCCTTCCTCGACGACGTGGATAGGTTGCCGAATCTGTGCCCCGTACAGGTGAATCTTCGCGACGATGCCGCACCAAGTAACGCCCTTCAGAAGGTTAAAATCAACCCGGAGTTGTCACCTCATCAGAAGAACCTTCTGTCGTCGCTGCTACTTGATTTTAAAGATTGCTTCGCGGCGAGCTCCAAGGTCGGACGTACGCCGGTAGCCAAGCATCGCATTGTCACCGATTCGACCACGCCACCAGTTTATCAGCGTCAATACCGCGTTTCGCCTAAAGAGCGCGAAGCTATTAGGACGCAAGTCGATGAAATGCTTGCAGACGACGTTATACAGCCGTCAACAAGTCCGTGGGCGTCGCCGGTGGTCCTGGTGAAAAAGAAAGACAACACGTTGCGATTCTGTGTTGATTACAGGAAACTGAATAATGTTACCAAAAAGGACGTAAAACCACTCCCGAGGATCGATGATGCCCTTGACCGACTCCGGGACGGCAGGATCTTCTCTTCCTTAGATCTGAAAAGCGGATATTGGCAGATCAAGGTGGACGAGCGAGACCGCGAGAAAACCGCTTTCGTGACACCCGACGGTCTGTACGAATTTAAGGTGCTCCCGTTTGGACTTTGCTCCGCTCCGGCCACATTTCAACGCATGATGGACACTGTTTTAGCTGGTTTGAAGTGGCAGACGTGCCTTGTGTACCTGGACGACGTGGACATCTTTTCGTCTAGCTTCGAACAACACTTGCAGCGATTGCGCATTGTCCTTCAAGCTCTTCAGTCTGCACAACTAACGATCAAGCTAGAGAAATGCCATTTCGCCTTCGAGGAGCTCCGTTTCTTAGGACATGTTGTCAGCGCACAAGGTGTTCTTCCAGACCCCAACAAGACTTCCGCCGTCTCCAGTTTCCCACGCCCAACCGACAAGAAGGCCCTTCGACGTTTTTTGGGCCTCTGCTCGTATTACCGCCGCTTTGTTAAAGATTTTTCTCGCCTAGCTGAGCCATTGACTGCCTTGACTCGAGATGACACACCCTTCGTATGGGGAAGTGCCCAAGACGCAGCCTTCGAGGAACTCCGCTGCCGCCTTCAAAGTCCACCAATACTTGCTCATTTTCACGAGAATGCAGAGACTGATGTCCACACTGATGCCAGCAATGTCGGCCTCGGAGCGATCCTCGTACAGTGGCAGGACGGCGCAGAGCGAGTAATCGCCTACGCGAGCCGCACACTTTCTCGATCGGAACGGAACTATTCGACGACCGAAAAAGAGTGCCTTGCCGTCATCTGGGCTCTGAGTAAGTTTCGACCTTACATCTACGGCCGACCGCTTCGTGTTGTCAGCGATCATCACTCGCTATGCTGGCTGGCCAGCATTCAAGACCCTTCTGGCCGGTTGGCCAGATGGAGCCTCCGTTTACAGGAGTACGACGTTACGGTCGTCTATAAATCGGGTCGGCAGCACCAGGACGCGGACTCTTTATCACGAGCGCCCGTGGAACCGGCTACGCAAGACATCCCCGAAGATTGCCCTGTTCTTTGTGCCATTAGCATCTCCCGTATGGCGCAGCTTCAACGAGCTGATTCTGAGTTGGCGCCACTCGTTAAGTATCTGGAGGGTTTGAATTCGCATGTACCTCGTGTGTTTTGCCGTGGACTACAGACCTTCATTCTGCGGCGTGGAGTCCTCTACAAGCGCAACTTTGACAGCAACAAAGAGACGTTTCTGCTTGTTGCGCCATTCCAGTTACGTTCCGAAATCTTAAGCGCTTGTCATGATGAACCATCCGCCGGCCACTTGGGGGTTAGTCGCACACTGGCAAAGATTCGGCTCAAGTATTGCTGGTCCAATTTACTCCCATCCGTGCGTAGATACGTAACAACATGTCAGGATTGCCAACGGCTCAAATCTCCTCCTCTGAAGCCAGCCGGCTTTCTGGAGCCCATAGCACCACCAAAACCCCCTTTTCAGCAAATTGGCATAACCTCCTCGGCCCTTTTCCGAAGTCGACCAGAGGAAACCGGTGGATTGCGGTCGCGACAGATTATTTGCCCCGATACGCTGAGAGCACGTCACTTGCAAACGGTACTGCTGCTGAAGTCGCCGACTTCTTCGTCCACAACATCGCCCTGCGTCATGGCGCTCCTGCAGCTATCATTACTGACCATGGAGCTGCATTTACGGCCCGCTTCACTCAGGCTGTACTCAAGCTCACGCACACCAGCCATAGACGTACAACAGCCTACCACCCGCAGACAAATGGCTTGGTAGAACGCCTCAACAGGACCTTGACGGACATGCTTTCCATGTATATTGATATCGAGCACAAGACATGGGACGAAATTCTCCCATACGCAACATTCGCGTATAATACCGCGCAGCAAGAGACGACGCAGTTCACTCCGTTCGAATTAGTCTTCGGTCGACAGGTTACCACCCCCCTCGATGCTATGCTACCCGTGGACCCCCTGACAGTGAGAGTGAACTTGTTGTCGACGTTGCCACCTATGTGCAGCGCGCGGAAGAAGCACGGCAACTGGCCAGACACCGCATTCATCGTCAGCAGCAGATCGATGCTGACCGCTACAACCTTGGACGCCGCTACGTTACCTACCACCCAGGCGACTATGTGTGGGTTTGGACGCCCGTTCGTCGTCGCGGGCTGTCCGAAAAGTTACTGCGCCGCTACTTCGGCCCTTACCTTGTTGTCCGCCGCCTCAGCGACGTAACGTACGAAGTTGCACCAGCCTCGCCAGCTCGTTCATCGCACAAAGGCAAGCGCAGCGACGTTGTGCATGTGGTGCGAATGAAGCCGTACTACGAGCGACCCCCCGAGTGACTTTCCGGCTGCATGTAGTCATATTCCGTGATGTAAGACTCGTGGTGTACCTCTTGAACACCTTTTCTCCCCGCTATTCGGTCTGACGGAAACACCGCATCGGGGCGATGCTCCTGAAGAGGGGGCAGTGACACGAGGATTGGAAGTAGAAGAAGAAAGAGATCGCAGCCTCTAGAAGTAGACGACCCTGAAGTGTAGGTCCGTTTCTCTGGTGCCCTCGTTCAGCCGCTGCAGTTCCTATTCAGTGTAAAAACTGTTACAATATAATCATTTGTTTCTTTTGACGGTGCAAGGTGACGCCAAAACCGCTGCGGTGCTTGCTTTATAAAATTTGTTAGTGTAAAGCAGTAATATTTTCTTTTGCACTCTTTAACTTCTCCTTAAGAAGCCCGGACAAGAATAACATATCGCGTGATTTCTGAATTTGTTTTCTTCCTACGTCTAATTCTTCGCTGGAGCTGAATGATTTCTCTGATTACCCAAGGGTTACTTTTCCTGACACTCCTTATTTTCTTTAGAATCAAGTTTTTATGCAATAACAAAGTATATTCTTAAATTCCACCCACATTGCATTAACGTGGTTTGCTCTGTCAAAACAGTACAGTGAAATTTCCAAGTAATCCAGAATGCTAACATCATCAGCTCTCAAGAAATCTCTAACGCACACAATTCCTCTTGTTTTTCCCTTCCGTAGTAAGAACTTTTTCACACAAAACGATATGAGCATGTGATCGGACAGCCCATAAGAAACACAAATATCACAATTAGAAATCCTACTATCCATAAATATCCGGTCAAGCAATGACTGTGTGTTTGATCTAATGCGGGTAGCTTTCTGTACTACTTGCTTTAAATCACGATTAAATGCAATGTCAAGGACTACCTCGGCATGTGTAGAACTTGTAGTACCCAGGTCATAATCTTTCCAACAAATATTTGGGAGATTAAAATTTCCAGCTATAATGATGTGCGTGATAGAATTAACTCTGTCGAAAATAAAATCTTTTACTGATTGTAGGAACTGCAGTGGGGAACTGGGCGGCCTGTACACTGCTCCATGTATAGGGTAGGGCGGGGTTAATCGAGACAAAAATTGCAAACTCATCCTGTTTTTGCTCTTTTATTTCAAAACCTGAAAACGTTGTACAGCAGCCTTCCTTGGCATCTTAGCTAAGCGGTCAGCAAGACTGAGAAACCTTGCAACATCACAACTATGAATATTGATCATTAACAAAAAAAAGACCAATTTGTGTCATTTTGTCACGACCCACGGGGCAAAACGAGACATAAGGTGGGGCAAAACAAGACATTTTGTCAAAACCGAACAAATTCAGCTCTTGCACTCGGACCACTTGAAGTACAATCCATGGGGCCCTGCACACTCTTCGTAAGCCCACTCGTGACTCATCGTGCATTGGATCCACACAGAACGAGGCGCTGTATTGCTCCTTAATTACTTGGGCACGAGGCACTCCCAGTGACATTGGTTGCTTGTTAATCACTTCGCGGAACGTTTCCCTTTCAGTGCGATACACTTCGATTGAACACTGCCGCCAACAGCCCTTTCATTCGATTTCCCGCTTCGTTTTATTGAGGCCATACCTGACTCCTTGACAGGTATTGCTGAAACTAGCTTCGCCTCGTATGGCGATGGGGTCTAAACGGTGCTTGTCTCCGACTTCCCACTTTTTGGTTTTTCTATAGCAGGAACAGGAGAAAGAACTTGAAAGGTCGTGTCACTATGAGCGGGCTCTTCATTGTCTTCGGAAGAAGTAGGTGGGAAGCAGTTAGCGCGGGATTCTTGGTGTTGACCGCAAGCCTGATGTCCCGCTGCGCTTCCCAATGGCGCTTCACCGAAAACAGTATCATCATGCGGCGCAAGAGAAAGTTGCCAAATACCATACTTCCGCAATCTATTCCTTATGTTACAGATGTTTCCTGATAGTTCAAAGGATTTGCTTACCAGCTCACCTACATTCCCATCGTGATGCGAATCGCAATGTTGCTCAGCAGCCACTACCGGTATGGGTTGTTGTAGGCAGCTTTGAAGGCTTTGAAAAAGCTTACGTCAAGTGACTGCAGCTTGTGTGGTTGATTCAAGCTGCTTATTGCAAAGCTCGTATGAACCATGCGTCTCCAGTCGTTTTGCTCGCCGTTGAAGAGCATCCTTAGTCACAGAGGAGGCTTCCCGTGGAGCGCGAATAGAATGTTTTCGCTGGCGCACGCTTCCTAGAGCCTCATATTGGAAGGAAGGAAGGAATGCCTCAGACGTTGCTGGCACATACCAACTACGGGGGAGTGGCCAAGACACAGGCGGTTAATGCTAGGTACCGTAAAGTTTTGAAGGGAAAACGAGTGGTAATAGTGTGTAGTCTGATAGATTGGAAGACGGAAGGACAGGGGTCCTGTTAGGTTGGAGGCCGAATACGAGACAATGGCTTAATGTGCATAATAGTATACAATGCCTGTAGTGTTTCAATGTCTTACTGACGGAGAGCGGGAAAAAGGAGTTAGAATGGGAGTCGCTGCGTTTCTGGAAGAAAATTTTGCACAGCAGAGCGCACACTCCTGTCGCTTCGTCCAAGCAAAGAAGCGCCAATTGAAATAACAACTGCGGAAGACACAGGCAAGCCCAGTTGATGGAATGGAATTTGCAAAAGACGCTTCCTCAAATGAGAGAAGTGGCGGCAGAACAGCTGGAAGTGATCTATTGTTAGGTTCGGCACATAAAGGGCACAATGAGGAAGCCGCCAGGCCATATAGGCCTCGCTCCATGCAGTCCTCGTCGTCTTTGGTTTGTACGTGCGGGCAATTCTAGAAAACTTGACAAAAAACAATCAGAGCTAAAGAATGCACTTTTCGTGAGAAGAGACTGCAATTGCTCGCCCCATCGATGAACTGTCGCGCTTTGCCCCTTCCTTAGGCTCCTACTGAATCAATTTTATCGTTATGAATATTACCACATGGGGAACTGTAATTGTTTCCACAGCTAGCCAAGTTGATTCAGTAACAACACAAATACGTACTTTGTCGCAGGAATTCAGGGCTACGCTGTTGCACAGGTCCAAACAAACGGGAATTCAGAATTTCGTACCTTTTTGACGGGACAGCCACTCCACGAAGTCGCTCCAGAATTTTTTGCGCAAGTGAGCAAAGCAAGATTGCAGCTATTTTTAACATATATTTAGGGGACACTTAGCGGCCCCTAAAGGTAGCTAAAGAAACCTGTTTAATCTCAAATAATTTGCGCTTGATGTCGCTAGACGAGGCCCGTCTCATTTTCCCAAATGTCTCATTTTAGCCCGCCTTACCATACAAGGCACGTGATAAAGGTTTATTTTGCAGGAAATAATTTATCAAGGTTCCCTACCATCGCTATGAGAATAACGTCAATCTTGGAAATAACGGCGACGCCCCATCGCGTGAGTCTCGATCTTATCGAACCGTTTTGTAAGTGGCTGGAATTATCTCACAGTCTTGGACTTCTGGTCGCAACTAGGTTTCTGTCACGACCAATATGTCGGGATTGTATTGTATCAGCAAGTGCTCTAGTTCAGTTGTTTTACTGACAAGGCTTCGCCCGTTGACATGATTCAGAGTGAAATCATCACTTTCGTTTCTGATTAGTCATTCAGGCTTGCCTTTGCTCTTTAGTTGTTTTTTTAGTTTGATTCTGCATGCTTTCACGTCATCCCACTAAAATTTTTCGTCCCTAATTATAATCTTATCGCACCCAAGCCACACCTTTGCACCCGCATCATTTTCTTGTTTAGCGCTGTATCAGAGTTTTTTCCGTTTCCGTAGTGTCCTTGCAAAAAAGTTGTCTGAAACTAACATACACGTATCCTTCAGTTTTTTAGCAGTTCTTGAATATCCGAATTTTTTCGTTGTAATCAAATAACCTTACTAAGACCGACCTTACTATATTCCCATTATTCCCTAGTCTGTGGATTCTTTCCACTCTGCTAACCTTCACATCAAGGCGTTCGTGAAATACTTCCTTCAGTACTTAGTTCTTGACGTCATCATTCCTATCATTGATCTGTTCCTCAATACGCAACATGATCAAACTATTTCGTCGGCAGCGGTCTTCTAGCTCTGCTGTTTTTTCTAGTTGGGACAGCTCGTTACTTTCTATACCTTGCAGCATTTCTTCAAGTTCCTTTAATCTTTCTTCGTGCATTTTTACCTGATCCATTGCAGGTTCGAAATCCGATATTTTACTATTCGTTGCGTCTATGCGATCTGAGAACGAAATCTGCGCGGCTCTGATTTCTCTGACGTCTTCCCTTATTACCTTCTGCCCTGTCCAATGTTCGCGCAACATAGATTCAACGCTGTCAGGCTCGGGGTTGAGATCAATATCACCGCCAAGCAATAACTTTAGTGCACAAAAGCAGTTGGAACCAATTTCTAGTAACAGATGTCGGCTCGGCACAACTACAAGAAACATTCGATCACTTCTGTTTGACAAAACATCACAAACCTGTAGAGAAAACAGGAATTTAGCGGCGCGCGACCTGATCCCCACAGTCTCGGCGAGCCCACTGAATAGGAATCGTTGAAGGTCGTCCTTTGTACGCCTCCCTGTCGACGTCACTGATGATCGAAAATCCAGAAGGGCACGGCGCATATGTAGCTGCAGGTCCGTGAGCGATAAAGACCCAGAATGTCTCCCTGTTCTTTAAAACTTGTCTCTATACCAGTGTCTGTCAGCAGAAAAAGCGTGATTGGGGAGTACCTGCCATTTACTTTTTAACCGGCTGCCACGTTTTTTTATATATAACTGTGCTCTTTATAGAAGACACATAATTTTTCCAAGACATTTTTTCGGCATTCCACTGATTATGTCGGGCTTTAGATTTTGTCTTTTTGAAAATTATAAGATGCGCGTGAGTAGGATACCTTACTAATACACCCAAGACTTTATTTTGTTGTTTTTTAGCTTCCCTACATAATCGCGTCAACCATACCTTGTGGTTCTGGCGCACCACTCTTGTTGATTGGGGAATAGATTGGTGTGTTGCACCGTTGATACACTTTGTGAGAATTTCATTGAGTTCATCTATGCTAAGTGTTTCTCAGAAACCGCTTTCTAAACTGGCCTTTTCTATAAACAGCGCCCAGTCAAGTAAATGGAGCTTCCGTCGTCGTGGTTTTTTTGGGATGACTGCAGGGGAGGACGTTAGGCTGATAAAAACTTGCAGGCGATCACAATCCAAAACAGTCCATTTAAAATCGCTAAATACAGACCGTAAACAAAATGAGAGGTCTAAAGGGCTAATTTTTCCAGACGCCCTGGAACAGTATGTGGCTTTTTCCATATTTAAAAGACATACCTTATTTGCAAGGGTACAATCTTCGAATATTGACCTCTAGCGTCACAGCTTTCACTTTCCCAAAGGGAGGAGTGAGCTTTAAAATCCAAAACTAACGAGTATGGTTCCGGAAGTTCACTGATCAATTCTTGTAGATTATGGACTGTTAATAGTGAATCTGGAGGCATGTATACAGAACAGATTGTTAGTATTTCGTAGCTGATGATGCTAGGTGCAACCGCCTCAAGTTTTGTTTTGAGTTTGATTTCTTTGCCAGGGGCGCCGCTTAGATCGACTATCATGAACGCGTCCCGTGAGTCGTTTCTCCTGCTCACTATCGCGTCTAAAAGTTTAATAATGTTTCAGGATACGCATATGTAGTGGACCAAAATTGGTTTTCTGAAGACAAAACTACGGGCAACATTGACCTTAGAATAAGTGTTATATCACTGTAATTCCTTAAATGTGCTCTAGAATTCCACTGAACTGAAAAAAGCCATGTTTATGATTTTGAGAGAGAATGAAATGGGGTGCACGTATGTGGTGGGCCCGTTATGAGGCGTCTGTCTTTTTTTCGCTCAAGAGAGTTGTTCCGATGCTTTAAAACGGGCGCACTGAACGTTACATCCGTCACGTCACTAGAGGAGCTGGAGGTCCGCGGGGACGCCGCTGGTGTGTGGGTTTCAGGCGTCCCCCGACAGGGGAAAGTCCTGCGGGATGCCGACCCATGGAACGGCGCTCCCTGCTTTGGAGATGGCGCTGCAGCCTTCGCTGTCCCTTCCTAGGGCGCCGATGCCCCTGCCATAGGCTCGGTACAAGTGGCCTCGGCAGGTGACGGAGTTCAGTGTGGTGCTACGCCCCTGCGCACTACATCAGCTTAGTTTGTTCTTGCTGTGAATGAGAAAGAGTGTTGTGAGAGTGCAAATCGCGTTCGGGCTTCCTTGAATGACACATTCTCGTTGGTAATTATAGCTATGACTTCTATTTCGCTTTCCAGGATGGACATGCCCGGGAATACGCCGGGCGGTCCATTTCGAAGGTTGCACAATAAGGTGTAGCTTAAACATTGTATGACGGATGTTACTTTAATGCACATTTCGCGTACATTTCGTGGCCGCGACCGCTCAGTGATACATGACCACATCTCTCGCACTTGAAGTGCCTGCTGGGATTTCGCATGTAGAGGCGCACGTGAAGTTTCACGCACCCACTTCTCTTGTTTCAGGAAGTGCACTGGTATTGAACGTCGGGATAAGGTGTTCGGTAGAGATATCCTTGTCATTTTTCCGGATCTTAAATCTGTGCACGTCGCTTATATTTTGGTCTTTGAGACCTTCCTGCAGTTCCTCCTGTGTCAAATGAAGAAAGTCACTCCCAGATATGAAACCGCGGGTTGTGTTCAGGGATCTATGGGCTGTGATGGAAGCAACGATTTCTCCTATTACCACAATGTTCGGAAGTTTTGGAAGTTCGGGAGTCCTTTACGTTTTTCTGGAGCTCGAGTACCAAATCACCTCAGGCCATTTCCTTTACTTTGTAACCTGGGCCCAAGGCATCCGTCAAGGTCTTTGAAACTACGAACAGGGATAAAACTCTAGCTGGTTTTTCATCTACTTTGCTGTATACTACATTTTATTTACGAAATGGTACCTTCTTTTTCTGAAAAAAATCTGCTACCTTGTTGCGCCCTCTCTTTTAAGGGCTATAATTTGTGGAGAAGCGGGAGCCATGAAATATGTGCATTGTTCGGCCGCGGTGCCAGTCGCCCATCATGGAGCCCAACGAGGGTATGGCACAGGAACTTGCTAGCAAGCCCTGCCCACGACAGCTGTACACGCTAACTGTAACCAAATATGACACAACTCAGGTACAGTCACACAAGGTTAACGCTCGCCGTCTAAGAAAAGCGGAACAACCGAGATGGGAATAGGAGACAAAACAGTTGTGAGAAAGAAGATAGGAAAGCAAAAGATAGAGGGCAAGATAGGAAAAGGCGACTGCCGTTTTTCCCCGGTCGGGTAGGGCGGAAGTGCCGTCTACAGGAAACTGGGGCCAATGTGGTGTCTTGCCTCCACCAAGGGGTCTTAAGGGTCCAAACGCTCGGCTTCGGCTCAACCAGCAAGAACCCATTTTTCCTGTTCACGGCGATGCTACGCACGGCTAGGTGCGGGTGCTCGGGTCCGTGGTGATCTACTGTTCACGATCATTCCCCTGCGTGGACGTCCCTGCGGATGCTCGGGAACCCTTGGTGTCGCCATTTACCAAAGTCTGCACGCTGCAAACGCCCCCCATTCGGGGCATTATTCAAACTAAAGCTACAACATTATCCATAATAAAGCTTTGACTCCATCTCTGCTGTTCACTGCGTGTAAACATCTTCCTTTTAGGAGCTTAACAGGGGCCGAGGTAGCGACAACGCTCAACAGCGTATAGGGGCGGGAATGACATCACAGAGCAAAGTATGGTCGGACACAAGCGCACTCCACAGCATATCCAGAGCATTGTGGATTAGGCGGTGCGCGCTCGCCAGTATTGTTTTTATTTCTATTTATCTTTCCATTGGGTATCGACAGCAAACTCATTCGAGTCTGTAGAGGTACAAATTATGACACTGAAGCTCCGCCTCAAAAGTATGACGTTACAGTGTTGCTTAATATTTTGAACTTCTTTGTTAATTAGTACCTATTTCTAATTGCACACGCTCTACAGCATTCATAAATACGCATACTAGGCCACTTCACATTTAGCAAGACATACCATGTCTCCCTTTAAAAAAATCACACCAAAGAGTCCCTATGGCCTATGTGTAGCCTCCCTGACCAATTATCCCAATTTTCTTTCCAGCGTATATAAACTACTTTGCATCCTTATATGTCGTAATGACCTTTAAGGCATGCTTTACCTTAAACTTCGAAATTTAACTTGTGTCGTAATGATTTTCGTTTTCTAGCTAAGCGATTGGCGTCAAAAACCTCATGACCAATCCTGAATTAGGGCGACAAACCGCATGGATTTTCTACAAACGTTTGCTCTAACGTGTTCGCATTAATATACTAGGGTGTTGCAGTGCGCACCACTTTTATTTAGACAACGCTCATAGGTGTCCGATTTTCTATTGTATGCACACATGCAAAATTTAAACAACAGACACTCAGGAAAACTGACCATCCCCAAAGGATAAGGCTTGGCGAAAGGACTCGATGCGAGTGCTATATGTAGGTAGAGCAAGCATCCTGTGCAAACATTGTGCAAAAATGAATTAGGGAGGGTTCCTCGGTAGCAGAACGTATGTGCCGAGAAAAACAACTTGAGGTCAAGAAAGTAATCTTATTTTTCGCGAGAGCGAAAATTAATCTCAGGGCGAAGTGCGGGCAGTAGCAGAGTCGAGAGAAGGCACATAATAAAAGAATAGGAAGAGTAACAAGAACATAGAAAAAAGTTTGATGCTTATAATTCCTTGTGCTACCCGGGAGCGTTCTTACCACAACAGCGCGTCAGCGCACGCCGCTACTTCATTGTGTCTGGTAAGCCTGAATAGTGCAGCGCTGCACTGTTCTACCGAAAAGCGTTATTTTAGACTGTTTGGGGCACGATACCCTTTAGTACATAGGTTGGAATTGAGTCCTATTCCAGGCAGAAACTTGCTAAGCTTCGCTGCCATGTAACAGAGTTTACAAGAAATACATTAGAAAGATTAGCTGCTTCTACTTGGTTGCGAACAAAATAAAAAACCATTGTTGCATCAAGACGTACAACACACAGGAAAATAGACTGCAAGGACACTTACTTAAAACTGCTTATTTAATGAGGTGAAAGCTCGCGTAATATACAACCTTTCGGAACTTTCGCGCACGTGTGCAAGGACAAGAAAGTACGACCAAAAGGCATTACAATAGAAGGCGTGAATGGAATTTCTTCACAGCCTCACAGAGATAAACAGATGTGCCGCTAACAGAATTTGAACCGGCATTTTTTACGTGAAAGCCTTGCAGAGTTTCTCGACATGTTTGTTTTCTGTCTAAGGCCAGAAGCCTCTGATTTTGGGCACTGCTATTGCTATGCGGGAAAAGGATTCTCTTTATTTCAAATGGCCTATTTTTAAAAATTAGGCGACGGCTTCTCTGAAACACCTGTCATATACAGGTTCTTTACGAAAAAAAGTAGAGTTTCGGGTAACTCACACAACTGTCCAAATATGCGTGCTTTTCCAGAAAAGAACGATCATGAAAGGCGCGCTCCACGTGGCAGAACAAGAAGAAATGGGGCTGCATTTGGTATCGACACAACATGGTTAGTTGGTTGGACCGTTGCAGTACATTGCGTTTTGCGGATTCAGTGCGTTCTGAAAGATCAAGCTACAACTGCACGCCGTGCACGAAGCAGATTCACCGGAAACGTACTTCGCTACTTGCTTAGTTGGGACATCTGTATTTGCATGCTCATTATTATATTATTCAAACACACTTTAGTACATGTCTCCAATATGCGTTTTCTAGACATCTGTGCAATCTCTATAGACGCTTCTTCGTTCACTTCCAAGAGTAGAACAGTCAATCCTGGCGGATTGAAAGCGTTCTCGTGGAAACGTCCCACAATTACCTTTCGTACTTTTATTAACTGAAGCCGTTTCAATATCATACCTGCGCCGTAACATGCCCTCCAAGAAAATTACGCCAGAAGCGGAGCTTTCGATCCAGAACTAGATACAGACGACACAGCACTGCTCCACTGCAGTTTGAGTAAACAAAGAAACGAAAGTAAAACCACAGAAGGCCTTCTCCTAGGAACCTCCTCTCTGTGTAAATTGAAAATTTCGCCCACGCGACTGTGTAACAGTGAAACAACACATATGCAATAAAACCAGTGATTGCGAGAAAGTGATTAGCGGAATGTTTGTGGCGAGACAAGCAACATGAGGTCCGGAACGTTATCTTTATTCAGCGCATGACCGAAAATTATTCTTGAACCGAGGTGCGGGCAGCTGCAGAGTCGAGAGAAGGCAGATAAAAGATAACAAGACTATTAACAAGTTAGAAAAAGGTTTGATTCTTACAATTCCTTTTGCTAAGCAGGAACGTTCTTTTCGCTACACTGCGTACGCGCACGCGATAGACACAATTCTAGGCTTAGAAGTGGCCATGGCATGATGGCGGCCATGACGCCAGCACAGAACCAGGAGGAAGACCGCGAAGCAGGAGAAGCCACGGGCTAAATTTAAGGCCGACACATGACAGCGAGATCTCAACAATTGTTCCTTCTAAGGCCAAGTCCGTCTTTGTGTAAGGTCGATTCCTCGACCCAGTAATAACCATACAGTGCCGTTCTGCGTGTGTTTGGGACACGTGTGCGGAGCTGAAGACAATGCACAGAGAACAGCATCTTTGAGCTGCTTGAAAAATGGAGGTCCGTCAAATACGTACATAGGGCGAGATTGGGCGACACTCTAGGCAACATGTTCATGTGCGTGGTTAATTTCTTCTTCACGCGCTAAATTGATGGCCGGTATGTTATAACCAAGAACGAGAAGAGAACTCACGGAAAGTAGAGATATGTGGTGTCGAAAACGTGACAAGATTTTCACACAAAGAAAGATTTCCCCGAAAGGCTTTCTAAAAGAATTCAGTCTGAGCTCCAATGTATATAGGCGGAACCAAACCGACAGAGACACGTCAGGAAAGAACACACTACTGGACAATCGCGCAACGCAAGAATAAAGCCCACTGATATCAGTGTCATTAAAAGAAACAATTGGGAAGGTAGAATAATCAGGCACACTCGCGCGCCCTCACTCCGTGACTACCAGTCACTGCTGACGGAGATGTTTCAGCCCCGTCTAGATATCGTTTCGAAAATTCTTTACAGCCACTTTCTTCATCATTTACGTGATTCAGCGAAAATAAAACAACGTGATTGTATACGTATTTATTTCATTCTTGTCTTCTGCCTCATACGCACTCTACGCGAGTACACTTCAAGCGGTACCCAGGCGCACAACGTGCCTTGCATTTGGCGAACGGTCGGCTTACGGTCCGTAAAGGAATTGAGAAGAGTGGTGTTAGTGAAACATGAAAACGAAATATTCTTCGAGCGAGTATATTTTTGCAGTGACCATTCGGAAAAAATACCACATTATTCCTAAAACGAGCGCGCGGGTTCTAAGCACTGAAACGATCACCCCATATCTGGGGCATCTGGGAGGACTCCAAATCTAATCCGTGAATTTAATATTTAAGCGGTGGAGAGCTCCAGGTGGTCGAAATTACTCTCTAGGCCTTCTCGCGGATACCGTTGAGGTACGTATGTATATCTGTGAGAAGAAAACGTTCTGAGCCGCTAATTTATTCCGGACTGCTTCATTATCTACAATACATGAAAAAACAAGCATAGAGATAGGAGACCACTGCTGCTCTACACCGTAAACCGAAAAAGAAGCCAAGAAAGGAGCTTCTGCTGTGACATTAAGAATATCCCGTATTAGGATCATACGCTAAATTCCGCCACTATAACGGAAATAAATTGAAGCACGCATGTGGAAGCGTCTCGTATCTAATCTACGCGTCTGAAACTGACCCGCACAGTTGCAAGTGAGCAGAGGTGTAAGCACCAAACCTCAATGATCAGACTTCACGAAGCAGTGGTGATCATTAGCATATTGCACACAATGCCTTTAATCGTCCCCTCGGTATCAGAGCTTGACTCTCCCGAAAATTCTTACAGAAAGAGCCTAACAAGAAGAGTCCTTGGAGTTCTGCAGGCAGCAGCGAACAATGAAATTCTTGCTAAGTCGCTATAAAAGTTTCTTAGCGTAATCGGTTCGCAAAGGTTACTATTTCCACTTGGCCGCCTGGAAGAGACGGTGCTGGTCAAACCCTTCTGCACCGACTTCGAAAGATATCTGAGCACCGAGCCTACTAGGCCATAATACTCTTAGTTGCTTGGGCCTAACGTCCGTCAACAAAGCAAGCTCTTGAAACAACTCTGTTCTTATGCGAGCAGCGCCTTTATGGTCTCGACTCTTGGAATGCCGCTAAGCGCAGTTCTTCTGTGGCGGTAACATGCTCTCTCGTGCTCAAACCTTTGAAACAGAATATGCCTGTCATCTCCAAATATTCACTGACGTTCTGTGGACAAGGCGAGAGGACCTAGCCCAGCATCTTTTAGCATTCCTTCTTTGCATACTGCCTGGTCTGTACGCCTTACTGATGTCGTGCCCTCCACATCGGCTGAGAGCGTTACACTTCAGTCGGCTTTACGCAAGACAGTGTATTCTCTGACTCAATCTGTTGTGATCCTGACGGAGTGAAAATTTGCCTTGAAGGGTTAGAATGTGGTCTCTTTAATGAAGCTTTGTCTCATAGCTCTCTGTGCATGGTGGATAATCTTCACAGCGAAGGCATCTGCATGCAACTGCAATGCATGCCTTCACAAATAGGCAACATAGGCACCGATCATATAGGCAACGAGGTGGTGGACCGCCTCGCCCATGGACCGCTGTCAGGCATTCCGTCCGTAAAATTGATCTGGAGATCCGTCAGTAAAATTGAAGCTTTCACCTCATGGAAGTTTACCAGTGAAATAGGTCTCTCGTTAATGTGTATCCAGGCGACGGACCACGGACCTGTTTTGGCCTGCGGACTAGCGGTCCCGTGAGGTTTCGCTTCCGGTCTACGAGGTCTGCGCATGGTCCGCGGGCCGGATAGCGCGAGAAATGCGAGGGCATTTTTTCTGGTGGATGACCACGGACTTTTTGCCTACTCGCACACATCAAGTCTGGCACCTACACCACACTGGTCTTTCCCAACTCAGTGCTCCCAGCAGTCGAGGCGACACCAGAAAAGTTCTTTAGTTCCACTGTTAATAAGTCAACGTGGCCGGACTACGCTACGTTTTACTTTTTAGCCTAAGTACAGTTTTATGGCGTGATCATAAGTGGCCATTCGGCGGCGAGAGCGAGCAAAATTAGTCGAAACGTTGGCGTTCACGACGTAGACAGATATGGTTAGAAAAGAACAACTGACGCTGTCTACGTGAAATGAGCGTATGCACTCTCATGTACGCTAAACGCCGGTATTTTTCAGCACGCTACGGCATTTCTCACATTTCCCACCTTAATTTCAGCGTATGCAAACACAGACGGAAGGATACGCTCAGCCTTGAGGCGCCATGTAGTTGTTAGGACGGGTAAACGTTCGCTCCGCCTAAGCCTGGAAGGGGCACAATCGTCGCTCTAAATAAAAAAAAAAGCTATTATTTCACTCATACGTCTTCTTGTAGGCGAGGTTAGATCAAACAAGAAATGGCTGCGCCATTTATTGCCAGTGAACGCAAAGAAAAACGCAGTAACAACAATGAATACAGTCCGAAGCGAGCGGTCCTGCTTGGAAGCGTGCTGCCATGTTTGTCGCCGCGGGAATGCTACCTCCTCCTCACCGCGGCGGAATTGTGTCCCGTACCGATCGAGCTTTCCGCTGTGTACTTCGGCGGAATCTCTGCCGCGGCCGCGGTTTCTGCTTGTTCTGGCCGCCGAATCCCGAAGTGTGAGACGAGCTTTGCTGCAGGCTGATCACCGAGGCTTGGCCAGCCTTGTTGTCTGCTCTTTTGGTCCGTCGTGTGGATGCTGTCGCCGGCCAGACCCGGCTGAGCCACGCGCGGTCGACCCCACGTGACTGGTCCGCAGGCCAGTCCGTGGCGCGCCGCCTGGATACACCTTAACGGCACCTGCAATTCAGCCCTGTCTGGTTTATAATAAATATTTGTCATTAAAAGCTAGTTCTTTGTGACAAAGCTACCCTTAGCGACATCTGACCATCTCGAATTTGTTCTTTGTGTCCATCAAAAACCCGCCAGGAAAATACTTACCAAATTGCCGGCAGAAGATTCAAGCTCAGCATATTTCCCCTACATTTCAGTGCACCTACCCTTCCGCTTTGTTTAAGTATTTTGGAAGCGTTTCACAACATTTTCTTCCCTCCTCGATATTGCGTAAAAGAAGTAAAATCATAAAACATGACTTGAGAACTCGACAGTGCAAAATAATATGAAGACGAATGGACTTAGTATTTACACACACAGACACATATCACACAGCAAGAACACCCAGCGTAAACCACGAACCAAAATCATATGAAGCCCTCATGTTCACAAAATTGTGAAAGAACACTACATGCTTCCATAACATGCCTGCGGACCAGTCATTATTCCGGAAACAACAAAGGCATCCTTTGCATACGATGATCAGCTTAACAATATGCACTCATTGTAGCCAGCCTAAGCCCACTGCTGGAAAAAGGACTTTTTTTTCATATACCTCCAATTATACCTCTCATGACGTAGTTGAGGCCGCCCTACTAGCCTAACTTTCTTGACGTCCACTTTCCAGAATTGCTGCCTCCTCCTACTGCGTTTGCATTCTTTTATTATCTAGTCCGTTACTCTTAACGACTATCGATTTTCTTACCGTGTTGTTTCATACGCTGCCTATGGCCATATTAAGGCTCGAGCTCGACTATACTATCAGAGCTCAATATTGTTTGCTGAATATCTCGAGTCTCTTCCTATCTCTTGACGTTACGCAAACTATTTTGCAATCTATAGCTGACTCTGCTCTCCTGAACTTAAGACCAAACATTAGCATCAGCCTCCACGTCCCTGCCTCTTAATTGAGAACTGGCCAGACAGAACTGTTGTGTACTTTGCACTTATGGGATTCTTGTAAGCTGCCATTCATGACCTTAGATCGCCCGCCAATTGCTCCCACACCCCATTGTCATAGCCCTGATAGGTACTTTCCTCACAGCGTATTCGGTTCGCTTCAAATTAAAGTCGCTGCAGCTAGTCTGGGCGCGCAAGCCTCATTTTGGCTTCAACTGAACTGTCGATGACCGTCACTGTAATTAGCCCTGCTACAATGAAACACCGGATGTACCGGTGCAGCTAAAGTCACTATTACTTCATGCTTGGCTTCAACAGACCGACGATGAACGGTACTCTAGTAAAACACCTTTTTGGGTTGAGTTTAGCCATTGCATTTAGGTTAATAACCCGAGCCAAACGAAGAGGCACACTGAAAACTGGGAGGAACAGAAGACAAGAGACTTGACTACCAACAGTTTATTTAACAGATCTGGACTCAAATATATAGAGGCCACCGAGTAACATGACCACCACCCAATCACCTTACAACTAAACAATCCGCCTTGAACAAAAATATACTGTGAGCACATTCACCTTCTTTCTTCCTTTACTATCTCACAGCTACCCTGTCTAATGCCTAGTGCAGAATGTTTTAGTAATAGCAAGTAATCATTAGAGTATCACCAATTAATACAAACAGCAAACAAAACAAAGAAAACCATAAATCTTCAACAATCCCAACCACTTCAAGCAGAACTGAATTTAATACTTTGAATGTAAACGAGTCTGCTTTCTATCAAGGCGTTCTGATTAAAATCTAGATGTCAAGAAGGCAACTACCATTCCTTAATGAGCCACGCGGGTCCAAGAAGCCCCAAAACTTGGCAGGACCTGAGATCGCAAGGCAGCGGCGCATCGCTTAAGCACTGCACGTCTGCGCCAGTAGTGGTAGGAGTACTCCCGGCGATCTAAGAATGTAAAGTCGAGAATTAGCAATTCAGCATATATATAAATATATATATATATATATATATATATATATATATATATATATATATATATATATATATATATATATATATATATATATATATATATATATATATATATATATATATATATATATTAACCCATTAAAGCTTTCGGGTCGTATCTTTAAGGTGGAGATAATGGGTTCCCTTCATTTATGTAGCTCCCATCGAATGTTTGTTGGTGGAGAGGAGACAGACCAACCTCACAACGCTCTCTCGTTTCGTTTAGGCAGGTTACTAAGGAGCCCTGCAGTTTATTAAAATATGTTCGCAAAAGTCGAATGCGGTTTCCGATATGCCTTGTTTGCTATAGCACAGCATACCGAATGATTTTGTGGGTTACTCCAATGCTTGCAATTTGTTCAACAATTTTTTTTCACATTCCTTCCGCGATGGACCAAATCTCTTCTTTTTCACAGGACTTCAAAGTGTTCATTTAGGCTATTGGTATAAGTATTTTTCAGAATTTTCTTTGCTTTAGATACTAATGTGTCGATCGACTTTAATTGAAGAATCGGTCGTATAGAAGTAACAAAAAACCTGTAAGTTGAGTTGTTCGCAAAGTTAACTCCATTTTCTGCACAAATTGTTATTTATTTCTCAAGGAGGAATAACTGCACACTTAAATGTGTAGCTTCCCTAGTTGTCGTCGTGTTATGTCGAATAGAATCAAGTTGGCGATCTCTCCAGTTTGTGAACATAAAGGGGTGGAACACTGTTCATTTCAAGCTATGTCATTTGATCAACACTGCGCAGTGAAAAACAAGACATGCCCACGAAGTTTTCGAGAACTATAGAGTCTGTAAGTCATAAAACTATAACATAGGGAATGGGAGTGATGAGTTCTGTCGACCCAACCAGATGGCCCTCAGTCAGCGCTGAACATCACCTCCTGGGCTCATGCTGTGTCCCGAACTTCTTCCGGATCACACCTCGCAAGATGGGTAGTCGATTTCTGCGAGACTAAAAACTTCTGAATTTCTTTGGCCGGTGGTTTTGCGGGGCACCTTAAAAATAAGGGTTCTATTGTGGCTCTCTAGACCCATTTTGATCTATCGAGCTCGATTGCTCTCTGGCATGCTGACATCACACCACCACCGCCTAGAAAGCCATTAGACTTAAAAGGCGCTCCAGCAAGCTTCAGCATTAGTTGACACGGCGGCAGAGCCGTGACAATGTGACAAAACGTACTCCTACCTGGGAATGTTGGTGATGTAAAGTACCTTTTTCTTCGTGGAAAGCCTTGTATAATAGTGCTGCATTATCCGCATAGCTTTTTGCATTATGTCTGTGACTGTGTCTGGATGGCACTCACTCAACTTGTCTGGAGACATTGAGTCCAATCCCAGCCCTCTTAGTGAAAAAAATGTTCTATGAACTGATTACCACCTAGAGAGAAATGTCCAAAATCTCTTAACTTTCGCAAAGCGAAACATCGGCTGAGGCATTTATTGGAATGCAAAGAAGGCTTCAGATAATTGAAAAAAATTGCAGAGCCTTCAATGAACACACAAAAGCATTGACGACTAAGAAAGTTCTGTTGAATACCGAGGCCTGACCATGAATTGTATTTCCAGGCAGCTTGAAAATTTAGAAAATTGACCCGGTCGCAGCAACCTCTTTATTTAAGGTGTAATAGACGAATTGCGTGAATCTGCAGAGACTTTGCTGAAGATGGTAGATGATAGATCAGGTGAAAAACTTGTTGAGAACTAAATTCCATAGAAAGAATTCATAGGCTACAAAAAAAATAACGTTAGGCAGGGACCGTCCTGTTACCCTGAAGTCAAATTATTTTAGAGATAAGAATAACATGCAGAACTGCCACAAAACTCCAAGATAGTCAAATGAAGATATCAGAAGTCCATTCCAAAAAAGATGTTGATATCTGCAAAATGGTGTGGAATTCATCAGATGCTGAAAGGATCAACGGGCCAGAGTTAAATTAGTTTTGGACAAGATTAAAATTTTCGACGCCTTCTAGGTTTGGGATGAAGCAGACGGTGAGAGATTGAAGTTTCATACCCCAACCGAAAGAGAATAAAAGTGATTCAATAATGCTCCCAATGCATGCTCAAAGGCGATGAACATATTCGCAGGAAGAAAAGTCAACAAAGCAGCCGCCAACTAATACATTACCTTGGAACAGGAAACACGCATATTAATAAGAAGTAAAACAAAAAATATAAAAAGTTAAAATAAAATAAAAAATAAGCTTGTTCAGGACGTACCGGATGAGGAGGTCACGCCGCCCGATAACAAAATAATAATAAGATTTTGGTTACAAAGAAGAGGTTTAGTGGCAATCTTGGTTATAAGCGATATATTATCACCTGTGTTAGATGTTCCATGTAATATAGAACCAGTATGAATAAAAATTCGACCAAAAAACCGCTCGGGCATCTGGAAAATCTATGTGGAGATTAATAAACTGCACTGATATCGCACAGCACACGGGCGCCTTACCGTTTTTCCTCCATTGGACATGTATTCAAAGCAGGATGACATATGGAAGCAACATCAGCGCTACTTGACACAGTGTTCATATATTCTGAACTGCTGCCAAAACATTGAACCTGTGAACTCTACAATAGTTTATCTGATCACAAGATGGTAATAATTGATTTCTATACGTTTCCAGATCATTACAACAATAAACTTAATTCGTTTGAAAACTTTTCAGCCATTTACATTTATGGTGTGTTGGAATGCCTCAAGGGCTCCTTTGTTATTTTATGTACCTTTCTGAAAGCGGTGAGACCGTTGACAAACCATTGCATTACATTTAAACATCGTGAAACACTCTATTAAGCACGTCACTCCCAACCTTTTCAGATGTACAAGGAGGAAGAATCCTTAGATCACAAGGCAAATCATACACATGAAACGGAAATTAAAACAAAAATGGAGGAATAAGAGTAAAAAGTATGTTCTTGGTGAGAGTAATGTCATTAGTGAAATGAGTAAGGAACTCAAGCATATTCTCTAGGTTGCTAAGGGCAAGTTCTGCAATGCAACAATGAAAGTTGATGCACCTGAGTAGTTGATGCACCTAGCAAACTTTAGAATTTTGATATTCCTGCGAAGACTCGAAGTAATGGAGATAAATATAACACAGAAGGAGCTGAAACAATAACTCGTTTTTTTATCTGTCTTTCCTTCTGACAAAGACTTGTCCCCAAATGTAGGAGGCTCCAGTTCAAGACAGAGACTTCAGAGAGCAAAGAGTTCTTAAATTCCTGCTTCAATTGTCTGCAAATAAAAGCCCAAGTCTTCACGGAATCCCCAACGAATTCCTGTTCATATATGCCAAGTGGATTGCCAAATACATCACAAATGTATTTTCAAATATCTATCACCACAGGTTATTTGCGGTCTCCGTCGAAATATGCCAAAAGTTATTCCGATTCATAATAGTGGTTGTAGAATTGTTGTCAACTTTTTCCGACAAATTTATATCCTTTTTACATGTTTTATGTCGCTTTAGCATATTGTATTTAGACACCTTATGGCGTACCTTGAAAGTAATAACATACTTTATCCTTCTCAACACGTGTTCCGAAAAAGACTTTCTACAATTACCCAGCTTATAGACCCCTTTCACAACCTCTACGAAGGAATAAATTGTCGTGGCTAAACTGATATACTATTCCTGGACTTTATAAAAGGGTTCCAAAGGTTGTCCCATCAAAAGTTGTTACTAAAAACAATGCTATATTCAGAAACTCAATAGCAAACTGGTTGTCTTCCTACCTCTCCTCCCATGAGCAGTTTGTATACATCGTCTTTTTCCCTGTGGTATAAGCTAGTGCGCGGAGAAGCTTTATGGACCCTATTTTAATTTTGGTTTTTATAATTGATATTTCGAAGTCTAGCACAGTTTCAATCAGAATATTCGCTGAATACTGCCTGTTATACCAAAGAATGGATACCCCATCTGATGAAGAACAACTGAAGGCTTATCTACAAGCAATAGAAAAGTTGTTCTCTAAGTGGAAATGGTGATAAACAAAGACTAATTCATATATATATATATATATATATATATATATATATATATATATATATATATATCTGTTGTTAAAAATATTAAATATAATATACAGTTAATCCATTGGAGGCAAACTAAATAACAGGATACAAACGCGCAAGTATCCCCGCTTAAACTTCTCTTCTGACCTGTACCGAGATAAGCACATAAGAAACGTATGATCCAAAGCGCTTGAAGCAATATGGGCACTAAGACGCAAAATCCGTAGTGCAACTCCCAATGCAAAAATACTCCCTTAAAACACCGTGGTGAAACCTGTAATTAAATATAGAAAATATTTTGGGATCCGCACACTGCGCCTAACAAAATAAAAAAATGATAAATGTTTAGAAACTTCCCGATTCAACTACAATATATATCGCCGAATAGACAGCGTATTGCCATTACCTGAGGGGCAGAATCGCACCCCTTGCCGCTGAAATCCTGCAAGATAGCTGAATCCGGGCTAGCAACTGCACAGAAAGACGTAATAAGGGTACCAGCTCATCAGGACATCCCAGGCAATGAGAACGTACATACCTCAGCCCGAGCATTTCTTTCCCGGGCACTCAGTACGGATGTCGTGGAAGCTCGTACACCCCCCCCCCCCCACAAGCTTACATCGACATGCCTCAGCCCTTAAGATTATACCGTCGCGTCTAACCTCCGAAGGCTAAGATACAAGACAAAGGGGAAGAACTATTGCTCCGAAAGCTGCAGACTAGCACTTAAAGCTTCCCACAAAGACTACACGCAATAGATCCACAGTCATTTGATTCAATATGCAAATTCTACAGGAAGAAGGCGGACCTGTTCCACAGAGTACGTTCCTGCCAACCAAATCAGGTGGTCACTGTTAACAACCAGCCAACGCAGGACGGGTAAAAGGCAGCTCTGACCAACCCGAACGAAACGAGTGGAAAAGAACTCATGGAAAGAACCCACACAGCAGCGTACGCCAATGGGGTTCGGGACCGAGTGTTATAACTGCCACTACAACCTCCTAAACATTTTCATTTAAAACATTTTCACCACCACCGTGAGGAAGGCTTTTTTCCTCGAGCTTTTAAAGTATGCATAATGCTGCCTGATTCGATTGCAAACAACAGGCATTACCAGCCGCGGTGGCTCAGTGGTTAGGGCGCTTGGCTACTAATCCATAGTGTCCGGGTTCCAGACAGACACCGGCGGCCGCCGTTCGATGGAGGCGAAACGCAAAGAGGCCCGTGTGCTGTACAATGACAGTACGTGTTGCAGATCCTCAGCTGGCCGAAATTATACCGGAGCTGTCGATTACAGTGCCTCTTTCTTTCTTCTTCTCTGTCTCTCGTTTATACCTTCCCTTAAGTCGGTGTTCAGGCGTCCACCGAGGTATGTGAAAAGTAACTGCGTCATTTCGTTTCTTCAAGAACAATATCAGTTTTTTATAAACTAATCGCGCGCCGCAAGGGTGCATCAAAGCAAGCACTGGCGGAGTCAAAAGGCAGCGTGTTTGCAGTCGGCGCCAGGTAACTTCCTGCGCTTTTGTTAACGATTTGTGGGGAAGCGGATGTGCCCGCCTCATCAGCCTAAAGTGGTGTGTTAAGTCATGAAATGAAATCAACCCGTCCCTCGTGAAATTCTGGTCGGAAGGCGCACTCACTGTCTGGTCGACAAAACATCGGGCTTGCGCAAGAGTCGCCTCACTCCCGGGATTAGACGAATCGGCCGGGACCCACATCAATTCAACTTCTCTAATCAGATGGGGGCAATTTGAAGGATGCGAAGTGAGCTATATGTGATACGGCCCCTCTCCAAAATGCGAATGGCTCTTTGTTTTGTATTCGCTGAATATAATACCAGCACGCGCGTTCGCTATAGCTAATGCTATTGTCTATTTTTCCAACATCTCGGAGGAGATGGTTTCTATCAAAGCGGCCGCCAACTGGGCGCCGTTTCCGGTCACCGCGACCAGTGCAAAGCTTTTTTCGAGGTTTCGCGGTATTCCGCTGCGTCCACGCAGGCCACATTTTCGTGTCGGCCGTATTGGGTGTGTAGGTCGCGAGCCCTCCTGTGTGCTTGTTTTCGTGGTGCGCAGGGAGCATGTTCTTGCGTAGGGATTTAATCAAAAGAGCTTTCCTGGTGTGTGTGGGTACCTACGTTTTCATAACCCTCTCTTGGAGCTGTTCGGAAATTTTAGAGTATATAGGACGGCCCTTCCCGCGCTCGAACGAGGGAGTCGTCTTGGCTGTGAAGCGAGTTCCCCTTCTGACAGCTCCAAGAGTGGGTTGTGCACCCTAAGGGCAAGCAATCTTTCTGCGGACGTACTGTGAGCAAGCCAAAGTGCCGCCTTCTAGGCCTACATGATTGCAGCTTCGACCTTGTGTTTTTCTGCGAACTACAGTTGCAGGTAAGGAAGGGAATAGACAATCCTGCTCAGCACGAAAGCCTGCACAAGTAAGACAAAAACGCTAAGGCGCCCGTGTCCTGTGCGATGTCAGTGCACGTTAAAGATCCCCAGGTGGTAAAAATTATTCGGGAGCCCTCCACTAGGGCACCTCCTTCTTCCTTTCTTCTTTCACTCTCTTCCTTACCCCTTCCCTTACGGCGCGGTTCATGTGTCCAGCGATATATGAGACAGATACTGCGCCATTTCCTTTCCCCAAAAACCAAATATTATTATTAAGACATAAATCTTTCTCTTTCATGCCTCGTCTTTTGCTGGAGATCCGCCTGATTATTCGCACAGTTTGGTTGACCGTGGCCGTGAGTCGGTTGATTGTTTAGATGTTTCTTCGGTTGTTCTGTATGTACATGCGCAGTATGCGTATGGTTCGAACATCCTCGCCAGATGTCTTTACACATATACATTCAGAGGGGTAGGGGGGGTCAGGATTGAATTCCTACCGCGTGGCCTGACAAACGAACGAGTGGTTTCGATTTCAAGTGCGAACACTCAAGGCCCGCTCCCGGCGCGTTAGTTTCAATTTTCAATTATGTCAACTGCCTGCTGCCGGGAATCCTCTATTTGGCCGTCATTTGCAGTGGTTATCCACGCTGGGCCTAAGGCTTCGCGGCGTTGCGGGGTCTCCCCATGGAGGCCACAGACACCGTGAACGAGCGAAGGCCTGTGTTTGGCGGTGACAATCAGCAACGCAGGGCAGGCCGCTCTCGCTCACGATCACGGAGACGAACGCCGTCCAGAGGAAGGTCGTCCAGCACCATTCGGCGACTGCAGGCCGAGATCGCTGATCTGCGGGACACGGTGAGGTGCCTGACGGCGGCGCTCATCACCACATTGGAGAACCTTGAGTCCGTCATCGGGACCTTGGACGTGTCGCCGGCGGACCCACGCGTTCTAGCCTTGCGGGACGCCATGGCGCTCGCTCACCAGACGCAGAACTCCATGGCGGCTCCCTCCCCGCCATTTCTGGCCACCCCTGCGCTTCCTGCCGCCATTGCTGCTCCTGGGGAACCGGCTGTGCTGCCCTCTCCCCCTGATGCTGCTGCTGCGGGCTCACCGCGGACACCTGCAGCCGAGGAGAGCATGTGCACCCCAATGGACGAGTCTGCTCTCCGGAAACGGCGACGCTCAACGGGGTCCGAGGAGGAGAGGGACTCGGAAACCAAAAGGGACTACGCGGTGGCCAAGCGGGAAGCTCGAAGGCCCCCCACCGTCACTGCTCCCTCTCCCTCTACACTCGAAGGAGCAGGGCCTTCCCAGCAGGAGCCCCATGGAGCCCACCTCCAGCCTGCTGTTGATGCTGCTGCTGGTGCGACCTCACCAAATCCCGCCGCACGAGACCAAGCTGCGGCTGGGGCTTCGTCTGCTGGCACCGAGCGCGCCCAACTCCGCGGCGCGCCGCAGCAATGCCCCGCAGGCAGCGGCGACGCTGATGCTGGGGCCAGCCGGGTCCCGTGGAGCATTATCACTACCAAGGCGCAGCGGCGTCGGAGAGCTGCCCTGGAGCGAGCCGCGGCTGCAGTGGAGGTCCCGTCCAGCCTTGTGGGGACGGTGCTGTTTCGGCCGGCGAACCGGGGCACCGCCTTCACCAGGGAACAGGGCTGGGAGTTGGCCGAGGAGATCGGATCCCGCCCGGGCGTCCTCGCCGTCCGGGTAAACATGCGGCGAAATGTGGTGGCAGTGGACGCGGGGAGCAGCGATGCTCTCAAGGCCCTGCTAGCCACGGCCGTCATCCGCGGCGTGCCGGTCTGCGCCAAGGAGCCTCCTCCTCGGAATCAAAGCTCCGGCCTGGTCTTCGGTGTGGACGGGCGCAGGACGGCGGAGGAGCTGCTAGCGGCGGCGGAGTCAACGGTACCGATGGTGTCGGCGTCTCTGTCGGGCAGCACACTCGCTCTCCGTTTTGCGGCGCCGACACCCCCGGCGTTCATCACCATATTCAAGCGCAGGCTCGCGGTCCGCCCCTGCCGTCCCCGGCCGCTCCAGTGTGCCAAGTGCGCCAGCCTGGGGCATGCCACTGAGGTGTGTCGTGCTCCTGCCCGATGCACGCGCTGCGGCGGGCCACACGAGCCTGGTACCTGCGCGAGCAAGCCCCGCTGCATTAACTGCGGGGGGCGGCACGCAGCCATTGACCCAGCGTGCCCACACTGGCAGCGAGAGCGTCACGTGGCCACTTTAATGGCCACATCCATGGCCCCGATGTCCAGGCGGGTTGTCCGAGCCGTCGTCCAGGCTGAGACAGCGGCCCCAGCCCAGCAACATCAGCAGACGCCGCGCGCTCTTTCTTATGCGCAGGTCGTCAGGGGTGCACCCCAGCAGCAGCAGCAGCAGACACAGAAGCAACGCCAGCGCCGGCAGCGGCAGCGGCGATCCGGTTGCCCGGCGTCCCGTACAGCGCGGCGGCCCGAGCCTGCGGCCGCTTCTCACGGCCAGCCCCCTGACGCACGGGACGCGGAGATCGCGCGCCTAAAGATGGCGTTGCGCGCCCTCAGCGCACTTTTCCCGGAGGGCACCGATGGACACCGGGCTTGCTTAGAAGCAGCGGGTGCTCCCGCACAGATAAGCCAGCATGATGGCTAGCCGCCGCACTCCCTCCCGCATACCATCCATCCTGCAGTGGAACGTGCGCTCACTTGCGGCGCGGTACGCCGAAATGCGAGTTCGCATCGCACAGGATTCGCCGGAAGTTATCGCGCTGCAGGAGACGTACGTACGTTCACATGACGGGGAGCCCCAGATGCGGCTACCTGGCTATATTGGCTACCACTCAGCCACCACGTGCGAGGAACCCACCTGTGCTGCAGTGCCCTGTTGTGTCACATCTCATCGCCCCGGGAAATCAAGGTGCGCGATATACGTGCGGCAGGACGTCCAGCACACCCTCGTCGGCTCGGCGGCGGCGACATCTGATGCCCAGGAGTGCGTGGTGGTGACAGTGCGCGTCGGTGGTGTTGACACGTCGGTGGCCAGTGTTTATGTGCGTCCAGCTGTCGCGTGGAACGCGCTGTGTTTTCGTGCTGTGTCTTCGTGCTGTGCCCCGCGCCAAATCATCTGTGGTGATTTTAACGCCCACCATAGTGCGTGGGGCAGTGCGCGCCACTCTGCGCGGGGAGACGACCTGCACGACGCAGCAACGCAGCTGGGACTCACCCCCTTGAACACCGGCGAGCCCACCTTTCGACGACGCGGAACAACCGGCTCCTGCATCGACGTTGCCTTCGCATCCAGAGGCATCGAGGCGACATGGCGCCGATCACCATCTCTCTGGGGCTCGGATCATTACCTCATCCTAATTGAACCCACTGCGATGGAGGCGCGCCCCAAACGTGCCTACTCCATTACCAACTGGAGTGCGTTCAGGCGGGCGGTCGACGAGGCGGCGGCCACTGGCGCAGATTTCTTTTCAAGTCTAGTCCGAAGCGCTCTCGCAGCCACCCAACGAGCAGAGGTAAGGGCAGGGCAGCCCACACCTGATATGAAGCTGCTCAATCTGCGCGAGAAGAGAGATCGCGCAGAGCGACGGGCGCGACGGACTGACAGAGCCGCCGACTGGACTGTCTACAACCGCTTGGACGCAGCAGCGCGCCGCCACGCCAACAAGCTATACCGCCGGCAGTGGGCTTCACTATGTCAAAGGATGGAGGAAGATGTCAGCTCGCGGAGGCTGTTTGACACCCTGCGGCGCATCACCGAACCACAGGCAAACCGTCAACCGCTGGCCGCCCTCACAATTTCCAGCGGGCTCAGCTTTGTAGAATTGGCAGAGCGGTTTGCCGATCGGTTCGCGCCGCCCAGCCCCGCAAACGCCGCTAACATAGCTGCTCCTGAGAGCCCCAGAAGCGACGCCAGTCCCTCGCCCGTCGCCTCGGAAGGTCCATGTGATGCGCCGTTCACCGCGGCGGAATTGAACAATGCGCTGCAGCGCTGCCGCCGCCGCTCGGCGCCCGGACCGGACGGGGTGACATACCAAATGCTGCGAAACCTGGATGCGCAGCAACGACAGATCCTCCTGCAGCAGATCAACCTGGTGTGGGAACGCGGGGAGCTTCCGGAGGATTGGCGAACCGCGGTCGTTTGTCCCATCCGAAAGGCAGGGCGCCCACCTACGGAGCTGAGCGGATACCGGCCAGTGGCATTAACATCGGCGGCAGGTAAGCTCATGGAGCATATGGCGTTGCAGCGTCTGAACGAGCGGGCTGCGGAGGCTGATTTGTTTGACGAGCGGCAGACGGGTTTCCGTGGGATGCGGTGCACGGCTGATTCTATATCGGACGTTGTTACAGCGCTGGAGCATGCCAGGGCAGCAGGCCAGGTTGCGCTGCTGCTGCTGCTGGACGTCTCGGGCGCTTTTGACAACGTTCACCGCGCACCAATTCTCGCGGTGCTTGAGGGGGCCGGTGTGAGCGGGCGCCTTTTGCGATACGTTCATGGCTTCCTGAGCGGGCGCACCATGCGCGTACGAGTAGGGGGTAAGCTCTCCAAGCCTCGCCCGGTCGACATGGGCGTGCCGCAGTGCTCTGTCCTATCACCATTTCTGTTTAATGTGGCCATGTCGGTGGTGCCGGCCTCCCTCCCCACGAGCGGGCGACACCATGTGTACATGTCCATATATGCAGACGACATAGCTCTGTGGTGCCGGGGACCACCGGGCGAGGCGTTCCGCGTGCGGGGGTGCCTTCAGGAAGCCCTGACCGCAATCGATGCCAGATTGCGCGGCGTTGGTCTGTCACTGAGCGCGGACAAATCGGTGGCCATGGCCTGCGTTTCGCGCTCGCGCGCGCACCTTGCGCCATTGTCACTGGACGAGACTCCAATTCCTTGGCGTAAATCGGTGCGGTACCTTGGCCTGGACATCGACTGGCGCCTTTCCTTCCGCCCCGCGGCGACCAAGGCCTGTCTGCAGATGAAGAGGATCACCGCCGCCGTGCACAAGCTCACCGCTCGAGGCCAGGGCATCTCCCAGCAAGCCGCGCTGCGTCTATACAATGCCGCAGCTTTGGGGGCGGTGCTCTATGCGCTGCCGCTCGTCACGGTGCGCAAGACGTGCTGGAAGAAGCTCGAGCTTCAGCACCGCAAGTCCCTGCGCGTGTGCCTAGGCCTGCCCAAAAACTCGCAGTGCGCCGCAACGTTGGCCGAGGCAGGAGCATGGCCCCTTGAGCTCCAAGCAGCGCGCAGGGCACTGAATCACATCGACCGGCTTCACCGCGCACCGGACGGCGGCTCGCTGCTGCAGCGTATGCGCTCGCACCCGCGCTCACGAATGGGCGCGGCGCTGCTCGAGTATGAGCAATTGACCCAAGGCCCACCCCCCTACGGCTCCTGCGCGCCCTGGCCTGCTGCCTCGGAGGTACAGCGAGAGATCGTCGGCATCGCGGGAAAGCGGAGCACACCCCTCTGCGCTGTGCAGCAGCTGGCCAGAGCCGTCATACACGAGGAGCTCCAGGACCATCTCCTCGTGTACACCGACGGCTCAGTGGCCCGCGACAGCTGCTCCCTTGCTGCGGCGGCCACCATCCCCGCCCTGCGACTGCACAGCCAGCAACACGCAACCTTCCTGGGCTCCTCCACCACGGCGGAGTTGATGGGGATCCGGCTCGGGCTGGACCTGCTGCTCACCCTCGGCCCTCCGCCGCCCAGGAGTGCTCTGCTGTGCGACTCCCGCGCCGCCCTCAGCCGCCTGCAATCTAACGGCCGCGGTACCCCACTAGTGCGGGAAATTCGCTCGCGCATCGAGCGCCTCGCGCAGAGAGGTTGTGCCGTGCGTGCACAGTGGGTGCCCGGTCACTGCGGCATCGCCGGCAACGAAGAAGCTGGCGACCTCGCGACCGCTGCACACCAACTACCTGCCAGCGATCTGCCCCTTGCGCTGGAGGACGTGCGTGCGGCCATTCACGACCATCTCCGAAAGCAGCACCCCGACCCACGCATCGCGGGAGGTGAGCGCATCGACAGTGTCACCGGCTGTCGCGCACTTACACGGTCGCAACGTGCAATGATCCTCCGCGCGCGCATTGGCTGCGTGTGGCCCGGGGAACGACGGGTGCGGCACGGAATCGCGATGAGTGATGTGTGTGACGGATGCGGTGCAGTGGAAACACTAGAACATCTGCTCCTTCGCTGCTCCGCGTTCGCCGATGCTCGTCGCGATATGCTCGCGGCCTATAGGGCGCAGGGCATACTACCAGACTCCATCAAGACGTTATTGTGGCCGCAGGGCAGTGCGCGCACTCGTGAGCGAACTTTGGTGAGCCTCTGTGCATTCCTCGAACACACGGGCTTGACGTCCCGTCTGTTCTCCGTCAGGTAGTTACACGCAGTGACCGAACGCTCCGCGAGTTCTACCTTGAACGATTAATAACTGGACGCCCCACTCCAGTTGTAACCTACACAGTGCTGTGCGCGTGTGTGATTTAATTCCTCTAAACTGAACTTATCACGCGCACAACCTGGACACATTACTTATTGTGTAAATAGTTTGTACATATTACTTCTCCCCCTGTCCTCTATTCCTGTCCCCTCACCTCTTTCATTTCATTTCTCCATTCTGCCTGCTGTCCTTTATTTCCGCTGCCCCAGCTCAGGTGCTTCAGTATCGATGGCAGATGCCGGGGCTAGCAAAAATCTTTTCCTTCCTTTTTACTATTTTTTTTAATAAAACCACTACCACCACCGCCTACCGTTATCATGCGGCCATGCGATGCAAACAGCAAGCCGAGCCTCGCAATTTCAGGGAATGACTAACGTGTGGTGTCAAGTGTACGTTGAAGATCCCAGGTGGCCGAAATTAATTCGGAGCCCTCCACTACGTCTCCTATTTCTTCCTTCCTTTTTCTACTCCCGTCTCTATCCCTTCCGTTAAGGCGCGGCTCAAGTGTCCGCCGATATGTGACAGATCCTGCGACCATTCCTTTGTCTAAACAACCAATTTTCATTTTCATTCGCCGAAACCATCCCCCATTGAATAACTTCAATGCTGCGCCAATATTGCCGACTACATTCGCACCAAAAATTTGAGCAGCCGTTCGTCGTACAACTGTGCCGTTTGCTTCATACCATTTTTAAAGCGAAATCTTTACTGGCCGCAGGTTGAACACTTTCGCGTGATCCTGGAGAACCGTGCTGAGTATGCGCAAGGAGCTGTGTCGACACACGGCGTGTTTCTCTCTCTCGCTCCCTAGTCGCAACTGCGCATGCGCCACTAGTAGCGCCGAGCCACAGGTGCTCCGCTAGCTAGGGTGCCTCCCCGCCGCGGTGGCTCAGTGGTTAGGGCGCTCGATTACTGATCCGGAGTTCCCGGGTTCGAACCCGACCGCGGCGGCTGCGTTTTTATGGAGGCAAAACGCTAAGGCCCCCGTGTGCTGTGCGATGTCAGTGCACGTTAAAGATCCCCAGGTGGTCGAAATTATTCCGGAGCCCTTCACTACGGACCTATTTGTTCCTCTCTTCTTTCACTCCCTCCTTTATCCTTTCCCTTACGGCGCGGTTCAGGTGTCCAACGATATGAGACAGATACTGCGCCATTTCCTTTTCACCAAAAACCAATTATTATTATTATTTTATTAGGGCGCCTCTATGCCAGCGGCGCCGGCGTGGAGACATCTTCAGCGCCGCCGCCATATTGAATCATACGGGATCAGCGGCGCTAGCGTTTGTAACGGCGCCGTTCATGCTCTCGGCGCGCCTCAAAGTGCTTTAACTTGAACGGCCTTTTGCAGCGAGAGCTACACTGGGCTACCAGTCGTGCATTTTGCGGTACATGGGAGAGGCCAGTTGTGTTTCAATATGGCGGGGTCGCTTAAGTTGTCTCGACCCGTGGACACACTGGCATCGAGGCACCCTAGTGTTCTAGCGTTGCGCTGCGCCGTGCCTTTCCTAAAAATGAAACTTTCAATTTTCAGTTGTTTTTTTCTTCTTTCCCTCCCTCCTTTATCCCTTCCTTTACGGCGCGGTTCGGGTGTCCACCGACACATGTGAAATTCTTACTGTGCTTTGGGAACTCGCCGCGCCATCTTGCATAGCGTCAGACCACGCGGCTCGCCGCCGACGCTGTTTGGTATAACGCCACACAGCGTTCCTCGTCGTTGTGTTCGCGTTCGCCTCCGCTCGCTTCACCAGCTCCTCCGCATGCCTCATAACATGCCGGAGGATAGCAAAGGAGAGCTCGCATGCGCCGCAACCACAGCTCTGTCGTCTTCAACGCGAGAGCAACATAGCTAGACAACCAGACTATCCTGCACTTGCAATCAAGGTCAACCAAGGCTAACAACGCTATTTTTTTGCTTTCGCTACGTACATACTGACATAGCCGACAAAAGCCGATGCAAATTTTCTCTCTCTCTCTCGCTGCCTAGTCGCTACTGCGCATGAGCCACTATCAGCACCCAGCCACAGGTGTTCCGCAGCTGCTCCGCGCCTTTCCTCAAAATACAACTTTCAATTTTCAGTCTTCTCATTCCTCTTTTGCCCCGCCGCGGTGGCTCAGTGGTTAGGGCGCTCGACTACTGATCCGGAGTTTCCGGGTTCGAACCCGACCGCGGCGGCTGCGTTTTTATGGAGGAAAAACGCTAAGGCGCCCGTGTGCTGTGCGATGTCAGTGCACGTTAAAGATCCCCAGGTGGTCGAAATTATTCCGGAGCCCTCCACTACGGACCTATTTGTTCCTCTCTTCTTTCACTCCCTCCTTTATCCCTTCCCTTACGGCGTGGTACAGGTGTCCAACGATATATGGGACAGATACTGCGCCATTTCCTTTGCACCAAAAACCAATTATTATTATTATTATTCCTCTTTCCCTTCATCCTTTATTCCTTTCTTTACGGCGAGGTTTGGGTCTCCGTCGAGATATGTGAGACGGCCAGTGTGCCATTTCATTTTCCCCAAAATCAATCAAGACAAGCGAGCCGACGGCGTTCATAGAGTTCATTGTCGTTGACAACATTGAAAAGCCCATTCATTTTCACGAAAGGAAAGGCACACAACCGCCTCCGTGGGTCAGTGGCGATCCCAATCTCGCTTTCGCTTTGTATATGCTGTATTAGCTGGGCTAATCGACATTAATTTGTTTTTTGCATATAGCCTACATGCGCTAGTCATATTTTGGGCTAGCTTGCGGCAGGGATTTAAACCGACGACTTCTGAACATTTGATTGCATGCCTTCCCTTATGGCCACTTGTATCTTTGGAGATACTCCGCAGTTACTGCTCTCTTTTTGTTCCTAGAAATCGGTTTCGAAGTTGCGACGCAACCGCTCGCAACACACTGTTGAGGGTGGCGTCATACAGTTTCTCAGTTCTCATAGCTTGTGATTCTCGCCCTGGTGTCAAACTAGCAAGCTTTCACCCCCTTTAATTCGTCCTGTACTTTCTGTCTCGAGCCTGCCCTTCCTGCGCTTCATCTCCATTCTCATTGCACGGCGGATTGTCCCCCGTGAGGCCATCAGAACTTTAAGACCTGGAGGTCCGGACTGGAAGAATCCTTGGCTTTCCGAAGGCCAGGTCGTGCAGACCATCGCTATCGACCGGGCAGTCAGCGTTAAGGACAGGTGGAACAAAAGCTTGAGCTCGGTGGGGCCGTTTATTAAGTTTTTCGAGATGATAATGATGGAGAGCAGCTTGCGAGTGGTATTTGAAACGTGTGTCGGAGTGCTTTACTCGGATCCTAGTGGATTCAGCACAATGACACGTAAACATCCTTAAGTGCTATCTAAATATTTGATGACACATTCCGGTAGTTTCCTTATACTATTCAGTGTTCCCCGATGAAGCTCTCACCGCAATTTTTGTGACTATAAAAATGGCAACGTACTGCCCACAACTGTTGTTTTTTTAGACGCCCATCAAAAAAGGGGCACATATCCTTCTATAAAACCGGAAACAGCAATTCCCTCAGACCTGCCCATGGAGCCACTCTCTCCTATACTATGCGAGTCAGGCCATTCCTCAGAACGCTTGAAAGGGCTTGGTTATTTCAAGTATACATGTCATTTTTTGCGAAAAATTACTAACGCTTCGGCACATGGTGCACAACATATTTATGCATTCCGTGGCTTTCGATAAGTTTAAAGTTAATGTTTATGTTTCAGTGAGCATTTTTGCAAAATGTTCGAAATGTTGAAGCTCAACGCAAATCATTTCAAACCTACCTCGCTGTGAAAAGGGCAAAGCTGCTTCATCTGCTGTGCGACTCCGGCTTCCCCCTGTCCTCTATTCCTGTCCCCTCACCTCTTTCATTTCATTTCTCCATTCTGCCTGCTGTCCTTTATTTCCGCTGCCCCAGCTCAGGTGCTTCAGTATCGATGGCAGATGCCGGGGCTAGCAAAAATCTTTTCCTTCCTTTTTAGGAGAACCGGCTCGGACGTGGCGTGGATAGGACGCTCGCACGAACGCTCCTCGCTTCACCCATGCCCACCGCTGAATTCAGCGACGGTCAACACCGCTCTTGCCTGGATTTCGTCTTTGAAGCTCGGATAACGCCGTCGGACGCATCGGCAAGTCCCTTTTTGCCTGTTTCTGCGGACTTTTCTGCATTTTGGCTCTCGCTGGTACGCACGGCCCGCTAGGCCCACGCCAGGCCTAGCGACCCCGCTCTGACGGGGCTGTGCCGCATTATCTGAGTGGGATCTTCTTCCAACATTGGACATGGAAGTCACCGTGGAGGGGACTGACATTAGCCCCGAAGAAGTTTCGCACCAATATGGTTGGTTCACCGTCGGTGAATCGAAACGCTCCGGTCACGAACGCCAAAAGAATAACCCCGCGGCACACAATGGAACCGATCGCGCCCTGGGACAGGGCAGCATGAGGCACTCTGCCGACTCCTCTGCGAAAAAGCTTGGCCGACGACTTGCTCGACATTTGGTGGCGTCGAACCTACCTCGCCTACCCAAGGGCCTAACCAAGGTGATATTCCGGCCATCGGGCGGCCTCCGTATACTCGAGAGCTGTGGCCAACTCGGCATCTTTCAACTCATCCGGGACGCCGCGGGCGTCACCTTGGCAGAATCATCTGAAGACTGCATGCTACTCAACTTCAAGCAACACACCATACTGGTGGCCACCCATTCTGCGGTACGAGTGGAACGCTACTTAAACATCAAGGAGCTCATCTACGGCGCGAACAAGATCGCCATCACCTCGTATGTCGCCACGCCGGATGGCAGTGGTAAAGGAGTGATCCAAGGCGTTCCGAAACATCTATAGGACGCTGACATCCTTGCGAACCTTCAGCATTCAAGGAATACTCCAATATGTGGAGTCCGGCGCATGGGTGCGCAGTCGCAGACGGTCCTCATTCTCTTCAACGGTGAGCGAGTTCCCCGTTGGATCAGCTTCGGTGGTGGCATGATTCGCTGCTGCCTCTACAAAATAAATACGAAGTGTGTTCTTTGTGCGGACAACTCGGACATGGCAGAGACGTTTGCCCGGACCCGAAAAACGCTCGCTGCCGTGGATGCGGCGTGGCCAATCCTCCTGAGACACATAGCTGCGAGCCTGAGTGTGCCTTGTGCGGTAAGGGCCGTGAACTGGGCAGCAACAAATGCCGCGAAATCTACCGCACTCCATACATTGTCAGCAAACGCCGCTGGGAACAGGAACGCCAACATCTGACCCAGCATAGCCAAGAGTCGCCGCAGTCTAAAGAGCGACGCAGCCGCTCCAAAAGCAGGGGACGAACAAATCGATCCAGCTCCTTTCTACGGCTGGAACCGAGACCGGTCGGCCTCCAAATCCAGGACTCCTTCACACCAGCCACGGAACCCCGGTTTGAACCAGGACGCCGTCGGCACGCAAAAGGTAGGCTGGGCAGATAAAGCCTCCCAGAAATCTAACTCCAACCACTCTGAGCTAGCAGACCTGAAAGTGCTGGTAGGGAAATTACTTCGTGAGGTCGAGGACCTAAAGAAAGAAAATGCCGCTCTAAAACAGCAACAAATGCAGGCTGAGTCACCGCCTACGACTGATGGCGCCAATAACCCTACCCCCTCAACCTCCGCCGGAGCGGACATGCATGCTGAATCAACGCGGGCACCCCCGCCTAAGCGAAAAGCAGGCGATTCCCTGTCCGAAGGCCAAACACTAGCCGACACCATTCACAAAATTGAAGACGCGCAAACGCAGACTAACAGCACCCTCATTCAAGTGCAGATTACAATGACTTCCATCATGGAAAAATTATGCAGACACCGGCAGGAATTAATTAATTTAGGCAGCTGGCAGCAGGAAGCAGAGAGCAGGCTCCTTCCTCACAAAATTCGCAAACCCGCTTCTTCTGAAGCGGTATCCGACTAGCAACAACATGGCGCCACAACCCTATTACACCATCTGGCAGTGGAACTGCCGAGAATTTAGCCGCAAACGAGCTGTACTCCAACAATTCCTCAACAATAGGGACGGACCGGACTTAATCGCACTACAAGAGACACAAACTAATAGCAAGCTAGCTGGGTATCAATCCTTTTCATCGGGGGGTGGAACGCTTGGAGTCACGACTCTTGTCAAACGAAATATTACGGTAGTACAGCACGATACCCCAGTCACGAATGTCACACACGTGCTAGTCGAATTAATTCCGCCTAGGAAACCCGACCACAGTCTGTTTGTGCTGAATGTCTATAGCAGCCCAAAGTTACGGAAAGCAAGCTTCGGCCCGCTTTTTCAGGCGACCCTGAAGCTCGCAGGCAATCACCCCGTCATTTTCACGGGAGACTTTATTGCCCAACACTCGGCTTGGGGTTACGCACAGGAGGACATTAAAGGTAGAAAACTGTGGCTCACCGCACAACAGTGTGGGTTGACTCTTCTTACAGATCCACTAGTCCCCACCCGCTGCGGTAACAGTGTTTCCAGGGATACGTCTCCCGATCTGACTTTTGCTAAAAATTCGGGCACTCCAAGATGGATAAACACTCAACAAAATTTCGGCAGTGATCACTACATATTGGAAATAGTGACCTCAACTGGCCCCAAACGTCGTAGCGCTCGAGCCCCCACCCTTGTCGATTGGGACACGTTCCGCGCTAAAAGAACCGCCCGAGAAGCTGATACCCCCGAAATACTAGACATAGATATCTGGGCACAGGATCTTTGTCAAGATGCCAAAGCAGTCAACCATACGTTAGAGCAGGCTGACCACCTGGAGATTGCGGACAGCCGGCTTCTTCACCTATGGGAGGCAAAGAGAGGACTCAAGAACCGACTCAAACGACAGCGGTGGAACCGCAATCTGCGCAGAAGAATAGCTAGGCTAAACAAGGAGATCGAGGATCATGCAGCTAAACTTACTCAACAAAACTGGGATGACATATGCAACCAAATGGATCGCAATATGGGAGTCTCTAGGACTTGGCACTTGCTCCGTCATCTACTTGACCCTACAGGTAGCAGAACCACCCAGAGGGAGAACCTGCAGAAGCTTGTGCATGAGTATGCAGGCCCACCAGAGGACCTTTTCCTTGAACTTAAAGATAGATATATTGGCAATGCTCCTATCCAAGCCTTCCCAGATTATGCTGGTCCGGAAAACACGCAGCTCGACTCCCCCATTACTGTGGATGAGGTTAGGGCAGAGATTGCCAGGCTAAACTGCAAATCCGCCACTGGCCCAGATGCAGTATCGAACAAGATCCTCCGCAACCTGGATGAAGTGTCGCTACAATTACTAACTGAGTATATGCAGAAATGCCGGTCGGAGGGCTCCATCCCACAAATATGGAAAACGGCAGAGATCATTCTCATCCCAAAGCCAGGGAAGGCACTCAGCCTTGTGAACCTCAGGCCGATTTCGCTCACGTCTTGTGTAGGTAAGCTCATGGAGCACGTAGTTCATACCCGCCTCAACCGGTTTATGGAGGAGAACGAGCTGTACCCTCCAACCATGATTGGATTTCGACCAAAACTTTCTACGCAGGATGTAATGCTTCAGCTCAAACATCAGATTATTGAGGCAAAAACGCGGGACACCAGAATAATTCTTGGACTTGACCTGGAAAAGGCCTTTGACAATGCCAGACATGATGCGATCTTGGAGAACCTGCATGAACTCGGGGTGGGAGCCCGCACCTTCAACTATATCCGCGACTTTCTCTCAGGTAGAAAGGCGCATTTTCAAGTAGGAGGTCTCCACTCGCATGACTTCCCCCTCGGCAACAAGGGCACCCCGCAGGGATCGGTCCTATCACCATTTCTCTTCAACGTTGCAATGTTGAAACTTCCACACCAATTAGCGCAGGTTCCGCAACTCCACCACAGCCTCTATGCTGACGATATCACCTTGTGGACCGCCGAGGGCAATGATGCCGAAATCGAGGAGAGACTACAGCATGCAATAGATATCGTGGGGAACTATGTAGACCCTAGGGGGCTGGGGTGCTCTCCAGCCAAATCTGAATTTCTCATATTCCGCAGATTATTAATTTTTTTCAAAGCAGCTAGGTTTTAGAAACCAAAGAGGATTCTTCGGTGGGCGTTCGAAGCGAGCGGACGTGTTTTTTAGCTCTCTGCTCCTTCGGACGCTGGGCCTAAGGCTTTGCGGCGTTGCGGGGTCTCCCCATGGAGGCCACAGACACCGTGAACGAGCGAAGGCCTGTGTTCGCCGGTGACAATCAGCAACGCAGGGCAGGCCGGTCACGCTCACGATCACGGAGACGAACGCCGTCCAGAGGAAGGTCGTCCAGCACCATTCGGCGAATGCAGGCCGAGATCGCTGATCTGCGGGACACGGTGAGGTGCCTGACGGCGGCGCTCATCACCACCTCGGAGAACCTTGAGTCCGTCATCGGGACCTTGGACGTGTCGCCGGCGGACCCACGCGTTCTAGCCTTGAGGGACGCCATGGCGCTCGCTCACCAGACGCAGAACTCCATGGCAGCTCCCTCCCCGCCATTTCTGGCCACCCCTGCGCTTCCTGCCGCCATTGCTGCTCCTGGGGAACCGGCTGTGATGCCCTCTCCCCCTGATGCTGCTGCTGCGGGCTCACCGCGGACACCTGCAGCCGAGGAGAGCATGTGCACCCCAATGGACGAGTCTGCTCTCCGGAAACGGCGACGCTCAGCGGGGTCCGAGGAGGAGAGGGACTCGGAAACCAAAAGGGACATCGCGGTGGCCAAGCGGGAAGCTCGAAGGCCCCCCACCGTCACTGTTCCCTCTCCCTCCACACTCGAAGGAGCAGGGCCTTCCCAGCAGGAGCCCCATGGAGCCCACCTCCTGCCTGCTGCTGATGCTGTTGCTGTTGCTGGTGGGGCGACGGCGTCCGGAAGAAAAACGGGTGCGACCTCACCAAATCCCGCTGCCCGAGACCAGGCTGCAGCTGGGGCTTCGTCTGCTGGCAGCGAGCGCGGCCAACTCCGCGGCGCGCCGCGGCAATGCCCCGCAGGCAGCGGCGACGCTGATGCTGGGGCCAGCCTGGTCCCGTGGCGCATTATCACTACCAAAGCGCAGGGGCGTCGGAGAGCTGCCCTGGAGCGAGCCGCGGCTGTCGTGGAGGCCCCGTCCAGCCTGGTGGGGACGGTGCTGTTTCGGCCGGCGAACCGGGGCACCGCCTTCACCAGGGAACAGGGCTGGGAGTTGGCCGAGGAGATCGGATCCCGCCCGGGCGTCCTCGCGTCCGGGTAAACATGCGGCGGAATGTGGTGGCAGTGGACGCGGGGAGCAGCGATGCTCTCCAGGCCCTGCTAGCCACGGCCGTCATCCGCGGCTTGCCGGCCTGTGCCAAGGAGCCTCCTCCTCGGAATCAAAGCTCCGGCCTGGTCTTCGGTGTGGACGGGCGCAGGACGGCGGAGGAGCTGCTAGCGGCGGCGGAGTCAACGGTACCGATGGTGTCGGCGTCTCTGTCGGGCAGCACACTCGCTCTCCGTTTTGCGGCGCCGACACCCCCGGCGTTCATCACCATATTCAAGCGCAGGCTCGCGGTCCGCCCCTGCCGTCCCCGGCCGCTCCAGTGTGCCAAGTGCGCCAGCCTGGGGCATGCCACTGAGGTGTGTCGTGCTCCTGCCCGATGGACGCGCTGCGGCGGGCCACACGAGCCTGGTACCTGCGCGAGCAAGCCCCGCTGCATTAACTGCGGGGGGCGGCACTCAGCCATTGACCCAGCGTGCCCGCACTGGCAGCGAGAGCGTCACGTGGCCACTTTAATGGCCACATCCATGGCCCCGATGTCCAGGCGGGTTGTCCGAGCCGTCGTCCAGGCTGAGACAGCGGCCCCAGCCCAGCAACATCAGCATACGCCGCGCGCTCTTTCTTATGCGCAGGTCGTCAGGGGAACACCCCAGCAGCAGCAGCAGCAGCAGCAGCAGACACAGAAGCAACGGCAGCGCCGGCAGCGGCAGCGGCGATCCGGTTGCCCGGCGTCCCGTACAGCGCGGCCCGAGCCTGCGGCCGCTTCTCACGGCCAGCCCCCTGACGCACGGGACGCGGAGATCGCGCGCCTAAAGCTGGCGTTGCGCGCCCTCAGCGCACTTTTCCCGGAGGGCACCGATGGACACCGGGCTTGCTTAGAAGCAGCGGGTGCTCCCGCACAGATAAGCCAGCATGATGGCTAGCCGCCGGACTCCCTCCCGCATACCATCCATCCTGCAGTGGAACGTGCGCTCACTTGCGGCGCGGTACGCCGAAACGCGAGTTCGCATCGCACAGGATTCGCCGGAAGTTATCGCGCTGTAGGAGACGTACGTACGTTCACATGACGGGGAGCCCCAGATGCGGCTACCTGGCTACATTGGCTACCACTCAGCCACCGCGTGCGAGGAACCCACCTGTGCTGCAGTGCCCTGTTGTGTCACATCTCATCGCCCCGGGAAATCAGGGTGCGCGATATACGTGCGGCAGGACGTCCAGCACACACTCGTCGGCTCGGCGGCGGCGACATCTGACGCCCAGGAGTGCGTGGTGGTGACAGTGCGCGTCGGTGGTGTTGACACGTTGGTGGCCAGTGTTTATGTGCGTCCAGCTGTCGCGTGGAACGCGCTGTGTTTTCGTGCTGTGTCTTCGTGCTGTGCCCCGCGCCAAATCATCTGTGGTGATTTTAACGCCCACCATAGTGCGTGGGGCAGTGCGCGCCACTCTGCGCGTGGAGATGACCTGCACGACGCAGCAACACAGCTGGGACTCACCCCTTTGAACACCGGCGAGCCCACCTTTCGACGACGCGGATCACCCAGCTCCTGCATCGACGTTGCCTTCGCATCCAGAGGCATCGAGGCGACATGGCGCCGATCACCATCTCTCTGGGGCTCGGATCATTACTCCATCCTAATTGAACCCACTGCGATGGAGGCGCGCCCCAAACGTGCCTACTCCATTACCAACTGGAGTGCGTTCAGGCGGGCGGTCGACGAGGCGGCGGCCACTGGCGCAGATTTCTTTTCAAGTCTAGTCCGAAGCGCTCTCGCAGCCACCCAACGAGCAGAGGTAATGGCAGGGCAGCCCACACCTGATATGAAGCTGCTCAATCACCGCGAGAAGAGAGATCGCGCAGAGCGACGGGCGCGACGGACTGACAGAGCCGCCGACTGGACTGTCTACAACCGCTTGGACGCAGCAGCGCGCCGCCACGCCAACAAGCTATACCGCCGTCAGTGGGCTTCACTATGCCAAAGGATGGAGGAAGATGTCAGCTCGCGGAGGCTGTTTGACACCCTGCGGCGCATCACCGAACCACAGGCAAACCGTCAACCGCTGGCCGCCCTCGCAATCTCCAGCGGGCTCAGCTTTGTAGAATTGGCTGAGCGGTTTGCCGATCGGTTCGCGCCGCCCAGCCTCGCAAACGCCGCTAACATAGCTGCTCCTGAGAGCCCCAGAAGCGACGCCAGTCCCTCGCCCGTCGCCTCGGAAGGTCCATGTGATGCGCCGTTCACCGCGGCGGAATTGAACAATGCGCTGCAGCGCTGCCGCCGCCGCTCGGCGCCCGGACCGGATGGGGTGACATACCAAATGCTGCGAATCCTGGATGCGCAGCAACGACAGATCCTCCTGCAGCAGATCAATCTGGTGTGGGAACGCGGGGAGCTACCGGAGGATTGGCGAACCGCGGTCGTTTGTCCCATCCGAAAGGCAGGGCGCCCACCTACGGAGCTGAGCGGATACCGGCCCGTGGCATTAACATCGGCGGCAGGTAAGCTCATGGAGCATATGGCGTTGCAGCGTCTGAACGAGCGGGCTGCGGAGGCTGATTTGTTTGACGAGCGGCAGACGGGTTTCCGTGGGATGCGGTGCACGGCTGATTCTATATCGGACGTTGTTACAGCGCTGGAGCATGCTAGGGCAGCAGGCCAGGTTGCGCTGCTACTGCTACTGGACGTCTCGGGCGCTTTTGACAACGTTCACCGCGCACCAATTCTCGCGGTGCTTGAGGGGGCCGGTGTGAGCGGGCGCCTTTTGCGATACGTTCATGGCTTCCTGAGCGGGCGCACCATGCGCGTACGAGTAGGGGGTAAGCTCTCCAAGCCTCGCCCGGTCGACATGGGCGTGCCGCAGGGCTCTGTCCTATCACCATTTCTGTTTAATGTGGCCATGTCGGTGGTGCCGGCCTCCCTCCCCACGAGCGGGCGACACCATGTGTGCATGTCCTTATATGCAGACGACATAGCTCTGTGGTGCCGGGGACCACCGGGCGAGGCGTTCCGCGTGCGGGGGTGCCTCCAGGGAGCCCTGACCGCAATCGATGCCAGCTTGCGCGGCCTTGGTCTGTCGCTGAGCGCGGACAAATCGGTGGCCATGGCCTGCGTTTCGCGCTCGCGCGCGCACCTTGCGCCACTGTCACTGGACGGGACTCCGATTCCTTGGCGTAAATCGGTGCGGTACCTTGGCCTGGACATCGACTGGCGCCTTTCCTTCCGCCCCGCGGCGACCAAGGCCTGTCTGCAGATGAAGAGGGTCACCGCCGCCGTGCACAAGCTCACCGCTCGAGGCCAGGGCATCTCCCAGCAAGCCGCGCTGCGTCTATACAATGCCGCAGCTTTGGGGGTGGTGCTCTATGCGCTGCCGCTCGTCACGGTGCGCAAGCCGTGCTGGAAGAAGCTCGAGCTTCAGCACCGCAAGTCCCTTCGCGTGTGCCTAGGCCTGCCCAAAAACTCGCAGTGCGCCGCAACGTTGGCCGAGGCAGGAGCGTGGCCCCTTGAGCTCCAAGCAGCGCGCAGGGCACTGAATCACATCGACCGGCTTCACCGCGCACCGGACGGCGGCTCGCTGCTACAGCGTATGCGCTCGCACCCGCGCTCACGAATGGGCGCGGCGCTGCTCGAGTATGAGCAATTGACCCAAGGCTCACCCCCCTACGGCTCCTGCGCGCCCTGGCCTGCTGCCTCGGAGGTACAGCGAGAGATCGTCGGCATCGCGAGAAAGCGGAGCACACCCCTCTGCGCTGTGCAGCAGCTGGCCAGAGCCGTCATACACGAGGAGCTCCAGGACCATCTCCTCGTGTACACCGACGGCTCAGTGGCCCGCGACAGCGGCTCCCTTGCTGCGGCGGCCACCATCCCCGCCCTGCGACTGCACAGCCAGCAACACGCAACCTTCCTGGGCTCCTCCACCACGGCCGAGTTGATGGGGATCCGGCTCGGGCTGGACCTGCTGCTCACCCTCGGCCCTCCGCCGACCAGGAGTGCTCTGCTGTGCGACTCCCGCGCTGCCCTCAGCCGCCTGCAATCTAACGGCCGCGGTACCCCACTACTGCGGGAAATTCGCTCGCGCATCGAGCGCCTCGCGCAGAGAGGTTGTGCCGTGCGTGCACAGTGGGTGCCCGGTCACTGCGGCATCGCCGGCAACGAAGAAGCTGACGACCTCGCGACCGCTGCACACCAACTACCTGCCAGCGATCTGCCCCTTGCGCTGGAGGACGTGCGTGCGGCCATTCACGACCATCTCCGAAAGCAGCACCCCGACCCACGCATCGCGGGAGGTGAGCGCATCGACAGTGTCACCGGCTGTCGCGCACTTACACGGGCGCAACGTGCAATGATCCTCCGCGCGCGCATTGGCTGCGTGTGGCCCGGGGAACGACGGGTGCGTCACGGAATCGCGACGAGTGATGTGTGTGACGGATGCGGTGCAGTGGAAACACTAGAACATCTGCTCCTTCGCTGCTCCGCGTTCGCCGATGCTCGTCGCGATATGCTCGCGGCCTATAGGGCGCAGGGCATTCTACCTGACTCCATCAAGACGCTATTGTGGCCGCAGGGCAGTGCGCGCACTCGTGAGCGAACTTTGGTGAGCCTCTGTGCATCCCTCGAACACACGGGCTTGACGTCCCGTCTGTTCTCCGTCAGGTAGTTACACGCAGTGACCGAACGCTCCGCGAGTTCTACCTTGAACGATTAATAACTGGACGCCCCACTCCAGTTGTAACCTACACAGTGCTGTGCGCGTGTGTGATTTAATTCCTCTAAAATGAACTAAACACGCGCACAACCTGGACACATTACTTATTGTGTAAATAGTTTGTACATATTACTTCTCCCTCTGTCCTCTATTCCTGTCCCCTCACCTCTTTCATTTCATTTCTCCATTCTGCCTGCTGTCCTTTATTTCCGCTGCCCCAGCTCAGGTGCTTCAGTATCGATGGCAGATGCCGGGGCTAGCAAAAATCTTTTCCTTCCTTTTTACTATTATTTTTAATATAACCACTACCACCACCACCATATTCCGCAACATCAGATCCCTTGCGCAAACCCCACCCGCCATCGAACTCAGTATTCGCGGAGTCCCCATTCCTCGAGTGCCCAAAATTAAAATCTTGGGCCTAATTCTACAAGAACACGGCTTCAATGGTGACGTAATTCGGAAGCTTCAGGGAACCTCGCAGCAAATAATGCGACTCATTCGCCGCATTAGTAACCGCCACTCGGGCTTGAAGGAAAGCAATACTCTCCGTTTAGTACAAGCCTTTGTGATAAGCCGCATAGCTTACGTATGCCCTTACCTACATCTCAAGTCAGCTGAAAAAGAAAAAGTGGAGGCTATAATCAGAAAATGCGTCAAACAGGCAGTTGGGCTACCCATGCACACAGCGACTGAGAAAGTGTTAGGTCTCGGTCTTCATAACACCCTAGGCGAGATTATTGAAGCGGTAACCGTCTCGCAGTACGAACGACTATCGGCCACACCAACTGGCAGACACATTCTGTCCACACTAGGCATAACATACGAACGACAAGGCGGACCCACAACTGACCTTCCCAAACATATACGCCAGCTTCTGGTCATTCCTCCACTACCTCGGAACATGCACCCAGATTTCCACGCTGAACGTCGTACAGAGAGAGCCAAATCATTAGGCAAACGCTTTATTAATGATACCTCTGTGGTATATGTAGATGCGGCAGATTCTTCGGCTGACAAGATGGTAGCTGTGGTCACCACAGAACGTGGTACACTCATAACTGGGGGCACTATACGCACTCAGCACACACATGTTGGAGAAGAAACAGCCATCGCTCTAGCCATTGTGGGATCCTCGGCAGAAACCATTGTCAGCGACTCAAAATTGGCTATACGTAACTACACGTTTGGAAGAATCTCCCCACAAGCAGCACGGATTCTGCTAAAATATCAGCCCACGCGGCGCATTCGCCTAATCTGGACGCCTGCTCATGCTTCCCTTGCTGGTAATGAGGCGGCTCATAACCTAGCTCGAGAACTGTCCCGCCGAGCTGGGTCGTGCAGCCCACCCGCCCTATACTCTGGCAAGGACAGGTTGTTTTCTTACAGAGAAATCCTGCAGCACTACAGGCTTGCAAGACTCAGATTCCCCTCAGCAGATAAAACGCTCTCCAAGCATCATGCCAAAGCCTGGCGTAAACTTCAAACTAACACCTATCCAAATCCCCAATTGTGTAGCTTCTATTCGGAAGGACTCTACTCAAACAAATGCAAAAATTGTGATGCGAAAGGCGATCTAAATCATATGACCTGGAACTGCCCGCAGTCCCTACCCGCGAGTCACTTCATTACCGACTCTGCTCATTGGGAGGCTCTATTGCTCAGCCCCGACCCGGGCATACAGATCAAGCTCCTCCAGCTGGCTGAAGACGCCGCCGCTGCCCAAGGGATAGCGGCCGCCGTTTAAGCGGGGGGCGACTTCGTGTCGCTCCTCTATATCCGCTGGAAATAAATTTTCACAACCAACCTTCCTTTTTACTATTATTTTTAATAAAACCATTACCACCACCACCCTCAGCCACCTGGAATCTAACGGCTGCGGTGCCCCACTAGAGCGGGAAATTTGCTCCCGTATCGAGCGTTGCGCGCGGAGAGGATGTGCCGTGCGTGAACATTGGGTGCCAGGTCACTTTAGCATCGCAGGAAACAAAGAAGCTGACGACGTCGCGACCGCTGCTCATCAAATACCTGCCAGCGATCTGCCCGTGTGTGCGGCCAAAAATGCGTGCCGCCATCCACGAATATCTCCGAAAGCAGCACCCCGACCCACGCATCGCAGGAGGCGAACGCATCGACAGGTCACCGGCTGTCGCGCACTTACACGGTCGCAACGTGTAATGATCCTCCACGGGCGCATTTGCCGCGTGTGGTCCGGGGAACGACGGGTGCGTCACGGAATCGCGACGAGTGATGTGTGTGACGGATGCGGTGCAGTGGAAACGCTAGAACACCTGCTCCTTCACTGTGCCGCGTTCGCCGATTCTCATCGCGATATGCTTGCGGCCTATAGGGCGCTGGGCATACTACCAGACTCCCTCAAGACGTTATTGTGGCCGCAGGGCAGTGCGCGCAATCGTGAGCGAAATTTGCTGAGCCTCAGTGCGTTCCTCGAACACTTGGGCTTGACGTCCCGTCTCTTCTCTGTCAGGTAGTTACACGCAGTGACCGAACGCTCCGCGAGTTCTACCTTGAACGATTAATAACTGGACGCCCCACTCCAGTTGTAGCCAACACAGTGCTGTGCGCGTGTGTTTTAATTCCCCAACATGAACTAATCACGCGCACAACCTGGACACATTATAACTGTGTAAAGAGTTAGTATATACTACTTCTCCCCCTATCATCTCTTCCTGTCCCATCACTTCTTTCTTTTCATTTCTCCTTTCTGCCTGCTATCCTTTATTTCCGCTGCCCGAGCTCAGGTGCTCAGTATCGATGGCAGACGCCGGGGCTAGCAAAACTCTTTTCTTTCTTTTTACTATTATTTTAATAAAAAACGGCCATGGTTTAGCTTGGTTAAGCCTGGTGAATGCGAAGGCGAGAGGAGCGGAGCTGTTTTATACAGCTGGTGTGACGTCACTCTGACCGTAGCGCCCCTGGTGAGAGGAGCGGGAGTTAGGCCGCCGTTGGTGGCTACCGCATCGCCTCGCGACGGCATGAGATGGGGCCCCGTTTTTACACAGCTGGTGTGACGTCACACCGACTGTAGCGCCCCTGGTGAGAGGAGCGGGAGTTAGGCCGCCGTTGGTGGCTACCGCCTCGCCTCGCGACGGCGTGAGATGGGGCCCCGTTTTTACACAGCTGGTGTGACGTCACTCTAGGTCACGTGGCGTGACGTCACGCAGCGAGGTCACGCTAAAGGTCAATGGTACCTACCACCGCCTCGCCACGGAACGGGCTGCAGTGCGACCTAAAGTAGTATTGCTTCGCAATAAAAAAACCACTACCACCACCAAAATTTTTTCATTGAAAACGTAGAAGCCTAAAGATTGCCGATAATGGCCGGCGTCATGAGCGGGGGGATGCCCTGCATCGTCACTATGGCTCAAAGAAAAGCCTATTCTACGTTGACACTGCAGGCACCTACCTCTCCAGGGGGAATGGTGTACGGCTGCAGACATACCCGAGGGAATCCAGGTGGACGGCCACTCGTTCAGAGCTCTCATCTCAACTAATGAGGAGGAGGTTGCGATCGCCCTCGCAGCTTCCCATCACGACTTTAAATTTATTGTCACTGACTCTTCGAGAGCCTGTCGTAACTTTGAGTTCGGTTGGATCATCCTAATTGCTCACCAAATTCGTCACTACAGTATTCGCGACTGCGATCTAACTTATCACTCTATCATATGCGTCACCGGCTACCAATGCATGCCAGGTGAATAAGCTAAACATGAGGCAGCCTGCACACTCACTTACCGGGCACCAGGCGTTTCTTGGGAGGTCCCTAACTCAAATCACAGCAATCTTCTTTCTTTTAAAGATATTACTGTGCACTATCAAGATGAACACTGGCGCTACCCGGTTCCTATGATTGGACTGGGTAAACCTGGCGAACGAACTCTTCTTAGGCTCTTTACAAACAACGTGCTGTGCTCGGCGGTTCTCAAGGACTTTGATTCTTCTTTTGACACCGCTGCTAATTCTGTGGGGAGGTGGCCGACACCTTTCACATAGTTTGGACATCTTTCTCTCCCCCGCCATAACCCATTCGCTTACCCGAGAGGACTGGGAGGCGGCTTTGCTTGGCTGGCAGGAAGGTAGGCAGGTAAAAGGTTTATTGGCGAACCAGATAATGGAAGGCGTTAGGGGAAGTTTGGTAGGCTTGGTTCTTAATCTCGGTTGGCCGCCATCAGTCCATGACTTCTGGCGACCTTCTCCGTCCATTCCAATAGCTTCTCCTGTGAGGCCGGCTCTGAGCTAGAGACCGCGGTCTGCCAACCTGCTAGGTCTGTGACGTTGCAGCAATATGGTGGCTCGAGTTCTCGGCATATGAAAAATGTGTTCGAAGTTTGCTCCCGAGCCCCACACACACAGCATTCGGGCATGCGTTGACCCGGGTGTATGAGTGCCAGATAGGCCGGTGAAGGAAACGTTCTGGATTGGAGTTGCCTCCATATAGGTGAGCCTTACCCCTCTGTACTGCAGGCTGATTTCATAGTAAGTAATTAGTCTGCCCGCGTACAATCCCTCTCGACTGTTTGGCTTGTTCGGTAGACGTATGCTCAAACAGTAGAGTGCGCCTCCTTGTTTCCGGGGTTGCCTATGTGGTCGGGCACCAAAAATAGTTCAATTTTTGGGGGGTCGGGGGGGGGGGGGGGCTAGAGGCTTTATTGGAAAATTTTGTAGTTGGCAGAATGGAGCTGTCTCGATGAAAAATTCCTCGATTGCGGTATTGGAGTCGCTCATTATATCTGTGGCCGTGGAAGATGCTATGGGAAGTGATATGGCCTCCTCTTCCACTTCGAGGGAGGTGGTTGCCCTAATCGAGCCCGAAGACTTGTATTTGAGGTCGTGTGACACCACGCTTAGGGCGTAGGCTGGGTTGCATGGATATTGTACCGCGTCTGGGTGAACTGCGTCTCCGCTGTCCGCGTGTTTTTATACAACGCTTTTGCGCGTGCTTCGCGTCTTTCCCGGTTGTGTTTTGGGTGAACGTTCTTGGGTAGTGTGTGCACGATTACATTTTCTTTGAGTTGTTTAGGAATGCTGTGGGGGTTGTCAGGAGCGGGACCCGTTGGTTGAGTCTTTAATGCGGCTAGAATGTGTCTGCCTTTGTTTGTGGAGGATAGTCTGTCCAACCCTGCTGTGCGGTGGTCTTCGGTCAGCTCTTGCACAGTGCTGTGTATGCCAATGTGGAGGAGTCTGTGGTACGATGTCCCTTCTGGGAGATTTAGCGCCAATTTGTAGGCCTGTCTAATAGAGTTTACTCTGGCCGTTTCTGCCTCTGTCAGGGGAAGATAGGAGAGTGAGTATGACATCCGGCTAATCAATAATGCTTGCTCTAACCACCGGAGGTCGTGTTCTCGCATGCCTCAGTGTTTGTTTGCTGTTCGTTTGATTAGCCAGATGGTATGTTATGTCATGACTGCCAGTTTGAAGATGGTGTCTGTATGGAGGCCATTGCTTTGGATAAATGTTTCCAGCATGCGGCGTATTGGTAACTCCGGTACTGGGAGGCCGTCGACCTTCACCTTAACAGAGGGGTTCTCCTTTTTGGGACGATGCGCTGTCGGCTGGAGCAGCAGAATTTCGGGTTTGGTCGGCTCGCATGCGAGGCCTTTACAGGTAGCGTACTCGGCTTCCGCGTGCGCTCCCACTTGTCGGGTATAAGCCATTTAGCCGACATTTCCCACTGTCGTCCACAAATTGTTGTCATCTGTATAGAATGAATAGAATAGATGTGGGATGCGCCCTAATTTTCGGGCCATCGGTGTGATGTTAATGTTTAAGCGTAATGTAGATGAAACTGAGCCTTGGGGTGTGCCCATGCTTCCTAGGGGAGAGGGAGAGGATTCCGCGGACTCAAACCTTATCTCCACAGTCCTGCTTTTCAGAAAGGCGGTTATATAAGCGTGTGTTCTACTTTCTACGCCTAAGTCAGGTAGGGCGTTTAGTATGGCTTCGTGCTGGACGTTGTCAAACGCTTTCGAGAGGTATTGGGCTGGGAGTCCACTCGTGCGCTTTCCGTGTTGGGGGGTGTAGATTTTCTTCCTAGATTTGAAGCATCATGTCTGCGTGGACAAGTTGGTTCTAAATCCCAACATCTTATGGGGGAAAACGTCCTGTTCGTGTACGTAGGTTTAAAGATGGACGATTATAAGGTGTTCGAAGGATTTTATCAGGCCTGAGGTCAGCGATATGGGATGGAGGTTCGCCTATTGAAGTGGTTTTTCTAACTTTGGAATAAAGGTGACCTTAGCGTGGGTTTTTTCTGGGGTTAGAGTACCCTCGCTCCAGTGTTTGTTAGCAAGTTTGGTTTGCGGCTGGTATCGAATATTCGTCCAGGTTCCATAACGTTCTCTTCCGAATTTCATCTGCACCCGGCGCCGACGTGGTGAGCAGTTTGTGCATGGCTGCTCTCACTTCCCACCTTGATATCTCTTCGTTGAGCTCGGGGTTCGGTGTGCCTGAGTACTGGGGGAGTGGGGTCATATGTGTGGTTACGAGATACCTGCCTTTTAAGTTTTGTGTCAGGGTGCAGTCGTCCACACCTAATTTGTGGATTATGCGGGTGACGTTATGTTGTTGGAAGTCTATTTTTTTCTGTTTCCACGAAGCAAAATAGAAACTTTCACGAGTCTTACAGTCCCAGATTTCATTCCATGCGATAACCAAATTAATTGGTTTCCGCATGGAAAGGAAAAGGCGCTGTATCTCTCTCATATCTTGGCAGACACCAGAACTGCGTCGTAAGGTAAGGGATTATGGCATCTATATTGTTCAGTACTTGCTTTGCTTTTCCCCTGTATGTATTTCCCTCTCCTGCTTGGCCACACAGCATGTCCGCAGCATTCAATAAATAAAAAATAAACGAGGGAGTGAAAGAAGAAATGAAGAAAGGTGCCCTAGTGGAGGGCTACGGAATAAATCCGGCCACCAGGGGATCTTTAAAGTGCACTGACATCGAACACCACACGGGCGCCTTAGCGTTTTTCCTTCATAATAACGCAGCCGCCGCGGTCGGGTTCGAAACCGGGTATTCCGGATAAGTAGTTGAGTGCCGTAACCATTGAGCCACCGCGGCGGGTTGCAAACCATGCGGTTGCAAATGTCTCCACACTGTTGGCGGGTTAGGTGGGCTGCATGTGCTTCGATTTTTTTACTAAGCCCGCTATCCTTAGTTTAAGAGGTATGTTGTGCTTGTTTTTGAGCCATTGTTTTTGAATACTGGAGCGTGCTTCCCGCATCTGGAGAAGTCTGCTGTCCACAATTTCCGCTTCCCAATTGCTTGGGTCTTGGGACGTGGCACTTTCGATGTCCTTCGGGAGCGTATTCACCCATTTTGAAAGGTGTTCTATCTCAGCAGGGGATTCCTTTCGGAATCAAACAATCAAGCAATGGTTACAAAGTTGGAGTCTGCAGTTTATCCAGTATTCATATACTATTGATTTTGTTGTCTATAAACAATTTGTGCCACCGTCCCAGAAACGCTGCCCTATGGACGCTGTGGTCACATTTATTTGCTGTTACAAACTGATCATTCAAAATATGTGTTTTGTTGTGTTGGGCTTAATGACACGTAAGCAGCTAAGGCTATCATGCGCCAAGCTCAAGGTAGAGGAAACTGTTTCTGTAGACAGGAGGATACATGGTGGAGTAGAGGACTTAAAATAATAATTCGTTCTACTAGTAATATGAGACGAAAGAAATTTTATAAATGGCTAATAATAAATGCTTTAATAAAGGCCAGGTAACCTCAGTAGCTATCCTTGGGTGGGCAAGGATCTTGACGCTCCCAAGAAATCAAATAAATACCTCAGCCTTCTTCTCAGGTGTTAAAATGAATGAAGTGTATCAAATGAAAAAGCAAAGAAGTGGATCAAAATTTAGTGTTCCTCAAGAACACCTGCATCATTTACAAAGCGAAAACACAAGACGTGTTAACAATGGCATTTTCACCTAAGAGCAGCGCTGGGTGCGAAGCAATGTATTCATTGCAAAACTTAATAAAGTGTTTCTTTCTGAGTTTCCGAGTTATGCACAAGAGAATAAATTATGCCTTAATGTCTGTTCGTCTACACTTCTTTCGAAAATTGGTTTGTCTCGCTTCCTTAGTAAAAAATTGTTTTATGTGGGTATGTCCAATGCGTATGCCTCATAAAGTTACTTCAATAAATCGTTCCTGGTGCCTACAGGTCTTCCATTCACCCAGGACGGGCTTTTTAAAGTGCAGCTTGTTGTTAACCTCGTTGTCTCTTGAAGCCTGACATTTTTCACTCACTTTATTTTGGACTAACTTGATGCACTCCTTATGCGGTACGTTTACTGATTTTACTTTAGTGTTTCGGGCAAGCGCGGTGCTTGCATAAGCGCTCTGGTTTCCGCTGATGTCCACGTGAGTTGAAACCCAGCATAGCTTTTTTGTATGTTCTTGTGTATCAGCTCGTATTACATTGCGTATTATGTTTTATATGGAAGGTTCGACTGCATTTTGGGGCTTATTGCTGTAATTACGCAGAGGAAGTGAGTGTAGATAGCAATGTTTCCTACGTTTTTCTTTAATATTTGCTCTACAGCTACAGCAATGGCGCGGCATTCAGCTGTAAAGATCGAAGCGCACTGAGACAGCCAGACTATTTCTCCCACTTCCCTTGTATTATCGCGCTTCCCACATAGAGTGCGGTTTTAGACCCGTCTGTGTAGAAATCGGGGTAATTATTGTATTTTTTTCCTTATTCCAAAAAATTCTTGCTGTATATATATATATATATATATATATACATGTGCAGTATGCCCTTTATGAATGTGTGTCAGTGCGCATTCACATACAGTAGGAAACATGTACTAAGGTGGCAATTGATCGGGGGTCCGGGCAACATCGAGAAGTGCGTCCAGTATGTACATTTCTTGGCATTTTTCGTCGAAGCTGAGAAGTAGTGGTATTACAGCTTGAGGTTTGTTGGTGAAGAGTATTCTGGATGGGCATTTAGTAATCATGGGGTAACAGATGTGTTGTTAGCGACATTATATTCAGTACGTACGCCCAGGTCAGCCTTGTTCTCCTCTCAGATAAGGGCGGTTCATTCCCTTCTACGTGAAAACTATTTACGGGTGATGTTCTGTCAGCACCAGTTGAAAGGCGCAAACCAAGCTTTTGTACTCGTTCCAGACTTAAGGTACGATGGCCTCGCAGACCCATGCACTATGCATATATAGTCTAAGGAAAAGCTTATTCGTGAGCGATAGATGCGCAATCGGCACAGCCTACTGGAACCCCAGCGTTATCGTGACAGTACTTTGAGTATATTCAGGGACTAGGTTGCCTTCTTTTTTATGGTGCTTATGTGCGGTAGGAACGTGAGCTTTGTCTCAAAAGTTAGTCGGAAAATTTTCGTCCTTATTTTACTTGAAATACGGTGACATTCAAATGGATGGTGGGATTAATCTGCAGTCCTCTTTGCAGCAAAAATAGAACCGCAACAGTTTTTGTGGAGAAAACCAAGATTCATTTTTATCTGCCCAAAATGCTAATTTGTTTATTGTGAGTTGTATTTGTCTCTCACAACTTGACAAGCTACAAGCTGTAAATGCAATTTGAAGGTCATCGACGTAGATAGAGTACATAAGGGACTGTGGAATTATATCGGCTTAATTCATTTCTACTATGAACAACGTAGTTCTCAAAATGTATCCCTGCGGAACACCATTTTCCGGAGCGAAATACTTCGAGGGAGTCGTACCGAGACGAACTTGGAATGAATGGTTGGACAAAAAGTCGTTCAAAAATTTAAAAATCCGAACGCGGATGCCAAGCTCTGCCGGGTCACGAAGATCCTGAACCTCCAGGTCGTGTCATATGCCTTCTTCATGTCTAAAAAGACTGCTAGGCACTGTTGTTTGTGTATAAAGGTGTCATATATAATAAGTCCAAAATAAAGTTACGAATGAATGAGGTGCGATGACGACGAGGATGGCGATAAGGATGACGAGGATTAATCGAAGAAGAAAGAAGGTGAAGATGTATTCAGTGAGGTGTTAAGAGATGATTGGTGCAGAAGAGAAGATGGCGACGACAAGGATGACGCGACTAACGCCAAGTTTATAAAAGCGCGAGGGCGAACGTGGCACAGCGGACAAGAACAGAGAAGCAGTGGGTCCGCAAGGTCAGAAACGCTTCGACCAGAAGAGAGCAATGCTGGCGACTGCTCCGGTGAGCTCGAGTTCTACGGCTTCGCAACGGCGGCTTCCTGCCGTTCCTGAACCCGTTCCGGGAAGTCAGCGGAGGACGCTACCACGTCCTACGGCCAGGAGTGTCTTCAGCGCTGTTGCCACCCACCCAGGTGGTGCCCGCAACGCCAACATCACCGGCATCACCTCCACGGGCGCTTGGACCAGGATCTTGTACGAGGCAGCCAACGACGCCGCCAGGGACGCCAACCTGAGCACATCGAACGCCACCTTGACGCCGGTTAATGGAACCATGCAAGTACGCATCCGCACCGAACCAATCTTGAGCATGAACGCCAACCGCTAACAGTAGAACTCTAGGTGTAGACGCTAGTAGCGGTGTTCCCAGGTAATGTTTATTTATAGCCTGTGTTTTGCATTAGTTTTGTTAGTTTTGTGTGCATTCTGTGTGGGTACACGTCTCGCCTTCTCCATTGTTTCGGCCCAAGTGTTCTCCGAGGAGATCCCTGACAAATTTAAGTGGTGAGCTTGTGTCAGGATACATTTCCCTGTTTCTTTTTGTTTTTTATCAGCCCTTTCTGATCTCTGTCGAGGCCAGAAAGTACGGATTTGGCAAAAACGTTAGAACTGGCTCTCGAGCTAGGGCAGAGCCAGAAAGAGGCGATGCGTCATTAGAAAACGAGGCAAAAAGGCAGAGAGAGGAAAGGGAGCAAGCACGTGAAGACGCTTGCGCAGCAGAGGAGCGGCAAGGTAAAAGAGCTCGCGAGGAACAGAGAAGAGCTCTCGAGGTAGAATAACAGGAGAAAAGAAGGGTAGAACGGGAGGAGTTAATTTTTTTTGGAAACAGGCGCATTTCGCGGAAGGTTATGAGGAGATCACGCACAATTATCAGCGTTCCTTAGCAGGTACACAATCTTCTAGACCAGATAGACTTTGTCCAATAAAGCTGATGGCGCCTTTAATTGATAAAAGAAATGATTTGGACGCATAGCTGCGAATAATTCGAGCGGATGGCTTTGGGGCAAATCTGGAGCATAGCGAATGAGCCATGGAATTGAGCATGTGTTTAGTCGGGAAGGCGTTGAATGTGTTTGGGAGAATGCCTGCTGCTGATTGCATGGACTACGAGAAATTTAGGAAGACACTCCTCCAAAGATTCAGGCTTACGGCACAGGGATTTCTTGAAGGATTGTGCACCGCGAAACCTGAGGATTCTGAAACCGTCAAGCAGCTTTCCTGTAGGCAGACTAGCTACTTTGATAGGTAGCTTAATATGCCAAACACAGACAAGAGGTTTGAAGGAGTGCGTGTTAAGCTTGTGTCAAAGCAGTTTTTAGCATGCTGGAGTCTAAAGCTGTCGCTATTGCTAAAAGACAGAAAGTAGTGTTCACTGGAATAGTTTGCCGACACTGCAAACCAATTCCTCGAGGCTCAAAGGCAGGGAAATATGAGTAAGACAAAGGAGGAAACAGTAAACGTCTTAGAGGCAGATGCGATACAACCAAGAACTTAAAGTGGTTTATCTAAGGCGCAAGTAAAGTTTTTCCACTGGGGCAAGGTGGGTCACCGTGCAGTTGACTGTCGTAATAGTAGCGTTGCCCAAAAGACACAGGTTGTGTGTCAAGGTTGTAAAAGGCGGGGTCATACTCTGGATGAGTGCACATACAGAACGCAGGACCAAGCTGCATGCGTTGTCGACGCTTGGGCAGAACTTGTCGCACCACCTGAAGTTTCACAGCTGAAAGGAGTGCAAACGCCGCTGGAAAATGTAACGGTGAGTGGAACACCCAAGTCGAAACCAGCAATGCCGGTGGTGGTTGGGCAAAGAGGGGACCGTCATTTATTGGTGCTTAGAGACAGCTTGGCCAACACTGTCATGGTTCGTAGAAGCCTGGTGGAGGACGAGGATCTTACAGGGGAAGCATCGGCCATCAATCTTGTTCATAGTACACTCAGGTACCTTCCTGAAGCCAGGATTCTAGTGTCCACGCCATATTGTACTGGACGGGTAGTGGCAAATTTGCTAGAGCAACCCATCTACGAACTAAGCTTAGGAAACTTTACGGGTGCAAAATGTGCCGAGGACCCCGATCCCGAGTGGAGGTTGCTCGACGTTGAAGAACAGCCAATGGAGGAAAGGCCCACGACAGCTCAAGCGTGTGATGGGACAGTCAGTTTCTCGTCGGCAGTGAAGACACGACCTCAAGCGACAGCAAGAGCAACGCAGTGTCCGCTCTCTATTCCCGTAGCGATGTGTCAGCTTAACATCGGACGAACAACAAGAAATATTTCCCGGACCAAGACAGCCTGTTTCAAAAGAGTTGGGAAACATGAAAAAATAAAAGAGAAGTCGTATGTCATTCTTATATCAATTGGCAGACTGCTTTCTGCACAGAGATTGCATATTTAGCTCACGAAGGTGGGTTGAACAGCTGGTCTTAACGAACGATAAGAGAGTGTTATGCTTAGGACATGATGCCTTTATGTCCGGACACCATGGTATTCAAGAGACGGTGGCTAGGATCACGGAGGAGTTCTTTTGGCACATAACTTTGTCATGGATCTCCACGAAGAACACTCGGACCGAAAGAATGGACTAGGCGACAGGTGCATCCACACACGCACATTTAATACACCCTACGTGACACCAACACTAGCACACTAAACTAACTAAACTTATACAAAACACAAATACTATTACTACACACTACATAGAAACACTGCTACTAGGGTCTACTACTAGCGTTCCACTGTTAGATGTCGGAGTTCGTGCTCACGATGGGGTCGGTGCGGATGCGGCGTTGCATGGATCCACTAGCTGGCGTCGAGGTGGCCGTAGACGTGTTCAGGCTGGCGTGGCTGGCGGCGACGTAGGCTGCGTCGTGCAAGCTCCCCTTCCAAGGACTCATGGAGGTGATGCCGGTGATGTTGGCGTTGCGGGCACCACCCGGACGGGTGGCAACAGTGCTGGAGACACCCATGGCCGTAGCAGGTGGTAGCGCCCTCCGCTGACTCCCCGGAACAGGTCGAGGAACTGCAGGAAGCCTCCGTTGTGAAGTCCTAGAACTCGAGCTCACCAGAGTAGTAGCCGGTGTTGCCCTCTTTCAGCCGAAGCGTCCCTGACCTGCCGGAGCCCCCGCTTCTCTGTTATTCCCACACACCCTGCATCCCTCTCCCTCTCTCCCTCGCCCTTTTATAGCCTTGGCGTTAGTCCAAGTCAGCCTTGTCGTCTTCTTATTCTCCTTTTCTTCTCCATCAATCATGTCTTCCCACCTCATTGAACACTTCATCTTTGTTCTTTGGTTGATCCACACCATCCTCGTCGCCTTCTTGACACCTCTTTCATTCATACTTTTATTCTGGACTTCCTAATATATGTGACAAACAGCCTCTCGGACTGTGTTTTCCAGGCGGACTAAATGGTCAACTGTTGAACAAGTTTTTTAAAACCACGTTCGTGGTCATCAAAAAGCTCACGGGATTCTGGAATAAACAATAATTCTATATATATAACACTTTAAAAAATTTGCCAAGAGAGCTTGCAGGGGTAATAGGCCTTTAACTACTTGCGGAGGTTTGTTGCTTTCAATCTTTTAGATTGGAACAATAATGGCGTCTTTCTGAGCGGCTGGTATTTTTCTTGTACACGTATTTTTTTGAAAACATTTAACAGCACTTCTGCAGAGTGTTCAACTAGATGGGACAGCATTTGATAATGAATTTTATTGGGGTCTGGTGATGTTTGTTTACCAATAGACAGTATGCTTTTTATGTACTGAAGTGTAATCAAATTATTGCAAGGCTCGTTTGCCCAGCCTGCCGTAGAGAGCCTTTGTTTTTCGATTGTATATTTGTATTTTATGAATGACTGTGTATAGTGTGAGGAAGTATAAACTGTAAAATAATGTTTATTTATTTATTTTATTTATTGATACTGCTTGCCCTTCTTGCGCTGACACAGGGTGGGTATTCCATGACTTTTTTGTAGCAACACACACAGAGTACAGTAAATTCAACATAAGTCGGCAAGTGAAGCAAGCGCCTGTTTTCGATACATACAATTTTCTTCACGGAGACACTTAAATTCATCTCTCCGAACAATAACACAAATGTCGGCAATTCACATCAAAAATTGGGGTTACAGAGGTATCAGAGGTACCGCAGTTCAGGATACAGTGCACTTTATAAATAAAAATTACAGTAAAAGGGAGGAAGTGATACCTGTCTGACTGCTGTACTGTTAGTGTATCAGCGGCAAGTGGGAGAGGATAGAATTTTCAAATTTCTCAATGGAAATAATTTCTATTATTTCCTACGGTAAGGTGTTGCAATGTTCAATTGTTCTTGGAAAAAAAACCAAAACTTCAAAATATCGGTTCTTACCCGTAGATGAAGAAACTGTCTATAATGACTACCGCGTACAGGACGCGATGATTGTTTTTGAAGGTACCGTTCTGTGTTGAAATTGATTTGGCCTTTACTTATTAGCTAAAAAACTATAGTCTGGCTATTTGTCGTCGTTGCGAAAGCTTCGGCAAGTTTAATTTATCAAGCGATTCGGTGACCGTGTCTGTTGACCTGCATTTTGAGGGCATGAGCCTTGCAGCCCGTGGTTGAACCTTTTATTCTTATCTATTTAATTTTTTCTAAAATCTTTCATACTACACTTACATATCCCATCCTGGGGCGCACTAAAGTCACGTATGCAGTGAGTCGGACATCTACGAGTTCAAGTCGAAGTTTGCGTTTCAAATACCAGTTTTTTCTCAGCTTATGCACATGTTTTTCACATGTAATTTCCAAATCAAATTCTCACATAGAGTCATGCCTAAATATTTGAAATGCCTGACACGTGTTATAGGCTTTCCATTTATCTGGTAATCGAAAATAAAATATATTTAGTCTTCCTAGTTAACCTTGCAAAAACTGTTTTATCATGAATTATTTTCATTTTCCATCTTGAACACCACTGTCGGGTACTGTTTAAACCCTGGTTCATCAAAACCTGATCTTTTTGACTAGAAACTGTTGAATAAGTAGGGCAATTATCTGCAAATAGAAGAACTTTAATTTTGGTGTTCAGACTTTCGGCAATGTCATTATAATAACAACAAAATCGGGCCCATAACAGATCCCTGGGGACTCCCGAAGTGACTGGCAGCAGTTCAGATTTTGCGCCACGTACTACTACGAACTGCGTTCTGTCTGCCAGGTAAGATTTGATCCACATAAAAATTTTTTGTTAAAGCCAAGAGAAGATACTTTTGTGAACAGCTGAGAATGCGCGACCCGGTAAACGGTTTAGAGAAGTCCAAGCATAAAGCGTCAATCTGGTTTCTGCTATCAATCGCGTATGCGAAATCATGAATTGTTATAGTGAGCTGCGTAACTGTTGACAGGCGTCTGAATCCATGCTGATTTGGTGGGAAGATATCAGAATTCTTGAAGCAGTGAAGCATGCTTTTTGATAGGATATACTCCAGGATTTTAAAACATAATTATTTATTGAAATGGGCCTTTAATTGTCAACATTGTATTTGTTCTCAGAATTGCGGATCGGGACCACTCATTCCCGCAACCAGTCGGCAGGCAAACTTTGCGGTTCTAGATATTCTTGAAGATAACAATAAGGTACTTCGCGATCAATTCAGCATAGCGATTCAAAAATTCGTTAGGAATGCCATCTGGACCAGCTCACTTTTTTATGTCCAAATATTTAAAAGTGAAAGAATTTCTTCTTCGGAGAGAATAACGTCTTTCATAGCCATGTGCCATTCAACATCAAGTTCACGCAAGTTTACAGTCAGTGCTTGCGTACGATTGAATACTGAATGGAAAAATGGATCACACTTATGTGCTATAGCACACAGGTCTCTGATCACGCATCCATCATCTACAATATTGACACGAGGATTGGAAGTAGAAGAAGAAAGAGATCGCAGCCTCTTGAAGTAGACGACGCTGAAGTGTAAGTCCGTTTCTCCGGTGCCCTCGTTCAGCCGCTGCAGTTCCTTTTCAGTGTAACAACTGTTACAATATAATCATTTTTTTCTGTCGACGGTGCAAGGTGACGCCAAAACCGCTGCGGTGCTTGCTTCATAAAATTTGTTAGTGTAAAGCAGTGATATTTTCTTTTGCACTCTTTACCTTCGCTTTAAGAAGCCCGGACAAGAATAACATATCGGCGTGATTTCTGAATTTGTTTTCTTCCTACGTCTAGTTCTTCGCTGGAGCTGAATGATTTCTCTGATTACCCAAGGGTTACTTTTCCTGACACTCCTTATTTTCTTTAGAGTGAAGTTTTTTATGCAATAACAAAGTATATTCTTAAATTCCTCCCACATTGCATTAACGTGGTTTGCTCTGTCAAAACAGTACAGTGAAATTTCTAAGTAATCCAGAATGCTAACATCATCAGCTCTCAAGAAATCTCAAACGCACACAATTCCTTTTGTTTTTTCCTTCCGTAGTAAGAATTGTTTCACACAAAGCGATATGAGCCTGTGATCGGACAGCCCATGAGAAACACAAATATCACAATTAGAAATCCTACTATCCATAAATATCCGGTCGAGCAATGACTGTGTGTTTGATCTAATGCGGGTAGCTTTCTGTACTACTTGCTTTAAATCACGATTAAATGCAATGTCAAGGACTACCTCGGCATGTATAGAACTTGTAGTACCCAGGTCATAATCTTTCCAACAAATATTTGGGAGATTAAAATTTCCAGCGATAATGATGTGCGTGATAGAATTATCTCTGTCGAAGATAAAATCTTTTTCTGATTCTAGGAACTGCAGTGGGGAACTGGGCGGCCTGTACACTGCTCCATGTATAGGGTAAGGTGGGGTTATTCGAGACAAAAATTGCAAACTCATCCTGTTTTTGCTCTTTTATTTCAAAACCTGAAAACGTTGTACAGCAGCCTTCCTTGGCATCTTAGCTAAGCGGTCAGAAAAACTGAGAAACCTTGCAACATCACAACTATGAATACTGATCATTTATAAAAAAAGACCAATTTGTCTCATTTTGTTCCGACCCACGGGGCAAAACGAGACATAAGGTGGGGCAAAACAAGACATTTTGTCAAAACCGAACAAATTCAGCTCATGCACTCGGACCACTTGAAGTACAATCCATGGGGCCCTGCACACTCTTCGTAAGCCCACTCGTGACTCATCGTGCATTGGATACACACAGAACGAGGCGCTGTATTGCTCCTTAATTACTTGGGCACGAGGAACTCCCAGTGACATTGGTTGCTTGTTAATCACTTCGCGGAACGTTTCTCTTTCAGTGCGATACACTTCGATTGAACACTGCCGCCAACAGCCCTTTCATTCGATTTCCCGCTTCGTTTTATTGAGGCCATACCTGACTCCTTGACAGGTTTTGCTGAAACTAGCTTCGCCTCGTATGGCGATGGGGTCTAAACGGTGCTTGTCTCCGACTTCCCACTTTTTGGTTTTTCTATAGCAGGAACAGGAGAAAGAACTTGAAAGGTCGTGTCACTATGAGCGGGCTCTTCATTGTCTGCGGAAGAAGTAGGTGGGAAGCAGTTAGTGCGGGATTCTTGGTGTTGACCGCAAGCCTGATGTCCCGCTGCGCTTCCCAATGGCGCTTCACCGAAAACAGTATCATCATGCGGCGCAAGAGAAAGTTGCCAAATACCATACTTCCGCAATCTATTCCTTATGTTACAGATGTTTCCTGATAGTTCAAAGGATTTGCTTACCAGCTCACCTACATTCCCATCGTGATGCGAATCGCAATGTTGCTCAGCAGCCGCTACCGGTATGGGTTGTTGTAGGCAGCTTTAAAGGCTTTGAAAAAGCTTACGTCAAGTGAATGCAGCTTGTGTGTTTGATTCAAGCTGCTTATTGCAAAGCTCGTATGAACCATGCGTCTCCAGTCGTTTTCCTCGCCGTTGAAGAGCATCCTTAGTCACAGAGGAGGCTTCTGGTGGAGCGCGAATAGAATGTTTTCGTTGGCGCAGGCTTCCTAGAGCCTTCTTCATATTGGAAGGAAGGAAGGAATAAGGAATGCCTCAGACATTGCTGGCACATACCAACTACGCTGGAGTGGCCAAGACACAGGCGGTTAATGCTAGGTACAGGAAAGTTTTGAAGGGAAAAGGAGTGGTAACAGTATGTAGTCTGATAGATTGGAAGACGGAAGGACAGGGGTCCTGTTAGGTTGGAGGCCGAATACGGGACAATTGCCTAATGTGCTTAATAGTATACAATGCCTGTAGTGTTTCAATGTCGTACTGACTGAGAGCGGGAAAAAAGAATTAGAATGGGAGTCGCTGCGTTTCATGAAGAAAATTTTGCACAGTAGAGCGCACACTCCTGTCGCTTCGTCCAAGCAAAGGAGTGAGAATGGAAAGAACCGCCTAGTACACAGGCAAGCCTAGTTGATGGAATGGAATTTGCAAAAGACGCTTCCTCAAATGAGAGAAGCGGCGGCAGAACAGCAGGAATTGATCTATTGTCTTAGGTTCGGCACATAAAGGGCACAATGAGGAAGCCGCCAGGTCATATAGGCCTCGCTCCATGCAGCCCACGTCGTCTTTGGTTTGTACGTGCAGGCAATTCTAGAAAACTTGACAAAAAACAGAGGTAAAGTATGCACTTTTCGCGAGAAGAGACTGCAATTGCTCGCTCCATCGACGAACTGTCGCGCTTTGCCCCTTCCTTAGGCTCCTACTGAATCAATTTTATAGTTATGAATATTACCACATAGGGAACTGTAATTGTTTCCACAGCTAGCCAAGTTGATTCAGTAACAACACAAATACGTACTTTGTCGCAGGAATTCAGGACTACGCTGTTGCACCGGTCCATACAAAAGGGAATTCAGAATTTCGTACCTTTTTGACGGGACAGCCACTCCACGAAAGTCGCTCCAGAATTGCCGCCATTTTTAACATATATTTAGGGGACGCTTAGCGGCACCTAAAGGTGGCTAAATAAACCTGTTTAATCTCAAACATTTTGCGCTAGATGTCGCTAGACGAGGCACGTCTCATTTTGCCAAATGCCTCATTTTAGCCCGCCTTACCATACAAGGCACGTGATAAAGGTTTATTTTGCAGGAAATAATTTCATTATCAAGGTTCCCTACCATCGCTATGAGAATAACGTCAATCTTGGAAATAACGGCGACGCCCCATCGCGTGAGTCTCGATCTTATCGAACCGTTTCGTAAGTGGCTGCAATTATCTCAAAGTCTTGGATTTCTGGTCGCAACTAGGTTTCTGTCACGACCAATATGTCGGGATTGTATTGTATCAGCAAGTGCTCTAGTTCAGTTGTTTTACTGTCAAGGCTTCGCGCGTTCAAATAATTCAGAGTGAAACCATCACTTTCGTTTCTGATTTGTCATTCATGCTTGCCTTTGCTCTTTAGTTGTTTTTTTTATTTGATTCTGCATGCTTTCACGTCATCCCACTAAAATTTTTCGTCCCTAATTATAATCTTATCGCACCCAAGCCACACCTTTGCACCCGCATCATTTTCTTGTTTAACGCTGTATCAGAGTTTTTTTCCGTTTCCGTAGTGTGCTTGCAAAAAAGTTGTCTGAAACTAACATACGTATCCTTCAGTTTTTTTGCAGTTCTTGAATATCCGAATTTTTTCGTTGTAATCAAATAACCTTACTACGACCGGCCATACTATATTCCCATTCTTCCCTAGTCTGTGGATTCTTTCCACTCTGCTAACCTTCACATCAAGGCGTTCGTGAAATACTTCCTTCAGTACTTAGGTCTTGACGTCATCATTCCTATCATTCATCTGTTCCTCAATACGCAACACATCAAACTATTTCATCGGCAGCGGTCTTCTAGCTCTGCTGTTTTTTCTTCTTGGGACAGTTGGTTACTTTCTATACCTCGCAGCATTTCTTGAAGTTCCTTTAATCTTTTTCGTGCATTTTTACTTGATCCATTGCAGGTTCGAAATCCGATATTTTACTATTCGTTGCGTCTAGGCGATCTGAGAACGAAATCTGCGCGGCTCTGATTTCTCTGATGTCTTCCCCTATTACCTTCTGCCCTGCCGAATGTTCGCGCAACATAGATTCAACGCTGTCAGGCTCGGGGTTGAGATCAACATCACCGCCAAGCAATAACTTGAGTGCACAAAAGCAGTTGGAAGCAATATCCAGTAACATATGTCGGCTCGGCACAACTACAAGAAACATTCCATCACTTCTGTATGGCAAAACATCACAAACCTGAAGAGAAAACAGGAATTTAGCGGCGCGCGACATGATGCCCACAGTCTCGGCGAGCCCACCGAATAGGAATCGTTGAAGGCCGTCCTTTGTACGCCTCGCTGTCGACGTCACTGATGGTCGAAAATCCAGAAGGGCACGGCGCATATGTAGCTGCAGGTCCGTCAGCGATAAAGACCCAGAATGTCTCCCTGTTCTTTAAAACTTGTCTCCATACCAGTGTCTGTCAGCAGAAAAAGCGTGATTGGGGAGTACCTGCCATTTATTTTTTTTTACCTGCTGCCACATTTTTTTTTATACAACTGTGTTCTTTATAGAAGACACATAATTTTTCCAGGACATTTTTTCGGCATTCCACTGATTATTTCGGGCTTTAGCTATTGTCTTTTTGAAAATTATAAGATGCGCGTGAGTAGGATACCTTCCAAATACACCCAAGACTTTATTTTGTTGTTTTTTGGCTTCCCTACATAATCGCGTCAACCATAATTTGTGGTTCTGGCGCACCACTCTTGTTGATTGGGGAATAGCTTGGTGTGTTGCACCGTTGATGCACTTTGTGAGAATTTCATTGAGTTCATCTATGCTAAGTGTTTCTCAGAAACTGCTTTCTAAACTGGCCTTTTCTATAAACAGCGCCTAGTCAAGTAAATGGAGGTTCCATCGTCGTGGTTTTTTGGGGATGACTGCAGGGGAGGACGTTAGGCTGATAAAAACTTGCAGGCGATCACAATCCAAAACAATCCATTTAAAATCGCTAAATACAGACTGTAAACAAAAAAGAGAGGTCTAAAGAGCTCATTTTTCCAGACGCCCTGGAACAGTATGTGGCCTTTTCCATATTTAAAAGACATACCTTATTTGCCAGGGTACAATCTTCGATTATTGACCTCTAGCGTCACAGCGTTCACTTTCCCAAAGGGAGGAGTGAGCTTTAAAATTCAAAACTAACGAGTATGGTTCCGGAAGTTCACTGATCAATTCTTGTAGATTATGGACTGTTAATGATGCTAGGTGCAACCGCCTCAAGTTTTGTTTTGAGTTTGATTTCTTTGCCAGGGGCGCCGCTTAGATCGAGTATCGCGACGCGTCCCGTGAGTCGTTTCTCCTGCTCACTATCGCGTCTAAAATTTTAATAATATTTCAGGATACGCATATGTAGTGGACCAAAATTGGTTTTCTGAAGACAAAACTACGGGCAACATTGACCTTAGAATAAGTGTTATATCACTGTAATTCCTTAAATGTGCTCTAGAATTCCACTAAACTGAAAAAACCATGTTTATGATTTTGAGTGAGAATGAAATGGGGTGCACGTATGTGGTGGGCCCGTTATGAGGCGTCTGTCTTTTTTTCGCTCAAAAGAGGTGTTCCGATGCTTTAAAACGGGCGCACTGAACGTTACATCCGTCACGTCACTAGAGGAGCTGGAGGTCCGCGGGGACGCCGCTGGTGTGTGGGTCTCAGGCGTCCCCCGACAGGGGAAAGTCCTGCGGGATGCCGACCCATGGAACGGCGCTCCCTGCTTTGGAGATGGCGCTGCAGCCTTCGCTGTCCCTTCCTAGGGCGCCGATGCCCCTGCCATAGGCTCGGTACAAGTGGCCTCGGCAGGTGACGGAGTTCTGTGTGGAGCTACGCCCCTGCGCACCACATCAGCTTAGTTTGTTCTTGCTGTGAATGAGAAAGAGTGTTGTGAGAGTGCAAATCGCGTTCGGGCTTCCTTGAATGACATATATTCGTTGTTTTTTACAGCTATGACTTCTATTTCGCTTTCCAGGATGGACATGCCCGGGAATACGCCGGGCGGTCCATTTGGAAGATTGCACAATAAGGTGTAGCTTAAACATTGTATGACGGATGTTACTTTAATGCACATTTCGCGTACATTTCGTGGCCGCGACCGCTCAGTGATACATGACCACATCTCTCGCACTTGAAGTGCCTGCTGGGATTTCGCATGTAGAGGCGCACGTGAAGTTTCACGCACCCACTTCTCTTGTTTCAGGAAGTGCACTGGTATTGAACGTCGGGATAAGGTGTGTGGTAGAGATATCCTTGTCATTTTTCCGGATCTTAAATCTGTGCACGTCGCTTATATTTTGGTCTTTGAGACCTTCCTGCCGTTCCTCCTCTGTCAAATGAAGAAAGTCACTCCCAGATATGAAACCGCGGGTTGTGTTCAGGGATCTATGGGCTGTGATGGAAGCAACGATTTACCCTATTACCACAATGTTCGGAAGTTTTGGAAGTTCGGGAGTCCTTTACGTTGTTCTGGAGCTCGAGTAGCAAATCACCTCTGGCCATTTCCTTTACTTTGTAACCTGGGCCCAAGGCATCCGTCAAGGTCTTTGAAACTACGAACAGGGGATAAAACTCTAGCTGGTTTTTCATCTACTTTGCTGTATACTACATTTTATTTACGAAATGGTACCTTCTTTTTCGGAAAAAAATCTGCTACCTTGTTCCGCCCTCTCTTTTAAGGGCTATAATTTGTGGAGAAGTTGGAGCCATGAAATATGTGCATTGTTCGGCCGCGGTGCCAGCCGCCCATCATGGAGCCCAACGAGGGTATGGCACAGGAACTTGCTAGCAAGCCCTGCCCACGACAGCTGTACACGCTAACTGTAACCAAAAATGACACAACTCAGAGTACAGTGACACAAGGTAAACTCTCGCCGTCTATGAAAAGCGGAACAACCGAGATGGGAATAGGAGACAAAACAGTTGTGAGAAAGAAGATAGGAAAGCAAAAGATAGAGGGCAGGATAGGAAAAGGCGACTGCCGTTTTTCCGCGGTCGGGTCAGGCCGCAGGTGCCGTCTACAGGAAACTGGGGCCAATGTGGTGTCTTGCCTCCACCAAGGGGTCTTAAGGGTCCAAACGCTCGGCATCGGCTCAACCAGCAAGAGCCCATTTTTCCTGTTCACGGCGATGCTACGCACGGCTAGGTGCGGGTGCTCGGGTCCGTGGTGATCTACTGTTCACGATCATTCCCCTGCGGGGATGTCCCTGCGGATGCTCGGGAACCCTTGGTGTCGCCATTTAGCAAAGTCTGCACGCTGCAAACGCCCCCCATTCGGGGCATCATTCAAACTAAAGCTACAACATTATCCATAATAAAGCTTTGACTCCATCTCTGCTATTCACTGCGTGTAAACATCTTCCTTTTAGGAGCTTAACAGGGGCCGAGGTACCGACAACGCTCAACAGCGTAGAGGGGCGGGAATGACATCACAGAGCAAAGTATGGTCGGACACAAGCGCACTCCACAGCATATCCAGAGCATTGTAGATTAGGCGGTGCGCGTTCGCCAGTATTGTTTTTATTTCTATTTATCTTTCCATTGCGTATCGACAGCAAACACATTCGAGTCCGTAGAGGTACAAATTATGACACTGAAGCTCCGCCTGAAAAGTATGACGTTACAGTGTTGACTAATATTTTGAACTTCTTTGTTAATTAGTACCTATTTCTAATTGCACAAGCTCTACAGCATTCATAAATACGCATACTAGGCCACTTCACATTTAGCAAGACATACCATGTCTCCCTTTAAAAAAAAATCACACGAAAGAGTCTCTATGGCCTATGTGTAGCCTCCCTGACCAATTATCCCAATTTTCTTTCCAGCGTATATAAACTACTTTGCATCCTTATATGTCGTAATGACCTTTAAGGCATGCTTTACCTTTAACGTCGAAATTTAACTTGTGTCCTAATGATTTTTATTTTCTAGCTAAGCGATTGGCGTCAAAAACCTCATGACCAATCTTGAATTAGGGCGACAAACCGCACGAATTTTCTACAAACGTTTGCTCTAACGTGTTCGCATTAATATACTAGGGTATTGCAGTGCGCACCACTTTTATTTAGACAACGCTCATAGGTGTCCGATTTTCTATTGTATGCACACATGCAAAATTTAAACAACAGACACTCAGGAAAACTGACCATCCTCAAAGGATAAGGCTTGGCGAAAAGACTCGATGCGAGTGCTATATATAGGTAGAGCAAGCATCCTGTGCAAACATTGTGCAAAAATGAATTAGGGAGGGTTCCTCGGTAGCAGAACGTATGTGCCGAGAAAAACAAATTGAGGTCAAGAAAGTAATCTTATTTTTCGCGAGAGCGAAAATTAATCTCAGGGCGAAGGGCGGGCAGTAGCAGAGTCGAGAGAAGGCACATAATAAAAGAATAGGAAGAGTAACAAGAGCATAGAAAAAAGTTTGATGCTTATAATTCCTTGTGCTACCCGGGAGCGTTCTTACCACAACAGCGCGTCAGCGCACGCCGCTACTCATCGTGTCTGGTAAGCCTGAATAGTGCAGCGCTGCACTGTTCTACCGAAAAGCGTTAATTTAGACTGTTTGGGGCGCGATACCCTTTAGTACATAGGTCGGAATTGAGTCCTATTCCAGGCAGAAACTTGCTAAGCTTCGCTGCCATGTAACAGAGTTTACAGGAAATACATTAGAAATATTAGCTGCTTCTACTTGGTTGCGAACAAAATAAAAAACCATTGTTGCATCAAGACGTACAACACACAGGAAAATAGACTGCAAGGACGCTTACTTAAGACTGCTTATTTAATGAGGTGAAAGCTCGCGTAATATACAGCCTTTCGGAACTTTCGCGCACGCGCACGTGTGCAAGGCAACAAGAAAGTACGACCAAAAGGCTTTACAATAGAAGGCGTGAATGGAATTTCTTCACAGCCTCACAGATAAAACAGATGTGCCGCTAACAGAACTTGAACCGGCATTTTTTACGTGAAAGGCTTGCAGAGTTTCACGACATGTTTGTTTTCTGTCTAAGGCCAGAAGACTCTGATTTTGGGCGCTGGTATTGCTATGCGGGAAAAGGATTCTCTTTATTTCAAATGGCCTATTTTTAAAAATTAGGCGACGACTTCTCTGAAACACCTGTCATATACAGGTTCTTTACGAAAAAAAGTAGACTTTCGGGTAACTCACACAACTCTCCAAATACGCGTGCTTTTCCAGAAAAGAACGATCATGAAAGGCGCGCTCCACGCGGCAGAACAAGAAGAAATGGGGCTGCATTTGGTATCGACACAACATGGTTAGTTGGTTGGACCGTTGCAGTACATTGCGTTTTGCGGATTCAGTGCGTTCTGCAAGATCACGCTACAACTGCACGCCGTGCACGAAGCAGATTCACCGGAAACGTACTTCGCTACTTGCTTAGTTGGGACATCTGTATTTGCATGCTCGTCATTAAATTATTCAAACACGCTTTAGTACATGTCTCCAATATGCGTTTTCTAGACATCTGTGCAATCTCTATAGACGCTTCTTCGTTCACTTCCAAGAGTAAAACAGTCAATCCTGGCGGATTGAAAGCGTTCTCGTGGAAACGTCCCACAATTACCTTTCGTACTTTTATTAACTGAAGCCGTTTCAATGTCATACCTGCGCCGTAACATGACCTCCAAGAATTGTACGCCAGAAGCGGAGCTTTCGATCCAGAACTAGATACAGACGACAAAGCACTCCTCCACTGCAGTTTGAGTAAAGAAAGAAACGAAAGTAAAACCACAGAAGGCCTTCTCCTAGGAACCTCCTCTCTGTGTAAATTGAAAATTTCGCCCACGCGACTGTGTAACAGTGAAACAACACATACGCAATAAAACCAGTGATTGCGAGTAAGTGATTAGCGGAACGTTTGTGGCGAGACAAACAACATGAGGTCCGGAACGTTATCTTTATTCAGCGCAAGACCGAAAATTATTCTTGAACCGAGGTGCGGGCAGCTGCAGAGTCGAGAGAAGGCAGATAAAAGATAACAAGAATATTAACAAGGTAGAAAAAGATTTGATTCTTACAATTCCTTTTGCTAAGCAGGAACTTTCTTTTCGCTACACTGCGTACGCGCACGCCATAGACACAATTCTAGGCTTGGAAGTGGCCATGGCATGATGGCGACCATGACGCCAGCACAGAACCAGGAGGAAGACCGCGAAGCAGGAGAAGCCACGGGATAAATTTAAGGCCGACACATGACAGCGAGATCTCAACAATTGTTCCGTCTAAGGCCAAGTCCGTCTTTGTGTAAGGTCGATTCCTCGACCCACTAATAACCATACAGTGCCGTTCTGCGTGTGTTTGGGACACGTGTGCGGAGCAGAAGACCATGCACAGAGAACAGCGTCTTTGAGCTGCTTGAAAAATGGAGGTCCGTCAAATACGTACATAGGGCGAGATTGGGCGACACTCTGGACAACATGTTCATGTGCGTGGTTAATTTCTTCTTCACGCGCTAAATTGATGGCCGGTATGTTATAACCAAGAACGGGAAGAGAACTCACGGAAAGTAGAGATATGTGGTGTCGAAAACGTGACAAGATTTTCACACAAAGAAAGATTTTCCCGAAAGGCTTTCTAAAAGAATTCAGTCTGAGCTCCAATGTAGATAGGCGGAACCAAACCGACAGAGACACGTCAGGAAAGAACACACTACTGGACAATCGCGCAACGCAAGAATAAAGCCCACTGATATCAGTGTCATTAAAAGAAACAATTGGGAAGGTAGAATAATCAGGTACACTCGCGCGCCCTCACTCCGTGACTACCTGTCACTGCTGACGGAGATGTTTCAGCCCCGTCTAGATATCGTTTCGAAAATTCTTTACAGCCACTTTCTTCATCATTTACGTGATTCAGCGAAAATAAAACAACGTGATTGTATACGTATTCATTTCATTCTTGTCTTCTGCCTCATACGCACTCTACGCGAGTACACTTCAAGCGGTACCCAGGCGCACAACGTGCCTTGCATTTGGCGAACGATCGGCTTACGGTCCGTAAAGGAATTGAGAAGAGTGGTGTTTGTGAAACATGAAAAAGAAAAATTCTTCGAGCGAGTATATTTTTGCAGTGACCATTCGGAAAAAATACCACATTCTTCCTAAAACGAGCGCGCGGGTTCTAAGCTCTGAAACGATCACCCCATATCTGGGGCATCTGGGAGGACTCCAAATCTAAACCGTGAATTTAATATTTAAGCGGTGAAGAGCTCCAGGTGGTCGAAATTACTCTCTAGGCCTTCTCGCGGATACCGTTGAGGTCCGTATGTATACCTGTGAGAAGAAAATGTTCTGAGCCGCTAATTTATTCCGGACTGCTTCATTATCTACAATACATGAAAAAAAACAAGCATAGAGATAGGAGACCACTGCTGCTCTACATCGTCGACCGAAAAAGAAGCCAAGAAAGGAGCTTCTGCTGTGACATTAAGAATATCCCGTATTAGGATCATACGCTAAATTCCGCCACTATAACGGAAATAAATTGAAGCACGCATGTGGAAGCGTCTCGTCTCTACGCGTCTGAAACTAACCCGCAGAGTTGCAAGTGAGCAGAGGTGAAAGCACCCAACCTCAATGATCAGACTTCACGAAGCAGTGGTGACCATTAGCATATTGCACACAATGCCTTTAATCTTTCCCTCGGTATCAGAGCTTGACTCTCCCGAAAATTCTTACAGAAAGAGCCTAACGAGAAGTGTCCTTGGAGTTCTGCAGGCAGCAGCGAACAATGAAATTCTTGCTAAGTCGCTATCAAAGTTTCTTAGCGTAATCGGTTCGCAAAGGTTACTATTTCAACTTGGCCGCCTGGGAGAGACGGTGCTGGTCAAACCCTTCTGCAGTGACTTCGAAAGATATCTGAGCACCGAGCCTACTAGGCCCTAATACTATTAGTTGCTTGGGCCTAACGTCCGAAGACAAAGCAAGCTCTTGAAACAACCCTGTTCTTATGCGAGCAGCGACTGTATGGTCTCGATTTTTGGAATGCCGCTAAGCGCAGTTCTTCTGTGGCGGTAACACGTTCTCTCGTGCTCAAACCTTCGAAACAGGATATGCCTGTCATCTCCAAATATTCACTGACGTTCTGTGGACAAGGCGAGAGGACCTAGCGCAGCATCTTTTAGCATTCCTTCTTTGCATACTGCCTGGTCTGTACGCCTTACTGAAGTCGTGCCCTCCACATCGGCTGAGAGCGTTGCACTTCAGTCGGCTTTACGCAAGACAGTGTATTCTCTGACTCAATCTGTTGTGATCCTGACGGAGTGAAATTTTGCCTTGAAGGGTTAGAATGTGGTCTCTTTAATGAAGCTTTGTCTCATAGCTCTCTGTGCATGGTGGATAATCTTCACAGCGAAGGCATCTGCATGCAACTGCAATGCATGCCTTCACAAATAGGCAACATAGGCACCGATCATATAGGCAACGAGGTGGTGGACAGCCTCGCCCATGGACCGCTGTCAGGCATTCCGTCCGTAAAATTGATCTGGAGATCCGTCAGTAAAATTGAAGCTTTCACCTCATGGAAGTTTACCAGTGAAATAGGTCCCTCGTTAATGTGTATCCAGGCGACGGACCACGGACCTGTTTTGGCCTGCGGACTAGCGGTCACGTGAGGTTTCGCTTCCGGTCTACGAGGTCTGCGCATGGTCCGCGGGCCGGATAGCGCGAGAAATGCGAGGGCATTTTTTCTGGTGGATGACCACGGACTTTTTGCCTACTCGCACACATCAAGTCTGGCACCTACACCACACTGGTCTTTCCCAACTCAGTGTTCCCGGCAGTCGAGGCGACACCAGAAAAGTTCTTTGGTTCCACTGTTAATAAGTCAACGTGGCCGGACTACGCTACGTTTTACTTTTTAGCCTAAATACAGCTTTATGGCGTGATCATAAGTGGCCATTCGGCGGCGAGAGCGAGCAAAATTAGTCGAAACGTTGGCGTTCACTACGTAGACAGATATGGTTAGAAAAGAACAACTGACGCTGTCTACGTGAAATGAGCGTATGCACTCTCATGTACGCTAAACGCCGGTATTTTTCAGCACGCTACGTCATTTCTATCATTTCCCACTTTAATTTCAGCGTATGCAAACACAGACGGAAGGATACGCTCAGCCTTGAGGCGCCATGTAGTTGTTAGGACAGGTAAACGTTCGCTCCGCCTAAGCCAGGAAGGGGCACAATCGTCACACTAAATAAAAAAAATAAAGCTATTATTTCACTCATACGTCTTCTTGTAGGCGAGGTGAGATCAAACGAGAAATGGCTGCGCCATTTATTGCCAGTGAACGCAAAGACAAACGCAGTAACAAAAATGAATACAGTCCGAAGCGAGCGGTCCTGCTTGGAAGCGTGCTGCCACGTTTGTCGCCGCGGGAATGCTACCTCCTCCTCACCGCGGCAGCGTTGTGTCCCGTACCGATCGAGCTTTCCGCTGTGTACTTCGGCGGAATCTCTGCCGCGGCCGAGGTTTCCGCTTGTTCTGTCCGCCGAATCCCGAAGTGTGAGACGAGCTTTGCTGCAGGGTGATCACCGAGGCTTGGCCAGCCTTGTTGTCTGCTCTTTTGGTCCGTCGTGTGGATGCTGTCGCCGGCCAGACCCGGCTGAGCCACGCGCGGTCGACCCCACGTGACTGGTCCGCAGGCCAGTCCGTGGCGCGCCGCCTGGATACACCTTAACGGCACCTGCAATTCTGGTTTCTAATAAACATTTGTCATTAAAAGCTAACCACTTTGTGACAAAACTACCCTTAGCGACATCTGACCATCTCGAATTTGTTCTTTGTGTCCATCAAAAACCCGCCAAGAAAATACCTACCAAATTGCCGGCAGAAGATTCAAGCTCAGCATATTTCCCCTACATTTCAGTGCACCTACCCTTCCGTTTTATTTAAGTATTTTGGAAGCGTTTCACAACTTTTTCTTCCCTCCTCAATATTGCGTAAAAGAAGTAAAATCATAAAACATGACTTGAGAACTCGACAGTGCAAAATAATATGAAGACGAATGAACTTAGTATTTACACACACAGACACATATCAAACAGCAAGAACACCAAGCGTAAACCACGAACCAAAATCATATGAAGCCCTTATGATCACAAAATTGTGAAAGAACACTACATGCTTCCGTAACTTAGCCTGCGGACCAGTTATTATTCCGGAAACAGCAAAGGCATCCTTTGCATACGATGATCAGCTTAACAATATGCACTCATTGTAGCGAGCTAAGCCCACTGCTGGAAAAAGGACTTTTTTCCTTATACCTCCAATTATACCTCTCATGACGTAGTTGAGGCCGCCCTACTAGCCTAACTTTCTTGACGTCCACTTTCCAGAATTCCTGCCTCCTACTACTGCGTTTGCATTCTTTTATTATCTAGTCCGTTACTCTTAACGACCATCGATTTTCTTACCGTGTCGTTTCATACGCTGCCTATGCCCATTTTAAGGCTTGAGCTCGACTATACTATCATAGCTCAATATTTTTTGCTGAATATCTCGGGTCTCTTCCTATCTCTTGATGTTACGCAAACCATTTTGCAATCTATAGCTGACTCCGCTCTCCTCAACTTAAGGCCAACATTAGCATCAGCCTCCACGTCCCTGCCTCTTAAATGAGAACTGGCCAGACAGAACTGTTGTGTACTTTGCACTTATGGGATTATTGTAAGATGTCATTCATGACCATAGATCGCCCGCCAATTGCTCCCACACCCCATAGTCATAGCCCTGATAGGTACTTTCCTCACAGCGTATTCGGTTCGCTTCAAATTAAAGTCGTTGCAGCTAGTCTGGGCGCGCCAGCCTCATCTTGGCTTCAACTCAACTGTCGATGACCGTCACTGTAATTAGCCCTGCTACAATGAAACACCGGATAAACCGGCGCAACTAAAGTCACTATTACTTCATGCTTGGCTTCAACAGACCGACAATGAACGGTACTCTAGTAAAACACCTTTTTGGGCTGAGTTTAGCCATTGCATTTAGGAAAATAACCCGAGCCAAACAAAGGCGCACACTGAAAACTGGGAAGAACAGAAGACAAGAGACTGGACTATCAACAGTTTATTTAACAGATCTGGACTCAAATATATAGAGGCCACCGAGTAACATGACCACCACCCAATCACCTTACAACTAAACAATCCGCCGTGAACAAAAATATACTATGAGCACATTCACCTTCTTTCTTCCTTTACTATCTCACAGCTACCCTGTCTAATGCCTAGTGCAGAAAATCTTAGTAATAGCAAGTACTTATTAGAGTATCACCAATTAATTCAAACAGCAAACAAAGCAAATGAAGACTATAAATCATCAACAATCCCAACCACTTCAAGCAGAACTGAATTTTATTCTTTGAATGTAAACGAGTCTGCTTTCTATCAAGACGTTGTGATTAAAAAACTAGATGTCAAGAAGGCAACTACCTTTCCTTAATGAGCCACGCGGGTCCAAGAAGCCCCACAACTTGGCAGGACCTGAGATCGCATGGCAGCGGCGCATCGCTTAAGCGCTGCACGTTTGCGCCACTAGTGGTAGGAGTACTCCCGGCGATCTAAGAATGTAAAGTCGAGAATTAGCAATTCAGCATATATATATATATATATATATATATATATATATATATATATATATATATATATATATACCCATTAAAGCTTTCGGGTCATATCTTTAAGGTGGAGATAATGGGTTCCCTTCATTTATGTAGCTCCAATCGAATGTTTGTTGGTGGAGAGGAGACAGACCAACCTCACAACGCTCTCTCGTTTCGTTTGGGCAGGTTACTAAGGAGCCCTGCAGTTTATTAAAATATGTTCGCAAAAGTCGAATGCGGTTACCGATATGCCTTGTTTGCTATAGGACAGCATACCGAATGATTTTGTGGGTTACTCCAATGCTTGCAATTTGTTCAACAATTTTTTTTCACATTCCTTCCGCGATGGACCAAATCTCTTCTTTTTCACAGGACTTGAAAGTGTTCATTTAGGCTATTGGTTTAAGTATTTTTTCAGAATTTTCTTTGCTTTAGATACTAATGTGTCGATCTACTTTAATGTGTCGTATAGAAGTAACAAAAAAAATGTAAGTTGAGTTGTTCGCAAAGTTAACCCCATTTTCTGCACAAATTGTTATTTATTTCACAAGGAGGAATAACTGCACACTTAAATTTGTAGCTTCCCTAGTTGTCGTCGTGTTACGTCGAATAGAATCAAGTTGGCGATCTCTCCAGTTTGTGACCATAAAGGGGTGGAACACTGTTCATTTCAAGCTATGTCATTTGATCAACACTGCGCAGTGAAAAACAAGACATGCCCACGAAGTTTTCGAGAACGATAGAGTCAGTAAGTCATAAAACTATAACATAGGGAATGGGAGTGATGAGTTCTGTCGACCCAACCAGATGGCCCTCAGTCAGCGCTGAACATCACCTCCTGGGCTCATGCTGTGTCCCGAACTTCTTCCGGATCACACCTCGCAAGATGGGTAGTCGATTTCTAAGAGACTAAAAACTTCTGAATTTCTTTGGCCGGTGGTTTTGCGGGGCACCTTCAAAAAAAGGGTTCTATTGTGGCTCTCTAGACCCATTTTCATCTATCGAGCTCGATTGATCTCTGGCATGCTCACATCACACCACCACCGCCTAGAAAGCCATAAGACTTAAAAGGCGCTCCAGCAAGCTTCATCATTAGTTGACACGGCGGCAGAGCCGTGACAATGTGACAAAACGTACTCCTACCTGGGAATGTTGGTGATGTAAAGTATCTTTTTCTTAGTGGAAAGCCTTGTATAATAGTGTTGCATTATCCGCATAGCTTTTTGCATTATGTCTGTGACTGTGTCTGGATGGCACTCACTCAACTTGTCTGGAGACATTGAGTCCAATCCCAGCCCTCTTAGTGAAAAAAATGTTCTATGAACTGATTACCACCTAGAGAGAAATGTCCAAAATCTCTTAACTTTCGCAAAGCGAAACATCGGCTGGGGCATTTATTGGAATGCAAAGCAGGCTTCAGATAATTGAAAAAAATTGCAGAGCCTTCAATGAACACACAAAAGCATTGACGACTAAGAAAGTTCTGTTGAAGACCGAGGCCTGACCATGAATTGTATTTCCAGGCAGCTTGAAAATTTATAAAATTGACCCGGTCGCAGCAACTTCTTTATTTAAGGTGTAATAGACGAATTGCGTGAATCTGCAGAGACTTTTCTGAAGATGGTAGATGATAGATCAGGTGAAAAACTTGTTGAGAACTAAATTCCATAGAAAGAATTCATAGGCTACAAAAAAACGTTAGGCAAGGACCGTCCTGTTACCCTGAAGTCAAATTATTTTAGAGATAAGAATAACATTATGCAGAACTGCCACAAAACTCCAAGATAGTCAAATGAAGATATCAGAAGTCCATTCCAAAAGAGATGTTGATATCCGCAAAATGGTGTGGAATTCATCAGATGCTGAAAGGATCAACGGGCCAGAGTTAAATTAGTTTTGGACAAGATTAAAATTTTCGACGCCTTCTAGGTTTTGGAAGAAGCAGACGGTGAGAGATTGAAGTTTCATACCCCAACCGAAAGAGAATAAAAGTGATTCGATAATGCTCCCAATGCATGCTAAAGGCGATGAACATATTCGCAGGAAGAAAAGTCAACAAAGCAGCCGCCAACTAATACATTACCTTGGAACACGAAACACACATATTAATAAGAAGTAAAACTGAAAATATAAAATGTTAAAATAGAATAAAAAACAAGCTTGTTCAGCACGTACCGGACGAGGAGGTCACGGCGCCCGATAACAAAATAATATAAAGATTTTGGTTACAAAGAAGAGGTTTAGTGGGAATCTTGGTTATAAGCGATATATTATCACCTGTGTTAGATGTTCCATGCAATATAGAACCACTATGAATAAAAATTCGACCAAAAAACCGCTCGGGGATCTGGAAATTCTCTCTGGGGATCTTTAAAGTGCACTGATATCGCACAGCACAGGGGCGCCTTACCGTTTTTCCTCCATTGGACATGTATTCAAAGCAGGATGACAGATGGAAGCAACATCAGCGCTACTTGACACAGTGTTCATATATTCTGAACTGCTGCCAAAACATTGAACCTGTGAACTCTACAAGGGTTTATCTGATCACAAGATGGTAATAATTGATTTCTATACGTTTCCAGATCATTAGAACAATAAACTTAATTAGTTTGAAAACTTTTCAGCCATTTACAATTATGGTGTGTTGGAATGCCTCAAGGGCTCGTTTGTTATTTTATGTACCTTTCTGAAAGCGGTGAATCCGTTGACAAACCATTGCATTACATTTAAACATCGTGAAACACTCTATTAAGCACGTCGCTCCCAACCTTTTCACATGTACAAGGAAGAAGAATCCTTAGATCACAAGGCGAATCATACACATGACACGGAAATTAAAACAAAAAAGAAGAAATAAGAGTAAAAAGTCTGTTCTTGGTGAGAGTAATGTCATGAGTGAAATGAGTAAGGAACTCAAGCATATTGTCTAGGTTGCTAAGGGCAAGTTCTACAATGCAACAATGAAAGTTGATGCACCTGAGTAGTTGATGCACCTTGCAAACGTTAGCATTTTGCTATTCCTGCGAAGACTCGAAGTAATGGAGATAAATATAACACAGAAGGAGCTGAAACAATAACTCGTTTTTTTTTATCTGTATTTCCTTCTGACGAAGACTTGTCCCCAAATGTAGGAGGCTCCAGTTCAAGACAGAGACATCAGAGAGCAAGGAGTTCTTAAATTCCTGCTTCAATTGTCTGCAAATAAAAGCCCAAGTCTTTACGGAATCCCCAACGAATTCCTGTTCATATATGCCAAGTGGATTGCCAAATACAGAACAAATGTATTTTCAAATATCTATCACCACAGGTTATTTGCGGTCTCCGTCGAAATATGCCAAAAGTTATTCTGATTCATAATAGTGGTTGTAGAATTGTTGTCAATATTTTCCGACAAATTTATATCCTTTTTACATGTTTTATGTCGCTTGACCATATTGTATTTAGACACCTTATGGCGTACCTTGAAAGTAATAACATACTTCATCCTTCTCAACACGTGTTTCGAAAAAGACTTTCTACAATTACCCAGCTTATAGACCCCTTTCACAACCTCTACGAAGGAATAAATTGTCGTGGCTAAACTGTTATACTATTCCTGGACTTTATAAAAGGGTTCCAAAGGTTGTCCCATCAAAAGTTGTTACTAAAAACAATGCTATATTCAGAAACTCAATAGCAAACTCGTTGTCTTCCTACCTCTCCTTCCATGAGCAGTTTGTATACATCGTCGTTTTCCTGGTGGTATAAGCTAGTGCACAGAGAAGCTTTATGAACCCTATTTTAATTTTGGATTTTATAATTGATATTTCGAAATCTAGCACAGTTTCAATCAGAATATTCGCTGAATACTGCCTGTTATACCAAAGAATGAATACCCCATCTGATGAAGAACAACTGAAGGCTTATCTACAAGCAATAGAAAAGTTGTTCTCTAAGTGGAAATGGTGCTAAAAAAGACTAATTCATATATATATATATATATATATATATATATATATATATATATATATATATATATATATATATATATATATATATATATATATATATATATATATATATATATATATATATCTGTTATTAAAAATAATAAATATAATATACAGTTAATTCATTGGAGGCAAACTAATTAACAGGATACAAACGCGCAAGTATCTTCGCTTAAACTTCTCTTCTGACCTGTACCGAGATAAGCACATAAGTAACGTATGATCCAAAGCGCTTGAAGCAATATGGGCACTAAGACGCAAAATCCGTAGTGCAACTCCCGATGCAAAAATACTCTCTTATAACACCGTGGTGAAACCTGTAATTGAATATAGAAAATATTTTGGGATCCGCACACTGCGCCTAACAAAATAAGAAATTGATAAATGTTTAGAAACTTCCCGTTTAAACTACAATATATATCGCCGAATAGACAGCGTATTGCCATTACCTGAGGGGCAGAATCGCACCCCTTGCCGCTGAAATCCTGCAAGATAGCTGAATCCGGGCTAGCAACTGCACAGAAACACTTAATAAGGGTACCAGCTCACCAGGACATCCCAGGCAATGAGAACGTACATACCTCAGCCGGAGCATTTCTTTCCCGGGCACTCAGTACGGATGTCGTGGAAGCTCCTACACCCCCCCCCCCACACGCTTACATCGACATGCCTCAGCCCTTAAGATTATACCGTCGCGTCTAACCTCCGAAGGCTAAGACACAAGACAAAGGGGAAGAACTATAGCTCCGAAATCTGCAGACTAACACTTAAAGCTTCCCACAAAGACTACACGCAATAGATCCACAGTCATTTGATTCAATATGCAAATTCTACAGGAAGAAGGCGGACCTGTTCCACAGAGTACGTTCCTGCCAACCAAATCAGGTGGTCACTGTAAACAACCAGCCAACGCAGGACGGGTAAAAGGCAGCTCTGACCAACCCGAACGAAACGAGTGGAAAAGAACGCATGGAAAGAACCCACACAGCAGCGTACGCCAATGGGGTTCGGGACCGAGTGTTATAACCGCCACTACAACCTCCTAAACATTATCATTTAAAACATTTTCACCACCATCGTGAGGAAGGCTTTTTTCCTCGAGCTTTTAAAGTATGCATAATGCTGCCTGATTCGATTGCAAACAACAGGCATTACCAGCCGCGGTGGCTCAGTGGTTAGGGCGCTTGGCTACTAATGCAGAGTGTCCGGGTTCCAGCCAGACCCCGGCGGCCGCCATTCGATGGAGGCGAAACGCAAAGAGGCCCGTGTGCTGTACAATGACAGTACGTGTTGCAGATCCTAAGCTGGCCGAAATTATACCGGAGCTGTCCATTACAGTGCCTCTTTCTTTCTTCTTCTCTGTCTCTCCTTTATACCTTCCCTTAAGTCGGTGTTCAGGCGTCCACCGAGGTATGTGAAAAGTAACTGCGTCATTTCGTTTCCTCAAGAACAATATCAGTTTTTTTATAAACTAATCGCGCGCCGCAAGGGTGCATAAAAGCAAGCACTGGCGGAGTCGAAAGGCAGCGTGTTTGCAGTCGGCGCCAGGTAACTTCCTGCGCTTTTGTTAACAATTTATGGGGAGGCGGATGTGCCCGCCTCACCAGCCTAAAGTGATGTGTGAAGTCATGAAATGAAATCAACCCGTCCCTCGCGAAATTCGGGTCGGAAGGAGCACTCACTGTCTGGTCGACAAAACATCGGGCTTGCGCAAGAGTCGCCTCACTCCCGGGATTAGACGAATGGGCCTGGACCCACATCAATTCAACCTCTCTAATCAGATGGGGGGCAATTTGAAGGATGCGGAGTGAGCTATATGTGATTCGGCCCCTCTCCAAAATGCGAATGGCTCTTTGTTTTGTATTCGCTGAATATAATACCATCACGCGCGTTCGCTATAGCCAAGGCTATTGCCTATTTTTCCGCCGTCTCGAAAGACATGGTTTCTATCAAAGCGGCCGCCAACAGGGCGCCGTTTCCGTTTACCGCGACCAGTGCAAACGCTTTCTTCGGGGTTTCGCGGTATTCCGCTGCGTCCACGCACGCCACATTTTCGTGTCGGCCGTATTGGGTGTGTAGGTCGCGACCCTCCCTGTGCGCTTGTTTTCGTGGTGCGCAGGGAGCATGTTCTTGCGTAAGGATTTATTCAAAAGAGCTTTCCTGGTGTGTGTGTGGGTACCTACGTTTTCATAACCCTCTCTTGGAGCTGTTCGCAAATTTTAGAGTATATAGGACGGCCCTTCCCGCGCTCGAACGAGGGAGTCGTCTTGGCTGTGAAGCGAGTTCCCCCTCTGACAGCTCCGAGAGTGGGTTGTGCACCCTAAGGGCAAGCAATCTTTCTGCGGTCGTACTGTGAGGGAGCCAAAGCGCCGCCTTCTAGGCCTGCATGATTGCAGCTTCGACCTTGTGTTTTTCTGCGAACTACAGTTGCAGGTAAGGAAGGGAATAGACGATCCTGCTCAGCACGAAAGCCTGCACAAGTAAGACAAAAACGCTAAGGCGCCCGTGTGCTGTGCGATGTCAGTGCACGTTAAAGATCCCCAGGTGGTAAAAATTATTCGGGAGCCCTCCACTACGGCACCTCCTTCTTCCTTTCTTCTTTCACTCTCTTCCTTATCCCTTCCCTTACGGCGCGGTTCATGTGTCCAGCGATATATGAGACAGATACTTCGCCACTTCCTTTCCCCAAAAACCAATTAATTTTAAGTAAGACATAAATCTTTCTCTTTCATGCCTCGTCTTTTGCTGGAGATCCGCCTGATTATTCGCACAGTTTGGTTGACCGTGGCCGTGAGTCGGTTGATTGTTTAGATGTTTCTTCGATTGTTCTGTATGTACATGCGCAGTATGCGTATGGTTCGAACATCCTCGCCAGATGTCTTTACACATATACATTCAGAGGGGTAGGGGGGGTCAGGATTGAATTCCTACCGCGTGGCCTGCCAAACGAACGAGCGGTTTCGATTTCAAGTGCGAACACTCAAGGCCCGCTCCCGGCGCGTTAGTTTCAATTTTCAATTATGGCAACTGCCTGCTGCCGGGTATCCTCTATTTGGCCGTCATTTGCAGTGGTTACCCACAGGGTGATGCCGTCCGCGTATAAGGTGTGCTGCAGCTCCGGCAAGGCGGCGAGATTGGGGGGTAGTGTAATGAGTGCAAGGTTAAAGAGGAAAGGCTAGAGCACCGAGCCTTGTGGCGTGCCTCAGCTTTCCAGAGAATTGGGCTAGATTTGAGGACACCTCCTGCAAGCTCTGCGGTCCGCTCGAATAATAATGATCGAACGTAAATGAATGTCCATTTCTTCGGGTCTATTTTAGAGAGATTTGTGAGGATGGCCTTATGCGAGACGTTGTCGAAGGCCTTGTTCAGGTCTAGCCCGAGCACTGCCTTGGTCGCGGTTCCGCGTGTAGGGTCCAGCACGTCCGTCTAAAGCTAGAGAATCACGTCCTGTGCGGACAAAGTAGCCCTAAAGATAATCATTTTGGGAGGAAGTACGTCGCGCTCCTCCGCGTAATTTTGCAATCGGTTAAAGATGACACGCTCCGTGAGTTTTTCGAAGCAAGACGTGAGGGAGACGGGTGGCCGATTCTCGATCGAGAGTTTCTTTCCCGGGTACGGCATGAAGGTCACCCGTGCATGCCTCCATTCCAGGGGGATCTCGCGTTTCCTCCAGTTGGTGTTCATTACGTTTGTCAGAGCCGAGATGCACTTGGGGCCTAGGTTTATGAGCGTCTTCGACACTCTGTCCTGTCCCGCCACAGAGGTGGTACGGAGCTGACCAAGAGCAAAGAAGACCTCGGCATCTACTGTGTCTGCGTCCAGGGTCTCATTGGGAAGGCCTCTGTATGCGGGCAGGGGGTCTGTACGCGACGTGTTCAAGTAGCGTTTTTGCAGTTCGGTGAGTAGCTCTGCGTAGCAAAATGAAAGTGCATTTCAAGAAATAAATGAGGGAGTAGAAGATTAAAGGAAGAAAGAGGTGCCGTAGTCGAGGGCTCCGGAATAAATTCGACCCCCTGGGAATATTTAACCTGCACTGACACGGTGTCAGTGTACTGCACGGTATCTCTGAACGTTAAAGACCCTATCCCGAGTTCCCGGGTTCGATCCCGACCGCGGCGGCTGCTTTTTTATGGAGGCAAAACGCTAAGACGCCCCTGTGCTGTGCGATGTCAGTGCATGTTAAAGATCCCTAGGTGGTTGAAATTATTCCGGAGCCCTCCACTACGGCCCCTCTTTCTTCATTTCTTCTTTCACCCCTCCTTCATTCCTTTCCTTACGGCGCGGTTCAGGTGTCCAACAATATATGAGACGGGTACTGCGCCATTTCCTTTCCCCAAAAAACTAATTTTTATTATTATTATTAAAGATCCCCAGGAGGTCGAAATTATTCCAGAGCCCTCCACTACGGCACCTCTTTCTTCCTTGCTTCTTTCACTCTCTCCATTATTCTTTCGCCTTCGGCGCGGTGGAAGTGTGCGATATGTGAGACAGATAATGCGCCATTTCCTTTCCCCAAAAATCTTTTTTTAAATTTTCTAGAAAATAAAAATAATAATCAGTTTTTGGGGAAAGGAAATGGCGCAGTATCTGTCTCGTATATCGTTGGTCACGCGCACCGAGCCGCAAGGAAAGGGATTAATGAGGCCGTGAAATAAGAAAGGAAGAACGAGGTGCCGTAGTTGAGGGCTCCGGAATAATTTCGACCACCTTGGGATCTTCAACGTTCACGGGCATCGCACAGCACACGGGCGCCTTAGCGTTCTTCCTCCATAAAAACGCAGCCGCCACAGTTGGTTTCCAGCCCGGGAACTCCGGATATAAAAAATAAATTTGGTTTTGGGGGGATAAAAGTGGCGCAGTATCTGTTTCACATCTTGTCAGACACCAGAGCCACGCCCTAGGGTAAGGAATAACTGTGTAGTTTTCGCTACAAATGGTAACGTTATCAAGAGTCTGTCTGTCCGTCTGTCTGTCTGTCTGTCTGTCTGTCTGTCTGTCTGTCTGTCTGTCTGTCTGTCTGTCTGTCTGTCTGTCTGTCTGTCTGACTGTCTGTCTCTCTGTCTGTCTGTCTGTTACTGCCAGGAAACAAGAAAGGAAAGTGCACAGGCCTGCTCACTGGTTCAAGCCGAGCCACAATACCTACCACATGCAGATAGAAGGAGAGTTGAAAGAGGGGATAGAAAGACAGGATAGTAAAAACACGCTAAAGACAAGGCCGATGCCCGAGGTAGTGCAATACTGGGGCAACTGGTGGCGGGAGTGAAGCATCCTTCAAACTCTCCGCCACATTTCCAAACATAGGTCCAATTTGGACCCGTACCAGACACTCCACGGGTCCGGACAATATCGCCCTTATCAAGCGACCATATGATGCCTACAGCAAGCCGAGCAGCGCAATATGAGGGAATAATTCCCCTAACACATCCGCCATTGGCTAACTTCATGCTGCGCCAATATTCTCGACGACATTCGTTCCAAAAGTTTAAGCAACCGTTCGTCCTACCGCTTTCCGAGTTGTTTCACACCATTTTTCTTTGCGTATAGCCTACATATCATAGTCAAGTTTTGTGCAAGCTAGCGGCAGGAATTCGAACCGACGACTCGTGAACATACCGTTGCTGGGAATAACAGCACTGAGACGAGGGACAAAGAAAGAAGAAGACAACGAGCCAGTCCTGTTGTCTTCTTCTCTCTTTGTCTCTCGTCTCGGCGCTGTTATTCCCAGCAGTGTGCACCAATTCGCTCTACTCTCCATTTTATTGAACATAACGTTGCATACCTTCCCAGACATTACCCATGCCCTAATTGCGGTTTCAAGTATGTATGTAGATATTTGGCAGTTACTGCTCTCTTTGTGTTCCCAGAAATCGATATTGAAGTTGTGACGCAACCGCTCGCCGCACAGAGTTGGGGGTTGCCGGCGACGAAACCGGAGATAGAAGAAGCAGACGAGAAAATGGATACGGAGGTGGTTAGACCCACTTCCATAAAGCGAAAGGCGGCCGAGACCGACCCCCTTGTGACGCTGGAGAGGAAGCTAACGAGTAAAGTTGGAAGCAAAATTGATAGGCTGGAAACGCAGATGCAGGAAGTGAATGTAAGGTTAAACGCTCTAGGGGACATTAAGGGTTCAATGGACAAGATCCTAGCGGCATTAAACGGCCTCACTGAGAGGATGGCGAATATGGAGAGTGTAGTTTTTGCCAACAATGGACAGGAATCAAAGTAAGAAAGAGAACGCCACCATTTGGCAATGGAATTGCCGAGGGTACCGACGGAAGCGAGCGCTATTACAGCAGCACGTGCAACATGTAGAAGACAAACCAATTGCTATAGCGCTGCAGGAAACTGGGGGAAATCAGGTAAAACTGGCCGGATACCAAAGTTTCTATAGCGATAGGGGTGAAAAATGCAGAGTGGCCACGCTGGTGAAAAGGAATATAGCAACCCTACAGCACGAAGTGAGAACGGGGGACATAGAAGCGGTATTGCTATAAATGATTACGGGACGCAAGAGAGCAAAAAGCATATTTCTGCTTAACATCTATAGCAACTCGAAGCAGAAGAAAATGAAATTCGGAACGATATTTAGAAAAGCCATCAAACTGGCCGACCAGAGCCCGTTGGTGATCGTGGGGGACTTTATCGCGGCACACCAGGAATGGGGGTACGCGAGGCAAGATCCGAAGGGCAGACATCTCCTTGAGGAGTCCCAAAATCTCGGACTTACCTTGCATACCGACCCATGTGCGCCCACTAGAGTAGGTAGCAGTGTAAGTAGAGACACCGCGCCGGACCTCACCTTCAGTAAAAATGCAGGCAGGGTAGAATGGGCAAACACCAGAGAAAATCTGGGTAGTGACCACTTCATCGTAGCTACGAAGCTGGGAGAAGGAGTCAAGCTACGGAAACTCAAACAGGCGAGAATAGTAGAGTGGGACAAATTCCGGGAGATTCGCAGAAGCCACAAAGCTAAGAAAATTGGAGACATAGGAGACTGGGCAAAACAGCTGAGGGAAGATGCCAGGGACGCGGAAGCAGTAGCCGAAGGGGAGGATGCACCGGAGATAATGGATAGCAAGCTAATGAGCATGTGGAAGGAGAAGGAAAGGCTCGAGAAGAAACTTAAGTCTCAAAAATGGAACAGAAATCTAAGGCGTTCGTTAGCCAGACACACCAAGGAAATGGAAACGCATGCTATTAAACTAAACGAGCAAAATTGGTACGGCAGGTGCGACGAAATGGAAAGGGGCATGAGCATAGCAAAGACGTGGAATATATTGAGGCATCTCCTCGACCCGGGAAAATCTAAACAGGCAGCGAGCACTAACCAAGTGAAAGCGAGACACGCTTTCCAGGGGACGGACAAACAGCTGATGGACAGGCTCAGGGACATTTACATAGGGGACGCGACAGAAGTACGACAGGCAGAATATGGAGGAGCGGAAAATGAAGATCTAGACGCGGACATTACGGTAGCGGAGATCAGAGCAGCTATCGCTGAGCTAAAAACTCGCTCGGCCCCTGGCCCGGATAAAATATCCAATGTCATGCTCAGGAATCTAGACGGCGACTCGATAGATGCAATTGCGCGGTACATGAACAAAGTATGGACGGAAGGTAAATTGCCAGAGGAATGGAAGCAGGCAGAGGTTGTTCTCATCCCCAAGCCGGGAAAAGAACCAAACTTGGAAACCCTAAGACCGATCTCGCTAACGTCGTGCGTGGGGAAACTCATGGAGCACGTAGTGCAAACGAGGTTAACGAGATACATGGAAGATGGAAACCTATGGCCGCACGAGATGGTGGGCTTTAGACCTAAGCTCAGCACGCAGGATGTAATGCTCAGACTCAAACATGACATTGTAGACAAGAAAGGATTAGATGCCAAGGTGATCCTAGGTCTTGACCTCACGAAGGCCTTCGACAACGTCCGACACGAGGCGGTGCTCAGAGGTCTGGAGGAGGTAAACGTGGGCAAGAGAACATACGAGTACATCAAGGACTTTCTCCAAGGGAGGAAGGCGGTGATTAAATTCCACGACGCAGAGTCGCCCAGCATAAGGCTGGGCAGCAAAGGTACCCCGCAAGGCGCCGTACTGTCCCCCTTCTTATTCAACATAGCGATGAGAGGTCTCCCGGCCATGCTGAACAAGATCCCTGATCTAAAATTCAGCATGTACGCGGACGACATAAACATGTGGATGAATAACGGAAGCGACGCGGAAATTGAGTGGAGTCTGCAAAGGGCAGCAGACGTAGTGGTGAAGTACGCGGCCGAAAGAGGCCTGGCGTGCTCACCGCAGAAGTCGGAGCTCTTCGTGTACAATAGCGACAGCAGGAACAAGAGAGACGTAGAAATTAAAGTGATGGTGGGAGGCCTGGAGGTGCCCAGGGTCGAGGAAATGAAGATCCTAGGCATGTTTATCAACAAGAAAGGCAACAACACCAATACCATAAAGAAATTAGCCACATATGCAGACCAAGTGGTAGGCATATTCAGGAGGGTAGCGGTAAAAGGGCGAGGACTAAAAGAAAGGAATCTCCTGAGAATGTCACAGGCGTACGTAATAAGTCGGATCTGCTACGCGACGCCGTACCTAAACATGAACAAGGCAGAAATAGAGAAGGTAGACAGAATATTGAGGAAATGCGCCAAGCGAGCTCTGGGACTCCCGACATCTACGTCGACGGCGCGGCTTGAAAAAATGGGGGTACACAACAGATGGGTTGAGCTGGCAGAGGGGGTGAGAATATCCCAATTAGAACGGCTCGGCCAGTCTGAAACGGGCAGGACAATACTCGAATGGGTAGGAATCCGGCCAGAAAGTAGCACGCACAAGATGGTAAACATCCCGGCAGGAATCAAGGCCAAGATATGCGTCCCACCTATGCCGCGGAACATGCACCCCGTGTATAACAAGGAAAGGCGAGAACATAGGGCTAAGGCCTACGAGAGGAAGCTGAAGGAGCGACCGGCAGACCAGGTGGCGTACGTAGACGCGGCGTGCGGACAGCACGGGGCGGCTGTATCCGCTGTGGTCGACGGGGCAGGAGTACCAACGGTAGCGGCTTCGAGCCGCACAAGAGATGCCAATGCGGCGGAAGAGTTGGCGATAGCGCTCGCTTGCGTCGGTACCAAGGCCACGACGATTTTAAGTGACAGCAAAACTGCAGTAAGAAACTTCGCGAAAGGAAGAATCTCGGAAGAGGCCAAACACGTCCTCGAGGCGAGGCCGATAGAACGTAACATAGAGATAATATGGATCCCAGCGCATGAGTCTATTGCAGGAAATGAGGCTGCACACGAGCTTGCCCGAGCTCTCTATCACCGGGCGGCCGCAGAGCAGCCCTCTCGCATAGACATGAAAGGTGGCCTAATTTCATACCACGAGATCACGGAACATTATAAGCTGAGCAGGAGGGTCTATCCGCCGCCCGACCGTTCCCTCGCAACAGAGGAGGCAATTGCGTGGAGAAGATTACAAGGGGGGAATCATATAAGCCCCTTCTGGGTATACATCATAATCTCCAAAGAGGAGAAAGACCAATATTGTATAACGTGCGGGGAGAGGGGCACTCTCGACCACGTCATATGGGAATGTGCTGGAAGCCCGGGCGCCGAGCAAAAGATAGAAGATAGAGAAGCCTGGGAGACCTTGCTGCGGAGCGAGGACCCCGCTAAGCAGCGACAAGCCATCCGCCTGGCGGCTGAGGCCGTGAAGCGACAATGTGTCTTCACCAGACCTTAGTTTGCGAGGCTCCTAAGTAGGGCTCCCTTAGGCCTGCGCGCCGGGGGGTCCAAAAAGGAGTTTCATTTCGGTGGAAATAAACGTTTTGATGATGATGATGACAGTTGGGGGTGGCGTCACACAGTTTCTCGGTTCTAATAGCATGTGATTCTCCCCCTGGTTGCAAGCTTGCAAGTTGTCACCCTCTTTATTTCGTCCTGTACTTTCTGTCTCAAACCTGTCCTTTCTGCTCTTCATCTCCGTCCTCACTGCACGGCGGATCGTCCCCCGTGAGGCCAATAGCACTGTAATACCTGGGAGGACTGGGAGACTCCTCGGCTTTCCGAAGACCTTGTCTTGCAGACCATCGTGATCGACCGGGCAGTCAGCATTACGAACAGCAGGAACAAAAACTTCAGTGCGGGAGGGCCGTTTAAAAAGTTTTTCGAGATGACGATAGTGCAAGTGTCCGAGTGCTTTACTCGGGCCTTAGTGTATTCAGCACGATGATACGTCACCAGCGTTAAGTGCTATCTAAAGTTTTGTTGAGACATTCCGGAAGTTGTTTTACACTATTCAGTGTTGCCCGATCAACCTACAAACCTAATTTTTGTGACTTTCTGTAACTGACAACGTACTGCCCACAACTGTGGAAGAGCAGACGAAAGAGCTGTTCGTTTGAACGGCCACCTGAAAAGTGACACCGGTCCCTTTATCGTACAGGGCAACACATGGAGTACTGCGAATGGAGCCGTTCTCTCCTGGACTATGCGATTCAGACCATTCCATAGACCGCATGCAAATGCATGTTTATTTCAAGCAAACAAGTAATTTTTTTCGAAAATTTAATAACGCTTGGGCACACGGTGCATAAATTCTTTAATTATTCCGTTTCCTGCGATAAGCTTGAATTCAATGTTCATGTTTCAGGAAGCAATTTTGCAAAATGAGTGAATTATTGAAACTCAACGCAGATGATTTCAAGCCTACCTCGCTGCGAAAAGAGCAAAACTTCATGAAATTTGCTACAGATCCCAAGTTCCCGGATTTGAACCCGACAACTGCAACTGCGTTTTTATGGAGGCAGAACGCTAAGGCGCCCGTGTACTGTGCGATGTCAGTGCACGTTAAAGATCCCCAGGTGGTCGAAATTATTCCGGAGCCCTCCACTACGCCAGCTCTTCCTTTTTCTTTCGGCGCCAATTCCTTTCCCCAAAAGCCAACTATTATTGTTAATATTAATAATATTTACCTTGCACTGACGTCGGACAGCAAACGGCCGCATTAGCGTTTTGCCTCCATAAACACGCAGCCCATGTGGTCGGGTTCGAGCCCGGGAACTGCTGATCAGTAGCCGAGCGCCCTAACCACTGAGCAACCGCGGTGAGTTGAAGCCTCAATCGCGCTTCAGGTACGTGGCGGTGGTGAGACAGAGAGAGATGCATGCTGCATGCAATAGCTCTGACAAATCTGTCGCAGGCACGCGGCTCGGCAGCAATAGGCCACAGCGTTCATTGGGTGATGAACTTCGCGCTGAACCATTCATTGCCCACTTGCCAGGGTGGCATTGTGGCGGCTATGCCCCTCCAGTGCGCGGAACGCAATCGAAGCAGGTTTTGCAGCGAAATCTACATTGGCCGCGAAAATGCGACTTTGCTGTGGCACTCCCGAGGAGGAGGCACTCAGCCGCTGCCTAGCAATGGCTCTAGCTTGCATATGTTGCGCACTCGCCGCGCGATCCGGCCGCTCTATGCCTCCTTTTCCTTACCCGCCCTTGAATGCCTAACCGCTACCCAAGGTATCCGGTGGCGCTATATGCAAGCCATTCAAACCCCCGAACACTCAATGAATAAAAAAAATCTGTCGAGGCTGTGCATCGAACCAAGGCCTTTGGCGTTTGAGGCGGAGACGCTACTACACCGCCATGATGCCTCAGGTTTCATCATGAATAAAGGCGCATCTACTGAATGCACGGGTTTCATATAATTCCTCATCAAATCCAGATGTCGCCGCGCTTTTGCTATGTGTATCCTGGCATAACAGAGCCAGGCCAACAGCATTTTCTTTTTCAGTTGGACGCCAACGCCATGGACATGAAAGCGCCTCTGTGGAAACTTGAAAAGAATTGAATATTTAGGGAAAGGAATTGGCCCGATATCTGTCTCACATATCGGCAGACACCTGAACAGCACCGTAAAAGAAGGGATAAAGGAGGGAGTGAAAGAACAAAATAAGAAAGAGGTGCCGTAGTGGAGGGCTTCGGAAAAAGTTCTACCACACGGGGATCTTTACCGTGCAATGACATTGCACAGCACACGGGCGCCGTAGCGCGACTGCGGTGACAATTGACCCAGGGAGGCAGCTGTGCGCCTCTGTTTTCGTTAAAATCAACAACCTCTGCAACGTCGTCAACGCCAATGAACCCAATGAAGGCCGGCGGCTCACTTATTCTGTTTTTTAGGAAAAGAGATGGTGCACTAACTGTCTCGCATATCTCTGTGGCACCCAAGCAGAGCCGTAAGGAAAGGGATGAAGGAGGGAAGGAAAGAATAAAGGGAGAAATAGTAAATTTATTATTGTAAATTGGATTTTGAGGAAAGACGCTGCACTGCGGCGGAACACCTGTGGCACGATGCAACCAGTGGAACTTGCGGAGTAGTGACTTGCGAAGGTTACCAGAAGTGCGCCGCTGACTGGCCTATGTAGCCGCCGCGGCGGTTAAGTGGTTAATGCGCTCGGCTACTGATCTGGAGTACGCTGGTTTGAACCCGACCACGGCGGCAGCTTTTCGATGGAGGCGAAATGCACAGCCGCCCGCCCGTGTACAGTGCGATGTCATTGGCACGTCAAAGATCCCAATTTGGCGGAGTTCCCGGGTGCGAACCCGGCCGCTGCGGCTGCGTTTTTTTGGATGCAAAACGCTAAGGCGCCCGTGTGCTGTGCGATGTCAGTGCACGTTAAAGATCCCCTGGTGGTCGAAATTATTCCGGAGCCCTCCACTACGGCACCTCCCTCTTCCTTCCTTCTTTCTCTCCCTCCTTTATCCTTTCTCTTACGGCGCGATTCAGGTGTCCAACGATATATGAGACAGATACTGCGCCATTTCCTTTCTCCAAAAAACCAATTATTATTATTAATAAATTATTCCGGAGCCATCCACCTTTTTCTTCCTTTTCTTCATTCCTTCATGCCTTTCCTTACGGCGCGGTGCAGGTGTCAGAAGAGATGTGAGACAAATACTCCGCCATTTCCTTGCCCCAAAAACCAATTTTCATTTTGTAGAAATAGAAAATTGGTTTTTCCATATCGGCGGAAACCTGTAATACGGCGTAAGGGAAGGGATAAAGGAGGGAATGAAAGAAGAAAGGAAGAAAGAGGTGTCGTAGTGGAGAGCTCCGTAATAATTTCGACCACCTGGGGATGTTTAACATACACGGACGTCACACAAAACACGGGTGCCTATGCGTTCTGCTTCCTTCGACACGCATCGGAATGAAGATCGATTTTTAGGGAAAGGAGACGGAGCAGTATATCTATCACTTCTCATCGGACACCAGAACCACCCCACAGTGGAAGACAAAACCTCTGTAGCTTTCCCTACAAATGGTACCGTTATCAAGTGGCCATGCGATGCAAACAGCAAGCCGAGCCTCGCAATTTCAGGGAATGAATAACGTGTGGTGTCAAGTGTACGTTGAAGATCCCAGGTGGCCGAAATTATTTCGGAGCCCTCCACTACGTCTCCTCTTTCTTCCATCCTTTTTCTACTCCCGTCTTTATCCCTTCCGTTATGGCGCGGCTTAAGTGTCCGCCGATATGTGACAGATCCTGAGTAGGGGGTAAGCTCTCCAAGCCTCGCCCGGTCGACATGGGCGTGCTGCAGGGCTCTGTCCTATCACCATTTCTGTTTAATGTGGCCATGTCGGTGGTGCCGGCCTCCCTCCCCACGAGCGGGCGACACCATGTGTACATGTCCATATATGCAGATGACATAGCTCTGTGGTGCCGGGGACCACCGGGCGAGGCGTTCCGCGTGCGGGGGTGCCTTCAGGGAGCCCTGACCGCAATCGATGCCAGATTGCGCGGCCTTGGTCTGTCGCTGAGCGCGGACAAATCGGTGGCCATGGCCTGCGTTTCGCGCTCGCGCGCGCACTTTGCGCCACTGTCACTGGACGGGACTCCGATTCCTTGGCGTAAATCGGTGCGGTACCTTGGCCTGGACATCGACTGGCGCCTTTCCTTCCGCCCCGCGGCGACCAAGGCCTGTCTGCAGATGAAGAGGATCACCGCCGCCGTGCACAAGCTCACCGCTCGAGGCCAGGGCATCTCCCAGCAAGCCGCGCTGCGTCTATACACTGCCGCAGCTTTGGGGGCGGTGCTCTATGCGCTGCCGCTCGTCACGGTGCGCAAGCCGTGCTGGAAGAAGCTCGAGCTTCAGCACCGCAAGTCCCTGCGCGTGTGCCTAGGCCTGCCCAAAAACTCGCAGTGCGCCGCAACGTTCGCCGAGGCAGGAGCGTGGCCCCTTGAGCTCCAAGCAGCGCGCAGGGCACTGAATCACATCGACCGGCTTCACCGCGCACCGGACGGCGGCTCGCTGCTGCAGCGTATGCGCTCGCACCCGCGGTCACGAATGGGCGCGGCGCTGCTCGAGTATGAGCAATTGACCCAAGGCCCACCCCCCTACGGCTCCTGCGCGCCCTGGCCTGCTGCCTCGGAAGTACAGCGAGAGATCGTCGGCATCGCGGGAAAGCGGAGCACACCCCTCTGCGCTGTGCAGCAGCTGGCCAGAGCCGTCATACACGAGGAGCTCCAGGACCGTCTCCTCGTGTACACCGACGGCTCAGTGGCCCGCAACAGCTGCTCCCTTGCTGCGGCGGCCACCATCCCCGCCCTGCGACTGCACAGCCAGCAACACGCAACCTTCCTGGGCTCCTCCACCACGGCGGAGTTGATGGGGATCCGGCTCGGGCTGGACCTGCTGCTCACCCTCGGCCCTCCGCCGCCCAGGAGTGCTCTGCTGTGCGACTCCCGCGCCGCCCTCAGCCGCCTGCAATCTAACGGCCGCGGTACCCCACTAGTGCGGGAAATTCGCTCGCGCATCGAGCGCCTCGCGCAGAGAGGTTGTGCCGTGCGTGCACAGTGGGTGCCCGGTCACTGCGGCATCGCCGGCAACGAAGAAGCTGACGACCTCGCGACCGCTGCACACCAACTACCTGCCAGCGATCTGCCCCTTGCGCTGGAGGACGTGCGTGCGGCCATTCACGACCATCTCCGAAAGCAGCACCCCGACCCAAGCATCGCGGGAGGTGAGCGCATCGACAGTGTCACCGGCTGTCGCGCACTTACACGGTCGCAACGTGCAATGATCCTCCGAGCGCGCATTGGCTGCGTGTGGCCCGGGGAACGACGGGTGCGGCACGGAATCGCGATGAGTGATGTGTGTGACGGATGCGGTGCAGTGGAAACACTAGAACATCTGCTCCTTCGCTGCTCCGCGTTCGCCGATGCTCGTCGCGATATGATCGCGGCCTATAGGGCGCAGGGCATACTACCAGACTCCATCAAGACGCTATTGTGGCCGCAGGGCAGTGCGCGCACTCGTGAGCGAACTTTGGTGAGCCTCTGTGCATTCCTCGAACACACGGGCTTGACGTCCCGTCTGTTCTCCGTCAGGTAGTTACACGCAGTGACCGAACGCTCCACGAGTTCTACCTTGAACGATTAATAACTGGACGCCCCACTCCAGTTGTAACCTACACAGTGCTGTGCGCGTGTGTGATTTAATTCCTCTAAACTGAACTAATCACGCGCACAACCTGGACACATTACTTATTGTGTAAATAGTTTGTACATATTACTTCTCCCCCTGTCCTCTATTCCTGTCCCCTCACCTCTTTCATTTCATTTCTCCATTCTGCCTGCTGTCCTTTATTTCCGCTGCCCCAGCTCAGGTGCTTCAGTATCGATGGCAGATGCCGGGGCTAGCAAAAATCTTTTCCTTCCTTTTTACTATTATTTTTAATAAAACCACTACCACCACCACCATTCCTTTGTCTAAACAAGGAATTTTCATTTTCATTCACCGAAACCATCCCCCATTGAATAACTTCAATGCTGCGCCAATATTGCCGACTACATTCGCACCAAAAATTTGAGCAGCCGTTCGTCGTACAACTGTGCGGTTTGTTTCATACCATTTTTAAAGCGAAATCTTTACTGGCCGCAGGTTGAACACTTTCGCGTGATCCTGGAGAACCGTGCTGAGTATGCGCAAGGAGCTGTGTCGACACACGGCGTGTTTCTCTCTCTCGCTCCCTAGTCGCAACTGCGCATGCGCCACTAGTAGCGCCGAGCCACAGGTGTTCCGCTAGGGTGCCTCGATGCCAGCGGCGCCGGCGTGGAGACAACTTCAGCGGCACCGCAATATTGCATCACACGGGATCAGCGGCGCTAGCGTTTGTAACGGCGGCGTTCATGCTCTCGGCGCGCTTCAAAGTGCTTTAACTTGAGCGGCCTTTTGCAGCGAGAGCTACACTGGGCTACCAGTCGTGCATTTTGCGGTACATGGGAGAGGCCAGTTGTGTTCAATATGGCGGGGTCGCTTAAGTTGTCTCTACCCGTGGACACACTGGTATCGAGGCACCCTAGTGTTCTGCCGTTGCGCAGCGCCGTGCCTTTCCTAAAAATGCTACTTTCAATTTTCAGTTTTTCCTTTCGTCTTTCCCTCCCTCCTTTATCCCTTCCTTTACGGTGCGGTTCGGGTGTCCACCGACACATGTGAGATTGTTACTGTGCTTTGGGAACTCGCCGCGCCATCTTGCATAGCGTCAGACCACGCGGCTCGCTGCCGCCGCCGTTTCGTATGACGCCACACAGCGTTCCTCGTCGTTGTGTTCGCGTTCGCCTCCGCTCGCTTCACCAGCTCCTCCGTATACCTCATAACATGTCTGAGGATAGCAGAGGAGAGCTCGCATGCGCCGCAACCACATCTGTGTCGTCTTCAACGCGAAAGCAACATAGCTAGACAACCAGACTAACCTGCACTTGCAATCAAGGTCAACCAATGCTAACAATGCTATTTTTTTGCTTTCGCTACGTATATACTGACATAGCCGACCAAAGCCAATGCAAATTTTTTTTTCTCTCTCTCGCTGCCTAGTCACTACAGCGCATCAGTCACTATCAGCACCCAGCCACAGGTGTTCCGCAGCTGCTCCGCGCCTTTCCTTCAAATACAACTTTCAATTTTCAGTCTTCTTTCCCTTCCTCCTTTATTCCTTTCTTTACGGCGAGGTTTCGGTCTCCGTCGAGATATGTGAGACGGCTAGTGTGCCATTTCATTTTCCCAAAAATCAAACAAGACAAGTGAGCCAACGGCGTTCATAGAGTTCATTGTCGTTGACAACATTGAAAAGACCATTCATTTTCACGAAAGGAAAGGCACACAACCGCCTCCGTGGGTCAGTGGCGATGCCAATCTCGCTTTCGCTTTGTATATGCTGTATTAGCTGGGCTAATTGACATTAATTTGTTCTTTGCATATAGCCTACATGAGCTAGTCATATTTTGGGCTAGCTTGTGGCAGGGATTTAAACCTACGACTTCTGAACATTCCATTGCATGCCTTCCCTTATGGCCACTTGTATCTTTGGAGATACTCCGCAGTTACTGCTCTCTTTTTGTTCCTAGAAATCGGTTTCGAAGTTGCGACGCAGCCGCTCGCAACACACTGTTGAGGGTGGCGTCATACAGTTTCTCAGTTCTAATAGCATGTGATTCTCGCCCTGGTGTCAAACTAGCAAGCTTTCACCCCCTTTAATTCGTCCTGTACTTTCTGTCTCGAGCCTGCCCTTCCTGCTCTCCATCTCCATTCTCATTGCACGGCCGATTGTCCCCCGTGAGGCCAACAGAACTTTAAGACCTGGAGGTTCGGACTGGGAGAATCCTCGGCTTTCCGAAGACCAGGTCGTGCACACCACCGCTATCGACCGGGCATTCAGCGTTAAGGACAGGAGGAACAAAAGCTTGAGCTCGGTGGGGCCGTTTATGAAGTTTTTCGAGATGATGATAATGATGGAAAGTAGCTTGCGAGTGGTATTCGGAACGTGTGTCGGAGTGCTTTACTCGGATCCTAGTGGATTCAGCCCAATGACACGTAAACATCCTTAAGTGCTATCTAAATATTTGATGACACAATCCGGTAGTTTCCTTATACTATTCAGTGTTGCCCGATGAAGCTCTCACCGCAATATTTGTGACTATAAAAAAGGCAACGTACTGCCCACAACTGTGGAAAAGCAGATGAAACAGTTGTTTTTTTTAGACGCCCATAAAAAAAAAAGGGGCACATATCCTTCTATAAAACCGGAAACAGCAATTACTTTCATACTGCCCATGGAGCCACTCTCTCCTGTACTATGCGAGTCCGGCCATTCCTCAGAACGCTTGAAAGGGCTTGGTTATTTCAAGCATACATGTCATTTTCTGCGAAAATTTACTAACGCTTCGGTACATGGTGCACAACATATTTATGCATTCGCGGCCTCCGATAAGTTTAAAGTCAATGTTCATGTTTCAGTGAGCATTTTTGCAAAATGTTCGAAATGTTGAAGCTCAACGCAAATCATTTCAAGCCTACCTCGCTGTGAAAAGGGCAAAGCTGCTTCATCTGCTGTGCGACTCCGGCGCCACCCTCAGCCGCCTGGAATCTAACGGCTGCGGTGCCCCACTAGAGCGGGAAATTTGCTCGCGTATCGAGCGTTGCGCGCGGAGAGGATGTGCCGTGCGTGAACATTGGATGCCAGGTCGCTTTGGCATCGCACGAAACGGAGAAGCTGACGACTTCGCGACTGCTGCACATCAAATACCTGCCAGCGATCTCCCGTGTGTGCGGCGAAAGGTGCGTGCGGCCATCCACGACCATCTCCGAAAGCAGCACCCCGACACACGCATCGCAGGAGGCGAACGCATGGACAGGTCACCGGCTGTCGCGCACTTACACGGTCGCAACGTGTAATGATCCTCCACGGGCGCATCTGCCGCGTGGGGTCCGGGGAACGACGGGTGCGTCACGGAATCGCGACGAGTGATGTGTGTGACGGATGCGGTGCAGTGGAAACGCTTGAACACCTGCTTCTTCACTGTGCCGCGTTCGCCGATTCTCGTCGCGATATGCTTGCGGCCTATAGGGCGCTGGGCACACTACCAGACTCCCTCAAGACGTTATTGTGGCCGCAGGGCAGTGCGCGCACTCGTGAGCGAAACTTGCTGAGCCTCTGTGCGTTCCTCGAATACTTGGGCTTGACGTCCCGTCTCTTCTCTGTCAGGTAGTTACACGCAGTCACCGAACGCTCAGCGAGTTCTACCTTGAACGATTAATAACTGGACGCCCCACTCTAGTTGTAGCGAACACAGTGCTGTGCTCATGTGTTTTAATTCCCCAGCATGAACTAATCAACCGCGCGATCTGGACACATTTCTAACTCTGTGAAGAGTTAGTATATATTACTTCTCCCCCTATCCTCTCTTCCTCTCCCATCACTTCTTTCTTTTCATTTCTCCTTTCTGCCTGCTATCCTTTATTTCCGCTGCCCGAGCTCAGGTGCTCAGTATCGATGGCAGACGCCGATGCTAGCAAAACTCTTTTCTTTTTTTTTACTAATATTTTAATAAAAAACGGCCGTGGCTTAGCTTGGTTAAGCCTGGTGAATGCGAAGGCGAGAGGAGCGGAGCTGTTTTAAACAGCTGGTGTGACGTCACTCTGACCGTAGCGCCCCTGGTGAGAGGAGCGGGAGTTAGGCCGCCGTTGGTGGCTACCGCCTCGCCTCGCGACGGCGTGAGATGGGGCCCCGTTTTTACACAGCTGGTGTGACGTCACTCTAGGTCACGTTGTGTGACGTCACGCAGCGAGGTAACGCTTAAGGTCAATGGTGCCTACCACCGCCTCGCCACGGAACGGGCTGCAGTGCGACCTAAAGTAGTATTGCTTCGCAATAAAAAAACCACTACCACCACCAAAATTTTTTCATTGAAAACGTAGAAGCCTAAAGATTGCCGATAATGGCCGGCGTCATGAGCGGGGGGATGCCCTGCATCGTCACTATGGCTCAAAGAAAAGCCTATTCTACGTTGACACTGCAGGCCCCTACCTCTCCAGGGGGAATGGTGTACGGCTGCAGTCATACCCGATTGAATCCGGGTGGACGGCCTCTCGTTCAGAGCTGTCATCTCAACTAATGAGGAGGAGGTTGCGATCGCCCTCGCAGCTTCCCATCCCGACTTTAAATTTATCGTCACAGACTCTTCGAGAGCCTGTCGTAACTTTGAGTTCGGTTGGATCATCCTAATTGCTCACCAAATTCGTCACTACAGTATTCGCGACTGCGATCTAACTTATCACTCTATCATATGCGTCACCGGCTACCAATGCATGCCAGGTGAATAAGCTAAACATGAGGCAGCCTGCACACTCACTTACCGGGCACCAGGCGTTTCTTGGGAGGTCCCTAACTCAAATCACAGCAATCTTCTTTCTTTTAAAGATATTACTGTGCACTACCAAGATGAACACTGGCGCTACCCGGTTCCTATGAAAGGACTGGGTAAACCTGGCGAACGAACTCTTCTTAGGCTCTTTACAAACAACCTGCGTTGCTCGGCGGTTCTCAAGGACTTTGATTCTTCTTTTGACACCGCTGCTAATTCTGTGGGGAGGTGGCCGACACCTTTCACATGGTTTGGACATCTTTCTCTCCCCCGCCATAACCCATTCGCTTACCCGAGAGGACTGGGAGGCGGCTTTGCTTGGCTGGCAGGAAGGTAGGCAGGTAAAAGGTTTATAGGCGAACCAGATAACGGAAATCGTTAGGGGAAGTTTGGTAGGCTTGGTTCTTAATCTCGGTTGGCCGCCATCAGTCCATGACTTCTGGCGACCTTCTCCGTTAATTCCATTAGCTTCTCCTGTGAGGCCGGCTCTGAGCTAGAGACCGCGGTCTGCCAACCTGCTAGGTCTGTGAGGTTGCAGCAAGATGGTGGCTGGAGTTCTCGACATATGAAAAGTGTCTTCGAAGTTTGCTCCCGAGCCCCACAAACACAGCATTCGGGCATGCATTGACCCGGGTGTATGAGTGCGAGATAAGCCGGTGAAGGAAACGTTCTGGATTGGAGTTGCCTCCATATAGGTGAGCCTTACCCCTCTGTACTGCAGGCTGATTTCATAGTAAGTAATTAGTCTGCCCGCGTACAATCCCTCTCGACTGTTTGGCCTGTTCGGTTGACGTATGCTCAAACAGTAGAGTGCGCCTCCATGTTTCTGGGGTTGCCTACGTGGTCGGGCACCCAAAATAGTTGAATTTATGGGAGGGGGGGGGGGGCCTAGAGCCTTTATTGGAGAAATTTGTAGTTGGCAAAATGGAGCTGTCTCGATGAAAAATTCCTCGATTGCGGTATTGGAGTCGCTCATTATATCTGTGGCAGTGGAAGATGCTATGGGAAGTGATATGGCCTCCTCTTCCACTTCGAGGGAGGTGGTTGCCCTAATAGAGCCCGAAGACTTGTATTTGAGGTCGTGTGACACCACGCTTAGGGCATAGGCTGGGTTGCATGGATATTGTACCGCGGCTGGGTGAACTGCGTCTCCGCTGTCCGCGTGTTTTTATACAACGCTTTTGCGCGTGCTTCGCGTCTTTCCCGGTTGTGGGTTGGGTGAACGTTCTTGGGTAGTGTGTGCACGATTACATTTTCTTCGAGTTGTTTAGGAATGCTGTGGGGGTTGTCAGGAGCGGGACCCGTTGGTTGAGTCTTTAATGCGGCTAGAATGTGTCTGCCTTTGTTTGTGGAGGATAGTCTGTCCAACTCTGCTGTGCGGTGGTCTTCGGTCAGCTCTTGCAGAGTGCTGTGTATGCCAATGTGGAGGAGTCTGTGGTATGATGTCCCTTCTGGGAGATTTAGCGCCAATTTGTAGGCCTGTCTAATAGAGTTTACTCTGGCCGTTTCTGCCCCTTTCAGGGGAAGATAGGAGAGTGAGTATGACATCCGGCTAATCAATAATGCTTGCTCTAACCACCGGAGGTCGTGTTCTCGCATGCCTCGGTGTTTGTTTGCTGTTCGTTTGATTAGCCAGATGCTATGTTATGTCATGACTGCCAGTTGGGAGATGGTGTCTGTATGGAGGCCGTTGCTTTGGATAAATGTTTCCAGAATGCGGTGTATCAGTAACTCCGGTACTGGGAGGCCGTCGACCTTCACCTTAACAGAGGTGTTTCCTTTTTGGGACGATGCGCTGTCGGCTGGAGCAGCAGAATTTCGTGTTTGGTCGGCTCGCATGCGAGGCCTTTCCAGGCTGCGTACTCGGCTACCGCGTCCGCTCCCACTTGGAGGGTTTCCTCCATTTCGCCGACATTTGCCGTGGTCGTCCACAGAGTGTTGTCATCTGTATAGAAGGAAAAGAATAGATGTGGGATGCGCCCTAATTTTCGGGCCATCGGTGTGATGTTAATGTTTAAGCGTAATGTAGATGAAACTGAGCCTTGGGGTGTGCCCATGCTTCCTAGGGGAGAGGGAGAGGATTCCGCGGACTCAAACCTTATCTCCACAGTCCTGCTTTTCAGAAAGGCGGTTATATAAGCGTGTGTTCTACTTTCTACGCCTAAGTCAGGTAGGGCGTTTAGTATGGCTTCGTGCTGGACGTTGTCAAACGCTTTCGTGAGGTATTGGGCTGGGAGTCCACTCGTGCGCTTTCCGTGTCGGGGGGTGTAGATTTTCTTCCGAGATTTGAAGCATCATGTCTGCGTGGACAAGTTGGTTCTAAATCCCAACATTGTATGGGGGAAAAGGTCCTGTTCGTGTACGTAGGTTTAAAGATGGACGATTATAAGGTGTTCGAAGGATTTTCCCAGGCCTGAGGTCAGCGATATGGGATGGAGGTTCGCCTATTGAAGTGGTTTTTCTAACTTTGGAATAAAGGTGACCTTAGCGTGGGTTTTTTCTGGGGTTAGGGTACCCTCGCTCCAGTGTTTGTTAGCAAGTTTGGTTTGCGGCTGGTATCGAATATTCGTCCAGGTTCCATAACGTTCTCTTACGAATTTCATCTGCGCCCGGCGCCGACGTGGTGAGCAGTTTGTGCATGGCTGCTCTCACTTCCCACCTTGATATCTCTTCGTTGAGCTCGGGGTTCGGTGTGCCTGAGTACTGGGAGAGTGGGGTCATATGTGTGGTTACGAGATACCTGCCTTTTAAGTTTTGTGTCAGGGTGCAGTCGTCGACACCTAATTTGTGGATTATGCGGGTGACGTTATGTTGTTGGAAGTCTATTTTTTTCTGTTTCCACGAAGCAAAATAGAAACTTTCACGAGTCTTACAGTCCCAGATTTCATTCCATGCGATAAACAAAATTAATTGGTTTCCGCAAGGAAAGGAAAAGGCGCTGTATCTCTCTCATATCTCGGCAGACACCAGAACTGCGCCGTAAGGTAAGGTATTATGGCATCTATATTGTTCAGTACTTGCTTTGCTTTTCCCCTGTATGTATTTCCCTCTCCTGCTTGGCCACACAGCATGTCCGCAGCATTCAATAAATAAAAAATAAACGAGGGAGTGAAAGAAGAAATGAAGAAAGAGGTGCCCTAGTGGAGGGCTACGGAATAAATTCGGCCACCAGGGGATCTTTAACGTGCACTGACATCGAACACCACACGGGCGCCTTAGCGTTTTTCCTCCATAATAACGCAGCCGCCGCGGTCGGGTTCGAAACCGGGTATTCCGGATAAGTAGTTGAGTGCCGTAACCACTGAGCCACCGCGGCGGGTTGCAAACCATGCGGTTGCAAATGTCTCCACACTGTTGGCGGGTTAGGTGGGCTGCATGTGCTTCGATTTTTTTACTAAGCCCGCTATCCTTAGTTTAAGAGGTATGTTGTGCTTGTTTTTGAGCCATTGTTTTTGAATACTGGAGCGTGCTTCCCGTATCTGGAGAAGTCTGCTGTCCACAATTTCCGCTTCCCAATTGCTCGGGTCTTGGGACGTGGCACTTTCGATGTCCTTCGGGAGCGTATTCACCCATTTTGAAAGGTGTTCTATCTCAGCAGGAGATTCCTTTCGGAATCAAACAATCAAGCAATGGTTACAAAGTTGGAGTCTGCAGTTTATCCAGTATTCATATACTATTGATTTTGTTGTCTATAAACAATTTGTGCAACCGTCCCAGAAACGCTGCCCTATGGACGCTGTGGTCACATTTATTTGCTGTTACAAACTGATCATTCAAATTATGTGTTTTGTTGTGTTGGGCTTAATGACACGTAAGCAGCTAAGGCTATCATGCGCCAAGCTCAAGGTAGAGGAAACTGTTTCTGTAGACAGGAGGATACATGGTGGAGTAGAGGACTTAAAATATTAATTCGTTCTACTAGTATTATGAGACGAAAGAAATTTTATAAATGGCTAATAATAAATGCTTTAATAAAGGCCAGGTAACCTCAGTAGCTATCCTTGGGTGGGCAAGGATCTTGACGCTCCCAAGAAATCAAATAAATACCTCAGCCTTCTTCTCAGGTGTTAAAATGAATGAAGTATATCAAATGAAAAAGCAAAGAAGTGGATCAAAATTTAGTGTTCCTCAAGAACACCTGCATCATTTAAAAAGCGAAAACACAAGACGTGTTAACAATGGCATTTTCACCTAAGAGCAGCGCTGGGTGCGAAGCAATGTATTCATTGCAAAACATAATAAAGTGTTTGTTTCTGAGTTTCCGAGTTCTGCACAAGAGAATAAATTATGGCTTAATGTCTGTTCGTCTACACTTCTTTCGAAAATTGGTTTGTCTCGCTTCCTTAGTAAAAAATTGTTTTATGTGGGTATGTCCAATGCGTATGCCTCATAAAGTTACTTCAATAAATCGTTCCTGGTGCCTACAGGTCTTCCATTCACCCAGGACGGGCTTTTTAAAGTGCAGCTTGTTGTTAACCTCGTTGTCTCTTGAAGCCTGACATTTTTCACTCACTTTATTTTGGACTAACTTGATGCAGTCCTTATGCGGTACGTTTACTGATTTTACTTTAGTGTTTCGGGCAAGCGCGGTGCTTGCATAAGCGCTCTGGTTTCCGCTGATGTCCACGTGAGTTGAAACCCAGCATAGCTTTTTTGTATGTTCTTGTGTATCAGCTCGAATTACATTGCGTATTATGTTTTATATGGAGGGTTCGACTGCATTTTGGGGCTTATTGCTGTAATTACGCAGAGGAAGTGAGTGTAGATAGCAATGTTTCCTACGTTTTTCTTTAATATTTGCTCTACAGCTACAGCAATGGCGCGGCATTCAGCTGTAAAGATCGAAGCGCACTGAGACAGCCAGACTATTTCTCCCACTTCCCTTGTATTATCGCGCTTCCCACATAGAGTGCGGTTTTAGACCCGTCTGTGTAGAAATCGGTGTAATTATTGTATTTTTTCCTTATTACAAAAAATTCTTGCTCTATATATATATACATGTGCAGTATGCCCTTTATGAATGTGTGTCAGTGCGAATTCACATACAGTAGGAAACATGTACTAAGGTGGCAATTGATCGGGGGTCCGGGCAACATCGAGAAGTGCGTCCAGTATGTACATTTCTTGGCATTTTTCGTCGATGCTGAGAAGTAGTGGTATTACAGCTTGAGGTTTGTTGGTGAAGATTATTCTGGATGGGCATTTAGTAATCATGGGGTAACAGATGTGTTGTTAGTGACATTATATTCAGTACGTACGCCCAGGTAAGCCTTGTTCTCCTCTCAGTGAAGGGCGGTTCATTCCCTTCTACGTGAAAACTATTTACGGGTGATGTTCTGTCAGCACCAGTTGAAAGGCGCAAACCATGCTTTTGTACTCGTTCCAGACTTAAGGTACGATGGCCTCGCAGACCCATGCACTATGCATATATAGTCTAAGGAAAAGCTTATTCGTGAGCGATAGATGCGCAATCGGCACAGCCTACTGGAACCCCAGCGTTATCGTGACAGTACTTTGAGTATATTCAGGGACTAGGTTGCCTTCTTTTTTATGGTGCTTATGTGCGGTAGGAACGTGAGCTTTGTCTCAAAAGTTAGTCGGAAAATTTTCGTCCTTATTTTACTTGAAATACGGTGACATTCAAATGGATGGTGGGATTAATCTGCAGTCCTCTTTGCAGCAAAAATAGAACCGCAACAGTTTTTGTGGAGAAAACCAAGATTCATTTCTCTCTGCCCAAAATGCTAATTTGTTTATTGTGAATTGACAAGCTACAAGCTGTAAATGCAATTTGAAGGTCATCGACGTAGATAGAGTACATAAGGGACTGTGGAATTATATCGGCTTAATTCATTTCTACTATGAACAACGTAGTTCTCAAAATGTATCCCTGCGGAACACCATTTTCCGGAGCGAAATACTTCGAGGGAGTCGCACCGAGACGAACTTGGAATGAATGGTTGGACAAAAAGTCGTTCAAAAATTTAAAAATCCGAACGCGGATGCCAAGCTCTGCCGGGTCACGAAGATCCTGAACCTCCAGGTCGTGTCATATGCCTTCTTCATGTCTAAAAAGACTGCTAGGCACTGTTGTTTGTGTATAAAGGTGTCATATATAATAAGTCCAAAATAAAGTTACGAATGAATGAGGTGCGATGACGACGAGGATGGCGGTAAGGATGACGAGGATTAATCGAAGAAGAAAGAAGGTGAAGATGTATTCAGTGAGGTGAGAAGAGATGATTGGTGCAGAAGAGAAGATGGCGACGACAAGGATGACGCGACTAACGCCAAGTTTATAAAAGCGCGAGGGCGAACGTGGCACGGCGGACAAGAACAGAGAAGCAGTGGGTCCGCAAGGTCAGAAACGCTTCGACCAGAAGAGAGCAATGCTGGCGACTGCTCCGGTGAGCTCGAGTTCTACGGCTTCGCAACGGCGGCTTCCTGCCGTTCCTGAACCTGTTCCGGGAAGTCAGCGGAGGACGCTACCACGTCCTACGGCCAGGAGTGTCTTCAGCGCTGTTGCCACCCACCCAGGTGGTGCCCGCAACGCCAACATCACCGGCATCACCTCCACGTGCGCTTGGACCCGGATCTTGTACGAGGCAGCCAACGACGCCGCCAGGGACGCCAGCCTGAGCACATCGAACGCCACCTTGACGCCGGTTAATGGAACCATGCAAGTACGCATCCGCACCGAACCAATCTTGAGCATGAACGCCAACCGCTAACAGTAGAACTCTATGTGTAGACGCTAGTAGCGGTGTTCCCAGGTAATGTTTATTCATAGCCTGTGTTTTGCATTAGTTTTGTTAGTTTTGTGTGCGTCTGTGTGGGTACACCTCTCGCCTTCTCCATTGTTTCGGCCCGAGTGTTCTCTGAGGAGATCCCTGACAAATTTAAGTGGTGAGCTTGTGTCAGGAAACATTTCCCTGTTTCTTTTTGTTTTTTATCAGCCCTTTCTGGTCTCTGTCGACGGCAGAAAGTACGGATTTGGCAAAAACGTTAGAACTGGCTCTCGAGCTAGGGCAGAGCCAGAAAGAGGCGATGCGTCATTAGAAAACGAGGCAAAAAGGCAGAGAGAGGAAAGGAGCAAGCACGTGAAGACGCTTGCGCAGCAGAGGAGCGGCAAGGTAAAAGAGCTCGCGAGGAACAGAGAAGAGCTCTCGAGGCAGAATAACAGGAGAAAAGAAGGGTAGAACGGGAGGAGTTAATTTTTTTTGGAAACAGGCGCATGTCGCGGAAGGTTATGAGGAGATCACGCACCATTATCAGCGTTCCTTAGCGGGTACAGAATCTTCTAGACCAGCTAGACTTTGTCCAATAAAGCTGATGGCTCCTTTTAATGATAAAAGAAATGATTTGGACGCATAGCTGCGAATAATTCGAGCGGATGGCTTTGGGACAAATCTGGAGCATAGCGAATGAGCCATGAAATTGAGCATGTGTTTAGTCGGGAAGGAGTTGAATGTGTTTGGGAGAATGCCTGCTGCTGATTGCATGGACTACGAGAAATTTAAGAAGACACTCCTCCAAAGATTCAGGCTTACGGCACAGGGATTTCTTGAAGGATTGTGCACCGCGAAACCTGAGGATTCTGAAACCGTCAAGCAGCTTTCCTGTAGGCAGACTAGCTACTTTGATAGGTAGCTTAATATGCCAAACACAGACAAGAGGTTTGAAGGAGTGCGTGTTAAGCTTGTGTCAAAGCAGTTTTTAGCATGCTGGAGTCTAAAGCTGTCGCTATTGCTAAAAGACAGAAAGTAGTGTTCACTGGAATAGTTTGCCGACACTGCAAAACAATTCCTCGAGGCTCAAAGGCAGGGAAATATGAGTAAGACAAAGGAGGAAACAGTAAACGTCTCAGAGGCAGATGCGATACAGCCAAGAACTTAAAGTGGTTTATCTAAGGCGCCAGTAAAGTTTTTCCACTGGGGCAAGGTGGGTCACCGTGCAGTTGACTGTCGGAATAGTAGCGTTGCCCAAAAGACACAGGTTGTGTGTCAAGGTGATAAAAGGCGGGGTCATACTCTGGATGAGTGCACATACAGAACGCAGGACCAAGCTGCATGCGTTGTCGACGCTTGGGCAGAACTTGTCGCACCACCTGGAGTTTCACAGCGGAAAGGAGTGCAAACGCCGCTGGAAAATGTAACTGTGAGTGGAACACCCAAGTCGAAACCAGCAATGCCGGTGGTGGTTGGGCAAAGAGGGGACCGTCATTTATTGGAGCTTAGAGACAGCTTGGCCAACACTGTCTTGGTTCGGAGAAGCCTGGTGGAGGACGAGGATCTTACAGGGGAAGCATCGGCCATCAATCTTGTTCATACAACACTCAGGTACCTTCCTGAAGCCAGGATTCTAGTGTCCATGCCATATTGTACTGGACGGGTAGTGGCAAATTTGCTAGAGCAACCCATCTACGAACTAAGCTTGGGAAACTTTACGGGTGCAAAATGTGCCGAGGACCCCGATCCCGAGTGGAGGTTGCTCGACGTTGAAGAACAGCCAATGGAGGAAAGGCCCACGACAGCTCAAGCGTGTGATGGGACAGTCAGTTTCTCGTCGGCAGTGAAGACACGACCTCAAGCGACAGCGAGAGCAACGCAGTGTCCGCTCTCTATTCCCGTAGCGATGTGTCAGCTTAACACCGGACGAACAACAAGAAATATTTCCCGGACCAAGACAGCCTGTTTCAAAAGAGTTGGGAAACATGAAAAAATAAAAGAGAAGTCGTGTGTCATTCTTATATCAATTGGCAAACTGCTTTCTGCACAGAGATTGCATATTTAGCTCACGAAGGTGGGTTGAACAGCTAGTGTTACCGAACGATATGAGAGTGTTATGCTTAGGACATGATGCCTTTATGTCCGGACACCATGGTATTCAAGAGACGGTGGCTAGGATCACGGAGGAGTTCTTTTGGCACATAACTTTGTCATGGATCTCCACGAAGAACACTCGGACCGAAAGAATGGACTAGGCGACAGGTGCATCCACACACGCACATTTAATATACCCTACGTGACACCAACACTAGCACACTAAACTAACTAAACTTATACAAAACACAAATACTATTACTACACACTACCTAGAAACACTGCTACTAGCGTCTACTACTAGCGTTCCACTGTTAGATGTCGCAGTTCGTGCTCACGATGGGGTAGGTGCGGATGCGGCGTTGCATGGATCCACTAGCTGGCGTCGAGGTGGCCGTAGACGTGTTCAGGCTGGCGTGGCTGGCGGCGACGTAGGCTGCGTCGTGCAAGCTCCCCTTCCAAGGACTCATGGAGGTGATGCCGGTGATGTTGGCGTTGCGGGCACCACCCGGACGGGTGGCAACAGCGCTGGAGACACCCATGGCCGTAGCAGGTGGTAGAGCCCTCCCCTGACTCCCCGGAACAGGTCGAGGAACTGCAGGAAGCCTCCGTTGTGAAGTCCTAGAACTCGAGCTCACCAGAGTAGTAGCCGGTGTTGAACTCTTTCAGTCGAAGCGTCCCTGACCTGCCGGAGCCCCCGCTTCTCTGTTATTCCCACACACCCTGCATCCCTCTCCCTCTCTCCCTCGCCCTTTTATAGCCTTGGCGTCAGTCCACGTCAGCCTTGTCGTCTTCTTATTCTCCTTTTCTTCTCCATCAATCATGTCTTCCCACCTCATTGAACACTTCATCTTTGTTCTTCGGTTGATCCACACCATCCTCGTCGCCTTCTTGACACCTCTTTCATTCATACTTTTATTCTGGACTTCCTAATATATGTGACAAACAGCCTCTCGGACTGTGTTTTCCAGGCGGACTAAATGGTCAACTGTTGAACAAGTTTTTTAAAACCACGTTCGTGGTCATCAAAAAGCTCATGGGATTCTGGAATAAACAGTAATTCTATATATATAACACTTTAAAAAAGTTGCCAAGAGAGCTTGTAGGGGTAATAGGCCTGTAACTACTTGCGGAGGTTTGTGGCTTTCAAGCTTTTAGATTGGAACAATAATGGCGTCTTTCTGAGCGGATGGTATTTTTCTTGTACACATATTTTTTTTAAAACATTTAACAGCACTTCTGCAGAGTGTTCCAATAGATGGGACAGCATTTGATGATGAATTTTATTGGGGTCTGGTGATGTTTGCTTACCAATAGACAGTATGCTTTTTATGTACTGAAGTGTAATCAAATTATTGCAAGGCTCGTTTGCCCAGCCTGCCGTAGAGAGCCTTTGTTTTTCGGTTGTATATTTGTATTTTATGAATGACTGTGTATAGTGTGAGGAAGTATAAACTGTAAAATAATGTTTATTTATTTATTTTATTTATTGATACTGCTTGCCCTTCTTGCGCTGACACAGGGTGGGTATTCCATGACTTTTTTGTAGCAACACACACAGAGTACAGTAAATTCAACTTAAGTCGGCAAGTGAAGCAAGCGCCCGTTTTCGATACATACAATTTTCTTCACGGAGACACTTAAAGTGAGCTCTCCGAACAATAACACAAATTTCGGCAATTCACATCGAAAATTAGGGTTACAGATGTATCATAGGTACCGCAGTTCAGGTTACAGCGCACTTTATAAATAAAAATAACAGTAAAAGGGAGGAAGTGATACCTGTCTGACTGCTGTACTGTTAGTGTATCAGCGGCAAGTGGGAGAGGATAGAATGTTCAAATTTTTCAATGGAAATAATTTCTATTATTTCCTACGGTAAGGTGTTGCAATGTTCAATTGTTCTTGGAAAAAAACCAAAACTTCAAAATATCGGTTCTTACCCGTAGATGAAGGAACTGTCTATAATGACTACCGCGTACAGGACGCGATGATTGTTTTTGAAGGTACCGTTCTGTGTTGAAATTGATTTGGCCTTTACTTATTAGCTGAAAAACTTTAGTCTGGCTATTTGTCGTCGTTGCGAAAGCTTCGGCAAGTTTAATTTATCAAGCGATTCGGTGACCGTGTCTGTTGACCTGCATTTTGAGGGCATGAGCCTTGCAGCCCGTGGTTGAACCTTGAATTCTTATCTATTTAATTTTTTCTAAAATCTTTCATACAACACTTGCATATCCCATTCTGGGGCGCTCTAAAGTCACGTATGCAGTGAGTCGGACATCTACGAGTTCAAGTCGAAGTTTGCGTTTCCAATACCAGTTTTTTCTCAGCTTATGCACATGTTTTTCACATGTAATTTCCAAATAAAATTCTCACATATAGTCATGCCTAAATATTTGAAATGCCTGACACGTGTTATAGGCTTTCCATTTATCTGGTAATCGAAAATAAAATATATTTAGTCTTCCTAGTTAACCTTGCAAAAACTGTTTTATCATGAATAATTTTCATTTTCCATCTTGAACACCACTGTCGGATACTGTTTAAACCCTGGTTCATCAAAACCTGATCTTTTTGACTAGAAACTGTTGAATAAGTAGGGCAATTATCTGCAAATAGAAGAACTGTAATTTTGGTGTTCAGACTTTCGGCAATGTCATTATAATAACTTAAGAACAAAATCGGGCCCATAACAGATCCCTGGGGACTCCCGAAGTGACTGGCAGCATTTCAGATTTTGCGCCACGTACTACTACGAACTGCGTTCTGTCTGCCAGGTAAGATTTTATCCACATAAAAATTTTTTGTTAAAGCCAAGAGAAGATACTTTTGTGAACAGCTGAGAATGCGCGACCCGGTAATCGATTTGGACAAGTCCAAGCATATAGCATCGATCTGGCTTCTGCTATCAATCGCGTATGCGAAATCATGAATTGTTATAGTGAGCTGCGTAACTGTTGACAGGCTTCTGAATCCATGCTGATTTGGTGGGAAGATATCAGAATTCTTGAAGCAGTGAAGCATGCTTTTTGATAGGATATACTCCAGGATTTTAAAATATAATTAATTTATTGAAATGGGCCTTTAATTGTCAACATTGTATTTGTTCTCAGAATTGCGGATCGGGACCACTCATGCCCGCAACCAGTCGGCAGGCAAACTTTGCTGTTCTAGATATGCTTGAAGATAACAATAAGGTACTTCGCGATCAAGTCCGCATAGCGTTTCAAAAATTCGTTAGGAATGCCATCTGGACCAGCTCACTTTTTTATGTCCAAATATTTAAAAGTGAAAGAATTTCTTCTTCGGAGAGAATAACGTCTTTCATAGCCATGTGCCATTCAACATCAAGTTCACGCAAGTTTACAGTCAGTGCTTGCGTACGATCGAATACTGAATGAAAAAATGGATTACACTTATGTGCTATAGCACACAGGTCTCTGATCACGCATCCATCATCTACAATATGGACACGAGGATTGGAAGTAGAAGAAGAAAGAGATCGCAGCCTCTTGAAGTAGACGACGCTGAAGTGTAGTTCCGTTTCTCTGGTGCCCTCGTTCAGCCGCTGCAGTTCCTTTTCAGTGTAACAACTGTTACAATATAATCATTTTTTTCTTTTGACGGTGCAAGGTGACGCCAAAACCGCTGCGGTGCTTGCTTCATAAAATTTGTTAGTGTAAAGCAGTGATATTTTCTTTTGCACTCTTTAACTTCTCCTTAAGAAGCCCGGACAAGAATAACATATCGGCGTGATTTCTGAATTTGTTTACTTCCTACGTCTAGTTCTTCGCTGGAGCTGAATGATTTCTCTGATTACCCAAGGGTTACTTTTCCTGACACTCCTTATTTTCTTTAGAGTGAAGTTTTTTATGCAATAACAAAGTATATTCTTAAATTCCTCCCACATTGCATTAACGTGGTTTGCTCTGTCAAAACCGTACAGTGAAATTTCTAAGTAATCCAGAATGCTAACATCATCAGCACTCAAGAAATCTCAAACGCACACAATTCCTTTTGTTTTTCCTTCCGTAGTAAGAATTGTTTCACACAAAGCGATATGAGCCTGTGGTCGGACAGCCCATGAGAAACACAAATATCACAATTAGAAATCCTACTATCCATAAATATCCGGTCGAGCAATGACTGTGTGTTTGATCTAATGCGGGTAGCTTTCTGTGCTACTTGCTTTAAATCACGATTAAATGCAATGTCAAGGACTACCTCGGCATGTATAGAACTTGTAGTACCCAGGTCATAATCTTTCCAACAAATATTTGGGAGATTAAAATTTCCAGCGATAATGATGTGCGTGATAGAATTATCTCTGTCGAAGATAAAATCTTTTACTGATTCTAGGAACTGCAGTGGGGAACTGGGCGGCCTGTACACTGCTCCATGTATAGGGTAAGGTGGGGTTATTCGAGACAAAAATTGCAAACTCATCCTGTTTTTGCTCTTTTATTTCAAAACCTGAAAACGTTGTACAGCAGCCTTCCTTGGCATCTTAGCTAAGCGGTCAGAAAAACTGAGAAACGTTGCAACATCACAACTATGAATACTGATCATTTATAAAAAAAGACCAATTTGTCTCATTTTTTCCCGACCCACGGGGCAAAACGAGAAATAAGGTGGGGCAAAAGAAGACATTTTGTCAAAACCGAACAAATTCAGCTCACGCACTCGGACCACTTGAAGTACAATCCATGGGGCCCTGCACACTCTTCGTAAGCCCACTCGTGACTCATCGTGCATTGGATCCACACAGAACGAGGCGCTGTATTGCTCCTTAATTACTTGGGCACGAGGCACTCCCAGTGACATTGGTTGCTTGTTAATCACTTCGCGGAACGTTTCTCTTTCAGTGCGATACACTGCGATTGAACACTGCCGCCAACAGCCCTTTCATTCGATTTCCCGCTTCGTTTTCTTGAGGCCATACCTGACTCCGTGACAGGTTTTGCTGAAACTAGCTTCGCCTCGTATGGCGATGGGGTCTAAACGGTGCTTGTCTCCGACTTCCCACTTTTTGGTTTTTCTATAGCAGGAACAGGAGAAAGAACTTGAAAGGTCGTGTCACTATGAGCGAGCTCTTCATTGTCTGCGGAAGAAGTAGGTGGGAAGCAGTTAGCGCGGGATTCTTGGTGTTGACCGCAAGCTTGATGTCCCGCTGCGCTTCCCAATGGCGCTTCACCGAAAACAGTATCATCATGCGGCGCAAGAGAAAGTTGCCAAATACCATACTTCCGCAATCTATTCCTTATGTCACAGATGTTTATTGATAGTTCAAAGGATTTGCTTACCAGCTCACCTACATTCCCATCGTCATGCGAATCGCAATGTTGCTCAGCAGCCACTACCGGTATGGGTTGTTGTAGGCAGCTTTGAAGGCTTTGAAAAAGCTTACGTCAAGTGAATGCAGCTTGTGTGTTTGATTCAAGCTGCTTATTGCAAAGCTCGTATGAACCATGCGTCTCCAGTCGTTTTCCTCGCCGTTGAAGAGCATCCTTAGTCACAGAGGAGGCTTCTGGTGGAGCGCGAATAGAATGTTTTCGTTGGCGCAGGCTTCCTAGAGCCTTCTTCATATTGGAAGGAAGGAAGGAATGAAAGAAGGAATGCCTCAGACATTGCTGGCACATACCAACTACGCGGGAGTGGCCAAGACACAGGCGGTTAATGCTAGGTACAGGAAAGTTTTGAAGGGAAAAGGAGTGGTAACAGTATGTAGTCCGATAGATTGGAAGACGGAAGGACAGGGGTCCTGTTAGGTTGGAGGCCGAATACGGGACAATTGCCTAATGTGCTTAATAGTATACAATGCCTGTAGTGTTTCAATGTCGTACTGACTGAGAGCGGGAAAAAAGAATTAGAATGGGAGTCGCTGCGTTTCTTGAAGAAAATTTTGCACAGTAGAGCGCACACTCCTGTCGCTTCGTCCAAGCAAAGGAGTGAGAATGGAAAGAACCGCCTAGTACACAGGCAAGCCTAGTTGATGGAATGGAATTTGCAAAAGACGCTTCCTCAAATGAGAGAAGCGGCGGCAGAACAGCAGGAATTGATCTATTGTCTTATGTTCGGCACATAAAGGGCACAATGAGGAAGCCGCCAGGTCATATAGGCCTCGCTCCATGCAGCCCACGTCGTCTTTGGTTTGTACGTGCAGGCAATTCTAGAAAACTTGACAAAAAACAAAGGTAAAGTATGCACTTTTCGCGAGAAGAGGCTGCAATTGCTCGCTCCATCGACGAACTGTCGCGCTTTGCCCCTTCCTTAGGCTCCTACTGAATCAATTTTATAGTTATGAATATTACCACATAGGGAACTGTAATTGTTTCCACAGCTAGCCAAGTTGATTCAGTAACAACACAAATACATACTTTGTCGCAGGAATTCAGGGCTACGCTGTTGCACAGGTCCATACAAACGGGAATTCAGAATTTCGTATCTTTTTGACGGGACAGCCACTCCACGAAAGTCGCTCCAGAATTGCCGCCATTTTTAACATATATTTAGGGGACACTTAGCGGCACCTAAAGGTGGCTAAATAAACCTGTTTAATCTCAAACATTTTGCGCTAGATGTCGCTAGACGAGGCACGTCTCATTTTGCCAAATGCCTCATTTTAGCCCGCCTTACCATACAAGGCACGTGATAAAGGTTTATTTTGCAGGAAATAATTTCATTATCAAGGTTCCCTACCATCGCTATGAGAATAACGTCAATCTTGGAAATAACGGCGACGCCCCATCGCGTGAGTCTCGATCTTATCGAACCGTTTTGTAAGTGGCTGGAATTATCTCAGTCTTAGATTTCTAGTCGCAACTAGGTTTCTGTCACGACCAATATGTCGGGATTGTATTGTATCAGCAAGTGCTCTAGTTCAGTTGTTTTACTGTCAAGGCTTCGCGCGTTCACATGATTCAGAGTGAAATCATCACTTTCGTTTCTGATTTGTCATTCATGCTTGCCTTTGCTCTTTAGTTGTTTTTTTTTATTTGATTCTGCATGCTTTCACGTCATCCCACTAAAATTTTTCGTCCCTAATTATAATCTTATCGCACCCAAGCCACACCTTTGCACCCGCATCATTTTCTTGTTTAACGCTGTATCAGAGTTTTTTTCCGTTTCCGTAGTGTGCTTGCAATAAAGTTGTCTGAAACTAACATACGTATCCTTCAGTTTTTTTGCAGTTCTTGAATATCCGAATTTTTTCGTTGTAATCAAATAACCTTACTACGACCGGCCATACTATATTCCCATTCTTCCCTAGTCTGTGGATTCTTTCCACTCTGCTAACCTTCACATCAAGGCGTTCGTGAAATACTTCCTTCAGTACTTAGTTCTTGACGTCATCATTCCTATCATTCATCTGTTCCTCAATACGCAACACATCAAACTATTTCATCGGCAGCGGTCTTCTAGCTCTGCTGTTTTTTCTTGTTGGGACAGTTGGTTACTTTCTATACCTCGCAGCATTTCTTGAAGTTCCTTTAATCTTTTTCGTGCATTTTTACTTGACCCATTGCAGGTTCGAAATCCGATATTTTACTATTCGTTGCGTCTAGGCGATCTGAGAACGAAATCTGCGCGGCTCTGATTTCTCTGATGTCTTCCCTTATTACCTTCTGCCCTGCCGAATGTTCGCGCAACATAGATTCAACGCTGTCAGGCTCGGGGTTGAGATCTACATCACCGCCAAGCAATAACTTGAGTGCACAAAAGCAGTTGGAAGCAATATCCAGTTAAATATGTCGTCTCGGCACAACTACAAGAAACATTCCATCACTTCTGTATGGCAAAACATCACAAACCTGAAGAGAAAACAGGAATTTAGCGGCGCGCGAGATGATCCCCACAGTCTCGGCGAGCCCACTGAATAGGAAGCGTTGAAGGTCGTCCTTTGTACGCCTCGCTGTCGACGTCACTGATGGTCGAGAATCCAGAAGGGCACGGCGCATATGTAGCTGCAGGTCCGTGAGCGATAAAGACCCAGAATGTCTGCTTGTTCTTTAAAACTTGTCTCTATACCAGTGTCTGTCAGCAGAAAAAGCGTGATTGGGGAGTACCTGCCATTTATTTTTTCGGGATAAGGTGTTTGGTAGAGATATCCTAGTCATTTTTCCGGATCTTAAATCTGTGCACGTCGCTTATATTTTGGTCTTTGAGACCTTCCTGCAGTTCCTCCTCTGTCAAATGAAGAAAGTCACTCCCAGATATGAAACCGCGGGTTGCGTTCAGGGATCTATGGGCTGTGATGGAAGCAACGATTTCCCTTGTTACCACAATGTTCGGAAGTTTTGGAAGTTCGGGAGTCCAATACGTATTTCTGGAGCTCGAGTAGCAAATCACCTCTCGCCATTTCCTTTACTTTGTAACCTGGGCCCAAGGCATCCGTCAAGGTTTTTGAAACTACGAACAGGGATAAAACTCTAGCTGGTTTTTCATCTACTTTGCTGTATACTACATTTATTTACGAAATGGTACCTTCTTTTTCTGAAAAAAATCTGCTACCTTGTTCCGCCCTCTCTTTTAAGGGCTATAATTTGTGGTGAAGCGGGAGCCATGAAATATGTGCATTGTTCGGCCGCGGTGCCAGTCGCCCATCATGGAGCCCAACGAGGGTATGGCACAGGAACTTGCTAGCAAGCCCTGCCCACGACAGCTGTACACGCTAACTGTAACAAAATATGACACAACTCAGAGTACAGTCACACAAGGTTAACTCTCGCCATCTATGAAAAGCGGAAACACCGAGATGGGAATAGGAGACAAAACAGTTGTGAGAAAGAATATAGGAAAGCTAAAGATAGAGGGCAGGATAGGAAAAGGCGACTGCCGTTTTTCCCCGGTCGGGTAGGGCGGAAGTGCCGTCTACAGGAAACTGGGGCCAATGTGGTGTCTTGCCTCCACCAAGGGGTCTTAAGGGTCCAAACGCTCGGCTTCGGCTCAACCAGCAAGAGCCCATTTTTCCTGTTCACGGCGATGCTACGCACGGCTAGGTGCGGGTGCTCGGGTCCGTGGTGATCTACAGTTCACGATCATTCCCCTGCGGGGATGTCCCTGCGGATGCTCGGGAACCCTTCGTGTCGCCATTTACCAAAGTCTGCACGCTGCAAACGCCCCCCATTCGGGGCATCATTCAAACTAAAGCTACAACATTATCCATAATAAAGCTTTGACTCCATCTCTGCTGTTCACTGCGTGTAAACATCTTTCTTTTAGGAGCTTAACAGGGGCCGAGGTAGCGACAACGCTCAACAGCGTATAGGGGCGGGAATGACATCAGAGAGCAAGTATGGTCGGACACAAGCGCACTCCACAGCATATCCAGAGCATTGTGGATTAGGCGGTGCGCGCTCGCCAGTATTGTCTTTATTTCTATTTATCTTTCCATTGCGTATCGACAGCAAACTCATTCGTGTCCGTAGAGGTACAAATTATGACACTGAAGCTCCGCCTGAAAAGTATGACGTTACAGTGTTGATTAATATTTTGAACTTCTTTGTTAATTAGTACCTATTTCTAATTGCACACGCTCTACAGCATTCATAAATACGCATACTAGGCCACTTCACATTTAGCAAGACATACCATGTCTCCCTTTAAAAAAATCACACGAAAGAGTCTCTATGGCCTATGTGTAGCCTCCCTGACCAATTATCCCAATTTTCTTTCCAGCGTATATAAACTACTTTGCATCCTTATATGTCGTAATGACCTTTAAGGCATGCTTTAACTTTAACGTCGAAATTTAACTTGTGTCGTAATGATTTTCGTTTTCTAGCTAAGCGATTGGCGTCAAAAACCTCATGACCAATCCTGAATTAGGGCGACAAACCGCACGGATTTTCTACAAACGTTTGCTCTAACGTGTTCGCATTAATATACTAGGGTGTTGCAGTGCGCACCACTTTTATTTAGACAACGCTCATAGGTGTCCGATTTTCTATTGTATGCACACATGCAAAATTTAAACAACAGACACTCAGGAAAACTGACCATCCCCAAAGGATAAGGCTTGGCGAAAAGACTCGATGCGAGTGCTATATATAGGTAGAGCAAGCATCCTGTGCAAACATTGTGCAAAAATGAATTAGGGAGGGTTCCTCGGTAGCAGAACGAATGTGCCGAGGAAAACAACTTGAGGTCAAGAACGTAATCTTATTTTTCGCGAGAGCGAAAATTAATCTCAGGCCGAAGTGCGGGCAGTAGCAGAGTCGAGAGAAGGCACATAATAAAAGAATAGGAAGTGTAACAAGAACATAGAAAAAGGTTTGATGCTTATAATTCCTTGCGCTACCCGGGAGCGTTCTTACCACAACAGCGCGTCAGCGCACGCCGCTACTTCATTGTGTCTGGTAAGCCTGAATAGTGCAGCGCTGCACTGTTCTACCGAAAAGGGTTATATTAGACTGTTTTGGGCACGATACCCTTTAGTACATAGGTCGGAATTGAGTCCTATTCCAGGCAGAAACTTGCTAAGCTTCGCTGCCATGTAACAGAGTTTACAAGAAATACATTAGAAAGATTAGCTGCTTCTACTTGGTTGCGAACAAAATAAAAAACCATTGTTGCATCAAGACGTACAACACACAGGAAAATAGACAGCAAGGACGCTTACTTAAAACTGCTTATTTAATGAGGTGAAAGCTCGCGTAATATACAGCCTTCCGGAACATTCGCGCACGCGCACGTGTGCAAGGCAACAAGAAAGTACGACCAAAAGGCTTTACAATAGAAGGCGTGAATGGAATTTCTTCACAGCCTCACAGAGATAAACAGATGTGCCGCTAACAGAATTTGAACCCGCATTTTTTACGTGAAAGGCTTGCAGAGTTTCACGACCTGTTTGTTTTCTGTCTAAGGCCAGAAGCCTCTGATTTTGGGCGCTCTCTTTATTTAAAATGGCCTAATTTTAAAAATTAGTCGACGGCTTCTCTGAAACACCTGTCATATACAGGTTATTTACGAAAAAAAGTAGACTTTCAGGTAACTCACACAACTGTCCAAATATGCGTGCTTTTCCAGAAAAGAACGATCATGAAAGGTGCGCTCCACGCAGCAGAACAAAAAGAAATGGGGCTGCATTTGGTATCGACACAACATGGTTAGTTGGTTGGACCGTTGCAGTACATTGCGTTTTGCGGATTATGTGCGTTCTGCAAGATCAAGCTACAACTGCACGCCGTGCACGAAGCAGATTCACCGGAAACGTACTTTTACTTGCTTAATTGGGACATCTGTATTTGCATGCTCATCACTAAATTATTCAAACACGCTTTAGTACATGTCTCCATTATGCGTTTTCTAGACATCTGTGCAATCTCTATAGACGCTTCTTCGTTCACTTCCAAGAGTAGAACAGTCAATCCTGGCGGATTGAAAGCGTTCTCGTGGAAGCGTCCCACAATTACCTTTCGTACTTTTATTACCTGAAGCAGTTTGAATGTCATACTTGCGCCGTAACATGACCTCCAAGAATTGTACGCCAAAAGCGGAGCTTTCGATCCAGAACTAGATACAGACGACACAGCACTGCTCCACTGCAGTTTGAATAAAGAAAGACACGAAAGTAAAAACACAGAAGGCCTTCTCCTAGGAACCTCCTCTCTGTGTAAATTGAAAATTTCGCCCACGCCTGTGTAACAGTGAAACAACACATACGCAATAAAACCAGTGATTGCGAGAAAGTGATTAGCGGAACGTATATGACGAGACAAACAACATGAGGTCCGGAACGTTATCTTTATTCAGCGCAAGACCGAAAATTTTTCTTTAACCGAGGTGCGGGCAGCTGCAGAGTCGAGAGAAGGCAGATAAAAGATAGCAAGACTATTAACAAGGAAGAAAAAGGTTTGATTCTTACAATTCCTTTTGCTAAGCAGGAATGTTCTTTTCGCTACACCGCGTATGCGCACGCCATAGACACAATTCTAGGCTTGGAAGTGGCCATGGCATGATGGCGACCATGAAGCCAGCACAGAACCAGGAGGAAGACCGCAAAGCAGGGGCTAAATTTAAGGCCGACACATGACAGAGAGATCTCAACAATTGTTCCGTCTAAGGCCAAGTCCGTCTTTGTGTAAGGTTGATCCCTCGACACAGTAATAACCATACAGTGCCGTTCTGCGTGTGTTTGGGAGACGTGTGCGGAGCTGAAGACCATGCACAGAGAACAGCATCTTTAAGCTGCTTGAAAAATGGAGGTCCGTCAAATATGTACATAGGGCGAGATTAGGCGGCACTCTGGGCAACATGTTCATGTGCGTGGTTAATTTCTTCTTCACGCGCTAAATTGATGGCCGGTATGTTATAACCAAGAACGAGAAGAGAACTCAAGGAAAGTAGAGATATGTGGCGTCGAAAACGTGACAAGATTTTCACACAAAGATATTCCCGAAAGGCTTTCTAAAAGAATTCAGTCTGAGCTCCAATGTATATAGGCGGAACCAAACCGACAGAGACACGTCAGGAAAGAACACACTACTGGAGAATCGCGCAACGCAAGAAAAAGCCCACTGATATCAGTGTCATTGGGAAGGTAGAAACAATTGGGAAGGTAGAATAATCAGGCACACTCGCGCGCCCTCACTCCGTGCCTACCTGTCACAGCTGACGGAGATGTTTCAGCCTCGTCTAGATATCGTTTCGAAAATTCTTCACAGACACTTTCTTCATCATTTACGTGATTCAGCGAAAATAAAACAACGTGATTGTATACGTATTTATTTCATTCTTGTCTTCTGCCTCATACGCACTCTACGCGAGTACACTTCAAGCGGTACCCTGGCGCACAACGTGCCTAGCATTTGGGGAACGGTCGCCTTACGGTCCGTAAAGGAATTGAGAAGAGTCGTGTATGTGAAACATGAAAACAGAAACTTCTTCGAGCGAGCATATTTTTGCAGTGATCATTCGGAAAAAATACCACATTCTTCCTAAAACGAGCGTGCGGGTTCTAAGCTCAGAAACGATCACCCCATATCTGGGGCATCTGGGAGGAATCCAAATCTAAACTGTGAATTTAATATTTCAGCGGTGAAGAGCTCCAGGTGGTCGAAATTCCTCTCTAGGCCTTCTCGCGGATACCGTTCAGGTACGTATGTATATCTGTGAGAAGAAAACGTTCTGAGCCGCTAATTTATTCCGGACTGCTTCATTATCTACAATACATGAAAAAAAAAGCATAGAGATAGGAGACCACTGCTGCTCTACATCGTCGACCGAAAAAGAAGCCAAGAAAGGAGCTTCTGCTGTGACATTAAGAATATCCCGTATTAGGATCATACGCTAAATTCCGCCACTATAACGGAAATAAATTGAAGCACGCATGTGGAAGCGTCTCGTCTCTACGCGTCTGAAACTGACCCGCAGAGTTGCAAGTGAGCAGAGGTGAAAGCACCCAACCTGAATGATCAGACTTCACGAAGCAGTGGTGACCATTAGCATATTGCACACAATGCCTTTAATCTTTCCCTCGGTATCAGAGCTTGACTCTCCCGAAAATTCTTACAGAAAGAGCCTAACAAGAAGAGTCCTTGGAGTTCTGCAGGCAGCAGCGAACAATGAAATTCTTGCTAAGTCGCTATCAAAGTTTCTTAGCGTAATCGGGTCGCAAAGGTTACTATTTCAACTTGGCCGCCTGGGAGAGACGGTGCTGGTCAAACCCTTCTGCAGTGACTTCGAAAGATATCTGAGCACCGAGCCTACTAGGCCCTAACACTCTTAGTTGCTTGGGCCTATCGTCCGAAGACAAAGCAAGCTCTTGAAACAACCCTGTTCTTATGCGAGCAGCGACTGTATGGTCTCGATTTTTGGAATGCCGCTAAGCGCAGTTCTTCTGTGGCGGTAACACGTTCTCTCGTGCTCAAACCTTTGAAACAGAATATGCCTGTCATCTCCAAATATTCACTGACGTTCTGTGGACAAGGCGAGAGGACCTAGCGCAGCATCTCTTAGCATTCCTTCTTTGCATACTGCCTGGTCTGTACGCCTTACTGAAGTCGTGCCCTCCACATCGGCTGAGAGCGTTGCACTTCAGTCGGCTTTACGCAAGACAGTGTATTCTCTGACTCAATCTGTTGTGATCCTGACGGAGTGAAATTTTGCCTTGAAGGGTTAGAATGTGGTCTCTTTAATGAAGCTTTGTCTCATAGCTCTCTGTGCATGGTGGATAATCTTCACAGCGAAGGCATCTGCATGCAACTGCAATGCATGCCTTCACAAATAGGCAACATAGGCACCGATCATATAGGCAACGAGGTGGTGGACAGCCTCGCCCATGGACCGCTGTCAGGCATTCCGTCCGTAAAATTGATCTGGAGATCCGTCAGTAAAATTGAAGCTTTCACCTCATGGAAGTTTACCAGTGAAATAGGTCCCTCGTTAATGTGTATCCAGGCGACGGACCATGGACCTGTTTTGGCCTGCGGACTAGCGGTCACGTGAGGTTTCGCTTCCGGTCTACGAGGTCTGCGCATGGTCCGCGGGCCGGATAGCGCGAGAAATGCGAGGGCATTTTTTCTGGTGGATGACCACGGACTTTTTGCCTACTCGCACACATCAAGTCTGGCACCTACACCACACTGGTCTTTCCCAACTCAGTGCTCCCAGCAGTCGAGGCGACACCAGAAAAGTTCTTTGGTTCCACTGTTAATAAGTCAACGTGGCCGGACTACGCTACGTTTTACTTTTTAGCCTAAGTACAGCTTTATGGCGTGATCATAAGTGGCCATTCGGCGGCGAGAGCGAGCAAAATTAGTCGAAACGTTGGCGTTCACGACGTAGACAGATATGGTTAGAAAAGAACAACTCACGCTGTCTACGTGAAATGAGCGTATGCACTCTCATGTACGCTAAACGCCGGTATTTTTCAGCACGCTACGGCATTTCTCACATTTCCCACTTTAATTTCAGCGTATGCAAACACAGACGGAAGGATACGCTCAGCCTTGAGGCGCCATGTAGTTGTTAGGACGGGTAAACGTTCGCTCCGCCTAAGCCTGGAAGGGGCACAATCGTCACTCTAAATAAAAAAAATAAAGCTATTATTTCACTCATACGTCTTCTTGTAGGCGAGGTGAAATCAAACGAGAAATGGCTGCGCCATTTATTTCCAGTGAACGCAAAGAAAAACGCAGTAACAACAATGAATACAGTCCGAAGCGAGCGGTCCTGCTTGGAAGCGTGCTGCCATGTTTGTCGCCGCGGGAATGCTACCTCCTCCTCACCGCGGCGGAATTGTGTCCCGTACCGATCGAGCTTTCCGCTGTGTACTTCGGCGGAATCTCTGCCGCGGCCGCGGTTTCCGCTTGTTCTGGCCGCCGAATCCCGAAGTGTGAGACGAGCTTTGCTGCAGGCTGATCACCGAGGCTTGGCCAGCCTTGTTGTCTGATCTTTTGGTCCGTCGTGTGGATGCTGTCGCCGGCCAGACCCGGCTGAGCCACGCGCGGTCGACCCCACGTGACTGGTCCGCAGGCCAGTCCGTGGCGCGCCGCCTGGATACACCTTAACGGCACCTGCAATTCAGCGCTGTCTGGTTTATAATAAATATTTGTCATTAAAAGCTAGCCCCTTTGTGACAAAACTACCCTTAGCGACATCTGACCATCTCGAATTTGTTCTTTGTGTCCATCAAAAACCCGCCAGGAAAATACTTACCAAATTGCCGGCAGAAGATTCAAGCTCAGCATATTTCCCCTACATTTTAGTGCACCTACCCTTCCGTTTTATTTAAGTATTTTGGAGGCGTTTCACAACTTTTTCTTCCCTCCTCGATATTGCGTAAAAGAAGTAAAATCATAAAACATGACTTGATAACTCGACAGTGCAAAATAATATAAAGACGAATGGACTTAGTATTTACACACACAGATACATATCAAACAGCAAGAACACCCAGCGTAAACCACGAACCAAAATCATATGAAGCCCTCATGTTCACAAAATTGTGAAAGAACACTACATGCTTCCATAACTTAGCCTGCGGACCAGTTATTATTCCGGAAACAACAAAGGCATCCTTTGCATACGATTATCAGCTTAACAATATGCACTCATTGTAGCCAGCCTAAGCCCACTGCTGGAAAAAGGACTTTTATTCATATACCTCCAATTATACCTCTCATGACGTAGTTGAGGCCGCCCTACTAGCCTAACTTTCTTGACGTCCACTTTCCAGAATTGCTGCCTCCTCCTACTGCGTTTGCATTCTTTTATTATCTAGTCCGTTACTCTTAACGACCATCGATTTTCTTACCGTGTCGTTTCATACGCTGCCTATGCCCATTTTAAGGCTCGAGCTCGACTATACTATCAGAGCTCAATATTGTTTGCTGAATATCTCGGGTCTCTTCCTATCTCTTGACGTTACGCAAACCATTTTGCAATCTATAGCTGACTCCGCTCTCCTCAACTTAAGGCCAAACATTAGCATCAGCCTCCACGTCCCTGCCTCTTAATTGAGAACTGGCCAGACAGAACTGTTGTGTACTTTGCACTTATGGGATTCTTGTAAGCTGCCATTCATGACCTTAGATCGCCCGCCAATTGCTCCCACACCCCATAGTCATAGCCCTGATAGGTACTTTCCTCACAGCGTATTTGGTTCGCTTCAAATTAAAGTCGTTGCAGCTAGTCTGGGCGCGCAAGCCTCATTTTGGCTTCAACTGAACTGTCGATGACCGTCACTGTAATTAGCCCTGCTACAATGAAACACCGGATAAACCGGTGCAACTAAAGTCACTATTACTTCATGCTTGGCTTCAACACACCGACGATGAACGGTACTCTAGTAAAACACCTTTTTGGGCTGAGTTTAGCCATTGAATTTAGGTAAATAACCCGTGCCAAACGAAGAGGCACACTGAAAACTGGGAAGAACAGAAGACAAGAGACTTGACTACCAACAGTTTATTTAACAGATCTGGACTCAAATATATAGCGGCCACCGAGTAACATGACCACCACCCAATCACCTTACAGCTAAACAATCCGCCGTGAACAAAAATATACTATGAGCACATTCACCTTCTTTCTTCCTTTACTATCTCACAGCTACCCTGTCTAATGCCTAGTGCAGAAAGTTTTAGTAATAGCAAGTAATCAATAGAGTATCACCAATTAATACAAACAGCAAACAAAACAAAGAAAACTATAAATCTTCAACAATCCCAACCAATTCAAGAAGAACTGAATTTAATTCTTTGAATGTAAAGGAGTCTGCTTTCTATCAAGGCGTTGTGATTAAAAAACTAGATGTCAAGAAGACAACTACCATTCCTTAATGAGGCACGCGGGTCCAAGAAGCCCCAAAACTTGGCAGGACCTGAGATCGCAAGGCAGCGGCGCATCACTTAAGCACTGCACGTCTGCGCCAGTAGTGGTAGGAGTACTCCCGGCGATCTAAGAATGTAAAGTCGAGAATTAGCAATTCAGCATATATATATATATATATATATATATATATATATATATATATATATATATATATATATATATATATATATATATATATATATATTAACCCATTAAAGCTTTCGGGTCATATCTTTAAGGTGGAGATAATGGGTTCCCTTCATTTATGTAGCTCCCATCGAATGTTAGTTGGTGGACGGGAGACAGACCAACCTCACAACGCTCTCTCGTTTCGTTTAGGCAGGTTACTAAGGAGCCCTGCAGTTTATTAAAATATGTTCGCAAAAGTCGAATGCGGTTTCCGATATGCCTTGTTTGCTATAGCACAGCATACCGAATGATTTTGTGGGTTACTCCAATGCTTGCAATTTGTTCAACAATTTTTTTTCACATTCCTTCCGCGATGGACCAAATCTCTTCTTTTTCACAGGACTTGAAAGTGTTCATTTAGGCTATTGGTATAAGTATTTTTTCAGAATTTTCTTTGCTTTAGATACAAATGTGTCGATCGACTTTAATTGAAGAATCGGTCGTATAGAAGTAACAAAAAACCTGTAAGTTGAGTTGTTCGCAAAGTTAACTCCATTTTCTGCACAAATTGCTAATTAATTCTCAAGAAGGAATAACTGCACACTTAAATTTGTAGCTTCCCTAGTTGTCGTCGTGTTACGTCGAATAGAATCAAGTTGGCGATCTCTCCAGTTTGTGAACATAAAGGGGTGGAACACTGTTCATTTCAAGCTATGTCATTTGATCAACACTGCGCAGTGAAAAACAAGACATGGCCACGAAGTTTTCGAGAACGATAGAGTCAGTAAGTAATAAAACTATAACATAGGGAATGGGAGTGATGAGTTCTGTCGACCCAACCAGATGGCCCTCAGTCAGCGCTGAACATCACCTCCTGGGCTCATGCTGTGTCCCGAACTTCTTCCGGATCACACCTCGCAAGACGGGTAGTCGATTTCTGCGAGACTAAAAACTTCTGGATTTCTTTGGCCGGTGGTTTTGCGGGGCACCTTCAAAAAAAGGGTTCTATTGTGGCTCTCTAGACCCATTTTGATCTATCGAGCTCGATTGCTCTCTGGCATGCAGACATCACACCACCACCGCCTTGAAAGCCATTAGACTTAAAAGGCGCTCCAGCAAGCTTCAGCATTAGTTGACACGGCGGCAGAGCCGTGACAATGTGACAAAACGTACTCCTACCTGGGAATGTTGGTGATGTAAAGTATATTTTTCTTAGTGGAAAGCCTTGTATAATAGTGCTGCATTATCCGCATAGCTTTTTGCATTATGTCTGTGACTGTGTCTGGATGGCACTCACTCAAATTGTCTGGAGACATTGAGTCCAATCCCAGCCCTCTTAGCGAAAAAAATGTTCTATGAACTGATTACCACCTAGAGAGAAATGTCCAAAATCTCTTAACTTTCGCAAAGCGAAACATCGGCTGAGGCATTTATTGGAATGCAAAGCAGGCTTCAGATAATTGAAAAAAATTGCAGAGCCTTCAATGAACACACAAAAGCATTGACGACTAAGAAAGTTCTGTTGAAGACCGAGGCCTGACCATGAATTGTATTTCCAGGCAGCTTGAAAATATAGAAAATTGACCCGGTCGGAGCAACCTCTTTATTTAAGGTGTAATAGACGAATTGCGTGAATCTGCAGAGACTTTGCTGAAGATGGTAGATGATAGATCAGGTGAAAAACTTGTTGAGAACTAAATTCCATAGAAAGAATTTATAGGCTACAAAAAAAGAAAACGTTAGGCAAGGACCGTCCTGTTACCCTGAAGTCAAATTATTTTAGAGATAAGAATAACATTATGCAGAACTGCCACAAAACTCCAAGATAGTCAAATGAAGATATCAGAAGTCCATTCCAAAAGAGATGTTGATATCCGCAAAATGGTGTGGAATTCATCAGATGCTGAAGGATCAACGGGCCAGAGTCAAATTAGTTTTGGACAAGATTAAGATTTTCGACGCCTTCTAGGTTTGGGATGAAGCAGACGGTGAGATATTGATGTTTCATACCCCAACCGAAAGAGAATAAAAGTGATTCAATAATGCTCCCAATGCATGCTTAAAGGCGATGAACATATTCGCAGGAAGAAAAGTCAACAAAGCAGCCGCCAACTAATACATTACCTTGGAACAGGAAACACACATATTAATAAGAAGTAAAACTAAAATATATAAAAAAGTTAAAATAAAATAAAAAATAAGCTTGTTCAGGACGTATCCGACGAGGAGGTCACGCCGCCCGATAACAAAATAATAATATGATTTTGGTTACAAAGAAGAGGTTTAGTGGCAATCTTGGTTATAAGAGATATATTATCACCTGTGTTAGATGTTCCATGTAATATAGAACCACTATGAATAAAAATTCGACCAAAAAACCGCTCGGGGATCTGGAAAATCTATGTGGAGATCATTAAAGTGCACTGATATCGCACAGCACACGGGCGCCTTACCGTTTTTCCTCCATTGGACATGTATTCAAAGCAGGATGACAGATGGAAGCAACATCAGTGCTACTTGACACAGTGTTCATATATTCTGAACTGCTGCCAAAACATTGAACCTGTGAACTCTACAATGGTTTATCTGATCACAAGATGGTAATAATTGATTTCTATACGTTTCCAGATCATTAGAACAATAAACTTAATTCGTTTGAAAACTTTTCAGCCATTTACAATTATGGTGTGTTGGAATGCCTCAAGGGCTCGTTTGTTATTTTATGTACCTTTCTGAAAGCGGTGAAACCGTTGACAAACCATTGCATTACATTTAAACATCGTGAAACACTCTTTTAAGCACGTCACTCCCAACCTTTTCACATGTACAAGGAGGAAGAATCCTTAGATCACAAGACAAATCATACACATGAAACGGAAATGAAAACAAAAATGGAGGAATAAGAGTAAAAATTATGTTCTTTGTGAGAGTAATGTCATTAGTGAAATGAGTAAGGAACTCAAGCATATTCTCTAGGTTGCTAAGGGCAAGTTCTGCAATGCAACAATGAAAGTTGATGCACCTGAATAGTTGATGCACCTAGCAAACTTTAGCATTTTGCTATTCGTGCGAAGTCTCGAAGTAATGGAGATAAATATAACACAGAAGGAGCTGAAACAATAACTCGTTTTTTTATCTGTCTTTCCTTCTGACGAAGACTTGTCCCCAAATGTAGGAGGCTCCAGTTCAAGACAGAGACATCAGAGAGCAAAGAGTTCTTAAATTCCTGCTTCAATTGTCTGCAAATAAAAGCCCAAGTCTTTACGGAATCCCCAACGAATTCCTGTTCATATATGCCAAGTGGATTGCCAAATACATCACAAGTGTATTTTCAAATATCTATCACCACATGTTATTTGCGGTCTCCGTCGAAATATGCCAAAAGTTATTCCGATTCATAATAGTGGTTGTAGAATTGTTGTCAATTTTTTCCGACAAATTTATATCCTTTTTACATGTTTTATGTCGCTTTAGCATATTGTATTTAGACACCTTATGGCGTACCTTGAAAGTAATAACATACTTTATCCTTCTCAACACGTGTTCCGAAAAAGACTTTCTACAATTACCCAGCTTATAGACCCCTTTCACAACCTCTACGAAGGGATAAATTGTCGTGACTAAACTGATATACTATTCCTGGACTTTATAAAAGGGTTCCAAAGGTTGTCCCATCAAAAGTTGTTACTAAAAACAATGCTATATTCAGAAACTCAATAGAAAACTGGTTGTCTTCCTACCTCTCCTCCCATGAGCAGTTTGTATACATCGTCTTTTTCCCGGTGGTATAAGCTAGTGCACAGAGAAGCTTTATGGACCCTATTTTAATTTTGGTTTTTATAATTGATATTTCGAAGTCTAGCACAGTTTCAATCAGAATATTCGCTGAATACTGCCTGTTATACCAAAGAATGAATACCTCATCTGATGAAGAACTACTGAAGGCTTATCTACAAGCAATAGAAAAGTTGTTCTCTAAGTGGAAATGGTGCTAAACGAAGACTAATTCATATATATATATATATATATATATATATATATATCTGTTATTAAAAATATTAAATATAATATACAGTTAATCCATTGGAGGCAAACTAATTAACAGGATACAAACGCGCAAGTATCCCCGCTTAAACTTCTCTTCTGACCTGTACCGAGATAAGCACATAAGTAACGTATGATCCAAAGCGCTTGAAGCAATATGGGCACTAAGACGCAAAATCCGTAGTGCAACTCCCAATGCAAAAATACTCCCTTAAAACACCGTGGTGAAACCTGTAATTGAATATAGAAAATATTTTGGGATCCGCACACTGCGCCTAACAAAATAAAAAAATGATAAATGTTTAGAAACTTCCCGTTTCAACTACAATATATATCGCCGAATAGACAGCGTAATGCCATTACCTGAGGGGGAGAATCGCACCCCTTGCCGCTGAAATCCTGCAAGATAGCTGAATCCGGGCTAGCAACTGCACCGAAAGACTTAATAAGGGTACCAGCTCACCAGGACATCCCAGGCAATGAGAACGTACATACCTCAGCCCGAGCATTTCTTTCCCGGGCACTCAGTACGGATGTCGTGGAAGCTCCTACATCCCCCCCCCCCCCCCACAAGCTTACATCGACATGCCTCAGCCCTTAAGATTATACCGTCGCGTCTAACCTCCGACGGCTAAGATACAAGACAAAGGAGAAGAACTATAGCTCCGAAAGCTGCAGACTAACACTTAAAGCTTCCCACAAAGACTACACGCAATAGATCCACAGACATTTGATTCAATATGCAAATTCTACAGGAAGAAGGCGGACCTGTTCCACAGAGTACGTTCCTGCCAACCAAATCAGGTGGTCAATGTTAACAACCAGCCAACGCACGACGGGTAAAAGGCAGCTCTGACCAACCCAAACGAAACGAGTGGAAAAGAACTCATGGAAAGAACCCACACAGCAGCGTACGCCAATGGGGTTCGGGACCGAGTGTTATAACTGCCACTACAACCTCCTAAACATTTTCATTTAAAACATTTTCACCACCACCGTGAGGAAGGCTTTTTTCCTCGAGCTTTTAAAGTATGCATAATGCTGCCTGATTCGATTGCAATCAACAGGCATTACCAGCCGTGGTGGCTCAGTGGTTAGGGCGCTTGGCTACTAATCCAGAGTGTCCGGGTTCCAGCCAGACCCCGGCGGCCGCCGTTCGATGGAGGCGAAACGCAAAGAGGCCCGTGTGCTGTACAATGACAGTACGTGTTGCAGATCCTCAGCTGGCCGAAATTATACCGGAGCTGTCCATTACAGTGCCTCTTTCTTTCTTCTTCTCTGTCTCTCGTTTATACCTTCCCTTAAGTCGGTGTTCAGGCGTCCACCGAGGTATGTGAAAAGTAACTGCGTCATTTCGTTTCCTCAAGAACAATATCAGTTTTTTTATAAACTAATCGCGCGCCGCAAGGGTGCATAAAAGCAAGCACTGGCGGAGTCAAAAGGCAGCGTGTTTGCAGTCGGCGCCAGGTAACTTCCTGCGCTTTTCTTAACGATTTGTGGGGAAGCGGATGTGCCCGCCTCACCAGCCTAAAGTGATGTGTGAAGTCATGAAATGAAATCAACCCGTCCCTCGTGAAATTCGGGTCGGAAGGCGCACTCACTGTCTGGTCGACAAAACATCGGGCTTGCGAAAGAGTCGCCTCACTCCCGGGATTAGACGAATGGGCCGGGACCCACATCAATTCAACTTCTCTAATCAGATGGGGGGCAATTTGAAGAATGCGAAGTGAGCTATATGTGATACGGCCCCTCTCCAAAATGCGAATGGCTCTTTGTTTTGTATTCGCTGAATGTAGTACCAGCACGCGCGTTCGCTATAGCTAATGCTATTGTCTATTTTTCCAACATCTCGGAGGAGATGGTTTCTATCAAAGCGGCCGCCAACTGGGCGCCGTTTCCGTTCACCGCGACCAGTGCAAAGCTTTTTTCGAGGTTTCGCGGTATTCCGCTGCGTCCACGCAGGCCACATTTTCGTGTCGGCCGTATTGGGTGTGTAGGTCGCGAGCCCTCCCTGTGCGCTTGTTTTCGTGGTGCGCAGGGTGCATGTTCTAGCGTAGGGATTTAATCAAAAGAGCTTTCCTGGTGTGTGTGGGTACCTACGTTTTCATAACCCTCTCTTGGAGCTGTTCGCAAATTTTAGAGTATATAGGACGGCCCTTCCCGCGCTCGAACGAGGGAGTCGTCTTGGCTGTGAAGCGAGTTCCCCTTCTGACAGCTCCGAGAGTGGGTTGTGCACCCTAAGGGCAAGCAATCTTTCTGCGGACGTACTGTGCGGGAGCCAAAGCGCCGACTTCTAGGCCTGCATGATTGCAGCTTCGACCTTGTGTTTTTCTGCGAACTACAGTTGCAGGTAAGGAAGGGAATATACGATCCTGCTCAGCACAAAAGCCTGCACAAGTAAGACAAAAACGCTAAGGCGCCCATGTGCTGTGCGATGTCAGTGCACATTAAAGATCCCCAGGTGGTAAAAATTATTCGGGAGCCCTCCACTACGGCACCTCCTTCTTCCTTTCTTCTTTCACTCCCTTCATTATCCCTTCCCTTACGGTGCGGTTCATGTGTCCGGCGATATATGAGACAGATACTGCGCCATTTCCTTTCACCAAAAACCAATTATTATTATTAAGTAGGACATAAATCTTTCTCTTTCATGCCTCGTCTTTTGCTGGAGATCCGCCTGATTATTTGCACAGTTTGGTTGACCGTGGCCGTGAGTCGGTTGATTGTTTAGGTGTTTCTTCGATTGTTCTGTATGTTCATGCGCAGTATGCATATTGTTCGAACATCCTCGCCAGATGTCTTTACACATATACATTCAGAGGGGTAGGGGGGGTCAGGATTGAATTCCTACCGCGTGGCCTGCCAAACGAACGAGCGGTTTCGATTTCAAGTGCGAACACTCAAGGCCCGCTCCCGGCGCGTTAGTTTCAATTTTCAATTATGGCAACTGCCTGCTGCCGGGTATCCTCTATTTGGCCGTCATTTGCAGTGGTTACCCACAGGGTGATGCCGTCCGCGTATAAGGTGTGCTGCAGCTCCGGCAAGGCGGCGAGATTGGGGGGTAGTGTAATGAGTGCAAGGTTAAAGAGGAAAGGCTAGAGCACCGAGCCTTGTGGCGTGCCTCAGCTTTCCAGAGAATTGGGCTAGATTTGACGACACCTACTGCAAGCTCTGCGGTCCGCTCGAATAATAATGATCGAACGTAAATGAATGTCCATTCCTTCGGGTCTATTTTAGAGAGATTTGTGAGGATGGCTTTATGCGAGACGTTGTCGAAGGCCTTGTTCAGGTCTAGCCCGAGCACTGCCTTGGTCGCGGTTCCGCGTGTAGGGTCCAGCACGTCCGTCTAAAGCTAGAGAATCACGTCCTGTGCGGACAAAGTAGCCCTAAAGATAATCATTTTGGGAGAAAGTACGTCGCGCTCCTCCGCGTAATTTTGCAATCGGTTAAAGATGACACGCTCCGTGAGTTTTTCGAAGCAAGACGTGAGGGAGACGGGTGGCCGATTCTCGATCGAGAGTTTCTTTCCCGGGTACGGCATGAAGGTCACCCGTGCATGCCTCCATTCCAGGGGGATCTCGCGTTGCCTCCAGTTGGTGTTCATTACGTTTGTCAGAGCCGAGATGCACTTGGGGCCTAGGTTTATGAGCGTATTCGACACTCTGTCCTGTCCCGCCACAGAGTTGGTACGGAGCTGACCAATGGCAAAGAAGACCTCGGCATCTACTGTGTCTGCGTCCAGGGTCTCATTGGGAAGGCCTCTGTATGCGGGCAGGGGGTCTGTACGCGACGTGTTCAAGTAGCGTTTTTGCAGTTCGGCGAGTAGCTCTGCGTAGCAAAATGAAAGTGCATTTGAAGAAATAAATGAGGGAGTAGAAGATTAAAGGAAGAAAGAGGTGCCGTAGTCGAGGGCTCCGGAATAAATTCGACCCCCTGGGGATATTTAACCTGCACTGACACGGTGTCAGTGTACTGCACGGTATCTATGAACGTTAAAGATCCTATCCCGAGTTCCCGGGTTTGATCCCGACCGCGGCGGCTGCTTTTTTATGGAGGCAAAACGCTAAGACGCCCGTGTGCTGTGCGATGTCAGTGCATGTTAAAGATCCCTAGGTGGTCGAAATTATTCCGGAGCCCTCCACTACGGCCCCTCTTTCTTCATTTCTTCTTTCACCCCTCCTTTATTCCTTTCCTTACGGCGCGGTTCAGGTGTCCAACAATATATGAGACGGGTACTGCGCCATTTCCTTTCCCCAAAAAAACTAATTATTATTATTATTAAAGATCCCCAGGAGGTCGAAATTATTCCAGAGCCCTCCACTACGGCACCTCTTTCTTCCTTGCTTCTTTCAATCTCTCCATTATTCCTTCGCCTTCGGCGCGGTGGAAGTGTGCGATATGTGAGACAGATAATGCGCCATTTCCTTTCCCCAAAAATCTTTTTTTAAATTTTCTAGAAAATAAAAATAATAATCAGTTTTTGGGGAAAGGAAACGGCGCAGTATCTGTCTCGTATATCGTTGGTCACGCGCACCGAGCCGCAAGGAAAGGGATTAATGAGGCCGTGAAATAAGAAAGGAAGAACGAGGTGCCGTAGTTGACGGCTCCTGAATAATTTCGACCACCTTGGCATCTTCAACGTTCACGGGCATCGCACAGCACACGGGCGCCTTAGCGTTCTTCCTCCATAAAAACGCAGCCGCCACAGTTGGTTTCGAGCCCGGGAACTCCGGATCTAAAAAATAAATTTGGTTTTGGGGGGATAAAAGTGGCGCAGTATCTGTTTCACATCTTGTCAGACACCAGAGCCACGCCCTAGGGGAAGGAATAACTGTGTAGTTTTCGCTACAAATGGTAACGTTATCAAGAGTCTGTCTGTCTGTCTGTCTGTCTGTCTGTCTGTCTGTCTGTCTGTCTGTCTGTCTGTCTGTTACTGCCAGGAAACAAGAAAGGAAAGTGCACAGGCCTGCTCACTGGTTCAAGCCGAGCCACAATACCAACCACATGCAGATAGAAGGAGAGTTGAAAGAGGGGATAGAAAGACAGGATAGTAAAAACGCGCTAAAGACAAGGCCGATGCCCGAGGTAGTGCAATACTGGGGCAACTGGTTGCGGGAGTGAAGCATCCTTCAAACTCTCCGCCACATTTCCAAACATAGGTCCAATTTGGACCCGTACCAGACACTCCACGGGTCCGGACAATATCGCCCTTATCAAGCGACCATATGATGCCTACAGCAAGCCGAGCAGCGCAATATGAGGGAATAATTCCCCTAACACATCCGCCATTGGCTAACTTCGTGCTGCGCCAATATTCTCGACGACATTCGTTCCAAAAGTTTAAGCAACCGTTCGTCCTACAGCTTTCCGATTTGTTTCACACCATTTTTCTTTGCATATAGCCTACATATCATAGTCAAGTTTTGTGCAAGCTAGCGGCAGGAATTCGAACCGACGACATATGAACATACCGTTGCTGGGAATAACAGCACTGAGACGAGGGACAAAGAAAGAAGAAGACAACGAGCCAGTCCTGTTGTCTTCTTCTCTCTTTGTCTCTCGTCTCGGTGCTGTTATTCCCAGCAGTGTGCACCAATTCGCTCTACTCTCCATTTTATTGAACATAACGTTGCATACCTTCCCAGACATTACCCATGGCCTAATTGCGGTTTCAAGTATGTATGTAGATATTTGGCAGTTACTGCTCTCTTTGTGTTCCCAGAAACCGATATTGAAGTTGTGACGCAACCGCTCGCCGCACACAGTTGGGGGTGGCGTCACACAGTTTCTCGGTTCTAATAGCATGTGATTCTCCCCCTGGTTGCAAGCTTGCGAGTTGTCACCCTCTTTATTTCGTCCTGTACTTTCTGTCTCAAACCTGTCCTTTCTGCTCTTCATCTCCGTCCTCACTGCACGGCGGATCGTCCCCCGTGAGGCCAATAGCACTGTAATACCTGGGAGGACTGGGAGACTCCTCGGCTTTCCGAAGACCTTGTCTTGCAGACCATCGTGATCGAACGGGCAGTCAGCGTTACGAACAGCAGGAACAAAAACTTCAGCGCGGGAGGGCCGTTTAAAACGTTTTTCGAGATGACGATAGTGCAAGTGTCCGAGTGCTTTACTCGGGCCTTAGTGTATTCAGCACGATGATACGTCACCAGCGTTAAGTGCTATCTAAAGTTTTGTTGAGACATTCCGGAAGTTGTTTTACACTATTCAGTGTTGCCCGATCAACCTACAAACCTAATTTTTGTGACTTTCTGTAACTGACAACGTACTGCCCACAACTGTGGAAGAGCAGACGAAAGAGCTGTTCGTTTGAACGGCCACCTGAAAAGTGACACCGGTCCCTTTATCGTACACGGCAACACATGGAGTACTGCGAATGGAGCCGTTCTCTCCTGGACTATGCGATTCAGGCCATTCCATAGACCGCATGCAAATGCTTGTTTATTTCAAGCAAACAAGTAATTTTTTTCGAAAATTTAATAATGTTTCGGCACATGGTGCATAAATTATTTAATAATTCAGTATCCTGCGATAAGTTTGAATTCAATGTTCATGTTTCAGGAAGCAATTTTGCAAAATGAGTGAAATATTGAAACTCAACGCAGATGATTTCAAGCCTACCTCGCTGCGAAAAGAGCAAAACTTCATTAAATTTGCTACAGATCCCAAGTTCCCGGATTTGAACCCGACAACTGCGGCTGCGTTTTTATGGAGGCAGAACGCTAAGGCGCCCGTGTACTGTGCGATGTCAGTGCACGTTAAAGATCCCCAGGTGGTCGAAATTATTCCGGAGCCCTCCACTACGCCAGCTCTTCCTTTTCCTTTCGGCGCCAATTCCTTTCCCCAAAAGCCAACTATTATTGTTAATATTAAAAATATTTACCTTGCACTGGCGTCGGACAGCAAACGGCCGCATTAGCGTTTTGCCTCCATAAACACGCAGCCCATGTGGTCGGGTTCTAGCCCGGGAACTGCTGGTCAGTAGCCGAGCGCCCTAACCACTGAGCCACCGCGGTGAGTTGAAGCCTCAATCGCGCTTCAGGTACGTGGCGGTGGTGAGACAGAGAGAGATGCATGTTGCATGCAATAGCTCTGACAAATCTGTCGCAGGCACGCGGCTCGGCAGCAATAGGCCACAGCGTTCATTGGGTGATGAACTTCGCGCTGAACCATTCATTGCCCACTTGCCAGGGTGGCATTGTGGCGGCTATGCCCCTCCAGTGCGCGGAACGCAATCGAAGCAGGTTTTGCAGCGAAATCTACATTGGCCGCGAACATGCGACTTTGCTGTGGCACTCCCGAGGAGGAGGCACTCAGCCGCTGCCTAGCAATGGCTCTAGCTTGCATATGTTGCGCACTCGCCGCGCGATCCGGCCGCTCTATGCCTCCTTTTCCTTACCCGCCCTTGCATGCCTAACCGCTACCCAAGGTATCCGGTGGCGCTATATGCAAGCCATTCAAACCCCCGAACACTCAATGAATAAAAAAAATCTCTGTCGAGGCTGTGCATCGAACCAAGGCCTTTGGCGTTTGAGGCGGAGACGCTACTACACCGCCATGATGCCTCAGGTTTCATCATGAATAAAGGCGCATCTACTGAATGCACGGGTTTCATATAATTCCTCATCAAATCCAGATGTCGCCGCGCTTTTGATATGTGTATCCTGGCATAACAGAGCTAGGCCAACAGCATTTTCTTTTTCAGTTGGACGCGACAGATACTGCGCCATTTCCTTTCCCCCAAAACCAATTATTATTATTATTATTATTATTGGACGCCAACGCCATGGACATGAAAGCGCCTCTGCGGAAACTTGAAAAGAATTGAATATTTAGGGAAAGGAATTGGCCCGATATCTGTCTCACATATCGGTAGACACCTGAACAGCGCCGTAAAAGAAGGGATAAAGGAGGGAGTGAAAGAACAAAATAAGAAAGAGGTGCCGTAGTGGAGGGCTTCGGAAAAAGTTCTACCACACGGGGATCTTTACCGTGCAATGCCATTGCACAGCACACGGGCGCCGTAGCGAGACTGCGGTGTCAATTGACCCAGGGAGGCAGCTGTGCGCCTCTGTTTTCGTTAAAATGAACGACCTCTGCAACGTCGTCAACGCCAATGAACCCAATGAAGGCCGGCGGCTCACTTATTCTGTTTTTTAGGAAAAGAGATGGTGCACTAACTGTCTCGCATATCTCTGTGGCACCCAAGCAGAGCCGTAAGGGAAGGGATGAAGGAGGGAAGCAAAGAATAAAGGGAGAAATAGTAAATTTATTATTGTAAATTGGATTTTGAGGAAAGACGCTGCACTGCGGCGGAACACCTGTGGCACGATGCAACCAGTGGAACTTGCGGAGTAGTGACTTGCGAAGGTTACCAGAAGTGCGCCGCTGACTGGCCTATGTAGCCGCCGCGGCGGTTAAGGGGTTAATGCGCTCGGCTACTGATCTGGAGTACGCTGGTTTGAACCCGACCACGGCGGCAGCTTTTCGATGGAGGCGAAACGCACAGCCGCCCGCCCGTGTACAGTGCGATGTCATTGGCACGTCAAAGATCCCAATTTGGCGGAGTTTCCGGGTGCGAACCCGGCCGCTGCGGCTGCGTTTTTTTGGATGCAAAACGCTAAGGCGCCCGTGTGCTGTGCGATGTCAGTGCACGTTAAAGATCCCCAGGTGGTCGAAATTATTCCGGAGCCCTCCACTACGGCACCTCCCTCTTCCTTCCTTCTTTCACTCCCTCCTTTATCCCTTCTCTTACGGCGCGATTCAGGTGTGCAACGATATACGAGACAGATACTGCGCCATTTCCTTTCTCCAAAAAACCAATTATTATTATTAATAAATTATTCCGGAGCCCTCCACCTTTTTCTTCCTTTTCTTCATTCCTTCATGCCTTTCTTTACGGCGCGGCGCAGGTGTCAGAAGAGATGTGAGACAAATACTCCGCCATTTCCTTGCCCCAAAAACCAATTTTCATTTTCTAGAAATTGAAAATTGGTTTTTCCATATCGGCGGAAACCTGTACTACGGCGTAAGGGAAGGGATAAAGGAGGGAATGAAAGAAGAAAGGAAGAAAGAGGTGTCGTAGTGGAGAGCTCCGTAATAATTTCGACCACCTGGGGATGTTTAACATGCACGGACGTCGCACAAAACACGGGTGCCTATGCGTTCTGCTTCCTTCGACACGCATCGGAATGAAGATCGATTTTTAGGGAAAGGAGACGGAGAGTGTATCTGTCACTTCTCATCGGACACCAGAACCACCCCACAGTGGAAGACAAAACCTCTGTAGCTTTGCCTACAAATGGTACCGTTATCAAGTGGCCATGCGATGCAAACAGCAAGCCGAGCCTCGCAATTTCAGGGAATGACTAACGTGTGGTGTCAAGTGTACGTTGAAGATCTCAGGTGGCCGAAATTATTTCGGAGCCCTCCACTACGTCTCCTCTTTCTTCCTTCCTTTTTCTACTCCCGTCTTTATCCCTTCCGTTATGGCGCGGCTTAAGTGTCCGCCGATATGTGACAGATCCTGCGACCATTCCTTTGTCTAAACAAGGAATTTTCATTTTCATTCACCGAAACCATCCCCCATTGAATAACTTCAATGCTGCGCCAATATTGCCGACTACATTCGCACCAAAAATTTGAGCAGCCGTTCGTCGTACAACTGTGCGGTTTGTTTCATACCATTTTTAAAGCGAAATCTTTACTGGCCGCAGGTTGAACACTTTCGCGTGATCCTGGAGAACCGTGCTGAGTATGCGCAAGGAGCTGTGTCGACACACGGCGTGTTTCTCTCTCTCGCTCCCTAGTCGCAACTGCGCATGCGCCACTAGTAGCGCCGAGCCACAGGTGTTCCGCTAGGGTGCCTCGATGCCAGCGGCGCCGGCGTGGAGACAACTTCAGCGGCGCCGCAATATTGCATCAAACGGGATCAACGGCGCCATTCATGCTCTCGGCGCGCTTCAAAGTGCTTTAACTTGAGCGGCCTTTTGCAGCGAGAGCTACACTGGGCTACCAGTCGTGCATTTTGCGGTACATGGGAGAGGCCAGTTGTGTTTCAATATGGCGGGGTCGCTTAAGTTGTCTCTACCCGTGGACACACTGGTATCGAGGCACCCTAGTGTTCTGCCGTTGCGCAGCGCCGTGCCTTTCCTAAAAATGCTACTTTCAATTTTCAGTTTTTCCTTTCGTCTTTCCCTCCCTCCTTTATCCCTTCCTTTACGGTGCGGTTCGGGTGTCCACCGACACATGTGAGATTGTTACTGTGCTTTGGGAACTCGCCGCGCCATCTTGCATAGCGTCAGACCACGCGGCTCGCCGCTGCCGCCGTTTCGTATGACGCCACACAGCGTTCCTCGTCGTTGTGTTCGCGTTCGCCTCCGCTCGCTTCACCAGCTCCTCCGTATACCTCATAACATGTCGGTGGATAGCAAAGGAGAGCTCGCATGCGCCGCAATCACAGCTGTGTCGTCTTCAATGCGAGAGCAACATAGCTAGACAACCAGACTAACCTGCACTTGCAATCAAGGTCAACCATGGCTAGCAATGCTATTTTTTTGCTTTCGCTACGTATATACTGACATAGCCGACCAAAGCCAATGCAAATTTTTTCTCTCTCTCGCTGCCTAGTCACTACTGCGCATGAGCCACTATCAGCACCCAGCCACAGGTGTTCCGCAGCTGCTACGCGCCTTTCCTTAAAATACAACTTTCAATTTTCAGTCTTCTCTTTCTTCTTTCCCTTCCTCCTTTATTCCTTTCTTTACGGCGAGGTTTCGGTCTCCGTCGAGATATGTGAGACGGCTAGTGTGCCATTTCATTTTCCCAAAAATCAAACAAGACAAGTGAGCCAACGGCGTTCATAGAGTTCATTGTCGTTGACAACATTGAAAAGACCATTCATTTTCACGAAAGGAAAGGCACACAACCGCCTCCGTGGGTCAGTGGCGATGCCAATCTCGCTTTCGCTTTGTATATGCTGTATTAGCTGGGCTAATCGACATTAATTTGTTCTTTGCACATAGCCTACATGAGCTAGTCATATTTTGGGCTAGCTTGCGGCAGGGATTTAAACCTACGACTTCTGAACATTCCTTTGCATGCCTTCCCTTATGGCCACTTGTATCTTTGGAAATACTCCGCAGTTACTGCTCTCTTTTTGTTCCTAGAAATCGGTTTCGAAGTTGCGACGCAGCCGCTCGCAACACACTGTTGAGGGTGGCGTCATACAGTTTCTCAGTTCTAATAGCATGTGATTCTCGCCCTGGTGTCAAACTAGCAAGCTTTCACCCCCTTGAATTCGTCTTGTACTTTCTGTCTCAAGCCTGCCCTTCCTGCTCTCCATCTCCATTCTCATTGCATGGCCGATTGTCCCCCGTGAGGCCAACAGAACTTTAAGACCTGGAGGTTCGGACTGGGAGAATCCTCGGCTTTCCGAAGACCAGGTCGTGCACACTACCGCTATCGACCGGGCAGTCAGCGTTAAGGACAGGAGGAACAAAAGCTTGAGCTCGGTGGGGCCGTTTATGAAGTTTTTCGAGATGATGATAATGATGGAAAGTAGCTTGCGAGTGGTATTCGAAACGTGTGTCGGAGTGCTTTACTCGGATACTAGTGGATTCAGCACAATGACACGTAAACATCCTTAAGTGCTATCTAAATTTTTGATGACACAATCCGGTAGTTTCCTTATACTATTCAGTGTTGTCGATGAAGCTCTCGCCGCAATTTTTGTGACTATAAAAATGGCAACGTACTGTCCACAACTGTGGAGAAGCAGATGAAACAGTTGTTTTTTTAGACGCCCATCAATAAAAGGGGCACATATCCTTCTATAAAACCGGAAACAGCAATTACTTTCATACTGCCCATGGAGCCACTCTCTCCAGTACTATGCGAGTCCGGCCATTCCTCAGAACGCTTGAAAGGGCTTGGTTATTTCAAGCATACATGTCATTTTTTGCGAAAATTTACTAACGCTTCGTCACATGGTGCACAACATATTTATGCATTCCGTGGCCTCCGATAAGTTTAAAGTCAATGTTCATGTTTCAGTGAGCATTTTTGCAAAATGTTCGAAATGTTGAAGCTCAACGCAAATCATTTCAAGCCTACCTCGCTGTGAAAAGGGCAAAGCTGCTTCATCTGCTGTGCGACTCCGGCGCCACCCTCAGCCGCCTGGAATCTAACGGCTGCGGTGCCCCACTAGAGCGGGAAATTTGCTCGCGTATCGAGCGTTGCGCGCGGAGAGGATGTGCCGTGCGTGAACATTGGATGCCAGGTCGCTTTGGCATCGCACGAAACGGAGAAGCTGACGACTTCGCGACTGCTGCACATCAAATACCTGCCAGCGATCTCCCATGTGTGCGGCCAAAGGTGCGTGCGGCCATCCACGACCATCTCCGAAAGCAGCACCCCGACCCACGCATCGCAGGAGGCGAACGCGCACTTACTGTCGCGCACTTACACGGTCGCAACGTGTAGTGATCCTCCACGGGCGCATTTGCCGCGTGGGGTCCGGGGAACGACGGGTGCGTCACGGAATCGCGACGAGTGATGTGTGTGACGGATGCGGTGCAGTGGAAACGCTAGAACACCTGCTTCTTCACTGTGCCGCGTTCGCCGATTCTCGTCGCGATATGCTTGCGGCCTATAGTGCGCTGGGCACACTACCAGACTCCCTCAAGACGTTATTGTGGCCGCGGGGCAGTGCGCGCCCTCGTGAGCGAAACTTGCTGAGCCTCTGTGCGTTCCTCGAACACTTGGGCTTGACGTCCCGTCTCTTCTCTGTCAGGTAGTTACACGCAGTCACCGAACGCTCAGAGAGTCCTACCTTGAACGATTAATAACTGGACGCCCCACTCTAGTTGTAGCCAACACAGTGCTGTGCTCGTGTGTTTTAATTCCCCAGCATGAACTAATCAACCGCGCGATCTGGACACATTTCTAACTCTGTGAAGAGTTAGTATATATTACGTTCCCCCTATCCTCTCTTCCTCTCCCATCACTTCTTTCTTTTCATTTCTCCTTTCTGCCTGCTATCCTTTATTTCCGCTGCCCGAGCTCAGGTGCTCAGTATCGATGGCAGACGCCGGGGCTAGCAAAAGTCTTTTCTTTCTTTTTACTATTATTTTAATAAAAAACGGCCGTGGCTTAGCTTGGTTAAGCCTGGTGAATGCGAAGGCGAGAGGAGCGGAGCTGTTTTATACAGCTGGTGTGACGTCACTGTGACCGTAGCGCCCCTGGTGAGAGGAGCGGGAGTTAGGCCGCCGTTGGTGGCTACCGCCTCGCCTCGCGACGGCGTGAGATGGGGCCCCGTTTTTACACAGCTGATGTGACGTCACACCGACCGTAGCGCCCCTGGTGAGAGGAGCGGGAGTTAGGCCGTCGTTGGTGGCTACCGCCTCACCTCGCGACGGCGTGAGATGGGGCCCCGTTTTTACACAGCTGGTGTGACGTCACTCTAGGTCACGTGGTGTGACGTCACGCCGCGAGGTAACGCTAAAGGTCAACGGTGCCTACCACCGCCTCGCCACGGAACGGGCTGCAGTGCGACCTAAACTAGTATTGCTTCGCAATAAAAAAACCACTACCACCACCAAAATTTTTTCATTGAAAACGTAGAAGCCTAAAGATTGCCGATAATGGCCGGCGTCATGAGCGGGGGGATGCCCTACATCGTCACTATGGCTCAAAGAAAAGCCTATTCTACGTTGACACTGCAGACCTCTACCTCTCCAGGGGGAATGGTGTACGGCTGCAGTCATACCCGATTGAATCCGGGTGGACGGCCTCTCGTTCAGAGCTGTCATCTCAACTAATGAGGAGGAGGTTGCGATCGCCCTCGCAGCTTCCCATCCCGACTTTAAATTTATCGTCACAGACTCTTCGAGAGCCTGTCGTAACTTTGAGTTCGGTTGGATCATCCTAATTGCTCACCAAATTCGTCACTACAGTATTCGCGACTGCGATCTAACTTATCACTCTATCATATGCGTCACCGGCTACCAATGCATGCCAGGTGAATAAGCTATACATGAGGCAACTTGCACACTCACTTACCGGGCACCAGGCGTTTCTTGGGAGGTCCCTAACTCAAATCACAGCAATCTTCTTTATTTAAAGATATTACTGTGCACTATCAAGATGAACACTGGCGCTACCCGGTTCCTATGAAAGGACTGGGTAAACCTGGCGAACGAACTCTTCTTAGGCTCTTTACAAACAACCTGCTGTGCTCGGCGGTTCTCAAGGACTTTGATTCTTCTTTTGACACCGCTGCTAATTCTGTGGGGAGGTGGCCGACACCTTTCACATGGTTTGGACATCTTTCTCTCCCCCGCCATAACCCATTCGCTTACCCGAGAGGACTGGGAGGCGGCTTTGCTTGGCTGGCAGGAAGGTAGGCAGGTAAAAGGTTTATTGGCGAACCAGATAACGGAAGGCGTTAGGGGAAGTTTGGTAGGCTTGGTTCTTAATCTCGGTTGGCCGCCATCAGTCCATGACTTTTGGCGACCTTCTCCGTCCATTCCAATAGCTTCTCCTGTGAGGCCGGCTCTGAGCTAGAGACCGCGGTCTGCCAACCTGCTAGGTCTGTGAGGTTGCAGCAAGATGGTGGCTGGAGTTCTCGGCATATGAAAAGTGTGTTTGAAGTTTGCTCCCGAGCCCCACACACACAGCATTCGGGCATGCGTTGACCCGGGTGTATGAGTGCCAGACAGGCCGGTGAAGGAAACGTTCTGGATTGGAGTTGCCTCCATATAGGTGAGCCTTACCCCTCTGTACTGCAGGCTGATTTCATAGTAAGTAATTAGTCTGCCCGCGTACAATCCCTCTCGACTGTTTGGCTTGTTCGGTAGACGTATGCTCAAACAGTAGAGTGCGCCTCCTTGTTTCCGGGGTTGCCTATGTGGTCGGGCACCAAAAATAGTTCAATTTTTGGGGGGTCGGGGGGAGGGGGGGCTAGAGGCTTTATTGGAAAATTTTGTAGTTGGCAGAATGGAGCTGTCTCGATGAAATATTCCTGATTGCGGTATTGGAGTCGCTCATTATATCTGTGGCAGTGGAAGATACTATGGTAAGTGATATGGCCTCCTCTTCCACTTCGAGGGAGGTGGTTGCCCTAATCGAGCCCGAAGACTTGTATTTGAGGTCGTGTGACACCACGCTTAGGGCGTAGGCTGGGTTGCATGGATATTGTACCGCGTCAGGGTGAACTGCGTCTCCGCTGTCCGCGTGTTTTTATACAACGCTTTTGCGCGTGCTTCGCGTCTTTCCCGGTTGTGGGTTGGGTGAACGTTCCTGGGTAGTGTGTGCACGATTACATTTTCTTTGAGTTGTTTAGGAATGCTGGCGGGGTTGTCAGGAGCGGGACCCGTTGGTTGAGTCTTTAATGCGGATAGAATGTGTCTGCCTTTGTTTGTGGAGGATAGTCTGTCCAACTCTGCTGTGCGGTGGTCTTCGGTCAGCTCTTGCAGAGTGCTGTGTACGCCAATGTGGAGGAGTCTGTGGTTTGATGTCCCTTCTGGGAGATTTAGCGCCAATTTGTAGGCCTGTCTAATAGAGTTTACTCTGGCCGTTTCTGCCTCTGTCAGGCGAAGATAGGAGAGTATGACATCCGGCTAATCAAGAATGCTTGCTCTAACCGCCGGAGGTTGTCTTCTCGCATGCCTCGGTGTTTGTTTGCTGTTCGTTTGATTAGCCAGATGCTATGTTATGTCATGACTGCCAGTTGGGAGATGGTGTCTGTATGGAGGCCGTTGCTTTGGATAAATGTTTCCAGAATGCGGTGTATCAGTAACTCCGGTACTGGGAGGCCGTCGACCTTCAGCTTAACAGAGGTGTTCTCCTTTTTGGGACGGTGCGCTGTCGGCTGGAGCAGCAGAATTTCGGGTTTGGTCGGCTCGCATGCGAGGCCTTTACAGGTAGCGTACTCGGCTTCCGCGTGCGCTCCCACTTGTAGGGATTAAGCCATTTCGCCGACATTTCCCACGGTCGTCCACAAATTGTTGTCATCTGTATAGAAGGAATAGGATAGATGTGGGATGCGCCCTAATTTTCGGGCCATCGTTGTGATGTTGATGTTTAAGCGTAATGCAGATGAAACTGAGCCTTGGGGTGTGCCCATGCTTCCTAGGGGAGAGGGAGGATTCCGCGGACTGAAACCTTATCTCCGCTGCTATTCAGGAAGGCGGTTATATAAGCGTGTGTTTTACTTGCTGCGCTTAAGTCAGGTAGGGCGTTTAGTATGGCTTCGTGCTGGACATTGTCAAACGCTTTCGTTAGGCAGTGGGCTAGAAGTCCACTTGTGCGCTTTCCTTGTCGGGGGGTGTAGATTTTATTCCGAGATTTGAAGCATCATGTCTGCGTGGACAAGTTGGTTCTAAGTCCCAGCATCGTATGGGGGAAAAGGTCCTGATCGTGTATGTAGGTTTAGAGATTGACGATTATAAGGTGTTCGATAGATTTTCCCAGGCCTGAGGTCAGCGATATGGGATGGAGGTTCGCCAATTGAAGTGGTTTTTCTGACTTTGGAATAAAGGTGACCTTAGCGTGGGTTTTTTCCGGGGTTAAGGTGCCCTCGCTCCAGTGTTTGTTAGACAGTTTGGTTTGCGGCTGGAATCGAATATTAGTCCAGGTTCCATAACGTTCTCTTACGAATTTCATCTGCGCCCGGCGCCGACGTGGTGAGCAGTTTGTGCCTAGCTGCTCTCACTTCCCACCTTGATATCTCTTCGTTGAGCTCGGGGTTCGGTGTGCCGAGCACTGGGAGAGTGGGGCATATCTGTGGTTACGAGATACCTGTCTTTTAAGTTTTGTGTCAAGGTGCAGTCGTCCACACCTAATTTGTGGATAATGCGGGTGACGTTGTGTTGTTGGAAGTCTATTTTTTTCTGGCGAAAATAACGAAGCGCCGACCAAAAGGTGTTGTCAAGATGGAAGGACGTTTCGACTTCCACACGGAAGTCTTGTTCACTGATGGAAAAATTTCGCACACAAAGCTTAAGTACGTTGCGCTAATCGTACATACGCCAAGTGCGACGCGAGCTCAACAATTGTGGCTACCCACAGCACTTCGTGAACGCTGTAATACAGCAGACAACGAGACCAGCTCAGCCCGTTCGCCTACCTTGCCGTGCCCGAGCTGCAATACCCTATTTGCCAGGCATGAGCGAGTCATTGGCCCGCGTTTTTCGCACCTACGATGTGTATATAGCTCACGTGTCTGCGTGCAAGTTTCGTCACGAGTTGGTGTCCGTAAAGGACAAGCTAAAAAAGGAAAAGCTTCCCGGAGTAGTTCATAAAATCTCCTGCTCAGACTGCGATCACTCCTACATAGGTGAAAGCGGAAACTTTGAAACACGGCTGAATGAGCACAAGAATGATGTCAAGAAAAAGAAGGCTTGTTCCAACACACTGGCTGAACACGTTGAAAACACGAAGCATGACATCGCTTGGGAAGAAGCGGCAATTATCGGCCGTGAGAAAAACTGGATGTCACGCCAATATCTGGAGTCTTTGTTTATCCTGACAACAGATCAGACGCTCAACCGTAACAGCGGCAATCTACCGCCCGCGTACGCTAGATGCCTGCGACGATTAGCACAACGTACTTAAGCTTTGTGTGCGAAATTTTTCCATCAGTGAACAAGACTTCCGTGTGGAAGTCGAAACGTCCTTCCATCTTGGCAACACCTTTTGGTCGGCCCTTCGTTATTTTCGCAAATGTATTCACCCGACCAGAGGAGATTTCGTCGAACCTTACATTCTATTTTTTTCTGTTTCCACGAAGCAAAATAGAAAATTTCACTAGTCTTACAGTCCCAGATTTCGTTCCATGCGATTGATAAAATTAATTAGTTTCCGCATGGAAAGGAAAAGGTGCTGTATCTCTCTCATATCTCAGCAGACACCAGTTCTGCGTCTTAAGGTAAGGGATTATGGCATCTATATTGTTCGGTACTTGCTTTTCTTTTCCCCTGTATGTATTTCCCTCTCCTGCTTGGCCACACAGCATGTCCGCAGCATTCAATAAATAAAAAATAAACGAGGGAGTGAAAAAAGAAATGAAGAAAGAGGTGCCCAAGTGGAGGGCTACGGAATAACTTCGGCCACCAGGGGATCTTTAACGTGCACTGACATCGAACACTACACGGGCGCCTTAGCGTTTTTCCTCCATAATAACGCTGCCACCGCGGTGGGGTTCGAACCCGGGTATTCCGGATAAGTAGTTGAGTGCCGTAACCACTGAGCCACCGCGGCGGGTTGCAAACCATGCGGTTGCAAATGTCTCCACACTGTTGGCGGGTTAGGTGGGCTGCATGTGCTTCGATTTTTTTACTAAGCCCGCTATCCTTAGTTTAAGAGGTATGTTGTGTTTGTTTTTGAACCATTGTTTTTGAATACTGGAGCGTGCTTCCCGCATCTGGAGAAGTCTGCTGTCCACAATTTCCGCTTCCCAATTGCTCGGGTCTTGGGACCTGGCACTTTCGATGTCCTTCGTGAGCGTATTCACCCATTTTGAAAGGTGTTCTATATCAGCAGGGGATTCCTTTCGGAATCAAAAAATCAAGCAATGGTTACAAAGTTGGAGTCTGCAGTTTATACAGTATTCATATACTATTGATTCTGTTGTCTATAAACAATTTGTGCAACCTTCCCAAAAACGCTGCCCTATGGACGCTGTGGTCACATTTTTTTGCTGTTACAAACTGATCATTCAAATTATGTGTTTTGTTGTGTTGGGCTTACTGACACGTAAGCAGCTAAGGCTATCATGCGCCAAGATCAAGGTAGAGGAAACTGTTTCTGTAGACTGGAGGATACATGGTGGTGCAGTGGACTTAAATATTAATTCGTTCTACTAGTAATATGAGACGAAAGAAATTTTATAAATGGCTAATAATATATGCTTTAATAAAGGCCAGGTAACCTCAGTAGCTATCCTTGGGTGGGCAAGGATCTTGACGCTCCCAAGCAATCAAATAAGTGCCTCAGCCTTCTTCTAAGGTGTTAAAGTGAATGAAGTGTATCAAATAAAAAAGCAAAGAAGTGGATCAAAATTTAGTGTTCCTCAAAAACACCTGCATCATTTAAAAAGCGAAAACACAAGACGTGTTAACAATGGCATTTTCACCTAAGAGCAGCGCTGGGTGCGAAGCAATGTATTCATTACAAAACTTAATAAAGCGTTTCTGAGTTTCCGAGTTCTGCACAAGAGAATAAATTATGGCTTAATGTCTGTTCGTCTACACTTCTTTCGAAAATTGGTTTGTCTTGCTTCCTTAGTAAAAAATTATGTTTTATGTGGGTATGTCCAATATGCGTATGCCACATAAAGTTACTTCAATAAATTGTTCCTGGTGCCTACAGGTCTTCCATTCACCCAGGACGGGCTTTTTAAAGTGCAGCTTGTTGTTAACCTCGTTGTCTCATGAGGCCTGACATTTTTCACTCACTTTATTTTGGACTAACTTGATGCAGTCCTTATGCGGTACGTTTACTGATTTTACTTTAGTGTTTCGGGCAAGTGCGGTGCTTGCATAAGCGCTCTGGTTTCCGCTGATGTCCACGTGAGTTGAAACCCAGCATAGCTTTTTTGTATGTTCTTGTGTATCAGCTCGTATTACATTGCGTATTATGTTTTATATGGAGGGTTCGACTGCATTTTGGGGTTTATCGCTGTAATTACGCAGAGGAAGTGAGTGTAGATAGCAATGTTTCCTACGTTTTTCTTTAATATTTGCTCTACAGCCACAGCAACGGCGCGGCATTCAGCTGCATATATCGAAGCGCACTGAGACAGCCTGACTATTTCTCCCACTTCCCTTGCATTATCGCGCTTCCACATAGAGTGCCGTTTTAGACCCGTCTGTGTAGAAATCGGTGTAATTATTGTATTTTTTCCTTATTCCAAAAAATTCTTGCTGTATATATTTATATATACATGTGCAGTATGCCTTTTATGAATGTGTGTCAGTGCGAATTCACATACAGTAGGAAACATGTACTAAGTTGGCAATTGATTGGTGGTCCGGGCAACATCGTGAAGTGCGTCCAGTATGCACATTTCTTGGCATTTTTCGTCCAAGCTGAGAAGTAGTGGTATTACAGCTTGAGGTTTGTTGGTGAAGAGTATTCTGGATGGGCATTTAGTAATCATGGGGTAACAGATGTTTTGTTATCGACATTATATTCAGTACGTACGCCCATGTAAGCCTTGTTCTCCTCTCCGTGAGGGGCGGTTCATTTCCTTCTACGTGAAAGCTATTTACGGGTGTTCTGTCAGCACCAGTTGAAAGGCGCAAACCAAGCTTTTGTACTCGTTCCAGACTTAAGGTACGATGGCCTCGCAGACCCATGCACTATGCATATATAGTCTAAGGAAAAGCTTATTTGTGAGCGATAGATGCGCAATCGGCACATCCTATTGGAACCCCAGCGTTATCGTGACAGTACTTAGAGTATAATCAGGGACTAGGTTGCCTTCTTTTTTATGGTGCTTATGTGTGGTAGGAACGTGAGCTTTCTCTCAAAAGTTAGTCTGAAAATTTTTGTCCTTATTTTACTGGAAATATGGTGTAATTTAAATGGATGGTGGGATTAATCTGCAGTCCTCTTTGCAGCAAAATAAGAACCGCAACAGTTTTTGTGGTGAAAACCTAGATTCATTTCTCTCTGCCCAAAATTGTAATTTGTTTATTGTGAGTTGTATTTGTCTCTCACAACTTGACAAGCTACAAGCTGTAAATGCAATTTGAAGGTCATCGACGTAGATGGAGTACATAAGGGACTGTGGAATTATATCGGCTTAATTCATTTCTAATATGAACAACGTAGTTCTTAAAATGCATCCCTGCGGAACACCATTTTCCGGAGCGAAATACTTCGAGAGAGTGGCACCGAGACGAACTTGGAATGAATGGTTGGACAAAAAGTCGCTCAAAAATTTAAAATTCCGAACGCGGATGCCAAGCTCTGCCGGGTCACGAAGAATCCTGAACCTCCAGGTCGTGTCATATGCCTTCTTCATGTCTAAAAAGACTGCTAGGCACTGTTGTTTGTGTATAAAGGTGTCATATATAATAAGTCCAAAATAAAGTTACGAATGAATGAGGTGCGATGACGACGAGAATGGCGATAAGGATGACGTGGAATAATCGAAGAAGAAAGAACGTGGAGAAGTATTCAATGAGGTGGGAAGAGATGATTGGTGTAGAAGAGAAGAGGGCGACGACAAGGATGACGCAACTAACGTTGGGTTCATAAAAGCGCGATGGAGAACGTGGCACGGCGGAGAACAGAGAAGCAGTGGGTCCGGCAGGTCAGAAACGCTTCTACCAGAAGAGAGCAACGCCTGCGACAGCTCCGGTGAGCTCGAGTTCTACGGCTTCGCAACGGGGGCTTCCTGCCGTTCCTGAACCCGTTCCGGGAAGTCAGCGGAGGACGCTACCACGTCCTACGGCCAGGAGTGTCTTCAGCCCTGTTGCCACCCGCCCAGGTGGTGCCCGCAACGCCAACATCACCGGCATCACCTCCACGGGCGCTTGGACCAGGATCTTGTACGAGGCACATCGAACGCACATCGAACGCCGCCTTGACGCCGGTAACTGGAACCATGCAAATCCGCATCCGCACCGAACCAATCTTGAGCATGAACGCCAACCGCTAACAGTAGAACTCTAAGTGTAGACGCTAGTAGCAGTGTTCCCGGGTCATGTTTATTCATAGCCTGTGTTTTGTATTAGTTTTGTTAGTTTTCTGTGCTAGTGTTGGTGTTACATAAGGAGTATAAATGTGCGTCTGTGTGGGTACACCTCTCGCCTAGTCCATTGTTTCGGCCCGAGTGTTCTCCGAGGAGATCCCTGACAAATGTAAATGGTGAGCTTGTGTCAGGATACATTTCCCTGTTTCATTTCGTTTTTATCAGCCCTTTCAGGTCTCTGTCGACGGAAGAAAGTACGGATTTGGCAAAAACGTTAGAACTGGCTCTCGAGCTAGGGCAGAGCCAGAAAGAGGCGATGCGTCATTAGCAAAACGAGGCAGAAAGGCAGAGAGAGGAAAGGGAGCAAGCACGTGAAGACGCTTGCGAAGCAGAGGAGCGGCAAGGTAAAAGAGCTCGCGAGGAACAGAGAAGAGCTCTCGAGGCAGAATAACAGGAGAAAAAAAGGGTAGAACGGGAGGATTGGTTGGTTGTGAAACTTTATTTCCAGCGGATATAGAACGGGAGGAGTTAATTTTTTTTTGAAAACAGGCGCATGTCGCGGAAGGTTATGAGGAGATCACGCACAATTATCAGCGTTCCTTAGCGGGTACAGAATCTTCTAGACCAGCTAGACTTTGTCCAATAAAGCTGATGGCTCCTTTTAATGATAAAAGAAATGATTTGGCCGCATAGCTGCGAATAATTCGAGCGGATGGCTTTGGGGCAAATCTGGAGCATAGCTAATGAGCCACGGCATTGAGCATGTGTTTAGTCGGGAAGGCGTTGATTGTGTTTGGGAGAATGCCTGCTGCTGATTGCATGGACTACAAGAAATATAAGAAGACATTCCTCCAAAGATTCAGGCTTACGGCACAGGGATTTCTTGAAGGATTGTGCACCGCGAAACCTGAGGATTCTGAAACCGTCAAGCAGCTTTCCTGTAGGCAGACTAACTGCTTTGATAGGTAGCTTAATATGCCAAACAAAGACAAAAGGTTTGAAGGAGTGCGTGTTAAGCTTGTGTCAAAGCAGTTTTTAGCATGTTGGAGTCTAAAGCTGCCGCTATTCCTAAAAGACAGAAAGTAGTGTTCACTGGAATAGTTTGCCGACACTGCAAACCAATTCCTCGAGGCTCAAAGGCAGGGAAATATGAGTAAGACAAAGGAGGAAACACAAAACGTCTTAGAGGCAGATGCGATACAACCAAGAACTTATAGTGGTTTATCTAAGGCGCCAGTAAAGATTTTCCATTGGGGCAAGGTGGGTCACTGTGCAGTTGACTGTCGGAATAGTAGCGTTGCCCAAAAGACACGGGTTGTGTGTCAAGGTTGTAAAAGGCGGGGTCATACTCTGGATGAGTGCGCATACAGAACGCAGGACCAAGCTGCATGCGTTGTCAACGCTTGGGCAGAACTTGTCGCACCACCTGAAGTTTCACAGCTGAAACGAGTGCAAACGCCGCTGGAAAATGTAACGGTGAGTGGAACACCCAAGTCGAAACCAGGAATGCCGGTGGTGGTTGGGCAAACCGGGGACCGTCATTTATTGGTGCTTAAAGACAGCTTGGCCAACACAATCTTGGTTCGGAGAAGCCTGGTGGAGGACGAGGATCTTACAGGGGAAGCATCGGCCATCAATCTTGTTCATAGTACACTCAGGTACCTTCCTGAAGCCAGGATTTTAGTGTCCACGCCATATTGTACTTGACGGGTAGTGGCAAATTTGCTAGAGCAACCCATCTACGATCTAAGCTTGGGAGACATTACGGGTGCAAAATATGTCGAGGACTCCGATTCCGAGTGGAGGTTGCTCGACGTTGAAGAACGGCCAATGAAGGAAAGGCACACGACAGCTCAAGCGTGTGATGGGACAGTCAGTTTCTCGTCGGCAGTGAAGACACGACCTCAAGCGACAGCGAGAGCAACGCAGTGTCCGCTCTCTATTCCCGTAGCGATGTGTCAGCTTAACACCGGACGAACAAGAAATATTTCCCGGACCAAGACAGCCTGTTTCAAAAGAGTTGGGGAAACATAAAAAAATAAAAGAGAAGTCGTATGTCATTCGAATATCATTTGGCAAACTGGTTTCTGCACAGGGATTGCATATTTAGCTCACGAAGGTGGGTGGAACAGCTGGTGTTACCGAACGATATGAGAGTGTTATGCTTAGGACATGATGCCTTTATGGCCGGACACCAGGGTATTCAAGAGACGGTGGCTAGGATCACGGAGGAGTTCTTTTGGCACATAACTTTGTCATGGATCTCCACGAAGAACACTCGGACCGAAAGAATGGATTAGGCGACAGGTGCATCCACACACGCACATTTAATAACCCTACGTGACACCAACACTAGCACACTAAACTAACTAAACTTGTACAAAACACAAATACTATTACTACACACTACCTGGAAACACTGCTACTAGCGTCTACTACTAGCGTTCCACTGTTAGCTGGCGGCGTTCGTGCTCACGGTGGGGTCGGTGCGGATGCGGCGTTGCATGGATCCACTAGCTGGCGTCGAGGTGGCCGTAGACGTGTTCAGGCTGGCGTGGCTGGCGGCGATGTAGGCTGCGTCGTGCAAGCTCCCCTTCCAAAAGCTCATGGAGGTGATGCCGGTGATGTTGGCGTTGCGGGCACCACCCGGACGGGTGGCAACAGCGCTGGAGACACCTATGGCCGTAGCACGTGGTAGCGCCCTCCGCTGACTCCCCGGAACAGGTCCAGGAACTGCAGGAAGCCTCCGTTGTGAAGTCCTAGAACTCGACCTCACCAGAGTAGTAGCCGGTGTTGCCCCCTTTCAGCCGAAGCGTCCCTGACCTGCCGGAGCCCCCGCTTCTCCGTTATTCCCACACACTCTGCATCGCTCTCCCTCTCTCTCTGGCCCTTTTATAGCCTTGGCGTTAGTCCACGTCAGCCTTGTCGTCGTCTTATTCTCCTTTTCTTCTCCATCAATCATGTCTTCCCACCTCATTGAATACTTCATCTTTGTTCTTCGGTTGATCCACACCATCCTCGTCGCCTTCTTGACACCTTTTTCATTCATACTTTTATTCTGGACTTCCTAATATATGTGACAAACAGCCTCTCGGACTGTGTTTTCCAGGTGGACTAAATGGTCAACTGTTGAACAAGCTTTTTAAAATCACGTTCGTGGTCATCAAGAAGCTCACGGGATTCTGGAATAAACAATAATTCTATATATATAACACTTTAAAAAGATTTGCCAAGACAGCTTGTAGGGGTAATAGGCCTGTAACTACTTGCGGAGGTTTGTGGCTTTCGAGCTTTTAGATTGGAACAATAATGGCGTCTTTCTGAGCGGCTGGTATTTTTCTTGTACCCGTATTTTTTTTAAGACATTAAACAGCACTTCTGCAGAGTATTCAAATAGATGGGACAGCATTTGATAATGAATTTCATTGGGGTCTGGTGATGTTTGTTTACCAATAGACAGTACGCTTTTTATGTACTGAAGTTTAATCAAATTATTGCAAGGCTCGTTTGCCCAGCCTGCCGTAGAGAGCCTTTGTTTTTCGGTTGTATTTTTGTATTTTATGAATGACTGTGTATAGTGTGAGGAAGTATAAACTGTAAAATAATGTTTATTTATTTATTTTATTTATTGATACTGCTTGCCCTTCTTGCGCTGAGACAGGGTGGGTATTCCATGACTTTTTTGTAGCAACGCACACAGAGTACAGTAAATTCAACTTAAGTCGGCAAGTGAAGCAAGCGCCTGTTTTCGATACATACAATTTTCTTCACGGAGACACTTAAAGTCAGCTCTCCGAACAATAACACAAATGTCGGCAATTCACATCAAAAATTGGGGTTACAGAGGTATCAGAGGTACCGCAGTTCAGGTTACAGCGCACTTTATAAATAAAAATAACAGTAAAAGGGAGGAAGTGATACCTGTCTGACTGCTATACTGTTAGTGTATCAGCGGCAATTGGGAGAGGATAGATTGTTCAAATTTCTCAATGGAAATAATTTCTATTATTTCCTATGGTAAGGTGTTGCAATGTTCAATTGTTCTTAGAAAAAACCAAAACTTCAAAATATCTGTTCTTACCTGTAGATGAAGGAACTGTCTATAATGATTACCGCGTACAGGACGCGATGATTGTTTTTGAAGGTACCGTTCTGTGTTGAAATTGAATTGGCCTTTACTTATTAGCAGAAAAACTTTAGTCTGGCTATTTGTCGTCGTTGCGAAAGCTTCGGAAAGTTTAATTTATCAAGCGATTCGGTGACCGTGTCTGTTGGCCTGCATTTTGAGGGCGTGAGCCTTGCAGCCCGTGGTTGAACCTTCTCATTCTTATCTATTTGATTTTTTCTAAAATATTTCATACAACATTTGCATATACCATCCTGGGGCGCACTAAAGTCACGTATGCAGTGCGTCGGACATCTACGAGTTCAAGTCGAAGTTTGCGTTTAAAGTACCACTTTTTCTCAGGTTATGCACATGTTATTCACATGTAATTTCCAAATCAAATTCTTCCATATAGTCATGCCTAAATATTTGAAATGCCGGACACCTGTTATAGGCTTTCCATTTATCTGGTAATCGAAAAATAAAATATATTTAGTCTTCCTAGTTAACCTTGCAAAAACTGTTTTGTCATGAATTATTTTCATTTTCCATCTTGAACACCACTGTCGGATACTGTTTAAACACTGGTTTAACAAAACCTGATCTTTTTGACTAGAAACTGTTGAATAAGTAGCGCAATTATCTGCAAATGGAAGAATTGTAATTTTGGTGTTCAGACTTTCGGCAATGTCATTATTATAACTCAAGAACAAAACCGGGCCCATAACAGATCCCTGGGGAACTCCCGAAGTGACTGGCAGCATTTCAGATTTTGCGCCACGTACTACTACGAACTGCGTTCTGTCTGCCAGGTAAGATTTTATCCACATAAAAATTTTTTGTTAAAGCCAAGAGAAGATACTTTTGTGAACAGCTGAGAATGCGCGACCCGGTAATCTATTTTTACAAGTCCAAGCATATAGCATCAATCTGGCTTCTGCTATCAATCGCGTATGCGAAATCATGAATTGTTATAGTGAGCTGCGTAACTGTTGACAGGCGTCTGAATCCATGCTGATTTGGTGGGATGATATCAGAATTCTTGAAGCAGTGAAGCATGCTTTTTGATAAGAAATACTCCAGGATTTTAAAACATAATAAATTTATTGAAATGGGCCGTTAATTGTCAACATTGTATTTGTTCTCAAAATTGCGGATCGGGACCACTCATGCCCGCAACCAGTCGGCAGGCAAACTTTGCTGTTCTTGATATGCTTGAAGATAACAATAAGGTACATCGCGATCAATTCAGCATAGCGTTTCAAAAATTCGTTAGGAATGCCATCTGGACCAGCTCACTTTTTTATGTCCAAATATTTAAAAGTGAAAGAATTTCTTCTTCGGAGAGAATAACGACTTTCATAGCCATGTGCCATTCAACATCAAGTTCACTCAAGTTTACAGTCAGTGCTTGCGTACGATCGAATACTGAATGGAAAAATGAATTACACTTATGTGCTATAGCACACAGGTCTCTGATCACGCACCCATCATCTACAATATAATCATTTGTTTCTTTTGACGGTGCAAGGTGACGCCAAAACCGCTGCGGTGCTTGCTTCATAAAATATGTTAGTGTAAAGCAGTAATATTTTCTTTTGCATTCTTTAACTTCTCCTTAAGAAGCCCGGACAAGAATAACATATCGGCGTGATTTCTGAATTTGTTTTCTTCCTACGTCTAATTCTTCGCTGGAGCTGAAGATTTCTCTGATTACCCAAGGGTTACTTTTCCTGACACTCCTTATTTTCTTTAGAGTGAAGTTTTTTATGCAATAACAAAGTATATTCTTATTATATTCCTCCCACATTGCATTAACGTGGTTTGCTCTGTCAAAACAGTACAGTGAAATTTTTAAGTAATCCAGAATGCTAACATCATCAGTTCTCAAGAAATCTCAAACGCACACAATTCCTCTTGTTTCTTCCTTCCGTAGTAAGAATTCTTTCACACAAAGCGATATGAGCCTGTGATCGGACAGCCCATGAGAAACACAAATATTACAATTAGAAATACTACTATCCATAAATGTCCGGTCAAGCAATGACTGTGTGTTTGATCTAATGCGGGTAGCTTTCTGTACTACTTGCTTTAAATCACGATTAAATGCAATGTCAAGGACTACCTCGGCATGTATAGCATCTGTAGTACCCAGGTCATATTCTTTACAACAAATATTTGGGAGATTAAAATTTCCAGCGATAATGATGTGCGTAATAGAATTATCTCTGTCGAAGATAAAATCTTTTACTGATTGTATTAACTGCAGTGGGGAACTGGGCGGCCTGTACACTGCTCCATGTATAGGGTAGGGCGGGGTTATTCGAGACAAAAATTGCAAACTCATCCTGTTTTTGCTCTTTTAATTCAAAACTTAAAAACGTTGTACAGCAGCCTTCCTTGTCATCTTAGCTAAGCGGTCAGAAAAACTGAGAAACATTGCAACATCACAACTATGAATACTGATCATTTATAAAAAAAGACCAATTTGTCTCATTTTGTCCCGACCCACGGGGCAAAACGAGACATAAGGTGGGGCAAAACAAGATATTTTGTCAAAACCGAACAAATTCAGCTCATGCACACGGACCACTTGAAGTACAATCCATGGGGCCCTGCACACTCTTCGTAAGCCCACTCGTGACTCATCGTGCATTGGATCCACAAAGAACGAGGCGCTGTATTGCTCCTTAATTACTTGGGCACGAGGCACTCCCAGTGACATTGGTTGCTTGTTAATCACTTCGCGGAACGTTTCTCTTTCAGTGCGATACACTGCGATTGAACACTGCCGCCAACAGCCCTTTCATTCGATTTCCCGCTTCGTTTTCTTGAGGCCATACCTGACTCCGTGACAGGTTTTGCTGAAACTAGCTTCGCCTTGTATGGCGATGGGGTCTAAACGGTGCTTGTCTCCGACTTCCCACATTTTGGTTTTTCTATAGCAGGAACAGGAGAAAGAACTTGAAAGGTCGTGTCACTATGAGCGGGCTCTTCATTGTCTGCGGAAGAAGTAGGTGGGAAGCAGTTAGCGCGGGATTCTTGGTGTTGACCGCAAGCTTGATGTCCCGCTGCGCTTCCCAATGGCGCTTCACCGAAAACAGTATCATCATGCGGCGCAAGAGAAAGTTGCCAAATACCATACTTCCGCAATCTATTCCTTATGTTACAGACGTTTCCTGATAGTTCAAAGGTTTTGCTTACCAGCTCACCTACATTCCCATCATGATGCGAATCGCAATGTTGCTCAGCAGCCACTACCGGTATGGGTTGTTGTAGGCAGCTTTGAAAGCTTTGAAAAAGCTTACATCAAGTGACTGCAGCTTGTGTGTTTGATTCAAGCTGCTTATTGCAAAGCTCGTGTGAACCATGCGTCTCCAGTCGTTTTCCTCGCCGTTGAAGAGCATCCTTAGTCACAGAGGAGGCTTCTGGTGGAGCGCGAATAGAATGTTTTCGCTGGCGCAGGCTTCCTAGAGCCTTCTTCATATTGGAAGGAAGAAAGGAATGCCTCAGACGTTGCTGGCACATACCAACTACGGGGGAGTGGCCAAGACACAGGCGGTTAATGCTAGGTACCGTAAAGTTATGAAGGGAAAAGGAGTGGTAATAGTGTGTAGTCTGATAGATTGGAGGACGGAAGGACAGGGGTCCTGTTAGGTTGGAGGCCGAATACGGGACAATGGCTTAATGTGCATAATAGTATACAATGCCTGTAGTGTTTCAATGTCTTACTGACTGAGAGCGGGAAAAAGGAGTTAGAATGGGAGTCGCTGCGTTTCTTGAAGAAAATTTTGCACAGTAGAGCGCACAATCCTGTCGCTTCGTCCAAGCAAAGGAGTGAGAATGGAAAGAACCGCCTAGGACACATGCAAGCCCAGTTGATGGAATGGAATTTGCAAAAGACGCTTCCTCAAATGAGAGAAGCGGCGGCAGAACAGCAGGAAGTGATCTATTGTTAGGTTCGGCACATAAAGGGCACAATGAGGAAGCCGCCAGGCCATATAGGCCTCGCTCCATGCAGCCCTCGTCGTCTTTGGTTTGTACGTGCGGGCAATTCTAGAAAACTTGACAAAAAACAATCAGAGCTAAAGTATGCACTTTTCGCGAGAAGAGACTGCAATTGCTCGCTCCATCGACGAACTGTCGCGCTTTGCCCCTTCCTTAGGCTCCTACTGAATCAATTTTATCGTTATGAATATTACCACATAGGGAACTGTAATTGTTTCCACAGCTAACCAAGTTGATTCAGTAACAACACAAATACGTACTTTGTCGCAGGAATTCAGGGCTACGCTGTTGCACAGGTCCATACAAAAGGAAATTCAGAATTTCGTACCATTTTGACGGGACAGCCACTCCACGAAAGTCGCTCCAGAATTGCCGCCATTTTTAACATATATTTAGGGGACACTTAGCGGCACCTAAAGGTGGCTAAATAAACCTGTTTAATCTCAAATATTTTGCGCTAGATGTCGCTAGACGAGGCGCGTCTCATTTTGCCAAATGCCTCATTTTAGCCCGCCTTACCATACAAGGCACGTGATAAAGGTTTATTTTGCAGGAAATAATTTCATTATCGAGGTTCCCTACCATCGCTATGAGAATAACGTCAATCTTGGATATAACGGCGACGCCCCATCGCGTGAGTCTCGATCTTATCGAACCGTTTTGTAAGTGGCTGGAAATATCTCAAAGTCTTGGATTTCTGGTCGCAACTAGGTTTCTGTCACGACCAATATGTCGGGATTGTATTGTATCAGCAAGTGCTCTAGTTCAGTTGTTTTACTGACAAGGCTTCGCGCGTTCACATGATTCAGAGTGAAATCATCACTTTCGTTTCTGATTTGTCATTCATGCTTGCCTTTGCTCTTTAGTTGTTTTTTTAGTTTGATTCTGCATGCTTTCACGTCATCCCACTAAAATTTTTCGTCCCTAATTATAATCTTATCGCACCCAAGCCACACCTTTGCACCCGCATCATTTTCTTGTTTAACGCTGTATCAGAGTTTTTTTCCGTTTCCGTAGTGTGCTTGCAAAAAATTGTCTGAAACTAACATACGTATCCTTCAGTTTTTTTGCAGTTCATGAATATCCGAATTTTTTCGTTGTAATCAAATAACCTTACTACAACCGGCCATACTATATTCCCATTCTTCCCTAGTTTGTGGATTCTTTCCACTCTGCTAACCTTCACATCAAGGCGTTCGTGAAATACTTCCTTCAGTACTTAGTTCTTGACGTCATCATTCCTATCATTGATCTGTTCCTCAATACGCAACACGAACAAACTATTTCATCGGCAGCGGTCTTCTAGCTCTGCTGTTTATTCTTGTTCGGACAGTTGGTTACTTTCTATACCTCGCAGCATTTCTTCAAGTTCCTTTAATCTTTCTTCGTGCATTTTTACTTGACCCATTGCAGGTTCGAAATCCGATATTTTACTATTCGTTGCGTCTAGGCGATCTGCGAACGAAATCTGTGCGGCTCTGATTTCTCTGATGTCTTCCCTTATTACCTTCTGCCCTGCCGAATGTTCGCGCAACATAGATTCAACGCTGTCAGGCTCGGGGTTGAGATCAATATCACCGCCAAGCAATAACTTGAGTGCACAAAAGCAGTTGGAAGCAATATCCAGTAACATATGTCGGCTCGGCACAACTACAAGAAACATTCCATCACTTCTGTATGGCAAAACATCACAAACCTGAAGAGAAAACAGGAATTTAGCGGCGCGCGAGATGATCCCCACAGTCTCGGCGAGCCCACTGAATAGGAAGCGTTGAAGGTCGTCCTTTGTACGCCTCGCTGTCGACGTCACTGATGGTCGAGAATCCAGAAGGGCACGGCGCATATGTAGCTGCAGGTCCGTGAGCGATAAAGACCCAGAATGTCTCCCTGTTCTTTAAAACTTGTCTCTATACCAGTGTCTGTCAGCAGAAAAAGCGTGATTGGGGAGTACCTGCCATTTATCTTTTTAACCGGCTGCCACGTTTTTTTATATATAACTGTGCTCTTTATAGAAGACACATAATTTTTCCAAGACATTTTTTCGGCATTCCACTGATTATGTCGGGCTTTAGCTTTTGTCTTTTTGAAAATTATAAGATGCGCGTGAGTAGGATACCTTACAAATACACCCAAGACTTTATTTTGTTGTTTTTTAGCTTCCCTACATAATCGCGTCAACCATACCTTGTGGTTCTGGCGCACCACTTTTGTTGATTGGGGAATAGATTGGTGTGTTGCACCGTTGATGCACTTTGTGAGAATTTCATTGAGTTCATCTATGCTAAGTGTTTCTCAGAAACCGCTTTCTAAACTGGCCTTTTCTATAAACAGCGCCCAGTCAAGTAAATGGAGCTTCCATCGTCGTGGTTTTTTTGGGATGACTGCAGGGGAGGACGTTAGGCTGATAAAAACTTGCAGGCGATCACAATCCAAAACAATCCATTTAAAATCGCTAAATACAGACCGTAAACAAAAAGAGAGGTCTAAAGGGCTCATTTTTCTAGACGCCCTGGAACAGTATGTGGCCTTTTCCATATTTAAAAGACATACCTTATTTGCCAGGGTACAATCTTCGATTATTGACCTCTAGCGTCACAGCGTTCAATTCCCCAAGGAGAGGAGTCAGCTTTAAAATCCAAAACTAACGAGTATGGTTCCGGAAGTTCACTGATCAATTCTTGTAGACTATGGACTGTTAATAGTGAATCTGGAGGAATGTATACAGAACAGATTGTTAGTGTTTCGTAGCTGATGATGCTAGGTGCAACCGCCTCAAGTTTTGTTTTGAGTTTGATTTCTTTGCCAGGGGCGCCGCTTAGAACGACTATCACGACGCGTCCCGTGAGTCGTTTCTCCTGCTCACTATCGCGTCTAAAATTTTAATAATGTTTCAGGATACGCACATGTAGTGCACCAAAATTGGTTTTCTGAAGACAAAACTACGGGCAACGTTGACCCTATAATATGTGTTATATCACTGTAATTCCTTAAATGTGCTCTAGAATTCCACTGAACTGAAAAAGCCGTGTTTATGATTTTGAGAGAGAATGAATTGGGGTGCACGTATGTGGTGGGCCCGTTATGAGGCGTCTGTCTTTTTTTCGCTCAAGAGAGTTGTTCCGATGCTTTAAAACGGGCGCACTGAACGTTACATCCGTCACGTCACCAGAGGTGCTGGAGGTCCGCGGGGACGCCGCTGGTGTGTGGGTTTCAGGCGTCCCCCGACAGGGGAAAGTCCTGCGGGATGCCGACCCATTGAACGGCGCTCCCTGCTTTGGAGATGGCGCTGCAGCATTCGCTGTCCCTTCCTAGGGCGCCGATGCCCCTGCCATAGGCTCGGTACAAGTGGCCTCGGCAGGTGACGGAGTGCTGTGTGGTGCTACGCACCTGCGCACCACATCAGCTTAGTTTGTTCTTGCTGTGAATGAGAAAGAGTGTTGTGAGAGTGCAAATCGCGTTTGTGCTTCCTTGAATGACATATTTTCGTTGGTTTTTATAGCTATGACTTCTATTTCGTTTTCCAGGATGGACATGCCCGGGAATACGCCGGGCGGCCCATTTGGAAGATTGCACAATAAGGTGAAGCTTAAACACTGCATGACGGATGTTACTTTAATGCACATTTCGCGTACATTTCGTGGCCGCGACCGCTTAGTGATACATGACCACATCTCTCGCACTTGAGGTGCCTGCTGGGATTTCGCAGGTAGGGGCGCACGTGAAGTTTCACGCACCCACTTCTCTTGTTTCAGGGAGTGCACTGGTATTGAACGGCGGGATAAGGTGTTTGGTAGAGATTTCCGTATCATTTTTCCGGATCTTAAATCTGTGCACGTCGCTTATATTTTGGTCTTTGAGACCTTCCTGCTGTTCCTCTTCTGTCAAATGAAGAAAGTCACTCCCAGATATGAAACCGCGGGTTGTGTTCAGGGATCTATGGGCTGTGATGGAAGCAACGATTTACCCTATTACCACAATGTTCGGAAGTTTTGGAAGTTCGGGAGTCCTTACGTTGTTCTGGAGCTCGAGTAGCAAATCACCTCTGGCCATTTCCTTTACTTTGTAACCTGGGCCGAAGGCATCCGTCAAGGACTTTGAAACTACGAACAGGGATAAAACTCTAGCTGGTTTTTCATCTACTTTGCTGTATACTACATTTTATTTACGAAATGGTACCTTCTTTTTCTGAAAAAAATCTGCTACCTTGTTCCGCCCTCTTTTTTAAGGGCGATAATTTGTGGCGAAGCGGGAGCCATAAAATATGTGCATTGTTCGGCCGCGGTGCCAGTCACCCATCATGGAGCCCAACGAGGGTATGGCACAGGAACTTGCTAGCAAGCCCTGCCCACGACAGCTGTACACGCTAACTGTAACCAAATATGACACAACTCAGAGTACAGTCACACAAGGTTAACTCTCGCCGTCTATGAAAAGCGGAAACACCGAGATGGGAATAGGAGACAAAACAGTTGTGAGAAAGAAGATAGGAAAGCAAAAGATAGAGGGCAGGATTTGGAAAAGGCGATTGCCGTTTTTCCCCGGTCGGGTCAGGCCGGAAGTGCCATCTACAGGAAACTGGGGCCAATGTGGTGTCTTGCCTCCACCAAGGGGTCTTAAGGGTCCAAACGCTCGGCTTCGGCTCAACCAGCAAGAGCCCATTTTTCCTGTTCACGGCGATGCTACGCACGGCTAGGTGCGGGTGCTCGGGTCCGTGGTGATCTACTGTTCACGATCATTCCCCTGCGGGGATGTCCCTGCGGATGCTCGGGAACCCTTGGTGTCGCCATTTAGCAAAGTCTGCACGCTGCAAACGCTCCCATTCGGGGGCATCATTCAAACTAAAGCTACAACATCTCTGCTGTTCACTGCGTGTAAACATCTTCCTTTTAGGAGCTTAACAGGAGCCGAGGTACCGACAACGCTCAACAGCGTAGAGGGGCGGGAATGACATCACAGGGCAAAGTATGGTCGGACACAAGCGCGCTCCACAGTATATCCAGAGCATTGTGGATTAGGCGGTGCGCGCTCGCCAGTATTGTTTTTATTTCTATTTATCTTTCCATTGCGTATCGACAGTAAACTCATTCGAGTCCGTAGAGGTACAAATTATGACACTGATGGTACGAATTATGACACAGGCGCACAACGTGCCTAGCATTTAGGGAACGGTCGGCTTACGGTCCGTAAAGGAATTGAGAAGAGTCGTGTAAGTGAAACATGAAAACAGAAACTTCTTCGAGCGAGCATATTTTTGCAGTGATCATTCGGAAAAAATACCACATTCTTCCTAAAACGAGCGTGCTTCACGAAGCAGTGGTCAGACTTCACGAAGCAGTGGTGACCATTAGCATATTGCACACAATGCCTTTAATCTTCCCCTCGGTATCAGAGCTTGACTCTCCCGAAAATTCTTACAGAATGAGCCTAACAAGAAGAGCCCTTGGAGTTCTGCAGGCAGCAGCGAAGAATGAAATTCTTGACAAGTCGCTATCAAAGTTTCTTAGCGTAATCGGTTCGCAAAGGTTACTATTTCAACTTGGCCGCCTGGGAGAGACGGTGCTGGCCAAACCCTTCTGCACCGACTTCGAAAGATATCTGAGCACCGAGCCTACTAGGCCCTAATATTCTTAGTTGCTTGGGCCTAACGTCCGTCAACAAAGCAAGCTCTTGAAACAACCCTGTTCTTAAGCGAGCAGCGACTGTATGGTCTCGACTCTTGGAATGCCGCTAAGCGCAGTTCTTCTGTGGCGGCAACACGCTCTCTCGTGCTCAAACCTTTGAAACAGAATAAGCCTGTCATCTCCAAATATTCACTGACGTTCTGTGGACAAGGCGAGAGGACCTAGCGCAGCATCTTTTAGCATTCCTTCTTTGCATACTGCCTGGTCTGTACGCCTTACTGAAGTCGTGCCCTCCACATCGGCTGAGAGCGTTGCACTTCAGTCGGCTTTACGCAAGACAGTGTATTCTCTGACTCAATCTGTTGTGATCCTGACGGAGTGAAAATTTGCCTTGAAGGGTTAGATGGTGGTCTCTTTAATGAAGCTTTGTCACATAGCTCTCTGTGCATGGTGGATAATCTTCACAGCGAAGGCATCTGCATGCAACTGCAATGCATGCCTTCACAAATAGGCAACATAGGCACCGATCATATAGGCAACGAGGTGGTGGACAGCCTCGCCCATGGACCGCTGTCAGGAATTCCGTCCGTAAAATTGATCTGGAGATCCGTCAGTAAAATTGAAGCTTTCACCTCATGGAAGTTTACCAGGTGAAATAGGTCCCTCGTTAATGTGTATCCAGGCGACGGACCACGGACCTGTTTTGGCCTGCGGACTAGCGGTCACGTGAGGTTTCGCTCCCGGTCTACGAGGTCTGCGCATGGTCCGCGGGCCGGATAGCGCGAGATGCGAGGGCATTTTTTCTGGTGGCTGACCACGGACTTTTTGCCTACTCGCACACATCAAGTCTGGCACCTACACCACACTGGTCTTTCCCAACTCAGTGCTCCCAGCAGTCGAGGCGACACCAGAAAAGTTCTTTGGTTCCACTGTTAATAAGTCAACGTGGCCGGACTACGCTACGTTTTACTTTTTAGCCTAAGTACAGCTTTATGGCGTGATCATAAGTGGCCCTTCGGCGGCGAGAGCGAGCAAAATTAGTCGAAACGTTGGCGTTCACGACGTAGACAGATATGGTTAGAAAAGAACAACTTACGCTGTGTACGTGAAATGAGCGTATGCACTCTCATGTACGCTAAACGCCGGCATTTTTCAGCACGCTACGGCATTTCTCACATTTCCCACTTTAATTTCAGCGTATGCAAACACAGACGGAAGGATACGCTCAGCCTTGAGGCGTCATGTAGTTGTTAGGACGGGTAAACGTTCGCTCCGCCTAAGCCGGGAAGGGGCCAATCGTCAGTCTAAATAAAAAAATAAGGCTATTATTTCACTCATACGTCTTCTTGTAGGCGAGGTGAGATCAAACGAGAAATGGCTGCGCCATTTATTGCCAGTGAACGCAAAGAAAAATGCAGTAAAAACAATGAATACAGTCCGAAGCGAGCGGTCCTGCTTGGAAGCGTGCTGCCATGTTTGTCGCCGCGGGAATGCTACCTCCTCCTCACCGCGGCGGAATTGTGTCCCGTACCGATCGAGCTTTCCGCTGTGTACTTCGGCGGAATCTCTGCCGCGGCCGCGGTTTCCGCTTGTTCTGGCCGCCGAATCCCGAAGTGTGAGACGAGCTTTGCTGCAGGCTGATCACCGACGCTTGGCCAGCCTTGTTGTCTGCTCTTTTGGTCCGTCGTGTGGATGCTGTCGCCGGCCAGACCCGGCTGAGCCACGCGCGGTCGACCCCACGTGACTGGTCCGCAGGCCAGTCCGTGGCGCGCCGCCTGGATACACCTTAACGGCACCTGCAATTCAGCCCTGTCTGGTTTATAATAAATATTTGTCATTAAAAGCTAGCCCCTTTGTGAAAAAACTACCCTTAGCTACATCTGACCATCTCGAATTTGTTCTTTGTGTCCATCAAAAACCCGCCAGGAAAATACTTACCAAATTGCCGGCAGAAGATTCAAGCTCAGCATATTTCCCCTACATTTCAGTGCACCTACCCTTCCGTTTTATTTAAGTATTTTGGAAGCGTTTCACAACTTTTTCTTCCCTCCTCGATATTGCGTAAAAGAAGTAAAATCATAAAACATGACTTGAGAACTCGACAGTGCAAAATAATATGAAGACGAATGGACTTAGTATTTACACACACAGACACATATCAAACAGCAAGAACACCCAGCGTAAACCACGAACCAAAATCATATGAAGCCCTCATGTTCACAAAATTGTGAAAGAACACTACATGCTTCCATAACTTAGCCTGCGGACCAGTTATTATTCCGGAAACAACAAAGGCATCCTTTGCATACGATGATCAGCTTAACAATATGCACTCATTGTAGCCAGCCTAAGCCCACTGCTGGAAAAAGGACTTTTTTTCATATACCTCCAATTATACCTCTCATGACGTAGTTGAGGCCGCCCTACTAGCCTAACTTTCTTGACGTCCACTTTCCAGAATTGCTGCCTCCTCCTACTGCGTTTGCATTCTTTTATTATGTAGTCCGTTACTCTCAACGACCATCGATTTTCTTACCGTGTCGTTTCATACGCTGCCTATGCCCATTTTAATCCTCGAGCTCGACTATACTATCAGAGCTCAATATTGTTTGCTGAATATCTCGGGTCTCTTCCTATCTCTTGACGTTAGCAAATCATTTTGCAATCTATAGCTGACTCCGCTCTCCTCAACTTAAGGCCAAACATTAGCATCAGCCTCCACGTCCCTGCCTCTTAATTGAGAACTGGCCAGACAGAACTGTTGTGTACTTTGCACTTATGGGATTCTTGTAAGCTGCCATTCATGACCTTAGATCGCCCGCCAATTGCTCCCACACCCCATAGTCATAGCCCTGATAGGTACTTTCCTCAAAGCGTATTCGGTTCGCTTCAAATTAAAGTCGTTGCAGCTAGTCTGGGCGCGCAAGCCTCATTTTGGCTTCAACTGAACTGTCGATGACCGTCACTGTAATTAGCCCTGCTACAATGAAACACCGGATAAACCGGTGCAACTAAAGTCACTATTACTTTATGCTTGGTTTCAACAGACCGACGATGAACGGTACTCTAGTAAAACACCTTTTTGGGCTGAGTTTAGCCATTGCATTTAGGTAAATAACCCGAGCCAAACGAAGAGGCACACTGAAAACTGGGAAGAACAGAAGACAAGAGACTTGAACCAACAGTTTATTTAACAGATCTGGACTCAAATATATTGAGGCCACCGAGTAACATGACCACCACCCAATCACCTTACAACTAAACAATCCGCCGTGAACAAAAATATACTATGAGCACATTCACCTTCTTTCTTCCTTTACTATCTCACAGCTACCCTGTCTAATCCCTAGTGCAGAAAGTTTTAGTAATAGCAAGTAATCATTAGAGTATCATCAATTAATACAAACAGCAAACAAAACAAAGAAAACTATAAATCTTCAACAATCCCAACCACTTCAAGTAGAACTGAATTTAATTCCTTGAATGTAAACGAGTCTGCTTTCTATCAAGGCGTTGTGATTAAAAAACTAGATGTCAAGAAGGCAACTACCATTCCTTAATGAGCCACGCGGGTCCAAGAAGCCCCAAAACTTGGCAGGACCTGAGATCGCATGGCAGCGGCGCATCGCTTAAGCACTGCACGTCTGCGCCAGTAGTGGTAGGAGTACTCCCGGCGATCTAAGAATGTAAAGTCGAGAATTAGCAATTCAGCATATATATATATATATATATATATATATATATATATATATATATATATATATATATATATATATATATATATATATATATATATATATATATATTGTAAGGCTAAAGAAGAAGATGCGTCTGATGATTTGAAAAGACGAAGACGAGGTGACAGTGTTCTCGAGAGTTTTTGCCAGCGCTACGCTTGTGTGTCTTTTGCCGATCTGATCCCAGACTGCTGCCGTTGCCGTTCCCGTCGCCCCAGTACCTCGTAACAAACCCCCCGTTACATTTGGTGGAGGTGCTGGGTAAAAACATCGGCCCTGGAGCATCGTAGTCGTGCTCTCCCGGCGCGCACGATGCCTGAGGACGTCCCAACACCAGGCCGTACAAGTGGGCCAGGCTGTCATCTGTGCCGGCTCTCTTCGTCAACGGGACCCGACCATTTCTAGCGGGACTGACGAGAACGATGTGGAAGATTGGCTCACATCGTACGAGCGGGTGAGCGTATACAACAAATGGGACGATGTGACGAAGCTAAACAACGTCATCTTTTATCTCGCCGGTGTGGCTAACCTCTGGTATCGCAACCATGAGGCAGATATTCAAACCTGGTCCATTTTTAAGACTAAATTTGCAGACTTATTTGGTCGACCGGCTGTCAGGCAACTCCGAGCCAAACAGCGATTGCGTGAACGATCTCAGCAGGCTAGTGAAAGCTTCACTAGCTACATTGAAGATGTCGTCGACTTGTGCAAGCGGGTCAACGCTCGTATGTCGGAAGCCGACAAGATCCAACACATCTTGAAAGGCATCGATGACGACGCTTTTCAGATGCTTCCAGCGCGCGACTTGCGTACCGTTGCTGAAGTCGTCACGCTGTGTCAAAGCTTTGAGCAGTTGCGCAAGCAGCGGATTCTGACACGCCAGCGGCCACAGCAGGTTGAGTCGCTCGCTGGGCTCACGCCTGCTCCTGACCCCTCGCTGCTACAACAGATTAAAGACTTCGTGCGGGAAGAAGTGGCACGTCAACTTTCCTTTCTGCCGAGCGCTCACGACCGACCATCATATCTGACTCCAGCGCTCCGACATACAATTCAAGAGCAAGTTGCTGAGGCTCTTCCACCGGCTCATCCGTCACCACCTGTCACGGTTCCGCTGACATACGCTGACGTTGTCGCCAGACCACAACCTGTGGCGGCTCCGCTCACATATGCCGAAGCCGTCGCGAGACCGCCTCCTGTCGCGGCTCCAGTGACATATGCCGATGTCGTAGCAAGACCGCAGCCGCCAATCTATAGTGCGCCTCCGGCGCATTTGCGAGGGCCAGTGGCTTACCGACGACCTACTCCAAGGGTCAGCGATTCCTGGCGCACAACGGACAATCGGCCGATTTGCTTCTTTTGTGGTCTCCCAGGTCATGTAGCTCGGCATTGCCGCCGTCGTCTCCCGGACGCGGAAATTCCTCCCCAAGCTCCTGGGTACTGGCCCCCACCGAGTCAGTACTCTGTACCAGCTGCGCCGCGGCAAAGTCGTACTTCCTCGCCGGACCGTTCTACCCTCTCCAGCCGCCGGCCCTCTTCTCCACGACGCCGGTCGATTTCGCCTATGCGACGTCGCCCCACCGCTAACCAGGAGGAAAACTAGGCGCCGCAGTTCCTGAGGCGAGAACTGCGTCCACAACGAACTTCGAAAGGCCTCATCCGTCAGCCGCTAACCTCATTGAAATTTCCGTCGACGGCGTTTCTGTCATGGCGCTTGTCGACACTGGTGCTGCCGTTTCCGTCATGGACGCAAAGCTGTGTAGTTCTTTAAGAAAAGTAAGGACGCCAATTGCTGGACTCTCACTGCGCACCGCCAGCGCTCAGAACATCGAGCCGTCAGCAGCGTGTACCGCTCGCGTTGTAATCCAGGGGACCATTTATGCCGTCGAATTCGTCGTACTGCCCTGCTGTTCTCGCGCTGTTATCCTGGGCTGGGATTTCCTATCGCGCCATGCTGCAATCATCAATTGTGCTCGAGCTGAAGTCGAGTTCTCTCACCTGCCCGAAGCTGTCTTGGACACTGCCCCTCCTGGTGCCTGTGTTAAGGCCCTAGTTGCCGAAGACATTGACCTGCCTCCCTGCTCTTCAGTCCTCATACCCCTCTCTTGCGGCCCTCTTCGCGACGACACTGTCCTCTTCACTCCGTCCCCTATCTTTCTGCCCCGCAAGTGTCTGCCTCTGCCATACGCTGTACTGACTATATTCGCTGGCCTCTCCGTACTGTTCGTGTCTAACCCATTCTCGTTCCCCAACGCCTTGCGCCTAGGTGAATGTCTCGGCACGGTACAACCATTCGCGTCTCTGCTCATCCGCGAAGAGACGGACGACGCGCCGCACCTCTCCATAGCCGCACTCAGCCCACCTACTGCTGCGCCCGATCCCTCCTCAACAGAAGCATTCCTTCGCTCCATCGACGACAACCTTCCAGCGCCGCAAAGGGCACAGCTTCTCACTTTACTTAATCAGTTTCGCTCATCATTTGACTCACATCAAAGTTCCTTGGGCCAAACTTCCACTGTCACCCATGCCATCGACACAGGTGACCACGCACCGCTGCGACAACGTCCCTATCGTGTGTCTGTCGCCGAGCGCCAAGTTATTGAAGATCAAGTCGACAAGATGCTCCAGAGCGGCGTCATTCAGCCCTCAAGCAGCCCATGGGCGTCGCCTGTGGTGCTCGTCAAAAAGAAGGATGGCTCCATACGCTTCTGTGTAGATTACCACCGCCTTAATAAGATTACGCGCAAAGATGTCTATCCCCTCCCGCGCATAGACGACGCTCTGGACTCTTTGCAAGGGGCCGAACTCTTTTCATCTCTTGATTTGCGTTCCGGGTACTGGCAAGTTCCTATGAAAGAAGCCGATCGCCCCAAAACCACCTTTGTGACACCGGATGGCTTGTATGAATTTACGGTGATGCCCTTCGGGCTTTGTAACGCCCCCGCGACTTTTGAGAGGATGATGGACACCATTTTGCGCGGACTTAAGTGGAAGACATGCCTTTACTACCTCGACGACATTGTGGTCTTTTCCCCGGACTTTGACACCCACCTCTCCCGTTTGAAGCACGTCTTGACCTGCCTCTCTGACGCCGGCCTGCAGCTGAACTTAAAAAATGCCGTTTTGCCGCTCGTCATTTAACCATCTTAGGTCATGTTGTCTCTAAGCAGGGCGTCAGTCCCGACCCAGCGAAACTTCGTGCTGTGGTTGACTTTCCCAAACCTACCTCCATCAAAAACCTGCGCAGCTTCCTGGGTTTGTGCTCATATTTCCGCCGGTTTATTCGCAACTTTGCGTCCATTGCTGCGCCTTTGACTCAACTGCTGTCTGGAAGTGCGGATTTATCACTGTGGTCTCCAGCGTGCGACGACGCATACACCACCTTGCGCCGTCTCCTCACGGCGCCGCCCATTCTGCGCCATTTCGACTCGGCCGCTCCTACCGAAGTTCACACAGACGCCAGCGGTGTTGGCCTCGGCGCGGTCCTCGCCCAACGAAAACCTGGCTTTGACGAATACGTCGTTGCTTATGCTAGCCGCACACTCACACCAGCAGAACGCAACTACTCCGTAACTGAAAAAGAGTGTTTGGCGATTGTATGGGCCCTCGCGAAGTTTCGACCGTACATTTATGGGCGCCCTTTTGACGTTGTGACCGACCACCATGCGCTCTGTTGGCTTTGCAACCTGAAAGACCCCTCCGGCCGCCTCGCTAGGTGGGCCCTTCGCTTGCAAGAATATGATATCCGCGTCGTGTATCGCACCGGCCGCCAGCATCAAGACGCCGATGCACTGTCACGCTGCCCCCTTCCAGCCGAGATCGCCAGCCTTTCCACCTCCGACGCTTCTCTGCCCTTGCTTCGCCTCAGCGACATGCCTTCAGCGCAACGCATGGATCCCTGGATCGCTTCCCTTCTCGACTTTCTCGCCAACCCGACGGCTGCTTCACCGTCACGTGCGCTCCGCCGCCAAGCTGCCCATTTTACGATCCGTGACACCCTACTTTATCGCCGTAACTACAACTCCGAAGGTCGCAAGTGGCTGCTCGTTATTCCACGTCACTTACGCTCGGAGATATGCGCATACTTCCATGCTGCCCCCCACAGCGGTCACGCGGGCGTTTTCAAGACCTACACCCGCATACGGCTGCGCTACTACTGGCGCGGAATGTACACCTTTATCATGAAGTACGTGCGCGCAGGCATTCCCTGCCAACGTCGCAAGACACCTTCCCATCGTTCTGCTGCTGAGCTGCAGCCGTTACCATGCCCTCCACGCCCGTTCGACCGCGTTGGCATTGATTTATACGGTCCGCTTCCATACACTGCAGACGGCAACCGTTGGGCTATAGTAGCGGTGGATCACCTTACACGATATGCCGAAACTGCTGCCCTTCCGGCTGCCACAGCGACGGACGTCGCCTCCTTCATTTTGCACCGATTCATCCTTCGCCACGGTGCACCTCGTGCACCTCAGTGACCGAGGCCGCGTGTTCTTATCTGAGGTGGTGAAGGCGCTTCTCAAATAGTGCAACACGATTCACCGAACTACCACCGCCTATCATCCGCAGACCAATGGCCTCACTGAGCGATTTAACCGCACACTCGGAGACATGCTCTCCAAGTACGTCGCTTCTGACCACACGAATTGGGATCTCGTCCTTCCGTACGTTACTTATGCGTACAATACCGCTACGCAGTCTACCACCGGATTCTCTCCTTTCTTCCTACTTTACGGCCGCCAACCCTCTGCTACTATCGACACTATCCTCCCTTACCGCCCTGATGAATCCGAATATCGGCCTGTTTCCGACGCCGCGCAACACGCCGAAGCCTGCCGCCAAATTGCCCGGTCACTCACCACTGACACCCAGCATCGCCAGCGCTCCCGCCTCGACCAAGACCAAACCCCACCGAACTACACTTCTGGTGCACTTGTGTGGCTCTGGATCCCTTCAGGAACTCCCGGTCTCTCCTCAAAATTTCTTGCGAAGTACCATGGTCCCTACCGTGTGCTGGAGCGCACCTCTCCGGTTAATTATATCGTGGAACCCCTCACGCCGTCTCCTGATCTCCGCCGCCGAGGACGGGAGACCGTTCATGTCCAGCGCCTCAAGCCCTACTACGACCCCGCCGTCTTGCCATCATCCTAAGTCGCCAGGATGGCTCCTCTTGTCCCCGGGGTGATTGTAAGGCTAATGAAGAAGATGCGTCTGATGATTTGAAAAGACGAAGACGAGGTGACAGTGTTCTCGAGAGTTTTTGCCAGCGCTACGCTTGTGTGTCTTTTGCCGATCTGATCCCAGACTGCTGCCGTTGCCGTTCCCGTCGCCACAGTACCTCGTAACAAGCCCCCCGTTACAATATATATATATATATATATATATATATATATATATATATATATATATATATATATATATATATATATATATATATATATATATATATATATATATATATTAACCCATTAAAGCTTTCGGGTCATATCTTTAAGGTGGAGATAATGGGTTCCCTTCATTTATGTAGCTCCCATCGAATGTTTGTTGGTGGAGAGGAGACAGACCAATCTCACAACGCTCTCTCGTTTCGTTTAGGCAGGTTACTAAGGAGCCCTGCAGTTTATTAAAATATGTTCGCAAAAGTCGAATGCGGTTTCCAATATGCCTTGTTTGCTCTAGCACAGCATACCGAATGATTTTGTGGGTTACTCCAATGCTTGCAATTTGTTCAACAATTTTTTTTCACATTCCTTCCGCGATGGACCAAATCTCTTCTTTTTCACAGGACTTGAAAGTGTTCATTTAGGCTATTGGTATAAGTATTTCTTCAGAATTTTCTTTGCTTTAGATACTAATGTGTCGATCGACTTTAATTGAAGAATCGGTCGTATAGAAGTAACAAAAAACCTGTAAGTTGAGTTGTTCGCAAAGTTAACTCCATTTTCTGCACAAATTGTTATTTACTTCTTAAGGAGGAATAACTGCACACTTAAATTTGTAGCTTCCCTAGTTGTCGTCGTGTTACGTCGAATAGAATCAAGTTGGCGATCTCTCCAGTTTGTGAACATAAAGGGGTGGAACACTGTTCATTTCAAGCTATGTCATTTGATCAACACTGCGCAGTGAAAAACAAGACATGCCCACGAAGTTTTCGAGAACGATAGAGTCAGTAAGTCATAAAACTATAACATAGGGAATGGGAGTGATGAGTTCTGTCGACCCAACCAGATGGCCCTCAGTCAGCGCTGAACATCACCTCCTGGGCTCATGCTGTGTCCCGAACTTCTTCCGGATCACACATCGCAAGATAGGTAGTCGATTTCTGCGAGACTAAAAACTTCTGAATTTTTTTGGCCGGTGGTATTGCGGGGCACCTTCAAAAAAGGGTTCTACTGTGGCTCTCTAGACCCATTTTGATCTATCGAGCTCGATTGCTCTCTGGCATGCTGACATCACACCACCACCGCCTAGAAAGCCATTAGACTTAAAAGGCGCTCCAGCAAGCTTCAGCATGAGTTGACACGGCGGCAGAGCCGTGATAATGTGACAAAACGTACTCCTACCTGGGAATGTTGGTGATGTAAAGTATCTTTTTCTTAGTGGAAAGCCTTGTATAATAGTGCTGCATTATCCGCATAGCTTTTTGCATTATGTCTGTGACTGTGTCTGGATGGCACTCACTCAACTTGTCTGGAGACATTGAGTCCAATCCCAGCCCTCTTAGTGAAAAAAATGTTCTTTGAACTGATTACCACCTAGAGAGGAATGTCCAAAATCTCTTAACTTTCGCAAAGTGAAACATCGGCTGAGGCATTTATTGGAATGCAAAGCAGGCTTCAGATAGTTGAAAAAAATTGCAGAGCCTTCAATGAACACACAAAAGCATTGACGACTAAGAAAGTTCTGTTGAAGACCGAGGCCTGACCATGAATTGTATTTCCAGGCAGCTTGAAAATTTAGAAAATTGACCCGGTCGCAGCAACCTCTTTATTTAAGGTGTAATAGACGAATTGCGTGAATCTGCAGAGACTTTGCTGAAGATGGTAGATGATAGATCAGGTGAAAAACTTGTTGAGAACTAAATTCCATAGAAAGAATTCATAGGCTACAAAAAAAATAACGTTAGGCAGGGACCGTCCTGTTACCCTGAAGTCAAATTATTTTAGAGATAAGAATAACATGCAGAACTGCCACAAAACTCCAAGATAGTCAAATGAAGATATCAGAAGTCCATTCCAAAAGAGATGTTGATATCCGCAAAATGGTGTGGAATTCATCAGATGCTGAAAGGATCAACGGGCCAGAGTTAAATTAGTTTTGGACAAGATTAAAATTTTCGACGCCTTCTAGGTTTTGGAAGAAGCAGACGGTGAGAGATTGAAGTTTCATACCCCAACCGAAAGAGAATAAAAGTGATTCGATAATGCTCCCAATGCATGCTTAAAGGCGATGAACATATTCGCAGGAAGAAAAGTCAACAAAGCAGCCGCCAACTAATACATTACCTTGGAACACGAAACACACATATTAATAAGAAGTAAAACTAAATATATAAAAAGTTAAAATAAAATAAGAAATAAGCTTTTCCGGACGTACCGGACGAGGAGGTCACGCCGCCTGATAACAAAATAATAATAAGATTTTGGTTACAAAGAAGAGGTTTAGTGGCAATCTTGGTTATAAGCGATATATTATCACCTGTGTTAGATGTTCCATGTAATATAGAACCACTATGAATAACAATTCGACCAAAAAACCGCTCGGGGATCTGGAAAATCTGTGGTGATCATTAAAGTGCACTGATATCGCACAGCACACGGGCGCCATACCGTTTTTCCTCCATTGGACATGTATTCAAAGCAGGATGACAGATGGAAGCAACATCAGCGCTACTTGACACAGTGTTCATATATTCTGAACTGCTGCCAAAACATTGAACCTGTGAACTCTACAATGGTTTATCTGATCACAAGATGGTAATAATTGATTTCTATACGTTTCCAGATCATTAGAACAATAAACTTAATTCGTTTGAAAACTTTTCAGCCATTTACAATTATGGTGTGTTGGAATGCCTCAAGGGCTCGTTTGTTATTTTATGTACCTTTCTGAAAGCGGTGAAACCGTTGACAAACCATTGCATTACAATTAAACATTGTGAAACACTCTATTAAGCCCGTCACTCCCAACCTTTTCACATGTACAAGGAGGAAGAATCCTTAGATCACAAGGCAAATCATACACATGAAACGGAAATTAAAACAAAAATGGAGGAATAAGAGTAAAAAGTATGTTCTTGGTGAGAGTAATGTCATTAGTGAAATGAGTAAGGAACTCAAGCATATTCTCTAGGTTGCTAAGGGCAAGTTCTGCAATGCAACAATGAAAGTTGATGCACCTGAGTAGTTGATGCACCTAGCAAACTTTAGCATTTTGCTATTCCTGCGAAGACTCGAAGTAATGGAGATAAATATAACACAGAAGGAGCTGAAACAATAACTCGTTTTTTTATCTGTCTTTCCTTCTGACGAAGACTTGTCCCCAAATGTAGGAGGCTCCAGTTCAAGACAGAGACATCAGCGAGCAAAGAGTTCTTAAATTCCTGCTTCAATTGTCTGCAAATAAAAGCCCAAGTCTTTACGGAATCCCCAACGAATTCCTGTTCATATATGCCAAGTGGATTGCCAAATACATCACAAATGTATTTTCAAATATCTATCACCACAGGTTATTTGCGGTCTCCGTCGAAATATTCCAAAAGTTATTCCGATTCATAATAGTGGTTGTATAATTTTTGTCAATTTTTTCCGACCAATTTATATCCTTTTTACATGTTTTATGTCGCTTTAGCATATTGTATTTAGACACCTTATGGCGTACCTTGAAAGTAATAACATACTTTATCCTTCTCAACACGTGTTCCGAAAAAGACTTTCTACAATTACCCAGCCTATAGACCCCTTTCACAACCTCTACGAAGGAATAAATTGTCGTGGCTAAACTGATATACTACTCCTGGACTTTATAAAAGGGTTCCAAAGGTTGTCCCATCAAAAGTTGTTACTAAAAACAATGCTATATTCAGAAACTCAATAGCAAACTCGTTGTCTTCCTACCTCTCTTCCCATGAGCAGTTTGTATACATCGTCTTTTTCCCGGTGGTATAAGCTAGTGCACAGAGAAGCTTTATGGACCCTATTTTAATTTTGGTTTTTATAATTGATATTTCGAAGTCTAGCACAGTTTCAATCAGAATATTCGCTGTATACTGCCTGTTATACCAAAGAATGAATACCCCATCTGATGAAGAACAACTGAAGGCTTATGTACAAGCAATAGAAAAGTTGTTCTCTAAGTGGAAATGGTGCTAAACAAAGTCTAATTCATATATATATATATATATATATATATATATATATATATATATATATATATATATATATATATATATATATATATATATATATATATATATATATATATATATATATATATATATTTATATATATATATATATGTTATTAAAAATATTAAATATAATATACAGTTAATCTATTGGAGGCAAACTAATTAACTGGTTACAAACGCGCAAGTATCCCCGCTTAAACTTCTCTTCTGACCTGTACCGAGATAAGCACATAAGTAACGTATGATCCAAAGCGCTTGAAGCAATATGGGCACTAAGACGCAAAATCCGTAGTGCAACTCCCAATGCAAAAATACTCCCTTAAAACACCGTGGTGAAACCTGTTTTGAATATAGAAAATATTTTGGGATCCGCACACTGCGCCTAACAAAATAAAAAAAATGATAAATGTTTAGAAACTTCCCGTTTCAACTACAATATATATCGCCGAATAGGCGTATTGCCATTACCTGAGGGGCAGAATCGCACCCCTTGCCGCTGAAATCCTGCAAGATAGCTGAATCCGGGCTAGCAACTGCACAGAAAGACTTAATAAGGGTACCAGCTCACCAGGACATCCCAGGCAATGAGAACGTACATACCTCAGCCCGAGCATTTCTTTCCCGGGCACTCAGTACGGATGTCGTGGAAGCTCCTACACCCCCCCCCCCCCCCCACAAGCTTACATCGACATGCCTCAGCCCTTAAGATTATACCGTCGCGTCTAACCTCCGAAGGCTAAGATACAAGACAAAGGGGAAGAACTATAGCTCCGAAAGCTGCAGACTAACACTTAAAGCTTCCCACAAAGACTACACGCAATAGATCCACAGTCATTTGATTCAATATGCAAATTCTACAGGAAGAAGGCGGACCTGTTCCACAGAGTACGTTCCTGCCAACCAAATCATGTGGTCACTGTTAACAACCAGCCAACGCAGGACGGGTAAAAAGCAGCTCTGACCAACCCGAACGAAACGAGTGAAAAAGAACTCATGGAACGAACCCACACAGCAGCGTACGCCAATGGGGTTCGGGACCGAGTGTTATAACTGCCACTACAACCTCCTAAACATTTTCATTTAAAACATTTTCACCACCACCGTGAGGAAGGCTTTTTTCCTCGAGCTTTTAAAGTATGCATAATGCTGCCTGATTCGATTGCAAACAACAGGCATTACCAGCCGCGGTGGCTCAGTGGTTAGGGCGCTTGGCTACAAATACAGAGTGTCCGGGTTCCAGCCAGACCCCGGCGGCCGCCGTTCGAAGGAGGCGAAACGCAAAGAGGCCCGTGTGCTGTACAATGACAGTACGTGTTGCAGATCCTCAGCTGGCCGAAATTATACCGGAGCTGCCCATTACAGTGCCTCTTTCTTTCTTCTTCTCTGTCTCTCGTTTATACCTTCCCTTAAGTCGGTGTTCAGGCGTCCACCGAGGTATGTGAAAAGTAACTGCGTCATTTCGTTTCCTCAAGAACAATATCAGTTTTTTTATAAACTAATCGCGCGCCGCAAGGGTGCATAAAAGCAAGCACTGGCGTAGTCAAAAGGCAGCGTGTTTGCAGTCGGCGCCAGGTAACATCCTGCGCTTTTGTTAACGATTTGTGGGGAAGCGGATGTGCCCGCCTCACAAGCTTAAAGTGATGTGTGAAGTCATGAAATGAAATCAACCCGTCCCTCGTGAAATTCGGGTCGGAAGGCGCACTCACTGTCTGGTCGACAAAACATCGGGCTTGCGCAAGAGTTGCTTCACTCCCGGGATTAGACGAATGGGCCGGTACCCACATCAATTCAACTTCTCTAATCAGATGGGGGGCAATTTGAAGGATGCGAAGTGAGCTATATATGATACGGCCCCTCTCCAAAATGCGAATGGCTCTTTGTTTTGTATTCGCTGAATATAATACCAGCACGCGCGTTCGCTATAGCTAATGCTATTGTCTATTTTTCCAACATCTCCGAGGAGATGGTTTCTATCCAAGCGGCCGCCAACTGGGGGCCGTTTCCGTTCACCGCGACCAGTGCAAAGCTTTTTTCGAGGTTTCGCGGTATTCCGCTGCGTCCACGCAGGCCACATTTTCGTGTCGGCCGTATTGGGTGTGTAGGTCGCGAGCCCTCCTGTGCGCTTGTTTTCGTGGTGCGCAGGGAGCATGTTCTTGCGTAAGGATTTATTCAAAAGAGCTTTCCTGGTGTGTGTGGGTACCTACGTTTTCATAACCCTCTCTTGGAGCTGTTCGCAAATTTTAGAGTATATAGGACGGCCCTTCCCGCGCTCGAACGAGGGAGTCGTCTTGGCTGTGAAGCGAGTTCCCCCTCTGACAGCTCCGAGAGTGGGTTGTGCACCCTAAGGGCAAGCAATCTTTCTGCGGACGTACTGTGCGGGAGCCAAAGTGCCGCCTTCTAGGCCTGCATGATTGCAGCATCGACCTTGTGTTTTTCTGCGAACTACAGTTGCAGGTAAGGAAGGGAATATACGATCCTGCTCAGCACGAAAGCCTGCACAAGTAAGACAAAAACGCTAAGGCGCCCGTGTGCTGTGCGATGTCAGTGCACGTTAAAGATCCCCAGGTGGTAAAAATTATTCGGGAGCCCTCCACTACGGCACCTCCTTCTTCCTTTCTTCTTTCACTCTCTTCCTTATCCCTTCCCTTACGGCGCGGTTCATGTGTCCAGCGATATATGAGACAGATACTTCGCCATTTCCTTTCCCCAAAAACCAATTAATATTATTAAGTAAGACATAAATCTTTCTCTTTCATGCCTCGTCTTTTGCTGGAGATCCGCCTGATTATTCGCACAGTTTGGTTGACCGTGGCCGTGATTCGGTTGATTGTTTATATGTTTCTTCGATTGTTCTGTATGTACATGCGCAGTATGCGTATGGTTCGAACATCCTCGCCAGATGTCTTTACACATATACATTCAGAGGGCTAGGGGGGGTCAGGATTGAATTCCTACCGCGTGGCCTGCCAAAGAACGAGCGGTTTCGATTTCAAGTGCGAACACTCAAGGCCCGCTCCCGGCGCGTTAGTTTCATTTTTCAATTATGGCAACTGCCTGCTGCCGGGTATCCTCTATTTGGCCGTCATTTGCAGTGGTTACGCACAGGGTGATGCCGTCCGCGTATAAGGTGTGCTGCAGCTCCGGCAAGGCGGCGAGATGGGGGGGTAGTGTAATGAGTGCAAGGTTAAAGAGGAAAGGCTAGAGCACCGAGCCTTGTGGCGTGCCTCAGCTTTCCAGAGAATTGGGCTAGATTTGAGGACACCTACTGCAAGCTCTGCGGTCCGCTCGAATAATAATGATCGAACGTAAATGAATGTCCATTCCTTCGGGTCTATTTTAGAGAGATTTGTGAGGATGGCCTTATGCGAGACGTTGTCGAAGGCCTTGTTCAGGTCTAGCCCGAGCACTGCCTTGGTCGCGGTTCCGCGTGTAGGGTCCAGCACGTCCGTCTAAAGCTAGAGAATCACGTCCTGTGCGGACAAAGTAGCCCTAAAGATAATCATTTTGGGAGGAAGTACGTCGCGCTCCTCCGCGTAATTTTTCAATCGGTTAAAGATGACACGCTCCGTGAGTTTTTCGAAGCAAGACGTGAGGGAGACGGGTTGCCGATTCTCGATCGAGAGTTTCTTTCCCGGGTACGGCATGAAGGTCACCCGTGCATGCCTCCATTCCAGGGGGATCTCGCGTTTCCTCCAGTTGGTGTTCATTACGTTTGTCAGAGCCGAGATGGACTTGGGGCCTAGGTTTATGAGCGTCTTCGACACTCTGTCCTGTCCCGCCACAGAGGTGGTACGGAGCTGACCAAGAGCAAAGAAGACCTCGGCATCTACTGTGTCTGCGTCCAGGGTCTCATTGGGAAGGCCTCTGTATGCGGGCAGGGGGTCTGTACGCGACGTGTTCAAGTAGCGTTTTTGCAGTTCGGTGAGTAGCTCTGCGTAGCAAAATGAAAGTGCATTTCAAGAAATAAATGAGGGAGTAGAAGATTAAAGGAAGAAAGAGGTGCCGTAGTCGAGGGCTCCGGAATAAATTCGACCCCCTGGGGATATTTAACCTGCACTGACACGGTGTCAGTGTACTGCACGGTATCTCTGAACGTTAAAGATCCTATCCCGAGTTCCCGGGTTCGATCCCGACCGCGGCGGCTGCTTTTTTATGGAGGCAAAACGCTAAGACGCCCGTGTGCTGTGCGATGTCAGTGCATGTTAAAGATCCCTAGGTGGTCGAAATTATTCCGGAGCCCTCCACTACGGCCCCTCTTTCTTCATTTCTTCTTTCACCCCTCCTTTATTCCTTTCCTTACGGCGCGGTTCAGGTGTCCAACAATATATGAGACGGGTACTGCGCCATTTCCTTTCCTCAAAAAAACTAATTATGATTATTATTAAAGATCCCCAGGAGGTCGAAATTATTCCAGAGCCCTCCACTACGGCACCTCTTTCTTCCTTGCTTCTTTCACTCTCTCCATTATTCCTTCGCCTTCGGCGCGGTGGAAGTGTGCGATATGTGAGACAGAAAATGCGCCATTTCCTTTCCCCAAAATCTTTTTTTTAATTTTCTAGAAAATAAAAATAATAATCAGTTTTTGGGGAAAGGAAATGGCGCAGTATCTGTCTCGTATATTGTTGGTCACGCGCACCGAGCCGCAAGGAAAGGGATTAATGAGGCCGTGAAATAAGAAAGGAAGAACGAGGTGCCGTAGTTGAGGGCTCCTGAATAATTTCGACCACCTTGGGATCTTCAACGTTCACGGGCATCGCACAGCACACGGGCGCCTTAGCGTTCTTCCTCCATAAAAACGCAGCCGCCACAGTTGGTTTCGAGCCCGGGAACTCCGGATCTAAAAAATAAATTTGGTTTTGGGGGGATAAAAGTGGCGCAGTATCTGTTTCACATCTTGTCAGACACCAGAGCCACACCCTAGGGGAAGGAATAACTGTGTAGTTTTCGCTACAAATGGTAACGTTATCAAGAGTCTGTCTGTCTGACTGTCTGTCTGTCTGTCTGTCTGTCTGTCTGTCTGTCTGTCTGTCTGTCTGTCTGTCTGTCTGTCTTTCTGTCTGTGTCTGTCTGTCTGTCTGTCTGTCTGTCTGTCTGTCTGTCTGTCTGTCTGTCTGTCTGTCTGTCTGTCTGTCTGTCTGTCTGTCTGTCTGTCTGTCTGTCTGTCTGTTACTGCCAGGAAACAAGAAAGGAAAGTGCACAGGCCTGCTCACTGGTTCAAGCCGAGCCACAATACCTACCACATGCAGATAGAAGGAGAGTTGAAAGAGGGGATAGAAAGACAGGATAGTAAAAACGCGCTAAAGACAAGGCCGATGCCCGAGGTAGTGCAATACTGGGGCAACTGGTGGCGGGAGTGAAGCATCCTTCAAACTCTCCGCCACATTTCCAAACATAGGTCCAATTTGGACCCGTACCAGACACTCCACGGGTCCGGACAATATCGCCCTTATCAAGCGACCATATGATGCCTACAGCAAGCCGAGCAGCGCAATATGAGGGAATAATTCCCCTAACACATCCGCCATTGGCTAACTTCATGCTGCGCCAATATTCTCGACGACATTCGTTCCAAAAGTTTAAGCAACCGTTCGTCCTACAGCTTTCCGATTTGTTTCACACCATTTTTCTTTGCATATAGCCTACATATCATAGTCAAGTTTTGTGCAAGCTAGCGGCAGGAATTCGAACCGACGACTTATGAACTTACCGTTGCTGGGAATAACAGCACTGAGACGAGGGACAAAGAAAGAAGAAGACAACGAGCCAGTACTGTTGTCTTCTTCTCTCTTTGTCTCTCGTCTCGGTGCTGTTATTCCCAGCAGTGTGCACCAATTCGCTCTACTCTCCATTTTATTGAACATAACGTTGCATGCCTTCCCAGACATTAACCATGCCCTAATTGCGGTTTCAAGTATGTATGTAGATATTTGGCAGTTACTGCTCTCTTTGTGCTCCCAGAAACCGATATTGAAGTTGTGACGCAACCGCTCGCCGCACACAGTTGGGGGTGGCGTCATACAGTTTCTCGGTTCTAATAGCATGTGATTCTCCCCCTGGTTGCAAGCTTGCAAGTTGTCACCCTCTTTATTTCGTCCTGTACTTTCTGTCTCAAACCTGTCCTTTTTTGCTATTCATCTCCGTCCTCACTGCACGGCAGATCGTCCCCCGTGAGGCCAATAGCACTGTAAGACCTGGGAGGGCTGGGAGACTCCTCGGCTTTCCGAAGACATTGTCTTGCAGACCATCGTGATCGACCGGGCAGTCAGCATTACGAACTGCAGGAACGAAAACTTGAGCGCGGTGGGGCCGTTTAAAATGTTTTTCGAGATGACGATAGTGCAAGTGTCCGAGTGCTTTTATCGGGCCTTAGTTTATTCAACACGATGACACGTCAGCAGCGATAAGTGCCATCTAAAGTTTTCTTGAGACATTCCGGAAGTTGTTTTACACAATTCAGTGTTGCCCGATCAACCTGCAAACCTAATTTTTGTGGCTTTCTGAAACTTGCAACGTACCGCCCACAACTGTGGAAGAGCAGACGAAAGAGCTGTACGTTTCAACGGCCACCTGAAAAGTGACTCCGATCCCTTTATTATGCTGAGCCACACATGGAGTACTGCGAATGGAGCCGTTCGCTTTTGGACTATGCGATTCAGGCCATTCCACGGAACGCTTGCAAATGCATGGTTATTTCAAGCAAACAAGTAATTTTTTTCGAAAATTTAATAACGCTTGGGCACACGGTGCATAAATTCTTTAATTATTCCGTTTCCTGCGATAAGCTTGAACTCAATGTTCATGTTTCAGGAAGCAATTTTGCAAAATGAGTGAAATATTGAAACTCAACGCAGATGATTTCAAGCCTACCTCGCTGCGAAAAGAGCAAAACTTCATGAAATTTGCTACAGATCCCAAGTTCCCGGATTTGAACCCGACAACTGCGGCTGCGTTTTTATGGAGGCAGAACGCTAAGGCGCCCGTGTACTGTGCGATGTCAGTGCACGTTAAAGATCCCCAGGTGGTCGAAATTATTCCGGAGCCGTCCACTACGCCAGCTCTTCCTTTTTCTTTCGGCGCCAATTCCTTTCCCCAAAAGCCAACTATTATTGTTAATATTAATAATATTTACCTTGCACTGACGTCGGACAGCAAACGGCCGCATTAGCGTTTTGCCTCCATAAACACGCAGCCCATGTGGTCGGGTTCGAGCCCGGGAACTGCTGATCAGTAGCCGAACGCCCTAACCACTGAGCCACCGCGGTGAGTTGAAGCCTCAATCGCGCTTCAGGTACGTGGCGGTGGCGAGACAGAGAGAGATGCATGCTGCATGCAATAGCTCTGACAAATCTGTCGCAGGCACGCGGCTCGGCAGCAATAGGCCACAGCGTTCATTGGGTGATGAACTTCGCGCTGAACCATTCACTGCCCACTTGCCAGGGTGGCATTGTGGCGGCTATGCCCCTCCAGTGCACGGAACGCAATCAAAGCAGGTTTTGTAGCGAAATCTACATTGGCCACGAACATGCGACTTTGCTGTGGCACTCCCGAGGAGGAGGCACTGAGCCGCTGCCTAGCAACGGCTCTGGCTTGCATATGTTGCGCACTCGCCGCGCGATCCGGCCGCTCTACGCGTCCTGTTCCTTACCCGCCCTTGCATGCCTAACCGCTACCCAAGGTATCCGGTGGCGCTATATGCAAGCCATTCAAACCCCCGAACACTCAATGAATAAAAAAAATCTCTGTCGAGGCTGTGCATCGAACCAAGGCCTTTGGCGTTTGAGGCGGAGACGCTACTACACCGCCATGATGCCTCAGGTTTCATCATGAATAAAGGCGCATCTACTGAATGCACGGGTTTCATATAATTCCTCATCAAATCCAGATGTCGCCGCGCTTTTGCTATGTGTATCCTGGCATAACAGAGCTAGGCCAACAGCATTTTCTTTTTCAGTTGGACGCCAACGCCATGGACATGAAAGCGCCTCTGCGGAAACTTGAAAAGAATTGAATATTTAGGGAAAGGAATTGGCCCGATATCTGTCTCACATATCGGCAGACACCTGAACAGCGCCGTAAAAGAAGGAATAAAAGAGGGAGTGAAAGAACAAAATAAGAAAGAGGTGCCGTAGTAGAGGGCTTCGGAAGAAGTTCTACCACACGGGGATCTTTACCGTGCATTGACATTACACAGCACACGGGCGCCGTAGCGAGACTGCGGTGACAATTGACCCAGGGAGGCAGCTGTGCGCCTCTGTTTTCGTTAAAATCAACGACCTCTGCAACGTCGTCAACGCCAATGAACCCAATGAAGGCCGGCGGCTCACTTATTCTCTTTTTTAGGAAAAGAGATGGTGCACTAACTGTCTCGCATATCTCTGTGGCACCCAAGCAGAGCCGTAAGGGAAGGGATGAAGGAGGGAAGGAAAAAATAAAGGGAGAAATAGTAAATTTATTATTGTAAATTGGATTTTGAGGAAAGACGCTGCACTGCGGCGGAACACCTGTGGCACGATGCAACCAGTGGAACTTACGGAGTAGTGACTTGCGAAGGTTACCAGAAGTGCGCCGCTGACTGGCCTATGTAGCCGCCGCGGCGGTTAAGTGGTTAATGCGCTCGGCTACTGATCTGGAGTACGCTGGTTTGAACCCGACCACGGCGGCAGCTTTTCGATGGAGGCGAAACGCACAGCCGCCCGCCCATGTACAGTGCGGTGTCATTGGCACGTCAAAGATCCCAATTTGGCGGAGTTCCCGGGTGCGAACCCGGCCGCTGCGGCTGCGTTTTTTTGGATGCAAAACGCTAAGGCGCCCGTGTGCTGTGCGATGTCAGTGCACGTTAAAGATCCCCAGGTGGTCGAAATTATTCCGGGGCCCTCCACTACGGCACCTCCCTCTTCCTTCCTTCTTTCACTTCCTCCTTTATCCCTTCTCTTACGGCGCGATTCAGGTGTCCAACGATATAAAAGACAGATACTGCACTATTTCCTTTCTCCAAAAAACCAATTATTATTATAATTAAATTATTCCGGAGCCCTCCATCTTTTTCTTCCTTTTCTTCATTCCTTCATGCCTTTCCTTACGGCGCGGTGCAGGTGTCAGAAGAGATGTGAGACAAATACTCCGCCATTTCCTTGCCCCAAAAACCAATTTTCGTTTTCTAGAAATTGAAAATTGGTTTTTCCATATCGGCGGAAACCTGTACTACGGCGTAAGGGAAGGGATAAAGGAGGGAATGAAAGAAGAAAGGAAGAAAGAGGTGTCGTAGTGGAGAGCTCCGTAATAATTTCGACCACCTGGGGATGTTTAACATGCACGGACGTCGCACAAAACACGGCTGCCTATGCGTTCTGCTTCCTTCGACACGCATCGGAATGAAGATCGATTTTTAGGGAAAGGAGACGGAGCAGTATATCTGTCACTTCTCATCGGACACCAGAACCACCCCACAGTGGAAGACAAAACCTCTGTAGCTTTCCCTACAAATGGTACCGTTATCAAGTGGCCATGCGATGCAAACAGCAAGCCGAGCCTCGCAATTTCAGGGAATGACTAACGTGTGGTGTCAAGTGTACGTTGAAGATCCCAGGTGGCCGAAATTATTTCGGAGCCCTCCACTACGTCTCCTCTTTCTTCCTTCCTTTTTCTACTCCCGTCTTTATCCCTTCCGTTATGGCGCGGCTTAAGTGTCCGCCGATATGTGACAGATCCTGCGACCATTCCTTTGTCTAAACAAGGAATTTTCATTTTCATTCACCGAAACCATCCCCCATTGAATAACTTCAATGCTGCGCCAATATTGCCGACTACATTCGCACCAAAAATTTCAGCAGCCGGTCGTCGTACAACTGTGCGGTTTGTTTCATACCATTTTTAAAGCGAAATCTTTACTGGCCGCAGGTTGAACACTTTCGCGTGATCCTGGAGAACCGTGCTGAGTATGCGCAAGGAGCTGTGTCGACAAACGGCGTGTTTCTCTCTCTCGCTCCCTAGTCGCAACTGCGCATGCGCCACTAGTAGCGCCGAGCCGCAGGTGTTCCGCTAGCTAGGGTGCCTCCCCGCCGCGGTGGCTCAGTGGTTCGGGCGCTCGATTACTGATCCGGAGTTCCCGGGTTCGAACCCGACCGCGGCGGCTTCGTTTTTATGGAGGCAAAACGCTAAGGCGCCCGTGTGCTGTGCGATGTCAGTGCACGTTAAAGATCCCCAGGTGGTCGAAATTACTCCGGAGCCCTGCACTACGGCCCTGTTTGTTCCTCTCTTCTTTCACTCCCTCCTTTATCCCTTCCCTTACGGAGCGGTTCAGGTGTCCAACGATATATGAGACAGATACTGCGCCATTTCCTTTCCACCAAAAACCAATTATTATTATCATTTTATTAGGGTGCCTCGATGCCAGCGGCGCCGGCGTGGAGACAACTTCAGCGCCGCCGCCATATTGAATCATACGGGATCAGCGGCGCTAGCGTTTGTAACGGCGCCGTTCATGCTCTCGGCGCGCCTCAAAGTGCTTTAACTTGAACGGCCTTTTGCAGCGAGAGCTACACTGGGCTACCAGTCGTGCATTTTGCGGTACATGGGAGAGGCCAGTTGTGTTTCAATATGGCGGGGTCGCTTAAGTTGTCTCTACCCGTGGACATACTGGCATCGAGGCACCCTAGTGTTCAGCCGTTGCGCAGCGCTGTGCCTTTCCTAAAAATGCTACTTTCAATTTTCAGTTTTTCCTTCCTTCTTTCCCTCCCTCCTTTATCCCTTCCTTTACGGCGCGGTTCGGGTGTCCACCGACACATGTGAGATTGTTACTGTGCTTTGGGAACTCGCCGCGCCATCTTGTATAGCGTCAGACCACGCGGCTCGCCGCTGCCGCCGTTTCGTATGACGCCACACAGCGTTCTTCGTCGTTGTGTTCGCGTTCGCCTCCGCTCGCTTCACCAGCTCCTCCGTATACCTCATAACATGTCGGTGGATAGCAAAGGAGAGCTCGCATGCGCCGCAATCACAGCTGTGTCGTCTTCAACGCGAGAGCAACATAGCTAGACAACCAGACTAACCTGCACTTGCAATCAAGGTCAACCAAGGCTAACAATGCTATTTTTTTGCTTTCGCTATGTATATACTGACATAGCCGACCAAAGCCAATGCAAATTTTTTCTCTCTCTCGCTGCCTAGTCACTACTGCGCATGAGCCACTATCAGCACCCAGCCACAGGTGTTCCGCAGCTGCTCCGCGCCTTTCCTTAAAATACAACTTTCAATTTTCAGTCTTCTCTTTCTTCTTTCCCTTCCTCCTTTATTCCTTTCTTTACGGCGAGGTTTCGGTCTCCGTCGAGATATGTGAGACGGCTAGTGTGCCATTTCATTTTCCCAAACATCAAACAAGACAAGTGAGCCAACGGCGTTCATAGAGTTCATTGTCGTTGACAACATTGAAAAGACCATTCATTTTCACGAAAGGAAAGGCACACAACCGCCTCCGTGGGTCAGTGGCGATGCCAATCTCGCTTTCGCTTTGTATATGCTGTATTAGCTGGGCTAATCGACATTAATTTGTTCTTTGCATATAGCCTACATGAGCTAGTCATATTTTGGGCTAGCTTGCGGCAGGGATTTAAACCTGCGACTTCTGAACATTCCATTGCATGCCTTCCCTTATGGCCACTTGTATCTTTGGAAATACTCCGCAGTTACTGCTCTCTTTTTGTTCCTAGAAATCGGTTTCGAAGTTGCGACGCAGCCGCTCGCAACACACTGTTGAGGGTGGCGTCATACAGTTTCTCAGTTCTAATAGCATGTGATTCTCGCCCTGCTGTCAAACTAGCAAGCTTTCACCCCCTTTAATTCGTCCTGTACTTTCTGTCTCGAGCCTGCCCTTCCTGCTCTCCATCTCCATTCTCATTGCATGGCCGATTGTCCCCCGTGAGGCCAACAAAACTTTAAGACCTTGAGGTTCGGACTGGGAGAATCCTCGGCTTTCCGAAGACCAGGTCGTGCACACCACCGCTATCGACCGGGCAGCCAGCGTTAAGGACAGGAGGAACAAAAGCTTGAGCTCGGTGGGGCCGTTTATGAAGTTTTTCGAGATGATGATAATGATGGAAAGTAGCTTGCGAGTGGTATTCGAAACGTGTGTCGGAGTGCTTTACTCGGATCCTAGTGGATTCAGCACAATGACACATAAACATCCTTAAGTGCTATCTAAATATTTGATGACACAATCCGGTAGTTCCCTTATACTATTCAGTGTTGCCCGATGAAGCTCTCACCGCAATTTTTGTGACTATAAAAATGGCAACGTACTGCCCACAACTGTGGAAAAGCAGATGAAACAGTTGTTTTTTTAGACGCCCATCAAAAAAAGGGGCACATATCCTTCTAGAAAACCGGAGACAGCGATTCTTCCAATACTGCCCATGGAGCCACTCTCTCCTGTATTATGCGAGTCCGGCCATTCCTCAGAACGCTTGAAAGGGCTTGGTTATTTCAAGCATACATGCCATTTTTTGCGAAAATTTACTAACGCTTCGGCACATGGTGCACAACATATTTATGCATTCCGTGGCCTCCGATAAGTTTAAAGTCAATGTTCATGTTTCAGTGAGCATATTTGCAAAATGTTCGAAATGTTGAAGCTCAACGCAAATCATTTCAAGCCTACCTCGCTGTGAAAAGGGCAAAGCTGCTTCATCTGCTGTGCGACTCCGGCGCCACCCTCAGCCGCCTGGAATCTAACGGCTGCGGTGCCCCACTAGAGCGGGAAATTTGCTCGCGTATCGAGCGTTGCGCGCGGAGAGGATGTGCCGTGCGTGAACATTGGGTGCCAGGTCGCTTTGGCATCGCACGAAACGGAGAAGCTGACGACTTCGCGACTGCTGCACATCAAATACCTGCCAGCGATCTCCCGTGTGTGCGGCCAAAGGTGCGTGCGGCCATCCACGACCATCTCCGAAAGCAGCACCCCGACCCACGCATCGCAGGAGGCGAACGCATGGACAGGTCACCGGCTGTGGCGCACTTACACGGTCGCAACGTGTAATGATCCTCCACGGGCGCATTTGCCGCGTGTGGTCCGGGGAACGACGGGTGCTTCACGGAATCGTGACGAGTGATGTGTGTGACGGATGCGGTGCAGTGGAAACGCTAGAACACCTGCTTCTTCACTGTGCCGCGTTCGCCGATTCTCGTCGCGATATGCTTGCGGCCTATAGGGCGCTGGGCACACTACCAGACTCCCTCAAGACGTTATTGTGGCCGCAGGGCAGTGCGCGCACTCGTGAGCGAAAGTTGCTGAGCCTCTGTGCGTTCCTCGAACACTTGGGCTTGACGTCCCGTCTCTTCTCTGTCAGGTAGTTACACGCAGTCACCGAACGCTCAGCGAGTTCTACCTTGAACTATAATAACTGGACGCCCCGCTCTAGTTGTAGCCAACACAGTGCTGTGCTCGTGTGTTTTAATTCCCCAGCATGAACTAATCAACCGCGCGATCTGGACACATTTCTAACTATGTGAAGAGTTAGTATATATTACGTTCCCCCTATCCTCTCTTCCTCTCCCATCACTTCTTTCTTTTCATTTCTCCTTTCTGCCTGCTATCCTTTATTTCCGCTGCCCCAGCTCAGGTGCTCAGTATCGATGGCAGACGCCGGGGCTAGCAAAAGTCTTTTCTTTCTTTTTACTATTATTTTAATAAAAAACGGCCGTGGCTTAGCTTGGTTAAGCCTGGTGAATGCGAAGGCGAGAGGAGCGGAGCTGTTTTATACAGCTGGTGTGACGTCACTCTGACCGTAGCGCCCCTGGTGAGAGGAGCGGGAGTTAGGCCGCCGTTGGTGGCTACCGCCTCGCCTCGCGACGGCGTGAGATGGGGCCCCGTTTTTACACAGCTGATGTGACGTCACACCGACCGTAGCGCCCCTGGTGAGAGGAGCGGGAGTTAGGCCGCCGTTGGTGGCTACCGCCTCACCTCGCGACGGCGTGAGATGGGGCCCCGTTTTTACACAGCTGGTGTGACGTCACTCTAGGTCACGTGGTGTAACGTCACGCAGCGAGGTAAAGCTAAAGGTCAATGGTGCCTACCACCGCCTCGCCACGGAACGGGCTGCAGTGCGACCTAAAGTAGTATTGCTTCGCAATAAAAAAACCACTACCACCACCAAAATTTTTTCATTGAAAACGTAGAAGCCTAAAGATTGCCGATAATGGCCGGCGTCATGAGCGGGGGGATGCCCTGCATCGTCACTATGGCTCAAAGAAAAGCCTATTCTACGTTGAGACTGCAGGCTCCTACCTCTCCAGGGGGAATGGTGTACGGCTGCAGTCATACCCGATTGAATCCGGGTGGACGGCCTCTCGTTCAGAGCTGTCATCTCAAATAATGAGGAGGAGGTTGCGATCGCCCTCGCAGCTTCCCATCCCGACTTTAAATTTATCCTCACAGACTCTTCGGGAGCCTGTCGTAACTTTGAGTTCGGTTGGATCATCCTAATTGCTCACCAAATTCGTCACTACAGTATTCGCGACTGCGATCTAACTTATCACTCTATCATATGCGTCACCGGCTACCAATGCATGCCAGGTGAATAAGCTAAACATGAGGCAGCGTGCACACTCACTTACCGGGCACCAGGCGTTTCTTGGGAGGTCCCTAATTCAAATCACAGCAATCTTCTTTCTTTTAAAGATATTACTGTGCACTATCAAGATGAACACTGGCGCTACCCGGTTCCTATGAAAGGACTGGGTAAACCTGGCGAACGAACTCTTCTTAGGCTCTTTACAAACAACCTGCTGTGCTCGGCGGTTCTCAAGGACTTTGATTCTTCTTTTGACACCGCTGCTAATTCTGTGGGGAGGTGGCCGACACCTTTCACATGGTTTGGACATCTTTCTCTCCCCCGCCATAACCCATTCGCTTACCCGAGAGGACTGGGAGGCGGCTTTGCTTGGCTGGCAGGAAGGTAGGCAGGTAAAATGTTTATTGGCGAACCAGATAACGGAAGGCGTTAGGGGAAGTTTGGTAGGCTTGGTTCTTAATCTCGGTTGGCCGCCATCAGTCCATGACTTCTGGCGACCTTCTCCGTCCATTCCAATAGCTTCTCCTGTGAGGCCGGCTCTGAGCTAGAGACCGCGGTCTGCCAACCTGCTAGGTCTGTGAGGTTGCAGCAAGATGGTGGCTGGAGTTCTCGGCATATGAAAAGTGTGTTCGAAGTTTGCTCCCGAGCCCCACACACACAGCATTCGGGCATGCGTTGACCCGGGTGTATGAGTGCCAGACAGGCCGGTGAAGGAAACGTTCTGGATTGGAGTTGCCTCCATATAGGTGAGCCTTACCCCTCTGTACTGCAGGCTGATTTCATAGTAAGTAATTAGTCTGCCCGCGTACAATCCCTCTCGACTGTTTGGCTTGTTCGGTAGACGTATGCTCAAACAGTAGAGTGCGCCTCCTTGTTTCCGGGGTTGCCTATGTGGTCGGGCACCAAAAATAGTTCAATTTTTGGGGGCCGGGGAGGGGGGGGGGGGCTAGAGGCTTTATTGGAAAATTTTGTAGTTGGCAGAATGGAGCTGTCTCGATGAAATATTCCTGATTGCGGTATTGGAGTCGCTCATTATATCTGTGGCAGTGGAAGATGCTATGGTAAGTGATATGGCCTCCTCTTCCACTTCGAGGGAGGTGGTTGCCCTAATCGAGCCGGAAGACTTGTATTTGAGGTCGTGTGACACCACGCTTAGGGCGTAGGCTGGGTTGCATGGATATTGTACCGCGTCTGGGTGAACTGCGTCTCCGCTGTCCGCGTGTTTTTATACAACGCTTTTGCGCGTGCTTCGCGTCTTTCCCGGTTGTGGGTTGGGTGAACGTTCCTGGGTAGTGTGTGCACGATTACATTTTCTTTGAGTTGTTTAGGAATGCTGGGGGGGTTGTCAGGAGCGGGACCCGTTGGTTGAGTCTTTAATGCGGATAGAATGTGTCTGCCTTTGTTTGTAGAGGATAGTCTGTCCAACTCTGCTGTGCGGTGGTCTTCGGTCAGCTCTTGCAGAGTGCTGTGTACGCCAATGTGGAGGAGTCTGTGGTTTGATGCCCCTTCTGGGAGATTTAGCGCCAATTTGTAGGCCTGTCTATTAGAGTTTACTCTGGCCGTTTCTGCCTCTGTCAGGCGAAGATAGGAGAGTATGACATCCGGCTAATCAATAATGCTTGCTCTAACCGCCGGAGGTTGTCTTCTCGCATGCCTCGGTGTTTGTTTGCTGTTCGTTTGATTAGCCAGATGCTATGTTATGCCATGACTGCCAGTTGGGAGATGGTGTCTGTATGGAGGCCGTTGCTTTGGATAAATGTTTCCAGAATGCGGTGTATCAGTAACTCCGGTACTGGGAGGCCGTCGACCTTCAGCTTAACAGAGGTGTTCTCCTTTTTGGGCCGGTGCGCTGTCGGCTGGAGCAGCAGAATTTCGGGTTTGGTCGGCTCGCATGCGAGGCCTTTACAGGTAGCGTACTCGGCTTCCGCGTGCGCTCCCACTTGTAGAGATTAAGCCATTTCGCCGACATTTCCCACGGTCGTCCACAAATTGTTGTCATCTGTATAGAAGGAATAGGATAGATGTGGGATGCGCCCTAATTTTCGGGCCATCGGTGTGATGTTAATGTTTAAGCGTAATGCAGATGAAACTGAGCCTTGGGGTGTGCCCATGCTTTCTAGGGGAGAGGGAGAGGATTCCGCGGACTGAAACCTTATCTCCGCTGCTATTCAGGAAGGCGGTTATATAAGCGTGTGTTCTACTTGCTGCGCTTAAGTCAGGTAGGGCGTTTAGTATGGCTTCGTGCTGGACATTGTCAAACGCTTTCGTTAGGCAGTGGGCTAGAAGTCCACTTGTGCGCTTTCCTTGTCGGGGGGTGTAGATTTTATTCCGAGATTTGAAGCATCATGTCTGCGTGGACAAGTTGGTTCTAAGTCCCAGCATCGTATGGGGGAAAAGGTCCTGATCGTGTATGTAGGTTTAGAGATTGACGATTATAAGGTGTTCGATAGATTTTCCCAGGCCTGAGGTCAGCGATATGGGATGGAGGTTCGCCAATTGAAGTGGTTTTTCTGACTTTGGAATAAAGGTGACCTTAGCGTGGGTTTTTTCCGGGGTTAAGGTGCCCTCGCTCCAGTGTTTGTTAGACAGTTTGGTTTGCGGCTGGAATCGAATATTAGTCCAGGTTCCATAACGTTCTCTTACGAATTTCATCTGCGCCCGGCGCCGACGTGGTGACCAGTTTGTGCCTAGCTGCTCTCACTTCCCACCTTGATATCTCTCCGTTGAGCTCGGGGTTCGGTGTGCCGAGCACTGGGAGAGTGGGGCATATCTGTGGTTACGAGATACCTGTCTTTTAAGTTTTGTGTCAAGGTGCAGTCGTCCACACCTAATTTGTGGATAATGCGGGTGACGTTATGTTGTTGGAAGTCTATTTTTTTCTGGAGAAAATAACGAAGCGCCGACCAAAAGGTGTTGTCAAGATGGAAGGACGTTTCGACTTCCACACGGAAGTCTTGTTCACTGATGGAAACATTTCGCACACAAAGCTTAAGTACGTTGTGCTAATCGTACATACGCCAAGTGCGACGCGAGCTCAACAATTGTGGCTACCCACAGCACTTCGTGAACGCTGTAATACAGCAGACAACGAGACCAGCTCAGCCCGTTCGCCTACCTTGCCGTGCCCGAGCTGCAATACCCTATTTGCCAGGCATGAGCGAGTCATTGGCCCGCGTTTTTCGCACCTACGATGAGTAACAGCGGCAATCTACCGCCCGCGTACGCTAGATGCCTGCGACGATTAGCACAACGTACTTAAGCTTTGTGTGCGAAATTTTTCCATCAGTGAACAAGACTTCCGTGTGGAAGTCGAAACGTCCTTCCATCTTGGCAACACCTTTTGGTCGGCGCTTCGTTATTTTCGCAAATGTATTCACCCGACCAGAGGAGATTTCGTCGAACCTTACATTCTATTTTTTTCTGTTTCCACGAAGCAAAATAGAAAATTTCACGAGTCTTACAGTCCCAGATTTTGTTCCATGCGATTGATAAAATTAATTGGTTTCCGCATGGAAAGGAAAAGGCGCTGTATCTCTCTCATATCTCAGCAGACACCAGAACTGCGCCGTAAGGTAAGGGATTATGGCATCTATATTGTTCGGTACTTGCTTTTCTTTTCCCTTGTATGTATTTCCCTCTCCTGCTTGGCCACACAGCATGTCCGCAGCATTCAATAAATAAAAAATAAACGAGAGAGTGAAAAAAGAAATGAAGAAAGAGTTGCCCAACTGGAGGGCTACGGAATAAATTCGGCCACCAGGGGATCTTTAACGTGCACTGACATCGAACACTACACGGGCGCCTTAGCGTTTTTCCTCCATAATAACGCTGCCACCGCGGTGGGGTTCGAACCCGGGTATTCCGGATAAGTAGTTGAGTGCCGTAACCACTGAGCCACCGCGGCGGGTTGCAAACCATGCGGTTGCAAATGTCTCCACACTGTTGGCGGGTTAGGTGGGCTGCATGTGCTTCGATTTTTTTATTAAGCCCGCTATCCTTAGTTTAAGAGGTATGTTGTGTTTGTTTTTGAACCATTGTTTTTGAATACTGGAGCGTGCTTCCCGCATCTGGAGAAGTCTGCTGTCCACAATTTCCGCTTCCCAATTGCTCGGGTCTTGGGACCTGGCACTTTCGATGTCCTTCGTGAGCGTATTCACCCATTTTGAAAGGTGTTCTATATCAGCAGGGGATTCCTTTTGGAATCAAAAAATCAAGCAATGGTTACAAAGTTGGAGTCTGCAGTTTATACAGTATTCATATACTATTGATTTTGTTGTCTATAAACAATTTGTGCAACCTTCCCAGAAACGCTGCCCTATGGACGCTGTGGTCACATTTTTTTGCTGTTACAAACTGATCATTCAAATTATGTGTTTTGTTGTGTTGGGCTTACTGACACGTAAGCAGCTAAGGCTATCATGCGCCAAGATCAAGGTAGAGGAAACTGTTTCTGTAGACTGGAGGATACATGGTGGTGCAGAGGACTTAAAATATTAATTCGTTCTACTAGTAATATCAGACGAAAGAAATTTTATAAATGGCTAATAATATATGCTTTAATAAAGGCCAGGTAACCTCAGTAGCTATCCTTGGGTGGGCAAGGATCTTGACGCTCCCAAGCAATCAAATAAGTGCCTCAGCCTTCTTCTCAGGTGTTAAGGTGAATGAAGTGTATCAAATAAAAATGCAAAGAAGTGGATCAAAATTTAGTGTTCCTCAAGAACACCTGCATCATTTAAAAAGCGAAAACACAAGACGTGTTAACAATGGCATTTTCACCTAAGAGCAGCGCTGGGTGCGAAGCAATGTATTCATTACAAAACTTAATAAAGCGTTTCTGAGTTTCCGAGTTCTGCACAAGAGAAAAAATTATGGCTTAATGTCTGTTCGTCTACACTTCTTTCGAAAATTGGTTTGTCTTGCTTCCTTAGTAAAAAATTATGTTTTATGTGGGTATGTCCAATATGCGTATGCCACATAAAGTTACTTCAATAAATCTTTTCTGGTGCCTACAGGTCTTCCATTCACCCAGGACGGGCTTTTTAAAGTGCAGCTTGTTGTTAACCTCGTTGTCTCATGAGGCCTGACATTTTTCACTCACTTTATTTTGGACTAACTTGATGCAGTCCTTATGCGGTACGTTTACTGATTTTACTTTAGTGTTTCGGGCAAGTGCGGTGCTTGCATAAGCGCTCTGGTTTCCGCTGATGTCCACGTGAGTTGAAACCCAGCATAGCTTTTTTGTATGTTCTTGTGTATCAGCTCGTATTACATTGCGTATTATGTTTTATATGGAGGGTTCGACTGCATTTTGGGGTTTATCGCTGTAATTACGCAGAGGAAGTGAGTGTAGATAGCAATGTTTCCTACGTATTTCTTTAATATTTGCTCTACAGCCACAGCAATGGCGCGGCATTCAGCTGTATATATCGAAGCGCACTGAGACAGCCTGACTATTTCTCCCACTTCCCTTGCATTATCGCGCTTCCCACATAGAGTGCCGTTTTAGACCCGTCTGTGTAGAAATCGGTGTAATTATTGTATTTTTTACTTATTCCAAAAACTTCTTGCTGTATATATTTATATATACATGTGCAGTATGCCTTTTATGAATGTGTGTCAGTGCGAATTCACATACAGTAGGAAACATGTACTAAGTTGGCAATTGATCGGTGGTCCGGGCAACATCGTGAAGTGCGTCCAGTATGCACATTTCTTGGCATTTTTCGTCGAAGCTGAGAAGTAGTGGTATTACAGCTTGAGGTTTCTTGGTGAAGAGTATTCTGGATGGGCATTTAGTAATCATGGGGTAACAGATGTTTTGTTATCGACATTATATTCAGTACGTACGCCCATGTAAGCCTTGTTCTCCTCTCCATGAGGGGCGGTTCATTTCCTTCTACGTGAAAACTATTTACGGGTGTTCTGTGAGCACCAGTTGAAAGGCGCAAACCAAGCTTTTGTACTCGTTCTAGACTTAAGGTACGATGGCCTCGCAGACCCATGCACTATGCATATATAGTCTAAGGAAAAGCTTATTTGTGAGCGATAGATGCGCAATCGGCACATCCTATTGGAGCCCCAGCGTTATCGTGACAGTACTTTGAGTATATTCAGGGACTAGGTTGCCTTCTTTTTTATGGTGCTTATGTGTGGTAGGAACGTGAGCTTTCTCTCAAAAGTTAGTCTGAAAATTTTTGCCTTATTTTACTGGAAATACGGTGTCATTTAAATGGATGGTGGGATTAATCTGCAGTCCTCTTTGCAGCAAAATTAGAACCGCAACAGTTTTTGTGGTGAAAACATAGATTCATTTCTCTCTGTCCAAAATTGTAATTTGTTTATTCTGAGTTGTATTTGTCTCTCACAACTTGACAAGCTACAAGCTGTAAATGCAATTTGAAGGTCATCGACGTAGATGGAGTACATAAGGGACTGTGGAATTATATCGGCTTAATTCATTTCTAATATGAACAACTTAGTTCTTAAAATGCATCCCTGCGGAACACCATTTTCCGGAGCGAAATACTTCGAGAGAGTGGCACCGAGACGAACTTGGAATGAATGGTTGGACAAAAAGTCGCTCAAAAATTTAAAAATCCGAACGCGGATGCCAAGCTCTGCCGGGTCACGAAGAATCCTGAACCTCCAGGTCGTGTCATATGCCTTCTTCATGTCTAAAAAGACTGCTAGGCACTGTTGTTTGTGTATAAAGGTGTCATATATAATAAGTCCAAAATAAAGTTACGAATGAATGAGGTGCGATGACGACGAGAATGGCGATAAGGATGACGTGGATTAATCGAAGAAGAAAGAACGTGGAGAAGTATTCAGTGAGGTGGGAAGAGATGATTGGTGTAGAAGAGAAGAGGGCGACGACAATGATGACGCAACTAACGTTAAGTTCATAAAAGCGCGATAGAGAACGTGGCACGGCGGAGAACAGAGAAGCAGTGGGTCCGGCAGGTCAGAAACGCTTCTACCAGAAGAGAGCAACGCCTGCGACTGCTCCGGTGAGCTCGAGTTCTACGGCTTCGCAACGGGGGCTTCCTGCCGTTCCTGAACCCGTTCCGGGAAGTCAGCGGAGGACGCTACCACGTCCTACGGCCAGGAGTGTCTTCAGCCCTGTTGCCACCCACCCAGGTGGTGCCCGCAACGCCAACATCACCGGCATCACCTCCACGGGCGCTTGGACCAGGATCTTGTACGAGGCAGCCAACGACGCCGCCAAGGACGCCAGCCTGAGCACATCGAACGCCACCTTGACGCCGGTAACTGGAACCATGCAAGTCCGCATCCGCACCGAACCAATCTTGAGCATGAACGCCAACCGCTAACAGTAGAACTCTAAGTGTAGACGCTAGTAGCGGTGTTCCCGGGTCATGTTTATTCATAGCCTGTGTTTTGTATTAGTTTTGTTAGTTTTGTGTGCTAGTGTTTGGGTTACATAAAGAGTATAAATGTGCGTCTGTGTGGGTACACCTCTCGCCTAGTCCATTGTTTCGGCCCGAGTGTTCTCCTCGGCTCCGAGGAGATCCCTGACAAATGTAAGTGGTGAGCTTGTGTCAGGATACATTTCCCTGTTTCATTTCGTTTTTTATCAGCCCTTTCAGGTCTCTGTCGACGGAAGAAAGTACGGATTTGGCAAAAACGTTAGAACTGGCTCTCGAGCTAGGGCAGAGCCAGAAAGAGGCGATGCGTCATTAGAAAAACGAGGCAAAAAGGCAGAGAGAGGAAAGGGAGCAAGCACGTGAAGACGCTTGCGAAGCAGAGGAGCGGCAAGGTAAAAGAGCTCGCGAGGAACAGAGAAGAGCTCTCGAGGCAGAATAACAGGAGAAAAGAAGGGTAGAACGGGAGGAGTTAATTTTTTTTGAAAACAGGCGCATGTCGCGGAAGGTTATGAGGAGATCACGCACAATTATCAGCGTTCCTTAGCGGGTACAAAATCTTCTAGACCAGCTAGACTTTGTCCAATAAAGCTGATGGCTCCTTTTAATGATAAAAGAAATGATTTGGACGCATAGCTGCGAATAATTCGAGCGGATGGCTTTGGGGCAAATCTGGAGCATAGCGAATGAGCCACGTCATTGAGCATGTGTTTAATCGGGAAGGCGTTGAATGTGTTTGGGAGAATGCCTGCTGCTGATTGCATGGACTACGAGAAATTTAGGAAGACACTCCTCCAAAGATTCAGGCTTACGGCACAGGGATTTCTTGAAGGATTGTGCATCGCGAAACCTGAGGATTCTGAAACCGTCAAGCAGCTTTCCTATAGGCTGCCGCTATTCCTAAAAGACAGAAAATAGTGTTCACTGGAATAGTTTGCCGACACTGCAAACCAATTCCTCGAGGCAGGAAAATATGAGTAAGACAAAGGAGGAAACACTAAACGTCTTAGAGGCAGATGCGATACAACCAAGAGCTTATAGTGGTTTATCTAAGGCGCCAGTAAAGTTTTTCCACTGGGGCAAGGTGGGTCACCGTGCAGTTGACTGTCGGAATAGTAGCGTTGCCCAAAAGACACAGGTTGTGCGTCAAGGTTGTAAAAGGCGGGGTCATACTCTGGATGAGTGCACGTACAGAACGCAGGACCAAGCTGCATGCGTCGTCGACGCTTGGGCAGAACTTGTCGCACCACCTGAAGTTTCACAGCTGAAAGGAGTGCAAACGCCGCTGGAAAATGTAACGGTGAGGGGAACACCCAAGTCGAAACCAGCAATGCCGGTGGTTGTTGGGCAAACAGGGGACCGTCATTTATTGGTGCTTAGAGACAGCTTGGCGAACACTGTCTTGGTTCGGAGAAACCTGGTGGAGGACGAGGATCTTACAGGGGAAGCATCGGGGATCAATCTTGTTCATAGTACACTCAGGTACCTTCCTGAAGCCAGGATTCTAGTGTCCACGCCATATTGTACTGGACGGGTAGTGGCAAATTTGCTAGAGCAACCCATCTACGATCTAAGCTTGGGAAACATTACGGGTGCAAAATGTGTCGAGGACCCCGATCCCGAGTGGAGGTTGCTCGACGTTGAAGAACAGCCAATGGAGGAAAGGCCCACGACAGCTCAAGCGTGTGATGGGACAGTCAGTTTCTCGTCGGCAGTGAAGACACGACCTCAAGCGACAGCGAGAGCAACGCAGTGTCCGCTCTCTATTCCCGTAGCGATGTGTCAGCTTAACACCGGACAAACAAGAAATATTTCCTGGACCAAGACAGCCTGTTTCAAAAGAGTTGAGGAAACATGAAAAAATAAAAGAGAAGTCGTATGTCATTCTTATATCAATTGGCAAACTGCTTTCTACACAGAGATTGCATATTTAGCTCAGGAAGGTGGGTGGAACAGCGGTGTTACCGAACGATATGAGAGTGTTATGCTTAGGACATGATGCCTTTATGGCCGGACACCAGGGTATTCAAGAGACGGTGGCTAGGATCACGGAGGAGTTCTTTTGGCACATAACTTTGTCATGGATCTCCACGAAGAACACTCGGACCGAAAGAATGGACTAGGCGACAGGTGCATCCACACACGCACATTTAATACACCCTACGTGACACCAACACTAGCACACTAAACTTATACAAAACACAAATAATATTACTACACACTACCTAGAAACACTGCTACTAGCGTCTACTACTAGCGTTACACTGTTAGATGTCGGAGTTCGTGCTCACGATGGGGTCGGTGCGGATGCGGCCTTGCATGGATCCACTAGCTGGCGTCGAGGTGGCCGTAGACGTGTTCAGGCTGGCGTGGCTGGCGGCGACGTAGGCTGCGTCGTGCAAGCTCCCCTTGCAAGGATGTTGGCGTTGCGGGCACCACCCGGACGGGTGGCAACAGCGCTGGAGACACCCATGGCTGTAGCAGGTGGTAGCGCCCTCCGCTGACTCCCCGGAACAGGTCGAAGAACTGCAGGAAGCCTCCGTTGTGAAGTCCTAGAACTCGAACTCACCAGAGTAGTAGCCGGTGTTGCCCTCTTTCAGCCGAAGCGTCCCTGACCTGCCCGAGCCCCCGCTTCTCCGTTATTTCCACACACTCTGCATCGCTCTCCCTCTCTCTCTGGCCCTTTTATAGCCTTGGCGTTAGTCCACGTCAGCCTTGTCGTCGTCTTATTCTCCTTTTCTTCTCCATCAATCATGTCTTCCCACCTCATTGAATACTTCATCTTTGTTCTTCGGTTGATCCACACCATCCTCGTCGCCTTCTTGACACCTCTTTCATTCATACTTTTATTCTGGACTTCCTAATATATGTGACAAATAGCCTCTCGGACTGTGTTTTCCAGGCGGACTAAATGGTCAACTGTTGAACAAGCTTTTTAAAATCACGTTCGTGGTCATCAAGAAGCTCACGGGATTCTGGAATAAACAATAATTCTATATATATAACACTTTAAAAAGATTTGCCAAGACAGCTTGTAGGGGTAATAGGCCTGTAACTACTTGCCGAGGTTTGTGGCTTTCGAACTTTTAGATTGGAACAATAATGGCGTCTTTCTGAGCGGCTGGTATTTTTCTTGTACCCGTATTTTTTTTTAAAACATTTAAGAGCACTTCTGCAGAGTGTTCAAATAGATGGGACAGCATTTGATAATGAATTTCATTGGGGTCTGGTGATGTTTGTTTACCAGTAGACAGTACGCTTTATATGTACTGAAGTTTAATCAAATTATTGCAAGGCTCGTTTGCCCAGCCTGCCGTAGAGAGCCTTTTGTTTTTCGGTTGTATTTTTGTATTTTATGAATGACTGTGTATAGTGTGAGGAAATATAAACTGTAAGATAAAGTTTATTTATTTATTTTATTTATTGATACTGCTTGCCCTTCTTGCGCTGAGACAGGGTGGGTATTCCATGACTTTTTTGTAGCAACACACACAGAGTACAGTAAATTCAACTTAAGTCGGCAAGTGAAGCAAGCGCCTGTTTTCGATACATACAATTTTCTTGACGGAGACACTTAAAGGCAGCTCTCCGAACAATAACACAAATGTCGGCAATTCACATCAAAAATTGGGGTTACAGAGGTATCAGAGGTACCGCAGTTCAGGTTACAGCGCACTTTATAAATAAAAATAACAGTAAAAGGGAGGAAGTGATACCTGTCTGACTGCTATACTGTTAGTGTATCAGCGGCAAGTGGGAGAGGATAGAATGTTCAAATTTCTCAATGGAATAATTTCTATTATTTCCTACGGTAAGGTGTTGCAACGTTCAATTGTTCTTGCAAAAAAACCAAAACTTCAAAATATCTGTTCTTACCCGTAGATGAAGGAACTGTCTATAATGACTACCGCGTACGCGGTGATTGTTTTTGAAGGTACCGTTCTGTGTTGAAATTGATTTGGCCTTTACTTATTAGCAGAAAAACTTTAGTCTGGCTATTTGTCGTCGTTGCGAAAGCTTCGGCAAGTTTAATTTATCAAGCGATTCGGTGACCGTGTCTGTTGACCTGCAGTTTGAGGGCATGAGCCTTGCAGCCCATGGCTGAACCTTCTCATTCTTATCTATTTGATTTTTTCTAAAATATTTCATACAACACTTACATATCCTATCCTGGGGCGCACTAAAGTCACGTATGCAGTGAGTCGGACATCTACGAGTTCAAGTCGAAGTTTGCGTTTCAAATACCAGTTTTTTCTCAGCTTATGCACATGTTATTCACATAAAATTTCCAAATCAAATTCTCACATATAGTCATGCCTAAATATTTGAAATGCCTGACACGTGTTATAGGATTTTCATTTATCTGGTATTCGAAAATAAAATATATTTAGTCTTCCTAGTTAACCCTGCAAAAACTGTTTTATCATGAATTATTTTCATTTTCCATCTTGAACACCACTGTCGGATACTGTTTAAACCCTGGTTCTTCAAAACCTGATCTTTTATGACTAGAAACTGTTGAATAAGTAGGGCAATTATCTGCAAATAGAAGAATTGTAATTTTGGTGTTCAGACTTTCGGCAATGTCATTATAATAAGTTAAGAACAAAACCGGGCCCATAACAGATCCCTGGGGACTCCCGAAGTGACTGGCAGCATTTCAGATTTTGCGCCACGTACTACTTCGAACTGCGTTCTGTCTGCCAGGTAAGATTTTATCCACATAAAAATTTTTTGTTAAAGCCAAGAGAAGATACTTTTGTGAACAGCTGAGAATGCGCGACCCGGTAATCGATTTGGACAAGTCCAAGCATATAGCATCAATCTGGCTTCTGCTATCAATCGCGTATGCGAAATCATGAATTGTTATAGTGAGCTGCGTAACTGTTGACAGGCGTCTGAATCCATGCTGATTTGGTGGGAAGATATCAGAATTCTTGAAGCAGTGAAGCATGCTTTTTGATAAGATATACTCCAGGAACGCTTACACAATCAACTCAGCTTCAACCGGATATATGGGAAGACCCTGTCGTTTAATTCCTCTGCATTACCTAGAGCAATAAAACTCTGGAATGATCTTCCTGACAACATAATCTCTTTCATTGATCCTGGTGAGTTTAAAAAAACATCTATGTATACATTTATTGCCATAGTGATGTTCGAAATGTACAACAGTTTCATTTGTTCTTAACGTTGTTTCGTGTCTGATGTTATTTTAACTCGGTTTTGTATAAATTTCGTGTTCCTTTCTTGTATTCGACTTGTACCGCGTTCTTGCACCGATATTATGTTTTTTTTTTCCATCTGTATGTACATCTGTATTTGCCCCCCTCACCCTATGCTCTTCGGGGCCTGTGAGGTACAAATAAATAATAATTAATTTATTGAAATGGGCCTTTAATTGTCAACATTGTATTTGTTCTCAGAATTGCGGATCGGGACCATTCATGCCCGCAACCAGTCGGCAGGCAAACTTTGCTGTTCTAGATATGTTTGAAGATAACAATAAGGTACTTAGCGATCAATTCAGCATAGCGTTTCAAAAATTCGTTAGGAATGCCATCTAGACCAGCTCACTTTTTTATGTCCAAATATTTAAAAGTGAAAGAATTTCTTCTTCGGAGAGAATAACGTCTTTCATAGCCATGTGCCATTCAACATCAAGTTCACTCAAGTTTACAGTCAGTGCTTGCGTACGATCGAATACTGAATGGAAAAATGGATTACACTTATGTGCTATAGCACACAGGTCTCTGATCACGCATCCATCATCTACAATATTGACACGAGGATTGGAAGTAGAAGAAGAAAGAGATCGCAGCCTCTAGAAGTAGACGACGCTGAAGTGTAGGTCCGTTTCTCTGGTGCCCTCGTTCAGCCGCTGCAGTTCCTTTTCAGTGTAACAACTGTTACAATATAATCATTTGTTTCTTTTGACGGTGCAAGGTGACGCCAAAACCGCTGCGGTGCTTGCTTCATAAAATTTGTTAGTGTAAAGCAGTAATATTTTCTTTTGCACTCTTTAACTTCTCCTTAAGAAGCCAGAATAACATATCGGCGTGATTTCTGAATTTGTTTTCTTCCTACGTCTAATTCTTCGCTGGAGCTGAATGATTTCTCTGATTACCCAAGGGTTACTTTTCCTGACACTTCTTATTTTCTTTAGAGTGAAGATTTTATGCAATAACAAAGTATATTCTTAAATTCCTCCCACATTGCATTAACGTGGTTTGCTCTGTCAAAACAGTACAGTGAAATTTCTAAGTAATCCAGAATGCTAACATCATCAGCTCTCAAGAAATCTCAAACGCACACAATTCCTCTTGTTTTTTCTTTCCGTAGTAAGAGTTGTTTCACACAAAGCGATATGAGCCTGTGATCGGACAGCCCATGAGAAACACAAATATCACAATAGAAATCCTACTATCCATAAATATCTGGTCAAGCAATGACTGTGTGTTTGATCTAATGCGAGTAGCTTTCTGTACTACTTTCTTTAAATCACGATTAAATGCAATGTCAAGGACTACCTCGGCATGTATAGAACTTGTAGTACCCAGGTCATAATCTTTCCAACAAATATTTGGGAGATTAAAATTTCCAGCGATAATGATGTGCGTGATAGAATTATCTCTGTCGAAGATAAAATCTTTTACTGATTCTAGGAACTGCAGTGGGGAACTGGGCGGCCTGTACACTGCTCCATGTATAGGGTAAGGCGGGGTTATTTGAGACAAAAATTGCAAACTCATCCTGTTTTTGCTCTTTTATTTCAAAACCTGAAAACGTTGTACAGCAGCCTTCCTTGGCATCTTAGCTAAGCGGACAAAAAAAATGAGAAACCTTGCAACATCACAACTATGAATACTGATCATTTATAAAAAAAAAGACCAATTTGTCTCATTTTGTCCCGACCCACGGGGCAAAACGAGACATAAGGTGGGGCAAAACAAGACATTTGGTCAAAACCGAACAAATTCAGCTCTTGCACTCGGACCACTTGAAATACAATCCATGGGGCCCTGCACACACTTCGTAAGCCCACTCGTGACTCACCGTGCATTGGATCCACACAGAACTAGGCGCTGTATTGCTGCTTAATTACTTGGGCACGAGGCACTCCCAGTGACATTAGTTACTTGTTAATCACTTCGCGGAACGTTTCCCATTCAGTGCGATATCCTGCGATTGAACACTGCCGCCAACAGCCCTTTCATTCGATTTCCCGCTTCGTGTTCTTGAGGCCATGCCTGACTCCTTGACAGGTTTTGCTGAAACTAGCTTCGCCTCGTATGGCGATGGGGTCTAAACGGTGCTTGTCTCCGACTTCCCACCTTTTGGTTTTTCTATAGCAGGAACAGGAGAAAGAACTTGAAAGGTCGTGTCACTATGAGCGGGCTCTTCATTGTCTTCGGAAGAAGTAGGTGGGAAGCAGTTAGCGCGGGATTCTTGGTGTTGACCGCAAGCTTGATGTCCCGCTGCGCTTCCCAATGGCGCTTCACCGAAAACAGGATCAACAAGCGGCGCAAGAGAAAGTTGCCAAATACCATACTTCCGCAATCTATTCCTTATGTTACAGATGTTTCCTGATAGTTCAAAGGTTTGCTTACCAGCTCACCTACATTCCCATCGTGATGCGAAGCGCAACGTTGCTCAGCAGCCACTACCGGTATGGGTTGTTGTAGGCAGCTTTGAAGGCTTTGAAAAAGCTTACGTCAAGTGACTGCAACTTGTGTGTTTGATTCAAGCTGCTTATTGCAAAGCTCGTATGAACCATGCATCTCCAGTCGTTTTCCTCGCCGTTGAAGAGCATCCTTAGTCACAGAGGAGGCTTCTGGTGGAGCGCGAATAGAATGTTTTCGTTGGCGCAGGCTTCCTAGAGCCTTCTTCATATTGGAAGGAATGAAAGAAGGAATGCCTCAGACATTGCTGGCACATACCAACAACGGGGGAGTGGCCAAGACACAGGCGGTTAATGCTAGGTACAGGAAAGTTTTGAAGGAAAAAGGAGTGGTAATAGTATGTAGTCTGATAGATTGGAAGACGGAAGGACAGGGGTCCTGTTAGGTTGGAGGCCGAATACGGGACAATTGCCTAATGTGCTTAATAGTATACAATGCCTTTAGTGTTTCAATGTCGTACTGACTGAGAGCGGGAAAAAAGAATTAGAATGGGAGTCGCTGCGTTTCTTGAAGAAAATTTTGCACAGAAGAACGCACACTCCTGTCGCTTCGTCCAAGCAAAGGATTGAGAATGGAAAGAACCGCCTAGGACACAGGCAAGCCCAGTTGATGGAATGGAATTTGCAAAAGACGCTTCCTCAAATGAGAGAAGCGGCGGCAGAACAGCAGGAATTGATCTATTGTCTTAGGTTCGGCTCATAAAGGGCACAATGAGGAAGCCGCCAGGTCATATAGGCCTCGCTCCATGCAGCCCTCATCGTCTTTGGTTTGTACGTGCAGGCAATTCTAGAAAACTTGACAAAAAACAATCAGAGCTAAAGTATGCACTTTTCGCGAGAAGAGACTGCAATTGCTCGCTCCATCGACGAACTGTTGCGCTTTGCCCCTTCCTTAGGCTCCTACTGAACCAATTTTATAGTTATGAATATTACCACATAGGGAACTGTAATTGTTTCCACAGCTAGCCAAGTTGATTCAGTAACAACACAAATACGTGCTTTGTCGCAGGAATTCAGGGCTATGGTTTGTCACAGGTTCATACAAACGGGAATTCAGAATTTCGTACCTTTTTGACGGGACAGCCACTCCACGAAAGTCGCTCCAGAATTGCCGCCATTTTTAACATATATTTAGGGGACACTTAGCGGCACCTAAAGGTGGCTAAATAAGCCTGTTTAATCTCAAACAATTTGCGCTAGATGTCGCTAGACGAGGCACGTCTCATTTTGCCAAATGCCTCATTTTAGCCCGCCTTACCATACAAGGCACGTGATAAAAGTTTATTTTGCAGGAAATAATTTCATTATCAAGGTTCCCTACCATCGCTATGAGAATAACGTCAATCTTGGAAATAACGGCGACGCCCCATCGCGTGAGTCTCGATCTTATCGAACCGTTTTGTAAGTGGCTGCAATTATCTCAAAGTCTTGGATTTCTGGTCGCAACTAGGTTTCTGTCACGACCAATATGTCGGGATTGTATTGTATCAGCAAGTGCTCTAGTTCAGTTGTTTAACTGACAAGGCTTCGCGCGTTCACATGATTCAGAGTGAAATCATCACTTTCGTTTCTGATTTGTCATTCATGCTTGCCTTTGCTCTTTAGTTGTTTTTTTAGTTTGATTCTGCATGCTTTCACCTCATCCCACTAAAATTTTTCGTCCCTAATTATAATCTTATCGCACCCAAGCCACACCTTTGCACCCGCATCATTTTCTTGTTTAACGCTGTATCAGAGTGTTTTTCCGTTTCCGTAGTGTGCTTGCAAAAAAGTTGTCTGAAACTAACATACGTATCCTTCAGTTTTTTTGCAGTTCTTGAATATCCGAATTTTTTCGTTGTAATCAAATAACCTTACTACGACCGGCCATACTATATTCCCATTCTTCCCTAGTCTGTGGATTCTTTCCACTCTGCTAACCTTCACATCAAGGCGTTCGTGAAATACTTCCTTCAGTACTTAGTTCTTGACGTCATCATTCCTATCATTGATCTGTTCCTCAATACGCAACACATCAAACTATTTCATCGGCAGCGGTCTTCTAGCTCTGCTGTTTTTTCTTGTTGGGACAGTTGGTTACTTTCTATACCTCGCAGCATTTCTTCAAGTTCCTTTAATCTTTCTTCGTGCATTTTTACTTGACCCATTGCAGGTTCGAAATCCAATATTTTACTATTCATTGCGTCTAGGCGATCTGAGAACGAAATCTGCGCGGCTCTGATTTCTCTGATGTCTTCCCTTATTACCTTCTGCCCTGCCGAATGTTCGCGCAACATATATTACACGCTGTCAGGCTCGGGGTTGAGATCACAATCACCGCCAAGCAATAACTTGAGTGCACAAAAGCAGTTGGAACCAATTTCCAGTAACATATGTCGGCTCGGCACAACTACAAGAAACATTCCATCACTTCTGTATGACAAAACATCACAAACCTGGAGAGAAAACAGGAATTTAGCGGCGCGCGACATGATCCCCACAGTCTCGGCGAGCCCACTGAATAGGAAGCGTTGAAGGCCGTCCTTTGTACGCCTCGCTGTCGACGTCACTGATGGTCGAAAATCCAGAAGGGCACGGCGCATATGTAGCTGCAGGTCCGTCAGCGATAAAGACCCAGAATGTCTGCTTGTTCTTTAAAACTTGTCTCTATACCAGTGTCTGTCAGCAGAAAAAGCGTGATTGGGGAGTACCTGCCATTTATTTTTTTTATCTGCTGCCACAATTTTTTATACAACTGTGCTCTTTATAGAAGACACAATTTTTCCAGGACATTTTTTCGGCATTCCACTGATTATTTCGGGCTTTAGCTATTGTCTTTTTGAAAATTATAAGATGCGCATGAGTAGGATACCTTCCAAATACATCCAAGACTTATTTTGTTGTTTTTTGGCTTCCCTACATAATCGCGTCAACCATACCTTGTGGTTCTGGCGCACCACTCTTGTTGATTGGGGAATAGCTTGGTGTGTTGCACCGTTGATGCACTTTGTGAGAATTTCATTGAGTTCATCTATGCTAAGTGTTTCTCAGAAACTGCTTTCTAAACTGGCTTTTCTATAAACAGCGCCTAGTCAAGTAAATGGAGCTTCCATCGTCGTGGTTTTTTTGGGATGACTGCAGGGGAGGACGTTAGGCTGATAAAAACTTGCAGGCGATCACAATCCAAAACAAGCCATTTAAAATCGCTAAATACGGACTGTAAACAAAAAAGAGAGGTCTAAAGGGCTCATTTTTCCAGACGCCCTGGAACAGTATGTGGCCTTTTCCATATTTAAAAGACATACCTTATTTGCCAGGGTACAATCTTCGATTATTGACCTCTAGCGTCACAGCGTTCACTTTCCCAAAGGGAGGAGCGAGCTTCAAAATCCAAAACTAACGAGTATGGTTCCGGAAGTTCACTGATCAATTCTTGTAGATTATGGACTGTTAATAGTGAATCTGGAGGAATGTATACAGAACAGATTGTTAGTATTTCGTAGCTGATGATGCTAGGTGCAACCGCCTCAAGTTTTGTTTTGAGTTTGATTTCTTTGCCAGGGGCGCCGCTTAGATCGACTATCGCGACGCGTCCCGTGAGTCGTTTCTCCTGCTCACTATCGCGTCTAAAATTTTAATAATGTTTCAGGATACGCATATGCAGTGGACCAAAATTGGTTTTCTGAAGACAAAACTACGGGCAACATTGACCTTAGAATAAGTGTTATATCACTGTAATTCCTTAAATGTGCTCTAGAATTCCACTGAACTGAAAAAAGCCATGTTTATGATTCTGAGAGAGAATGAAATGGGGTGCACGTATGTGGTGGGCCCGTTATGAGGGGTCTGTCTTTTTTCGCTCAAGAGAGTTGTTCCGATGCTTTAAAACGGGCGCACTGAACGTTGCTTCCGTCACGTCACTAGAGGAGCTGGAGGTTCGCGGGGACGCCGCTGGTGTGCGGGTTTAAGTCGTCCCCCGACAGGGGAAAGTCCTGCGGGATGCCGACCCATGGAACGGCGCTCCCTGCTTTGGAGATGGCGCTGCAGCCTTCGCTGTCCCTTCCTAGGGCGCCGATGCCCCTGCCATAGGCTCGGTACAAGTGGCCTCGGCAGGTGACGGAGTTCTGTGTGGTGCTACGCCCCTGCGCACCACATCAGCTTAGTTTGTTCTTGCTGTGAATGAGAAAGAGTGTTGTGAGAGTGCAAATTGCGTTCGGGTTTCCTTAAATGACACATTTTCGTTGTTTTTTATAGCTATGACTTCTATTTCGCTTTCCAGGATGGACATGCCCGGGAATACGCCGGGCGGTCCATTTGGAAGATTGCACAATAAGGTGTAGCTTAAACATTGTATGACGGATGTTACTTTAATGCACATTTCGCGTACAATTCGTGGCCGCGACCGCTCAGTGATACATGACCACATCTCTCGCACTTGAAGTGCCTGCTGGGATTTCGCATGTAGAGGCGCACGTGAAGTTTCACGCACCCACTTCTCTTGTTTCAGGAAGTGCACTGGTATTGAACGTCGGGATAAAGTGTTTGGTAGAGATATCCTTGTCATTTTTCCGGATCATAAATCTGTGCACGTCGCTTATATTTCGGTCTTTGAGACCTTCCTGCAGTTCCTCCTCTGTCAAATGAAGAAAGTCACTCCCAGATATGAAACCGCGGGTTGCGTTCAGGGATCTTTGGGCTGGGATGGAAGCAACGATTTCCCCTATTACCACAATGTTCGGAAGTTTTGGAAGTTCGGGAGTCCTTTGCGTTTTTCTGGAGCTCGAGTACCAAGTCACCTCAGGCCATTTGCTTTATTTTCTAACCTGGGCCCAAGGCATCCGTCAAGGTCTTTGAAACTACGAACAGGGATAAAACTCTAGCTGGTTTTTCATCTACTTTGCTGTATACTACATTTTATTTACGAAATGGAACCTTCTTTTTCTGAAAAAAAATCAGCTACCTTCTTCCGCCCTCTCTGTTAAGGGCTATAATTTGTGGAGAAGCGGGAGCCATGAAATATGTGCATTGTTCGGCCGCGGTGCCAGCAGCCCATCATGGAGCCCAACGAGGGTATGGCACAGGAACTTGCTAGCAAGCCCTGCCCACGACAGCTGTACACGCTAACTGTAACCAAATATGACACAACACACAGTACAGTCACACAAGGTAAACTCTCGCCGTCTATGAAAAGCGGAACAACCGAGAAGTGAATAGGAGACAAAACAGTTGTGAGAAAGAAGATAGGAAAGCAAAAGATAGAGGGCAGGATAGGAAAAGGCGACTGCCGTTTTTCCCCGGTCGGGTCAGGCCGGAAGTGCCGTCTACAGGAAACTGGGGCCATTGTGGTGTCTTGCCTCCACCAAGGGGTCTTAAGGGTCCAAACGCTCGGCATCGGCTCAACCAGCAAGAGCCAATTTTTCCTGTTCACGGCGATGCTACGCAAGGCTAGGTGCGGGTGCTCGGATCCTTGGTGATCTACTGTTCACGATCATTCCCTGCGGGAATGTCCCTGCGGATGCTCGGGAACCCTTGGTGTCGCCATTTACCAAAGTCTGCATGCTGCAAACGCCCCCCATTCGGGGCATCATTCAAATTAAAGCTACAACATTATCCATAATAAAGCTTTGACTCCATCTCTGCTGTTCACTGCGTGTAAACATCTTCCTTTTAGGAGCTTAACAGGGGCCGAGGTAGCGACAACGCTCAACAGCGTAGAGGGGCGGGAATGACATCAGAGAGCAAAGTATGGTCTGACACAAGCGCACTCCACAGCATATCCAGAGCATTGTGGATTAGGCGGTGCGCGCTCGCCAGTATTGTTTTTATTTCTATTTATCTTTCCATTGCGTATCGACAGCAAACTCATTCGAGTCCGTAGAGGTACAAATTATGACACTGAAGCCCCGCCTGAAAAGTATGACGTTACAGTGTTGATTATTATTTTGAACTTCTTTGTTAATTAGTACCTATTTCTAATTGCACACGCTCTACAGCATTCATAAATACGCATACTAGGCCACTTCACATTTAGCAAGACATATCATGTCTCCCTTTAAAAAAATCACACGAAAGAGTCTCTATGCCTATGTGTAGCCTCCCTGACCAATTATCCCAATTTTCTTTCCAGCGTATATAAACTACTTTGCATCCTTATATGCCGCAATGACCTTTAAGGCATGCTTTAACTTTAACGTAGAAATTTACCTTGGGTCATAATGATTTTCGCTTTCTAGCTAAGCGATTGGCGTCAAAAACCTCATGACCAATCCTGAATAAGGGCGACAGCGCGCACGGATTTTCTACAAACGTTTGCTCTAACGTGTTCGCATTAATATACTAGGGTGTTGCAGTGCGCACCAGTTTTATTTAGACAACGCTCATAGGTGTCTGATTTTCTATTGTATGCAGACATGCAAAATTTAAACAACAGACACTCAGGAAAACTGACCAACCCCAAAGAATAAGACTTGGCGAAAAGACTTGATGCGAGTGCTATATATAGGTAGAGCAAGCATCCTGTGCGATCATCGTGCAAAAATGAATTAGGGAGGGTTCCTCGGTAGCAGAACGTATATGGCGAGAAAAACAACTTGAGGTCAAGAACGTAATCTTATTTTTCGCGAGAGCGAAAATTAATCTCAGGGCGAAGTGTGGGCAGTAGCAGAGTCGAGGGAAGGCACATAATAAAAGAATAGGAAGAGTAACAAGAACATAGAAAAAGGTTTGATGCTTATAATTCCTTGTGCTACCCGGGAGCGTTCTTACCACAACAGCGCGTCAGCGCACGCCGCTACTTCATTGTGTCTGGTAAGCCTGAATAGTGCAGCGCTGCACTGTTCTACCGAAAAGAGTTATTTTAGACTGTTTTGGGCACGATACCCTTTAGTACATAGGTCGGAATTGAGTCTTATTCCAGGCAGAAACTTGCTAAGCTTCACTGCCATGTAACAGAGTTTACAAGAAATACATTAGAAAGATTAGCTGCTTCTACTTGGTTGCGAACAAAATAAAAAAACAATTGTTGCATCAAGCAGTACAACACACAGGAAAATAGACTGCAAGGACGCTTACTCAAAACTGCTTATTTAATGGGGTGAAAGCTCTCGTAATATACAGCCTTCCGGAACTTTCGCGCACGCGCACGTGTGCAAGGCAACAAGAAACTACGACCAAAAGGCTTTACTATAGAAGGCGTGAATGGAATTTCTTCGCAGCCTCACAGAGATAAACAGATGTGCCGCTAACAGAATTTGAACAGGCATTTTTTACGTGAAAGGCTTGCAGAGTTTCACGACCTGTTTGTTTTCTGTCTAAGGCCAGAAGCCTCTGATTTTGGGCGCTGCTATTGCTATGCGGGAAACGGATTCTCTTTATTTCAAATGGCCTATTTTTAAAAATTAGTAGACGGCTTCTCTGAAACACCTGTTATATACAGGTTCTTTACGAAAAAAAGTAGACTTTCGGGTAACTCACACAACTGTCCAAATAGGCGTGCTTTTCCAGAAAAGAACGATCATGAAAGCGCGCTCCACGCAGCAGAACAAGAAGAAATGGGGCTGCATTTGGTACGACACAACATGGTTAGTTGGTTGGACCGTTGCAGTACATTGCGTTTTGCGGATTCAGTGCGTTCTGCAAGATCAAGCTACAACTGCACGCCGTGCACGAAGCAGATTCACCGGAAACGTACTTTTTACTTGCTTAATTGGGACATCTGTATTTGCATGCTCATCATTAAATTATTCAAACACGCTTTAGTACATGTCTCCAATATGCGTTTTCTAGACATCTGTGCAATCTCTATAGACGCTTCTTCGTTCACTTCCAAGAGTAGAACAGTCAATCCTGGCGGATTGAAAGCGTTCTCGTGGAAACGTCCCACAATTACCTTTCGTACTTTTATTAACTGAAGCCGTTTCAATGTCATACCTGCGCCGTAACATGACCTCCAAGAATTGTACGCCAAAAGCGGAGCTTTCGATCCAGAACTAGATACAGACGACACAGCACTGCTCCACTGCAGTTCGAATAAAGAAAGACACGAAAGTAAAAACACAGAGGGCCTTCTCCTAGGAACCTCCTCTCTGTTTAAATTGAAAATTTCGCCCACGCCTGTGTAACAGTGAAACAACACATACGCAATAAAACCAGTGATTGCGAGAAAGTGATTAGCGGAACGTATATGACGAGACAAACAACATGAGGTCCGGAACGTTATCTTTATTCAGCGCAAGACCGAAAATTATTCTTTAACCGATGTGCGGGCAGCTGCAGAGTCGAGAGAAGGCAGATAAAAGATAGCAAGACTATTAACAAGGAAGAAAAAGGTTTGATTCTTACAATTCCTTTTGCTAAGCAGGAATGTTCTTTTCGCTACACCGCGTATGCGCACGCCATAGACACAATTCTAGGCTTGGAAGTGGCCATGGCATGATGGCGACCATGAAGCCAGCACAGAACCAGGAGGAAGACCGCAAAGCAGGGGCTAAATTTAAGGCCGACACATGACAGAGAGATCTCAACAATTGTTCCGTCTAAGGCCAAGTCCCTCTTTGTGTAAGGTCGATCCCTCGACACAGTAATAACCATACAGTGCCGTTCTGCGTGTGTTTGGGACACGTGTGCGGAGCTGAAGACCATGCACAGAGAACAGCATCTTTGAGCTGCTTGAAAAATGGAGGTCCGTCAAATACGTACATAGGGCGAGATTAGGCGGCACTCTGGGCAACATGTTCATGTGCGTGGTTAATTTCTTCTTCACGCGCTAAATTGATGGCCGGTATGTTATAACCAAGAACGAGAAGAGAACTCAAGGAAAGTAGAGATATGTGGCGTCGAAAACGTGACAAGATTTTCACACAAAGATATTCCCGAAAGGCTTTCTAAAAGAATTCAGTCTGAGCTCCAATGTATATAGGCGGAACCAAACCGACAGAGACACGTCAGGAAAGAACACACTACTGGAGAATCGCGCAACGCAAGAAAAAGCCCACTGATATCAGTGTCATTATAAGAAACAATTGGGAAGGTAGAATAATCAGGCACACTCGCGCGCCCTCACTCCGTGCCTACCTGTCACAGCTGACGGAGATGTTTCAGCCTCGTCTAGATATCGTTTCGAAAATTCTTTACAGACACTTTCTTCATCATTTACGTGATTCAGCGAAAATAAAACAACGTGATTGTATACGTATTAATTTCATTCTTGTCTTCTGCCTCATACGCACTCTGCGCGAGTACACTTCAAGCGGTACCCTGGCGCACAACGTGCCTAGCATTTGGGGAACGGTCGCCTTACGGTCCGTAAAGAAATTGAGAAGAGTCGTGTAAGCGAAACATGAAAACAGAAACTTCTTCGAGCGAGCATATTTTTGCAGTGATCATCCGGAAAAAATACCACATTGTTCCTAAAACGAGCGTGCGGGTTCTAAGCTCAGAAACGATCACCCCATATCTGGGGCATCTGGGAGGAATCCAAATCTAAACTGTGAATTTAATATTTCAGCGGTGAAGAGCTCCAGGTGGTCGAAATTCCTCTCTAGGCCTTCTCGCGGATACCGTTGAGGTCCGTATGTATACCTGTTAGAAGAAAATGTTCTGAGCCGCTAATTTATTCCGGACTGCTTCATTATCTACAATACATGAAAAAAAAGCATAGAGATAGGAGACCACTGCTGCTCTACATCGTCGACCGAAAAAGAAGCCAAGAAAGGAGCTTCTGCTGTAACATTAAGGAATATCCCGTATTAGGATCATACGCTAAATTTCGCCACTATAACGGAAATAAATTGAAGCACGCATGTGGAAGCGTCTCGTATCTACGCGTCTGAAACTGACCCGCACAGTTGCAAGTGAGCAGAGGTGAAAGCACCCAACCTCAGTGGTCAGACTTCACGAAGCAGTGGTGACCATTAGCATATTGCACACAATGCCTTTAATCTTCCCCTCGGTATCAGAGCTTGACTCTCCCAAAAATTCTTACAGAAAGAGCCCAACAAGAAGAGCCCTTGGAGTTCTGCAGGCAGCAGCAAACAATGAAATTCTTGCTAAGTCGCTATCAAAGTTTCTTAGCGTAATCGGTTCCCAAAAGTAACTATTTCAACTTGGCTGCCTGGGAGAGACGGTGCTGGACAAACCCTTCTGCACCGACTTCGAAAGATATCTGAGCACCGCGCCTACTAGGCCCTAATATTCTTAGTTCCTTGGGCCTAACGTCCGTCAACAAAGCAAGCTCTTGAAACAACCCTGTTCTGATGCGAGCAGCGACTGTATGGTCTCGACTCTTTGAATGCCGCTAAGCGCAGTTCTTCTGTGGCGGTAACACGCTCTCTCGTGCTCAAACCTTTGAAACAGAATATGCCTGTCATCTCCAAATATTCACTGACGTTCTGTGGACAAGGCGAGAGGACCTAGCGCAGCATCTTTTAGCATTCCTTCTTTGCATACTGCCTGGTCTGTACGCCTTACTGAAGTCGTGCCCTCCACATCGGCTGAGAGCGTTGCACTTCTGTCGGCTTTACGCAGGACAGTGTATTCTCTGACTCAATCTGTTGTGATCCGGACAGAGTGAAAATTTGCCTTGAAGGGTTAGAATGTGGTCTCTTTAATGAAGCTTTGTCTCATAGCTCTCTGTGCATGGTGGATAATCTTCACAGCGAAGGCATCTGCATGCAACTGCAATGCATGCCTTCACAAATAGGCAACATAGGCACCGATCATATAGGCAACGAGGTGGTGGACAGCCTCGCCCATGGACCGCTGTCAGGCATTCCGTCCGTAAAATTGATCTGGAGATCCGTCAGTAAAATTGAAGCTTTATGGCGTGATCATAATTGGGCATTCGGCAGCGAGAGCGAACGAAATTAGTCGAAACGTTGGCGTTCACGACGTACACAGATATGGTTAGAAAAGAACAACTGACGCTGTCTACGTGAAATGAGCGTATGCACTCTCATGTACGCTAAACGCCGGTATTGTTCAGCACGCTATGGCATTTCTCACATTTCCCACTTTAATTTCAGCGTATGCAAACACAGACGGAAGGATACGCTCAGCCTTGAGGCGCCATGTAGTTGTTAGGACGGGTAAACGTTCGCTCCGCCTAAGCCTGGAAGGGGCACAATCGTCACTCTAATTAAAAAACATAAAGCTATTATTTCACTCATACGTCTTCTTGTAGGCGAGGTGAGATCAAACGAGAAATGGCTGCGCCGTTTATTGCCAGTGAACGCAAAGAAAAACGCAGTAACAACAATGAATACAGTCCGAAGCGAGCGGTCCTGCTTGGAAGCGTGCTGCCATGTTTGTCGCCGCGGGAATGCTACCTCCTCCTCACCGCGGCGGAATTGTGTCCCGTACCGATCGAGCTTTCCGCTGTGTACTTCGGCGGAATCTCTGCTGCAGCCGCGGTTTCCGCTTGTTCTGGCCGCCGAATCCCGAACTGTGAGACGAGCTTTGCTGCAGGCTGATCACCGAGGCTTGGCGAGCCTTGTTGTCTGCTCTTGTGGTCCGTCGTGTGGATGCTGTCGCTGGCCAGACCCGGCTGAGCCACGCGCGGTCGACCCCACGTGACTGGTCCGCAGCCCAGTCCGTGGCGCGCCGCCTGGATACACCTTAACGGCACCTGCATTTCAGCCCTGTCTGGTTTATAATAAATATTTGTCATTAAAAGCTAGCCCCTAGCGACATCTGACCATCTCGAATTTGTTCTTTGTGTCCATCAAAAACCCGCCAGGAAAATACTTACCAAATTGCCGGCAGAAGATTCAAGCTCAGCATATTTCCCCTACATTTCAGTGCACCTACCCTTCCGTTTTATTTAAGTATTTTGGAAGCGTTTCACAACTTTTTCTTCCCTCCTCGATATTGCGTAAAAGAAGTAAAATCATAAAACATGACTTGAGAACTCGACAGTGCAAAATAATATAAAGACAAATGGACTTAGTATTTACACACACAGACACATATCAAACAGCAAGAACACCCAGCGTAAACCACGAACCAAAATCATATGAAGCCCTCATGTTCACAAAATTGTGAAAGAACACTACATGCTTCCATAACTTAGCCTGCGGACCAGTTATTATTCCGGAAACAACAAAGGCATCCTTTGCATACGATGATCAGCTTAACAATATGCACTCATTGTAGCCAGCCTAAGCCTACTTCTGGAAAAAGGACTTTTTTTCATATACCTCCAATTATACCTCTCATGAAGTAGTTGAGGCCGCCCTACTAGCCTAACTTCTAACATTCTTGACGTCCACTCTCCAGAATTGCTGCCTCCTCCTACTGCGTTTGCATTCTTTTATTATCTAGTCCGTTACTCTTAACGACCATCGATTTTCTTACCGTGTCGTTTCATACGCTGCCTATGCCCATTTTAAGGCTCGAGCTCGACTATACTATCAGAGCTCAATATTGTTTGCTGAATATCTCGGGTCTCTTCCTATCTCTTGACGTTACGCAAACCATTTTGCAATCTATAGCTGACTCCGCTCTCCTCAACTTAAGGCCAAACATTAGCATCAGCCTCCACGTCATTGCCTCTTAATTGAGAACTCGCCAGACAGAACTGTTGTGTACTTTGCACTTATGGGATTCTTTTAAGCTGCCATTCATGACCTTAGATCGCCCGCCTATTGCTCCCACACCACATAGTCATAGCCCTGATAGGTACTTTCCTCACAGCGTATTCGGTTCGCTTCAAATTAAAGTCGTTGCAGCTAGTCTGGGCGCGCAAGCCTCATTTTGGCTTCAACTGAACTGTCGATGACCGTCACTGTAATTAGCCCTGCTACAATGAAACACCGGATAAACCGGTGCAACTAAAGTCACTATTACTTCATGCTTGGCTTCAACAGACCGACGATGAACGGTACTCTAGTAAAACACCTTTTTGGGCTGAGTTTAGCCATTGCATTTAGGTAAATAACACGAGCCAAACAAAGAGGCACACTGAAAACTGGGAAGAACAGAAGACAAGAGACTTGACTACCAACAGTTTATTTAACAGATCTGGACTCAAGTATATAGAGGCCACCGAGTAACATGACCACCACCCAATCACCTTACAACTAAACAATCCGCTGTGAACAAAAATATACTATGAGCACATTCACCTTCTTTCTTCCTTTACTATCTCACAGCTACCCTGTCTAATGCCTAGTGCAGAAAGTTTTAGTAATAGCAAGAAATCATTAGAGTATCACCAATTAATACAAACAGCAAACAAAACAAAGAAAACTATAAATCTTCAACAATCCCAACCACTTCAAGCAGAACTGAATTTAATTCTTTGAATGTAAACGGGTCTGCTTTCTATCAAGGCGTTGTGATTAAAAAACTAGATGTCAAGAAGGCAACTACCATTCCTTAATGAGCCACGCGGGTCCAAGAAGCCCCAAAACTTGGCAGGACCTGAGATCGCATGGCAGCGGCGCATCGCTTAAGCACTGCACGTCTGCGACAGTAGTGGTAGGAGTACTCCCGGCGATCTAAGAATGTAAAGTCGAGAATTAGCAATTCAGCATTTATATATATATATATATATATATATATATATATATATATATATATATATATATATATATATATTAACCCATTATATATTAACCCATATATATATATATATTAACCCATTATATATATATATATTAACCCATTAACCCATCCCTTCATTTATGCAGCTCCCATCGAATGTTTGTTGGTGGAGAGTAGACAGACCAACCTCACAACGCTCTCTCGTTTCGTTTAGGCAGGTTACTAAGGAGCCCTGCAGTTTATTAAAATATGTTCGCAAAAGTCGAATGCGGTTTCCGATATGCCTTGTTTGCTATAGCACAGCATACCGAATGATTTTGTGGGTTACTCCAATGCTTGAAATTTGTTCAACAATTTTTTTTCACATTCCTTCCGCGATGGACCAAATCTCTTCTTTTTACAGGACTTGAAAGTGTTCATTTAGGCTATTGGTATAAGTATTTTTTCAGAATTTTCTTTGCTTTAGATACTAATGTGTCGATCGACTTTAATTGAAGAACCGGTCGTATAGAAGTAACAAAAAACCTGTAAGTTGAGTTGTTCGCAAAGTTAACTCCATTTTCTGCACAAATTGTATTTATTTCTCAAGGAGGAATAACTGCACACTTAAATTTGTAGCTTCCCTAGTTGTCTTCGTGTTACGTCGAATAGAATCAAGTTGGCGATCTCTCCAGTTTGTGAACAAAAAGGGGTGGAACACTGTTCATTTCAAGCTATGTCATTTGATCAACACTGCGCAGTGAAAAACAAGACATGCCCACGAAGTTTTCGAGAACGATAGAGTCAGTAAGTCATAAAACTATAACATAGGGAATGGGAGTGATGAGTTCTGTCGACCCAACCAGATGGCCCTCAGTCAGCGCTGAACATCACCTCCTGGGCTCATGCTGTGTCCCGAACTTCTTCCGGATCACAACTCGCAAGATGGGTAGTCGATTTCTGCGAGACTAAACACTTCTGAATTTCTTTGGCCGGTGGTTTTGCGGGGCACCTTCAAAAAAAGGGTTCTATTGCTGCTCTCTAGACCCATTTTGATCTATCGAGCTCGATTGCTCTCTGGCATGCTGACATCACACCACCACCGCCTAGAAAGCCGTTAGACTTAAAAGGCGCTCCAGCAAGCTTCAGCATTAGTTGACACGGCGGCAGAGCCGTGACAATGTCACCAAAACGTACTCCTACCTGGGAATGTTGGTGATGTAAAGTATCTTTTTCTTAGTGGAAAGCCTTGTATAATAGTGCTGCATTATCCGCATAGCTTTTTGCATTATGTCTGTGACTGTGTCTGGATGGCACTCACTCAACTTGTCTGGAGACATTGAGTCCAATCCCAGCCCTCTTAGTGAAAAAAATGTTCTATGAACTGATTACCACCTAGAGAGAAATGTCCAAAATCTCTTAACTTTCGCAAAGCGAAACATCGGCTGAGGCATTTATTGGAATGCAAAGCAGGCTTCAGATAATTGAAAAAAATTGCAGAGCCTTCAATGAACACACAAAAGCATTGACGACTAAGAAAGTTCTGTTGAAGACCGAGGCCTGACCATGAATTGTATTTCCAGGCAGCTTGAAAATTTAGAAAATTGACCCGGTCGCAGCAACCTCTTTATTAAATGTGTAATAGAGAAAGGCGTGAATGTGTGGAGACTTTGCTGAAGATGGTAGATGATAGATCAGGTGAAAAACTTTGTTGAGAACTAAAGTCCATAGAAAGAATTCATAGGCTACAAAAGAAAACGTTAGGCAAGGACCGTCCTGTTACCCTGAAGTTAAATTATTTTAGAGATAAGAATAACATTATGCAGAACTGCCACAAAACTCCAAGATAGTCAAATGAAGATATCAGAAGTCCATTCCAAAAGAGATGTTCATATCCGCAAAATGGTGTGGAATTCATCAGATGCTGAAAGGATCAACGGGCCAGAGTTAAATTAGTTTTGGACAAGATTAAAATTTTCGACGCCTTTTAGGTTTGGGATGAAGCAGACGGTGAGAGATTGAAGTTTCATACCCCACCCGAAAGAGAATAAAAGTGATTCAATAATGCTCCCAATGCATGCTTAAAGGCGATGAACATATTCGCAGGAAGAAAAGTCAACAAAGCAGCCGCCAACTAATATATTACCTTGGAACACGAAACACACATATTAATAAGAAGTAAAACTAAAAATATAAAAAGCTAAAATAAAATAAAAAATAAGCTTGTTCAGGACGTACCGGACGAGAAGGTCACGCCGCCAGATAACAAAATAATAATAAGATTTTGGTTACAAAGAAGAGGTTTAGTGGCAATCTTCGTTATAAGCGATATATTATCACATGTGTTAGATGTTCATGTAATATAGAGCCACTATGAATAAACATTCGACCAAAAAACCGCTCGGGGATCTGGAAAATCTATGTGGAGATCATTAAAGTGCACTGATATCGCACAGCACACGGGCGCCTTACCGTTTTTCCTCCATTGGACATGTATTCAAAGCAGGATGACAGATGGAAGCAACATCAGCGTTACTTGACACAGTGTTCATATATTCTGAACTGCTGCCAAAACATTGAACCTGTGAACTCTATAATGGTTTATCTGATCACAAGATGGTAATAATTGATTTCTATACGTTTCCAGATCATTAGAACAATAAACTTAAATCGTTTGAAAACTTTTCAGCCATTTAGAATTATGGTGTGTTGGAATGCCTCAAGGGCTCGTTTGTTATTTTATGTACCTTTCTGAAAGCGGTGAAACCGTTGACAAACCATTGCATTACATTTAAACATCGTGAAACACTCTATTAGGCACGTCACTCCCAACCTTTTCACATGTACAAGGAGGAAGAATCCTTAGATCACAAGGCAAATCATACACATGAAACGGAAATTAAAACAGAAATGGAGGAATAAGAGTAAAAAGTATGCTCTTGGTGAGAGTAATGTCATTAGTGAAATGAGTAAGGAACTCAAGCATATTCTCTAGGTTGCTAAGGGCAAGTTCTGCAATGCAACAATGAAAGTTGATGCACCTGAGTAGTTGATGCACCTAGCAAACTTTAGGATTTTGCTATTCCTGCGAAGACTCGAAGTAATGGAGATAAATATAACACAGAAGGAGCTGAAGCAATAACTCGTTTTTTTATCTGTCTTTTCTTCTGACGAAGACTTGTCCCCAAATGTAGGAGGCTCCAGTTCCAGACAGAGACATCAGAGAGCAAAGAGTTCTTAAATTCCTGCTTCAATTGTCTGCAAATAAAAGCCCAAGTCTTTACGGAATCCCCAACGAATTCCTGTTCATATATGCCAAGTGGATTGCCAAATACATCACAAATGTATTTTCAAATATCTATCACCACAGGTTATTTGCGGTCTCCTTCGAAATATGCCAAAAGTTATTCCGATTCATAATAGTTGTTGTAGAATTGTTGTCAATTTTTTCCGACAAATTCATATCCTTTTTACATGTTTTATGTCGCTTTAGCATATTGTATTTAGACACCTTATGGCGTACCTTGAAAGTAATAACATACTTTATCCTTCTCAACACGTGTTCCGAAAAAGACTTTTTACAATTACCCAGCTTATAGACCCCTTTCACAACCTCTACGAAGGAATAAATTGTCGTGGCTAAACTGATATACTATTCCTGGACTTTATAAAAGGGTTCCAAAGGTTGTCCCATCAAAAGTTGTTACTAAAAACAATGCTATATTCAGAAACTCGATAGCAAACTGGTTGTCTTCCTACCTCTCCTCCCATGAGCAGTTTGTATACATCGTCTTTTTCCCGGTGGTATAAGCTAGTGCACAGAGAAGCTTTATGGACCCTATTTTTTTTGGTTTTTATAATTGATATTTCGAAGTCTAGCACAGTTTCAATCAGAATATTCGCTGAATACTGCCTGTATACCAAAGAATGAATACCCCATCTGATGAAGAACAAGTGAAGGCTTATCTACAAGCAATAGAAAAGTTGTTCTCTAAGTGGAAATGGTGCTAAACAAAGACTAATTCTTATATATATATATATATTATTATTAAAAATAATAAATTTAATATACAGTTAATCCATTGGAGGAAAACTAATTAGCAGGATACAAACGCGCAAGTATCCCCGCTTAAACTTCTCTTCTGACCTGTACCGAGATAAGCACATAAGTAACGTATGATCCAAAGCGCTTGAAGCAATATAGGCACTAAGACGCAAAATGCGTAGTGCAACTCCCGATGCAAAAATACTCCCTAGTAACACCTTGGTGAAACCTGTAATTGAATATAGACAATATTTTGAGATCCGCACACTGCGCCTAACAAAAAATTGATAAATGTTCAGAAACTTCCCGTTTCAACTACAATATATATCGCCGAATAGACAGCGTATTGCCACTACTTCAGGGGCAGAATCGCAACCCTTACAGCTGAAATCCTTCAAGATAGCTGAATCCGGGCTAGCAACTGCAAAGAAAGACTTAATAAGGGTACCAGCTCACCAGGACATCCCAGGCAATGAGAACGTACATACCTCAGCCCGAGCATTTCTTTCCCGGGCACTCAGTACGGATGTCGTGGAAGCTCCTACACCCCCCCCCCCCACAAGCTTACATCGACATGCCTCAGCCCTTAAGATTATGCCGTCGCGTCTAACCTCCGAAGGCTAAGATACAAAACAAAGGGGAAGAACTATAGCTCCGAAAGCTGCAGACTAACACTTAAAGCTTCCCACAAAGACTACACGCAATAGATCCACAGTCATTTGATTCAATATGCAAATTCTACAGGAAGAAGGCGGACCTGTTCCACAGAGTACGTTCCTGCCAACCAAATCAGGTGGTCACTGTTAACAACCAGCCAACGCAGGACGGGTAAAAGGCAGCTCTGACCAACCCGAATGAAACAAGTGGAAAAGAACTCATGGAAAGAACCCACACAGCAGCGTACGCCAATGGGGTTCGGAAGCGAGTGTTATAACTGCCACTACAACCTCCTAAACATTTTCATTTAAAAAATTTTCACTACCACCGTGAGGAAGGCTTTTTTCCTCGAGCTTTTAAAGTATGCATAATGCTGCCTGATTCGACTGCAAACAACAGGCATTACCAGCCGCGGTGGCTCAGTGGTTAGGGCGCTTGGCTACTAATCCAGAGTGTCCGGGTTCCAGCCAGACCCCGGCGGCCGCCGTTCGATGGAGGCGAAACGCAAAGAGGCCCGTGTGCTGTACAATGACAGTACGTGTTGCAGATCCTCAGCTGGCCGAAATTATACCGGAGCTGTCCATTACAGTGCCTCTTTCTTTCTTCTTCTCTGTCTCTCGTTTATACCTTCCCTTAAGTCGGTGTTCAGGCGTCCACCGAGGTATGTGAAAAGTAACGGCGTCATTTCGTTTCCTCAAGAACAATATCAGTTTTTTTATAAACTAATCGCGCGCCGCAAGGGTGCATAAAAGCAAGCACTGGCGGAGTCAAAAGGCAGCGTGTTTGCAGTCGGCGCCAGGTAACTTCCTGCGCTTTTGTTAACGATTTGTGGGGAAGCGGATGTGCCCGCCTCACCAGCCTAAAATTATGTGTGAAGTCATGAAATGAAATCAACCCGTCCCTCGTGAAATTCGGGTCGGAAGGCGCACTCACTGTCTGGTCGACAAAACATCGGGCTTGTGCAAGAGTCGCCTCACTCCCGGGATTACACGAATGGGCCGGGACCCACATCAATTCAACTTCTCTAATCAGATGGGGGGCAATTTGAAGGATGCGAAGTGAGCTATATGTGATACGGCCCATCTCCAAAATGCGAATGGCTCTTTGTTTTGTATTCGCTGAATATAATACCAGCACGCGCGTTCGCTATAGCTAATGCAATTGCCTATTTTTCCGCGTCTCGAAGGAGATGGATTCTATCAAAGCGGCCGCAAACTGGGCGCCGTTTCCGTTCAGCACGACCAGTGCAAACGCTTTTTTCGGGGTTTCTCGGTATTTTGCTGCATCCACGCACGCCACATTGTCGTGTCGGCCGTATTGGGTGTGTAGGTCGCGAGCCCTCCCTGTGCGCTTGTTTTCGTGGTGCGCAGGGAGCATGTTCTTGCGTAGGGATTTAATCAAAAGAGCTTTCCTGGTGTGTGTGGGTACCTACGTTTTCATAACCCTCTCTTGGAGCTGTTCGCAAATCTTTAGAGTATATAGGACGGCCCTTCCTGTGCTCGAACGAGGGAGTCGTCTTGGCTGTGAAGCGAGTTCCCCCTCTGACAGCTCCGAGAGTGGGTTGTTAACCCTAAGGGCAAGCAATCTTTCTGCGGACGTACTGTGCGGGAGCCCAAGTGCCGCCTTCTAGGCCTGCATGATTGCAGCTTCGACCTTGTGTTTTTCTGCGAACTACAGTTGCAGGTAATGAAGGAAATAGACGATCCTGCTCAGCACGAAAGCCTGCACAAGTAAGACAAAAACGCAGCCGCCGCGGAAACCGACCGCGGCGGCTGCGTTTTTATGGAGGAAAAACGCTAAGGCGCCCATGTGCTGTGCGATGTCAGTACATGTTAAAGATCCCCAGGTGGTAGAAATTATTCGGGAGCCCTCCACTACGGCACCTCCTTCTTCCTTTCTTCTTTCACTCTCTTCCTTATCCCTTCCCTTACGGCGCGGTTCATGTGTCCAGCGATATATGAGACAGATACTGCGCCATTTCCTTTCCCCAAAAACCAGTTATTATTATTAAGTAAGACATAAATCTTTCTCTTTCATGCCTCGTCTTTTGCTGGAGATCCGCCTGATTATTCGCACAGTTTGGTTGACCGTGGCCGTGAGTCGGTTGATTGTTTAGATGTTTCTTCGATTGTTCTGTATGAACATGCGCAGTATGCGTATGGTTCGAACATCCTCGCCAGTTGTCATTACACATATACTTTCAGAGGGGTAGGGGGGGGTCAGGATTGAATTCCTACCGCGTGGCCTGCCAAACGAACGAGCGGTTTCGATTTCAAGTGCGAACACTCAAGGCCCGCTCCCGGCGCGTTAGTTTCAATTTTCAATTATGGCAACTGCCTGCTGCCGGGTATCCTCTATTTGGCCGTCATTTGCAGGGGTTACCTACAGGGTAACCCCTGCCGTCCGCGTCCGCGTATAAGGTGCTGCGTATAAGATGCCGTCCGCGTATAAGGTGTGCTGCAGCTCCGGCAAGGCGGCGAGATTGGGGGGTTGTGTAATGAGTGCAAGGTTAAAGAGGAAAGGCTAGAGCACCGAGCCTTGTGACGTGCCTCAGCTTTCCAGAGAATTGGGCTAGATTTGAGGACACCTACTGCAAGCTCTGCGGTTCGCTCGAATAATAATGATCGAACGTAAATGAATGTCCATTCCTTCGGGTCTATTTTAGAGAGATTTGTGAGGATGGCCTTATGCAAGACCGTGTCGAAGGCCTTGTTCAGGTCTAGCCCGAGCACTGCCTTGGTCGCGGTTCCGCGTGTAGGGTCCAGCACGTCCGTCTAAAGCTAGAGAATCACGTCCTGTGCGGACAAAGTAGCCGTAAAGATAATCATTTTGGGAGGAAGTACGTCGCGCTCCTCCGCGTAATTTTGCAATCGGTTAAAGATGACACGCTCCGTGAGTTTTTCGAAGCAAGACGTGAGGGAGACGGGTTGCCGATTCTCGATCGAGAGTTTCTTTCCCGGGTACGGCATGAAGGTCACCCGTGCATGCCTCCATTCCAGGGGGATCACGCGTTTCCTCCAGTTGGTGTTCATTACGTTTGTCAGAGCCGAGATGGACTTGGGGCCTAGGTTTATGAGCGTCTTCGACATTCTGTCCTGTCCCGCCACAGAGGTGGTACGAAGCTGACCCAGAGCAAAGAAGACCTCGGCATCTACTGTGTCTGCGTCCAGGGTCTCATTGGGAAGTCCTCTGTATGCGGGCAGGGGGTCTGTACGCGACGTGTTCAAGTAGCGTTTTTGCAGTTCGGCGAGTAGCTCTGCCTAGCAAAATGAAAGTGCAGCCGCTTTCTTCCTTACTACTATCACTCCCTCATTTCAAGTAATAAATGAGGGAGTAGAACATTAAAGGAAGAAAGAGGTGCCGTAGTCGAGGGCTCCGGAATAAATTCGACCCCCTGGGGATATTTAACCTGCACTGACACGGTGTCAGTGTACTGCACGGTATCTCTGAACGTTAAAGATCATATCCCGAGTTCCCGGGTTCGATCCCGACCGCGGCGGCTGCGTTTTTATGGAGGCAAAACGCTAAGACGCCCGTGTGCTGTGCGATGTCAGTGCATGTTAAAGATCCCTAGGTGGTCGAAATTATTCCGGAGCCCTCCACTACGGCCCCTCTTTCTTCATTTCTTCTTTCACCCCTCCTTCATTCCTTTCCTTACGGCGCGGTTCAGGTGTCCAACAATATATGAGACGGGTACTGCGCCATTTCCTTTCCCCACAAAAACTAATTATTATTATTTTAAAAGATCCCCAGGAGGTCGAAATTATTCCAGAGCCCTCCACTACGGCACCTCTTTCTTCCTTGCTTCTTTCACTCTCTCCATTATTCCTTCGCATTCGGCGCGGTGGAAGTGTAAGCCGATATGTGAGACAGATAATGCGCCATTTCCTTCCCCAAAATTTTTTTTTAATTTTCTAGAAAATAAAAATAATAATCAGTCTTTGGGGAAAGGAAATGGCGCAGTATCTGTCTCGTATATCGTTGGTCACGTGCACCGAGCCGCAAGGAAAGGGATTAATGAGGCCGTGAAGTAAGAAAGGAAGAACGAGGTGCCGTAGTTGAGGGCTCCTGAATAATTTCGACCACCTTGGGATCTTCAACGTTCACGGGCATCGCACAGCACACGGGCGCCTTAGCGTTCTTCCTCCATAAAAACGCAGCCGCCACAGTTGGTTTCGAACCCGGGAACTCCGGATCTAAAAAATAAATTTGGTTTTGGGGGGATAAAAGTGGCGCAGTATCTGTTTCACATCTTCTCAGACACCAGAGCCACGCCCTAGGGGAAGGAATAACTGTGTAGTTTTCGCTACAAATGGTAACGTTATCAAGAGTCTGTCTGTCTGTCTGTCTGTCTGTCTGTCTGTCTGTCTGTCTGTCTGTCTGTCTGTCTGTCTGTCTGTCTGTCTGTCTGTCTGTCTGTCTGTCTGTCTGTCTGTCTGTCTGTCTGTTACTGCCAGGAAACAAGAAAGGAAAGTGCACAGGCCTGCTCACTGGTTCAAGCCGAGCCACAATACCTACCACATGCAGATAGAAGGAGAGTTGAAAGAGGGGATAGAAAGACAGGATAGTAAAAACGCGCTAAAGACAAGGCCGGTGCCCGAGATAGTGCAATACTGGGCCAACTGGTGGCGGGAGTGAAGCATCCTTCAAACTCTCCGCCACATTTCCAAACATAGGTCCAATTTGGACCCGTAACAGACACTCCACGGGTCCGGACAATATCGCCCTTATCAAGCGACCATATGATGCCCACAGCAAGCCGAGCAGCGCAATATGAGGGAATAATTCCCTTAACACATCCGCCATTGGCTAACTTCATGCTGCGCCAGTATTCTCGACGACATTTGTTACAAAATTTAAGCAACCGTTCGTCCTACAGCTTTCCGGTTTGTTTCACACCATTTTTCTTTGCATATAGCCTACATATCATATTCAAGTTTTGGGCAAGCTAGCGGCAGGAATTCGAACCGACGACATATGAACATACCGTTGCTGGGAATAACAGCACTGAGACGAGGGACAAAAAAAAAAGAAGACAACGAGCCAGTCCTGTTGTCTTCTCTCTTTGTCTCTCGACTCAGCGCTCTTATTCCCAGCAGTGTGTACCAACTCGCTCTACTCTCCGTTTTATTGAACATTCCGCTGCATGCCCTAATTGCGGTTTCAAGTATCTATGGAGATATTTGGCATTTACTCCTTTATTTTTGTTCCTAGAATCCGATTTTGAAGTTGTGACGCAACCGCTCTCCACACACAGTTGGAGGTGGCGTCATACAGTTTCTCGGTTCGAATAGCATGTGATTTTCGCCCTGGCTGCAAGCTTGCAAGCTGTCACCACCTTTATTTCGTCCTGTACTTTCTGTCTCAAACCTGTCCTTTCTGCTCTTCATCTCCGTCTTCACTGCACGGCAGATCGTCCCCCGTGAGGCCAATAGCACTGTAAAACCTGGGAGGACTGAGAGTCTCCTTGGCTTTCCGAAGACATTGTCTTGCAGACCATCGTGATCGACCGGGCAGTCAGAATTACGAACTGCAGGAACAAAAACTTGAGCGCGGTGGGGCCGTTTAAAATGTTTTTCGAGATGACGATAGTGCAAGTGTCCGAGTGCTTTTATCGGGCCTTAGTTTATTCAACACGATGACACGTCAGCAGCGATAAGTGCCATCTAAAGTTTTCTTGAGACATTCCGGAAGTTGTTTTACACTATTCAGTGTTGCCCGATCAACCTGCAAACCTAATTTTTGTGACTTTCTGAAACTTGCGACGTACCGCCCACAACTGTGGAAGAGCAGACGAAAGAGCTGTACGTTTCAACGGCCACCTGAAAAGTGACACCGATCCCTTTATTATGCTGAGCCACACATGGAGTACTGCGAATGGAGCCGTTCTTTCCTGGACTATGCGAGTCAGGCCATTCCACGGAACGCTTGCAAATGCATGGTTATTTCAAGCAAACAAGTAATTTTTTTTTCGAAAATTGAATAATGTTTCGGCACATGGTGCATAAATTATTTAATTATTCCGTTTCCTGCGATAAGTTTGAATTCAATGTTCATGTTTCAGGAAGCAATTTTGCAAAATGAGTGAAATATTGGAACTCAACGCAGATGATTTCAAGCCTACCTCGCTGCGAAAAGAGCAAAACTTCATGAAATTTGCTACAGATCCCAAGATCCTGGGTTTGAACCCGACAACGGCGGCTGCGTTTTTATGGAGACAGAACGCTAAGGCGCCCATGTACTGTGCGATTTCAGTGCGCGTTAACGATACCCATGTGGTCGAAATTATTCCAGAGCCCTCCACTACGGCACCACTATCTTCTTTTCTTCTTCACTCCCTCCTTTAAACCTTCCCTTACGGCGAGGTTCAGGTGTACGCCGTTATATGAGACAGATATTGCGCCATTTCGTTCCCCCCAAACCAATTATTATTATTACTACTTCCTGAAAATACAGAAGCTTCAAGAATGCCACCCGCCTCGGTTGCTTAGTAGTTAAGGCGCATGTGTACTGCACCAAAGTGCCAAAAATCGATCGCGATCGTGGCGGTCGCATTTCGTTGTATGTATGTATGTATGTATGTATGTATGTATGTATGTATGTATGTATGTATGTACGTATGTATGTATGTATGTATGTATGTATGTATGTATGTATGTATGTATGTATGTATGTATGTATGTAGGGATGTATGTATGTAGGAATGTATGTATGTAGGGATGTATGTATGTGGGGATGTATGTATGTGGGGATGTATGTATGTGGGGATGTATGTATGTGGGGATGTATGTATGTGCGGATGTATGTATGTGGGGATGTATGTATGTGGGGATGTATGTATGTGGGGATGTATCTATGTAGGGATGTATGTATGTATGTAGGGATGTATGTATGCATGTAGGGATGTATGTATGTATGTAGGGATGGATTCAGGGATGGATGGACTTAAACAGCTGATTTTACACGAAAAAAAATTCCAGGGTGGTCCTCTACATGTCCAGGGTTCCGCGGGCTTGTTTCACATAGAGCCACATCCGCTGCCCATTTATAGACGGCGGGCTGAGCGGTTCCTAAAGCATCCTCTCATTAAGAATGAGAAGGAATGGATTTGCGGGTGCTGCCTGCGAAGAACGAAATTTCCAGAGGCAGAGGAAAATGTCGATTTGGGCAGTTCCTAGATGTTACAATGAGGGGCGAAGCTGGGGTGATAGCAAGAGAGCCCGTAAGATGAAATAAAGCAGCCTATTTGTATTGTCGCCATGTGGCGCTTAATAACAGCGACGAGGTACTTTGCGGTGGTAAAAATATCATGCCGCTGAGTTTGTAAATGTGATTTGATGATGTATAGGAAGGAACGATGTGGCCTCTTGCGCGGGTTTGGTGCCTGATCGCCCGGGTACCGGGTGGGGAGTTCTCTGGGGAGAGGTGGCTGTGGCAAGAATATGGTGTGGTCCGCGTCGCCACGCCGTTTAGTTAGTGGCGGTACGCAGCCAAAATGCTGGAAATTTCGGTTAAATTTTTGTCAATGGTGGAGTGGGCCAGCGGAAGTGCGATGGCCGCTCGTCGTGCCTCTGCAGGCGAAATAGTTAGGATAGTGGCAGCGGCCCACACTGCGCAGTCGTCATAGGCTGCGACTGCTGTGAAAAATCCTGCCTTAAAAATTTCTGCCGCGTCGTCATTAAAGATATCGGAGCGGTTGCTGTATATTTTGGTGAAATAGCTCGCTCGGGCCTGCCGCCTACCCTGATGGAGGCTAGCGCTCATAGTGGGCGCTAGGGGCTTCCGGTATATATGTGATCATGCGTGCGCAGAGAAATTATGTAAGGTGCAGTACTTGTTGGGGTGGGAGTGGGTTGATTGAGACGGAGCTGTGGCAGTAGGTGTTGTCGTGTTTCCGTGCAACTCGGACGGACTAATTGGTTGGTGCTCTGAGCCTCTATTAATTTGATTACGCCGTTGTGGGTACAAGTGGCCATTAGACGTTTCGTGCTAACCAACCGCGGAAGACGTAGGGCGGAGGTCACAGCCGTGCGTATAAGGATGTCTGCCTGTTGTGCTTGGCGCTGAAGGAGTGTGTGGTATGGGAGGGGGTACGTAATGCTGCTAATGAATAATGCATTGGTCATATTAAGTGTTTCGCGTTCGGACACCCCATGATTGCATGGTGCGGCGCGCCTGATTAAAGGATGACGCGGTATGTGTCTCACATGTCGGCCGACATATGAAGCGTGCCGCAAGGGAAGGAATACAGGACGGACTAAGAGAAGAAAGAGAGAAATAGCTTCTGTAGTGGCTTAAATATTTCCTGGCTTCGAAGCACTTCGTTTATAGCAGCCGGTATGGTTTACAGCAATACAAGCAACAGTGTTGTACAAAAATGAGCCAAGAAGCCAGCGGCGTTCGATGCTTCTTCCTTCAATCTTCAAATGACTTACGGTTGTGGTTGCTCATTTTTTTCTATAAGCCTAATCCTAAAATGATTACTTTTATATAAAATGCGTTGTTAAATAGTCTCTATGAATGAGTGGTTTCGTTAAAACGTTCGTTCACACATCTTAGCGATGTTGCAGCCATATTTATACAGCGTCAAATATTTAACGTCAGTTGTAAAGCCACATCACCTGCACAACGAAACTGTTTTGAGTAATCACTGCAGACCGGGTCTCTCACCTGTGCTTCCGACGTGTAACAACCCCATCACTTTTTATGGCCGCGCGGTCAAGAGGGGAGCGCTCAGCCTGGCATCTTTTAATCCTGTCTCCGCCGTCCTTTCCCCGTTCAGGATGAGGTGCGCAACCAACCTGCTGTCTGTTTTTTGTCACACTCACATTATCAAGCTGTTTCCCCGTACACTTATAACGTGTTCTGGACGGCATGTCACCATCGACGTTGAAATACCCTCTCAATATATAAATGACGATTCGAAGGGTTTGCTACAGCAGCGGAGAGCACTTCGGCAATGAGCACGGCGGCGGCGATGCGCGAAATGTATGTGCCGAGTACTACAGCATGGTTGCGTTCATCTTGGAGACAGCTATTTGTGGAGGCATGCAGTTTCTCGACGCCTACTCAACAGCCAGCATGGCCACCAAGCATAGGTCGGCATTCTAACTATGTATTTCTAACTCAGTCGGCCTCGCTCAATCACTCACCTCAAAGTGGTGAGTGACTCGATATGTTTGTGATGGTAGGTGCGAATATGTGTAGTTTTGAACTGTAATTGAATGAGTACGTCACAACATGAGAAAGCATTTTTGTGATTAATTTTAACGTCTACAAAATCAAGCGATGAAATCTTGAAACTGGAATGGTCAAATAGAAAAGTGAAAAAAGTCTCAAAATCAATGCTGATATTTTTTTATATTTATACAGAACTAACTGGCATGAAACAGATGCATCAACAGTAAAAAAACAGGCGACTTCTGTCAGCCATCCCAAACGTCCCGCGCCACACTATATAAGGCAAGTCGTACGAGCCTCACTTTGATGGAATTTAGCCCGTAAAGTGACCGGCTAATGGCAGCGATGGATCATTGGTGGCGCACAAACGACCACTCCGTGTGCGGCTTGGCTTGAGCAAAATGCCCGTTACGCCAGACATTGCGATTTCGCCCGATTTGCAGCACACGTACGGCTTTGAAACACACGCTGGATACACCCATGCGAACACCTGCTTCTTGACGGTGGGGTGAGCCTCTGCAGGTAACAGCACACTCGCACGCGAGTTTAATGTCGCCCATGCTACGAACACACCCGAGCAAAACATCATGTCACCGAAAGCCGACAGAAAAAGCAGATCACAGGCAGACACACTCAGAGAACGAACGCACGAGCAGGGGAAGACAAGGAAGACCGGTGAGGGCGGTCCCGCCGCATGGCGGCGCCAGTAAATGGCTAACACTGTGGCATTACCCCTCCTCTTGCAAAGGGCATCGCCCCTATTCCGCGGAATCAAGGAAATCCGTGGCACCGGGATTGGCAGAATAAGTCATATCGGACGTGGTAGGACTTCATTCTGGCAACGGGGACGATTTAGAATGCCGCCTGGAGGAGCGAACAGACTATTTCTGGAGCACTTCGTAGTTAACATCACTAGGTTTGTGCAGTACCTCGCAGGGACGGATGTAGCGGCGCAGAACTGTTTAGGAGCGACCCCGCTGACGGATTGAGGTCCAGTCTCAAACTTGATCGCGAGGGTGGTAAAGCACCACCCTTTGATGAAGGTTGTAACGTTGAGCGTCGCTTTCCGTTTGGGTACGGGTTCTCTGTCTAGCTAGCTGGCGGACGGCTTCTACGTGCCGAACGAACTCTTCAGCGCCAGCTACGGAGCGACGTGCAACATCTGGCAGTAACATTGCGTCCAGCATAGTCATGGCTTCGCGACCGTTTACCAAACGGCCCAGTGTGAAGCGCGTCTTCTCGTGAAACTCAGTGTTGTATGCAAACGTAATGTAAGGCAATATCTGGTCCCAGTTCTTATAATCAGAGTGGACGTAAATGGAAAGCACGCCGGCAATGATCTTATTAAGCCGCTCATTAAGTTTGTGTTTCTGAGGATGGTAGGCAATGGTTCGACGGTGACTGGTGCCACTGAGACGCATAGCTTCCTCAGTAAGATCTGACGCAAAAGCCGTGCCTCGATCAGTCAAAACTACCGCAGGTACACCTTGACTGAGGACAATGTTAAAGATAAAAAACCGTCTGCATTTTCGGAAGCTGTGCCGCAGGGAAGGGCTTTCGTCTCACAATACCGGGTGAGGTAGTCGGTAGCAACTCTAATGTTCCTGTTGCCCAACGATGATGTCGGAAATGGTCCCATCAAGTCCATGCCAACCTGGTGGAAAAGGATTCCAGGCAGGTCAATGGGATTCATAGGCCGGCCGGCTTCACACGTGGTGTCTTCCTACGTTGGCACTCGCGTCAAGACTTGATGTAATGCTGGACAACTGTAACAAGCCGGGCCAGTAACACATGTGCCGTATCGGCGCCAACGTTCGAGAAAAGCCGAGGTAGCCGGAAGAATGGTAGTCGTGGCATGCGTGCAGAACTATGTCTCGAAGCACCGTTGGAACCACGCCAAGGTACGGATTGTCCGTGGGACCGTAGTTTTCCTTGTAGAGGATTCCGCCCTGCAAGCAGAGACGATAGCCCACGTGTCAGCAATTCCTGCGCTGTTAGGCACCGGCAGCCATTTGTGAAGTGCGCGAGAAACGTGGTGTACTCGATTCCATTGCCCTGTGGACGAGCCTAAATTGGCCAAACAGGCAGGTGCCTCAACGAGAGGCTCATGGAACATAACAACAGCGTCATCGGGGCATCTCGTCATCTCGGCATACACTGCCGTGATTGCCAACAGTGCAAGGAACGTGGTCCTTCTTTCGGAGGAACCACCATCCTTCACAAGTACATAAGCAAAACAGCCAGGGAGATTGCTGAGGCTGCAGAGATTGCAAAAAAAAAGGGATCACTGTGTCAGCACTCCATCATTGCTGTTAAGTGATAAGGAGCGTCATATCTTGCGAATTTAGGAATGAGTATTATGGCTTCGACGTTCTTGTGCGCGTACTGCTTTTTAGGTTTTTTAGCTTTTTGTTTTTCTTTTTTTGTCGTGTGCAGAAAATGATGTGTTCGCTTGCGATGTGGCGCCGCTACCAGATGCTCGTGATTGTACCTTTTCGTTGCTGCGCATGCCCGCTGTACACCATATATAGTCGCTCGCACAGCAATAAACTTTTGTTGAAGTCGCCGCTTAGTGGTGTCTCCCCTCGTATCCGTGTTCGTCTTGCGCTGTGAATGTTAGCACGTGTGAAAAAGCGGGGTGGCGACGAGGTGTGGCCTTCGAGGTACTCTATGAGGGGTCGTATCTGTGCGTCATCTCGCTGTTGTTGAGCAAGGATGGACGTGGTTAAAGCGCCAAGAAAAACAGGATCGTCTTGCGTGTCAGCAATGGTGTACGAGAAAGGAGCACGGGACCGACCGTCTGCGGCACTCTGCTTGTTGCCAGAGTTGTACACGATGGTAACATAGAATTATTGCAAGCGGAAACTCTAACGCGCTAGCCTCTCTGATGGGTCTTTAAGGTTCAGAATCCAACAAAGCGAGTGGTGACCGCTGACGACTCTAAATGTTCGCCCATACAAGTATTGGCGAAATTTCGTTACCGCCCAAACCACAGCAAAGCACTCCTTTTCCGTGGTAGAATAATTCGCTTCAGATCGCGACAGAGTGCCGCTTGCATAAGCAATGACGCGCTCAACACCATCTTGCCACTGAACGTAGGGGGCCCCCATACCAACGTTGCTGGCATCGGTGTGTAGTTCCGTGTCCACCTCCTTGTCAATGTGGCCAAAATTGGGCGTAGTTTTGAGGCAGTTCTTGAGGTCGTAGAACGCCGTATCCTCTTCTTGGTCCCAGATGAAAGGATGGTCGTCCTTTTTCAAGCTAGAGGCTCGGCTATACGGGAGAAGTCTCGCAAAAAACCTAGGTAATAGGCGCAAAGATCCAAAAAGGCGCACAGCACGCTTAACATTGAGGGTACGAAACGCAGGGGCGGCAGCCGTTTTGTCGGGGTCAGGTCTAACACCTTCAGTGCTCACGACATGGCTCAGGAACTTCAGCCGTGGGAACGGAAAGTGGCATTTCTCTTGTTTGAGCGAGAAGTAGGCCGATCGTATGGCTTTCACTACTGCACTCAAGCGCTTGAGGTGCTCGTCGTAGGTGGCAGAAAAATGACGTCGTCAAGATAGACGAGGCAGGACTGCCACTTCAGGCCAACGAGGACAGTGTCCTTCATTCTTTGAAAGGTGGCAGCAGCGGAACACAAGCCGAAGCGGAGCACCTTGAACTCGTACAAGCCGTTAGGAATAACGAACGCTGTCTTCTCGCGGTCCCGTTCATCTTACCTCAGTCTGCCACTACACACTGCGGAGGTCAAGAGAAAAAAGTAGCGGTCATGACGCAGCCGGTCGAACGAGTCATCGATTCGAGGTAATGGGTAAACGTCCTTTTTGGTATTTTTGTTAAGTCTTCGATAGTTTTTACAAAGTGTCAGTCTCCCGTTCTTCTTAGCAACCAGCACAACGGGCGAAGCCTATGGGCTTGCAGGCGGTTGTATGACATCGTCTCGGAGTGTTTCGTCCAACTGCAGTCGAATCGCCTCACTCATTTGAACTTACTAGTGACAAATTTAGCTCGGATAACTGGAGTAATTGGTCGTCTCAGATACATTCTTTCTACAAAACTTAAACTATTGGTTTATAATTCACTCTTTTATTCACATGTTAACTATTGCCAACTTGTATGGGGTACAACTACATTCTATAACCTACAAAAAATTTGTCATGCAGAAGCGATACCTACGTCATGTGTACAACGCCGGTTATAATGCAACAACTGCAGGTTTTTTTTCATAGAGCGCATGTCATTACGGCTCATAAACTATATCTCTACCGTCTGAGTACTAGATTTAAATATGAAGTATGATATAACATACATAACCTTGGTACTCTGGCATATTTAGAAAAGAATGAACAATATTATGCTACAAGACATGGAGAATGTTGGAAAATCGTTGGACCCCTTTTGAACTCTGGCATGGAACGCCTATGTTATTGTTTACCATCACTGTTAAACCATTATCTGTCTACTAACTTTAATTTATTTATTTGCTCCGCTGCCAAGCTTCGCTCTATGTTTACTGAGGATGAATAACTGATTTTACTTATCCTGGGATTTCATTTTTCGGACCACTCTGTTTTGCTTCTGTTCTGCACTGATCAAGTGTTTTCATTTTCTTTTGTTTTGACTGTATGAATTGATCGCTGTTGACCAAACGCTGCTCATTAAGTGGGGCGACGGACTCGTCAAGCCGCCTATTGACGGCTTTTTTCCGTCGTCCTCCATCTGTGTACTGCACATGGTGGAAATAAAGTCTTCTTCTTCTTCTTCTTCTTCCCTCGCCGACACTCGATAGGGGTGTTGACGAATAGGCCGCTTACTGTCATCATCTATGATGCGATGTTTCGTTATGAACCTCTGCCTGGCCTTAAAGTTGGTCGCAAAGCAGTCATGAAAAGAGCCAAGGATGGTTTGCAACCGGCGATGTTGGTCAGCTTTCAAAGCAGGGTTCACATCAGCCTTAACAGTTCGGCTAGATCCTCCTGAAGGGGTGTACCGGGACGTTAATAACGCGCAGTGCGCGGCAGGCTCCCTAATAATAGTAAATTAAATTGTTTTTGGGGAAAGGGAATGGCGCAGTATCTGTCTCATATATCGTTGGACATCTTAACCACGCCGTAAGAGAAGGAATCAAGGAGGGAGTGAAAGAAAAGAAGAAAGGTGCCATAGTGGAGGGCTCTGGAATAATTTCGACCACCTGGGGATCTTTAACGTGCACTGACATGGCACAGCACACGGGTGCCTTAACGGTTTTCTTTCATAAAAACGCAGCCGCCGCTGACGGGTTGGAGCCCGGGAACTCCGGATCAGTAGCCGAGCGCCCTAACCACTGAGCCACCGCAGCGGGGCTCGTTAATCTCTTCGGAATAGGCGATGACATTTTTTTTTCGCCAAGTGGCGGTATTCGGCTCTAAAGTTCGTAGCTTGAAGCTCAGTTCGCTCGTTCTGCAGGGAAGTGACACCCCGTGCGATGCAGAATTGGTCGCTCAGCAGTAAAGACAAGTTTGCTTCTGCGATGCCGTCGGACGCGCGGGGGTTGTCGCAGTTCATCGTAACAAATAAGCTGGCACGCTGTGGAAAAGTGATATGGTCGTTGGACACGCGAAAAACGGGTCTGTCTTGCGCACTGTTGTCGACTATGATGCATGGGGCGGAGAATATCACCATGAGGTCGTGGAGATCGATGACAGCCCCATTTTCGCGAAGAAAATCGAGACCGAGGATATGGTCCATGGAGTACTCAGCCAGCACCAACCAGTGTAGATGATACCGCGAATCTCAATCCTAGCGATGCAGATGCCGAGCGGCATCACCAAATGACCGCCAGTGGTCCGAATTGGTATTGTATGCCAGGGTGTCAGCAATTTTCTCAAGAGGGTAGCAAGATCACGACTCATAACGGAGAAATCTGTGCCGGTATCACCGAGGATAGTCACATGGTGGTTGTCAGCGAAGACCGGTATTTCTGCGGAAACAACCTCATTCTATGGACTGCGCGTCGCGAAGGGTTCTGGATTGGAGAGTCGAGGTGTTCGTAGATATAGCGCATCGAGAGGAGGCCGTTCTGGGCGTCGGAAGGTGGTCCAAGCAGGTCGAAGATCAAGTTGAAGGCTCAAATCGGCGAGCGGAGGATCTTGTCCGAATTGCGGTGCAACGGCGGCCCTGCCCCCAGAGGTCGCCGTCCTCAGTTTTCCCGACATTGACTACGGGACTGCCGGATGGACGTCCGGCAACCTGGGGAAGAGAACCGACAAGGCGACGACGACCTGGACTGGCGCTGTGGCGAAGGTGCAGAAGAGACGATGGCCGACAGCTATTGCCGGATGTCAAGGCGTCTTTCACCATAGCGTGGCATGGGTGTGGCTGGTGAAAACCCTCGAAGATCCGCCCGACGATACGGGCAGTGGCGCTCTATGAGGCTGGCTTCACCGCAGTGGCAACACAGGGGCCGGTTGTTCGATGTGAGCTACGCGTGTTTTTTTCTGAGGGGTGGTCGTGCGTCGGAGAGTGCTGGCGAAGTCGAAAATTGTTGATGCGGTGCAGAAGGGCCAGGGGAATAAAACGCCGGTAGTGCTGGCGCAGAGCTGCGCAACGCTTCACTCTATGTCATGACATACGGCTGTGGTGGCAGCTGGGGACAGGCCATTAGCTGCACCGCTCGACGTACTTCATCGCGAATGACATCCGAGATGGCTCCGACACCCGGGTGTTGCTCTACAGGGCGAAGCTTCTGTAGCTCTTCACGCACAATGCTCCTGACAAGCTCACGGAGGGCCTCACTCTCGATTCCGCGCAGCGGCATGTTGGCGTCCAAAGCAGGTATATTCGCCGGACGGCCGTAATGCGTGAACCTCTGCTGCAAGGCGCGCTCCATGCTCGTAGCCTCCCGAGCAAAGTCAACCAGTATGCTAAGAGGGTCACGCAAATGTTTTACGAAAAGTAGCTCTTTGACTCCTCACATAAGATGACGTACCTCCGTTTCAGACATGGTTGGATCTGCGCCGTGGAAGAAAAGCGTCATATGTAATACGAACATGGCGACGCTCTCATTTGGTCGCTTCACTCGAGACTGCAAGGCAACTTCAGCTTATTGGGGAGGCCTTCGTATGCGGGTCGGTGTCTGTACGCGACGTGTTCAAGTAGCTTCTTTCAATGCGGCGAGTGGCTCTGCGTAGCAAAAAGAAACACCAGCCGCTTTCTTTCTTTCTGCTTGCACGCTCTCCTTTCAAGGAATAAATGAGAGAGTGGAACAAGAAAGGAAGAAAGAGGTGCCGTGGTGGTTTGCCTGGAATTATTTCGACCACCTGGGGATTTTTAACCTGCTCTTACACGGTGCCCGCGAACGGCGCGATATCAGTGCACGAAAAAGGTCCCCAATTAATCAAAATTAATCCAGAGCCCTTCACTATGACACCTATTTCTTGTCTTCTTCTTTCACTCTCTCCTTTTAATTTTCTTTCGGCGCGGTTCAGGTGTCAACCCATATTTGAGAGAGATAATTCACCGTTGCCTTTCGCTAAAAACCTATTTTAAATTTTCTTTAAAATAATATTATTAATTAGTTTTTGGTGAAAGTAAAGGGCGCAGTATCTGTCTCATATATAAAATAAAAACTGTTTTGGGGCAAATAGGATGGTGCAGTACCTGTCTCACGTCTTGTCACATACTTGAACCACGCCGTAGGGAAGGGACAACCTAAGTAGTTTTAGCAACAAAAGGGCCCGTTATCCAGCTGTCATAAGATGTACACAGGAAGACTATCACCGGCAATTTCAGAGAATTAGTCCATAACCCATCGGACTTTAGGTAACTTCATCCTGCGCCAATATTCACGACTACATTCGTACCGAAAGTTTGAGCAACCGTTCGTCTTAGAGCTGTCCAGTTTGTTTCATACCATTTTTCTTTGCATATATCTTACATGTTATAATCAAGTATTGGGATATCTAGCGGAAAGATTTCTACTCCACGACATATGAACTTTCTATTGCATACCTTTTCACACATTACTCTTGCCATTATTGCGGTTTCAAGTATATATGGAGATATTTAAATGTTAGTGCTTCCTTTTTGTTCCTAGAGAGCAATTTTGAAGTTGTGACGCAACCCGCCACGACGGCTCAGTGGTTAGGTCGCTTCACTACTGATCCGGAGATCCCGGTCTCGAACCCGCCCGCGGCGTTTTTTTAGGGGGAAAAACGCATAAAAAGCACTAAGGTGTCCGTGTGCTGTGCGATATCAGTGCACGTTAAAGATCCCCAGGTGGTCGAAATTATTCTGGAGCCCTTCACTAGGCCACCTCTTCCTTTTTCTTTCGCTCCCTCGTTTATTCCTTCCCTTACGGCGCAGGTCAGGTGTCCAACGATATATGCGACAGATACGGCGCCATTTCTTTTCCCCAAAAGCCAATTATTATTATTAATATTATTATTATTATTATTATTATTATTAATATTCTTTACCTTGCACTGACATCGCACAGAACACGGTCGACTTAGCGTTTTGCCTCCATAGACACGAAACCCCTGTGGTCGGGTTCGAGCCCGGGAACTGCTGATCAGTAGCCGAGCGCCCTAACCACTGAGCCACCGCGGTGAGTTGAAGCCTCAATCGCGCTTCAGGTACGTGGTGGTGGTGAGACAGAGAGAGGTGTAAGCTGCATGCACTAGCGCTGACAAGTCTGTCGCAGGCATGCGGCTCGGCAGCAATAGGCCACAGCGTTCATTGGGTGATGAACTTCGCGCTGAACCATTAACTGCCCACTTGCCAGGGTGGCATTGTGGCCGCTATTCCCCTCCAGTACGCGGAAGGCAATCAAATCAGGTTTTGTAGCGAAATCTACATTAGCCACGAACATGCGACTTTGCTGTGGCACTCCCGAGAAGGTGGCACTGAGCCGCTGCATATCAACGGCTCTAGCTTGAAGATGTTGCGCGCTCGCCGCGCGATCTGGCCGCTCTTACGCGTCCTGTTTCTTACCTGCCCTTGCATGCCTAAAGCCCGGGATACATGGAGCGTTTTTTGGTCGATTTTCGCCCGACGGCGCGCACTTGACGCCCGGTCTCGAAAAAAACGCCCGCCGCCGCCGATCTGGCCCCGCCAGATATTGACGCGCGGCGTCCGGGGAGACCGGAAGCGGCAGCCGGAGCAAGCCAATAGCAGCGCAGAAAGCCCGCTATTCCGGTTTGGCCGCCTCCGCCGCAGCCGCCGCCAACATGGCCGCCATGGCCGACGAGTTCTGCTGCGTTTATTGCACGAAAATGTTGTTATCGTGAAAATAAACGCTTCACGAGACATGAAATGTCACTTTTTTTGGAGAACAGGACCGAATCTTGGATCGAAATGCCCGATTTTCCTCCCTGAAGCGAAGGTGCCTAAGAAAACCGCAGCCGATGGTAGCCACGGCTGAGCGGGCATCGAAAGGTACGCGACCGCATGCATTCGAGCACGCAAAACCTTGTAGATATCTATGCACGCGTGCTGCTATCAGTACAGTGGTGTCTAAATGAACAATGTCGTTATTATGAGTAAGGAGTCAGCGTCGCTGCTCTCAAAGAGCTCCTCGCTCAATGGTATTTGACACTTGTTGATCATATTGCTTTCGCGCTGAGAGATATGCGGCGGCGGGCTGCCGCTTTTTCGCTCCATGTATCTCCGGCCGGGCGTCGCGCCGCCGCGACGTTTTCTGCCGCGCGAACATCGTCGGAAAAAACGTCGCATGTATCCCGGGCTTAACCGCTACCCACGCTATCCGGTGGCGCTATATGCGAGCCATTCAAACCCCCGAACAGTCAATGAATAAAAAAAACCTCTGTCAAGGCTGTGCATCGAACTAGGGTCTTTGGCGTTTGAGGCGGAGACGCTGCTATTCCGCCATGATGCCTCAGGTTTCATCATGAATAAAGGCGCATCTACTGAATGCACGGGTTTAATATAATTCCTCATCAAATCCATATGTCGGCGCGCTTTCGCTACGTATATCTTGGTATAACATAGCTAGGCCAAATTGTAATAACAATTGGTTTATTGGGAAAGGAAATGGTGCAGTATCTGTCTCATATATCGGTGGGCACCTGAACCGCGCCGTATGAGGAGGGATAAAGGAGAGAGTGAAAGAAGAAAGGAAGAGGTGCCCGTAGTGGAGGGCTCCGGAATAATTTCGGCCACCTGGGGATCTTTACCGTGCACTGACATCGCTCAGCACACTGCCAACAGCAATTTCTTTTTCAGTTGGACGCCAACGCAATAGACATAAAACCGCCTCTGCGGAAAATTAAAAAAAAATGCTTATTTAGGGAATGGAAATGACCTAATATCTGTCTCACATATCGGCAGACACCTTAACAGCGCCGTAAAAGAAGGGATAAAGGAGGGAGTGAAAGAACAAAATAAGAAAGAGGTGCCGTAGTTGAGGGCTTCGGAAAAAGTTCTACCAAAGGGGGATCTTTAACGTGCATTGACATTGCACAGCACGCGGGCGCCATAGCGAGACTACGGTGTCAATTGACCCAGGGAGGCAGTTGTGCGCCTCTGTTTTCTTTAAAATCAACGACCTCTACAACGTCGTCAACGCCAATGAAACCAATGAAGGCCGGCGGCTCACTTATTCTGTTTTTTAGGAAAAGAGATGGTGCACTAACTGTCTCGCATATCTCTGTGGCACCCGAGCAGAGCCGTAAGGGAAGAGATAAAGAAGGGAGGGAAAGAATAAAAAGAGGAATAGGAAATTCATTATTGATAATTGGATATTGAAGAAAGACGCTGCACTGCAGCGTAACACTTGTAGCACGATGCAACCAGTGGAAAATGTGTAGTAGTGACTTGTGAAGGTTACCAGAAGCGCGGCACTGACTAGCCTATGTAGCCGCCGCGGCGGTTAAGTGCTTAAGGCGCTCGGCTAGTTATCTGGAGTACGCTGGTTTGAACCCGACCACGGCGGCAGCTTTTCGATGGAGGCGAAACGCACAGCCGCCCGCCCGGGTACAGTGCGATGTCATTGGCACGTCAAAGATCCCAAATTGGCGGAGTTCCCGGGTGCGAACCCGGCCGCTGCGGCTGCGTTTTTTTTTTGGAGGCAAAACACTAAGGCGCCCGTGTGCTGTGCGATGTCAGTGCACGTTAAAGATCCCCAGGTGGTCGAAATTATTCCGGAGCCCTCCACTACGGCACCTCCCTCTTCCTTCCTTCTTTCACTTCCTCCTTTATCCCTTCCCTTACGGCGCGGTTCAAGTGTCTAACGATATATGAGACAGATACTGCGCCTTTCCTTTCCCCAAAAAAACTATTAATATTATTAAATTATTCCGGAGCCCTCCACTTTTTTCTTTCTTTTCTTCATTCCTTCAAGCCTTTCGTTACGGCGCGGTGCAGGTGTCAGACGAGATGTGAGACAAATACTGCGCCATTTCCTTGCCCAAAAAACCAATTTTAATTTTCTAGGAATTGAAAATTGGTTTTTCCATAACGGCGGACACCTGATCCACGGCGTAAGAGAAGGGATAAAGGAGGGAATGAAAGAAGAAAGGAAGAAAAAGGTGTCGTAGTAGAGAGCTCCGGAATAATTTCGACCACCTGGGGATCTTTAACATGCCCGGACGTCGCACAAAACACGGGTGCCTATGCGTTCCGCTTCCTTCAACAGGAATCGGAATGAAGATCGATTTTTAGGGAAAGAAGACGGAGCAGTGTATCTCTCACTTCTCGTCGGACACCAGAACCACGCCACAGTGGAAGACAAAACCTCTGTAGCTTTCCATACAAATGGTAACGTTATCAAGCGGCCATACGATGCAAACAGCAAGCCGAGCCTCGCAATTTTAGGGAATGACTAACGTGTGGTGTAAAGTGTACGTTGAAGATCCCAGGTGGCCGAAATTATTTCGGAGCCCTCCACTACGTCTCCTCTTTCTTCCTTCCTTTTTCTACTCCCTTCTTTATTCCTTCCGTTACGGCGCGGCTCAAGTATCCGCCGATATGTGAGACAGATCCTGCGACCATTCCTTTGTCTAAACAACCAATTTTCATTTTCATTCGCCGAAACCATCCCCCATTGAACAACTTCAATGCTGCGTCAATATTGCCGACTACATTCGCACCAAAAATTTGAGCAACCGTTCGTCGTACAACTGTGCGGTTTGTTTCATACCATTTTTAAATCGAAATCTTTACTGGCCGCAGGTTGAACATTTTCTCGTGATCCTGGATAACCATGCTGAGTATGCGCAAGGAGCTGTGTCGACACACGGCGTGTTTCTCTCTATCGCTCCCTAGTCACAACTGCGCATGCGCCACTAGTGGCGCCGAGCCACAGGTGTTCCGCTAGGGAGCCTCGGTGCCTGCGGCGCCCGCGTGGAGACAACTTCAGCGGCGCCGCCATATTGTATCATACGGGATCAGCGGTGGTAGTGGTTTTATTAAAAAATTATAGTAAAAAGGAAGGAAAAGATTTTTGCTAGCCCCGGCATCTGCCATCGATACTGAAGCACCCGAGATGGGGCAGCGGAAATAAAGGATAGCAGGCAGAATGGAGAAATGAAATGAAAGAGGTGAGGGAACAGGTAGAGAGGATAGGGGGAGAAGTAATATGTACAAACTATTTACACAATAAGAAATGTGTCCAGGTTGTGCGCGTGATTAGTTCATTTTAGAGGAATTAAATCACACATGCGCACATCACTGTGTTGCCGCCGATGTTAATGCTACTGGCCGGTATCCGCTCAGCTCCGTAGGTGGGCGCCCTGCCTTTCGGATGGGACAAACGACCACGGTTCGCCAATCCTTCGGTAGCTCCCCGCGTTCCCACACCAGGATGATCTGCTGCAGGAGGATCTGTCGTTGCTGCGCATCCAGGTTTCGACGCATCTGGTATGTCACCCCGTCCGGTCCGGGTGCCGAGCGGCGGCGGTAGCGCTGCAGCGCATTGTTCAGTTCCGCCGCGGTGAACGGCGCATCACATGGACCATCCGAGGCGACGGGCAAGGGACTGGCGTCGCTTCTGGGGCTCTCAGGAGCAGCTATGTTAGCGGCGTTTGCGGGGCTGGGCGGCGCGAATTGATCAGCAAACCGTTCTGCCAATTCTACAAAGCTTAGCCCGCTGGAGATTGCGAGAGCGGCCAGCGGTTGACAGTTTGCCTGTGGTTGGGTGATGCGCCGCAGTGTGTCAAACAGCCTCCGCAAGCTGACATCTTTCTCCATCCTTTGGCATAGTGAAGCCCACTGCCGGCGGTATAGCTTGTTGGCGTGGCGGCGCGCCGCTGCGTCCAAGCGGTTGTAGACAGTCCAGTCGGCGGCTCTGTCTGTCCATCGCGCCTGTCGCTCTGCGCGATCTCTCTTCTCGCGCAGATTGAACAGCTTCATACCAGGTGTAGGCTGCCCTGCCCTTATCTCTGCTTGTTGGGTGGCTGCGAGAGCGCTTCGGACTAGACTTGAAAAGAAATCTGCGCCAGTGGCCGCCGCCACGTTGACCACCCGCCTGAACGCACTCCAGTTGGCAATGGAGTAGGCTCGTTTGGGGCGCGCCTCCAACGCAGTGGGTTCGATTAGGATGGAGTAATGATCCGAGCTCCAGAGAGATGGTGATCGGCGCCATGTCGCCTCGATGCCTCTGGATGCGAAGGCAACGTCGATGCAGGAGCCAGTTGTTACGCGTCGTCGAAAGGTTGGCTCGGCGGTGTTCAAGGGGGTGAGTCCCAGCTGCGTTGCTGCGTCGTGCAGGTCGTCTACACGCGCGGAGTGGCGCGCACTGCCCCACGCACTATGGTGGGCGTTAAAATCACCACAGATAATTTGGCGCGGGGCACAGCACGAAGACACAGCGCGTTCCACGTGACAGCTGGACGCACTTAAACACTGGCTACCGACGTGTCAACTCCACCGACGCGCACTGTCACCACCACGCACTCCTTGGCGTCAGATGTCGCGGCGCCGAGACGGCGAGGGTGTGCTGGACGTCCTGCCGCACGAATATCGCGCACCTTGATTTCCCGGGGCGATGAGATGTGACACAAGGCACTGCGGCGCAGGTGGGTTCCTCGCACGTGGTGGCAGCGTGGTAGCCAATCTAGCCAGGTAGCCGCATCTGGGGCTCCCCGTCATGTGAATGTACATACGTCTCCTGCAGCGCGATAACTTCCGGGGATTCCTGTGCGATGCGAACTCGCATTTCAGCGTACCGCGCAGCAAGTGAGCGCACGTTCTACTGCAGGATGGATGGTATGCGGGAGGGAGCCCGGCGGCTAGCCATCATGCTGGCTTATCTGTGCGGGAGCACCCGCTGCTTCTAAGCAAGCCCGCTGTCCATCGGTGTCCTCCGGGAAAAGTGCGCTGAGGGCGAGCAACGCCAGCTTTAGGCGCGCGTTCTCCGCGTCCCGTGCGTTAGGGGGCTGGCCACGAGAAGCGGCCGCAGGCTTGGGCCGCGCTGTACGGGACGCCGGGCAACCGAATCGCCGCTGTCGCTGCCGGCGCTGCCGTTGCTTCGGTGATTGCTGCTGCTGGGGTGTTCCCCTGACGGCCTGCGCATAAGAAAGCGCGAGCGGTGTCTGCTGCTGTTGCTGGGCTGGGGCCGCTGTCTGAGCCTGGACGACGGCTCGGACAACCCGCCTGGACATCGGTGCCATGGATGTGGCCATTAAAGTGGCCACGTGACGCTCTCGCTGCCAGTGCGGGCATGCTGGCTCAATGGCTGCGTGCCGTCCCCCGCAGTTAATGCAGCGAGGCTTGCTCGTGCAGGTACCTGGCTCGTGCGGCCCGCCGCAGCGCGTGCATCGGGTAGGAGCACGACTCACCTCAGTGGCATGCCCCAGGCTGGCGCACTTGGCACACTGGAGCGGCCGGGGACGGCAGGGGCGGACCGCGACCCTGCGCTTGAATATGGTGATGAACGCCGGGGGTGTCGGTGTCGCATAACGGAGAGCAAGTGTGCTGCCCGACAGAGACGCCGATACCATCGCTACCGTTGACTCCGCCGCCACTAGCAGCTCCTCCGCCGTCCTGCGCCCGTCCACACCGAAGACCAGGCCGGAACTTTGATTCCGAGGAGGAGACTCCTTGGCGCAGACGGGCACGCTGCGGATGATGGCTGTGGTTAGCAGGGCCTGGAGAGCATCGCTGCTCCCCGCGTCCACTGCCACCACATTCCGCCGCATGTTTACCCGGACGGCGATGACGCCCGGGCGGGATCCGATCTCCTCGGCCAACTCCCAGCCCTGTTCTCTGGTGAAGGCGGTGCCCCGGTTCGCCGGCCGAAACAGCACCGTCCCCATCAGGCTGGACGGGACCTCCACGGCAGCCGCGGCTCGCTCCAGGGCAGCTCTCCGAGGCCGCTGCCCCTTGGTAGTGATAATGCGCCACGGGACCAGGCTGGCCCCAGCATCAGCGCCGCGGAGGTGTGCGCGCTCGCTGCCAGCAGACGAAGCCCCAGCCGCAGCCTGGTCTCGTGCGGCGGGATTTGGTGAGGTCGCACCCGGTATTCTTCCGGACGCCGTCGCCCCCGCAGCAACAGCAGCAGCAGCATCAGCAGCAGGCTGGAGGTGGGCTCCATGGGGCTCGTGCTGGGAAGGCCCTGCTCCTTCGAGTGTGGAAGGAGAAGGAACCGTGACGGTGGGGGGCCTTCGAGCTTCCCGCTTGGCCACTGCGATGTCCCTGTTGATTTCCGAGTCCCTCTCTTCCTCGGACCCCGTAGAGCGTTGCCGTTTTCGGAGAGCAGACTCGTCCATTGGGGTGCATATGCTCTTTTCGGCTGCAGGTGTCCGCGTTGAGCCCGCAGCAGCAGCATCAGGAGGGAGAGGGCATCACAGCCTGTTCCCCAGGTGTAGCAATTGTGGCAGGAAGCGCACGGGTGGCCAGAGGCGGGGAGGAAGCCGCTATGGAGTTCTGCGTCTGGTGACCGAGCGCCATGGCATCCATCAAGGCTAGAACGCGTGGGTCCGAAGGCGACACGTCCAAGGTACCGATGACGGACTCGAGGTTCTCCGAAGTGGTGATGAGTGCCGCCGTCAGGCACCTCGCCGTGTCCCGCAGATCAGCGATCTCGGCCTGCATTCACCGAATGGTGCTGGACGACCTCGCTCTGGATGGTGTTCGTCTTCGTGATCGTGAGCGTGAGCGGCCTGCCCTGCGTTGCTCATTATCACCGCCGAACACAGGCCTTCGCTCGTTGACGGTGTCTGTGGCCACCATGGGGAGACCCCGCAACGCCGCGAAGCCATAGGCCCATTTTCCGAAGGAGCAAAGAGCTAAAAAACTCGTCCGCTCGCTTCGAGCGCCCGCCGAAGAATCTTTTCCGGGATCAGCTGCGCTAGCTAGCGTTTGTAACGGCGCCGTTCATGCTCTCGGCGCGCTTCAAAGGGCTTTAACTTCAGCGGCCTTTTGCAGCGAGAGCTACACTGGGCTACCAGTCGTGCATTTTGCGGTACATGGAAGAGGCCAGTTGTGTTTCAATATGGCGGCGTCGCTTAAGTTGTCTCTACCCGTGGACACACTGGCATCGAGGCACCCTAGTGTTCTGTCGTTGCGCAGCGCCGTGCCTTTCCAAAAATGCAACTTTAAATTTTCAGTTTTCCCTTTCATCTTTCCCTCCCTCCTTTATCCCTTCCTTTACGGCGCGGTTCGAGTGTCCACCGACACATGTGAGACTGTTACTGTGCTTTGGCGCTCGCCGCGCCATCTTGCATAGCGTCAGACCACGCGGCTCGCCGCCGCCGCCATTTCGTATGAAGCCAAACACAGCGTTCCTCGTCGTTGTGTTCGCGTTCGCCTCCGCTCGCTTCACCAGCTCCTCCGTATACCTCATAACATGTCGGAGGATAGAAAAGGAGAGCTCGCATGCGCCGCAACCACAGCTGTGTCGTCTTCAACGCGAGAGCAACAAAGCTAGACAAACATACTAACCTGCCCTTGCAATCAAGGTCAACCAAGGCTAACCATGCTATTTTTTTTTGCTTTCGCTACGTATTGCCTGACACAGCCGATTAAATCCAATGCAAATTTTCTCTCTCTCTCTCTCGCTGCCTAGTCACTACTGCGCATGGGCCACTATCAGCACCCAGTCACAGGTGTTCCGCAGCTTCTCCGCGCCTTTTCTCAAAATACAACTTTCAATTTTCAGTCTTCTCTTTCCTCTTTCCCTCCCTGCTTTATTTCTTTCTTTACGGCGAGTTTTGGGTCTCCGTCGAGATAAGTGAGACGGCTAGTGTACCATTTCATTTTTCCAAAAATCAAACAAGACATGTGAGCCGACGGCGTTCATAGAGTTCATTGGTGTTGACAACATTGAAAAAACCATTCATTTTCACGAAAGGAAATGCACACAACCGCCTCTGTCGGTCAGTGGCGATCCCAGTCTAGCTTTCGCTTTGTATATGCTGTATTAGCTGGGCTAGTCGACATTAATTTTTTCTTTGCGTACAGCCTACATGCTCTAGTAATATTTTGGACTAGCTTGCGCAGGGATTCAAACCGATGACACCTGAACATTCCATTGCATGCCTTCCCGCACATTACCCCTTCCCTTATGGCCACTTGTATCTATGGGGATACTCGGCAGTTACTGCTCTTTTTTGTTCCTAGAAATCGGTTTCGAAGTTGCGACGCAACAGCTCGCAGCACACTGTTGAGGGTGGCGTCATACAGTTTCTCAGTTCTAATAGCTTGTGATTCTCGCCCTGGTATCAGACTAGCAAGCTTTCACCCTGTTTAATTCGTCCTGTACTTTCTGTCTCGAGCCTGCCCTTCCTGCTCTCCATCTCCATTCTCATTGCACGGCCGATTGTCCCCCGTGAGGCCAACAGAACTTTAAGACCTGGAGGTTCGGACTGGGAGAATCCTCGGCTTTCCGAAGACCAGGTCGTGCACACCACCGCTATCGACCGGGCAGTCAGCGTTAAGGACAGGAGGAACAAAAGCTTGAGCTCGGTGGGGCCGTTTATGAAGTTTTTCGAGATGATGATAATGATGGAAAGTAGCTTGCGAGTGGTATTCGAAACGTGTGTCGGAGTGCTTTACTCGGATCCTAGTGGATTCAGCACAATGACACATAAACATCCTTAAGTGCTATCTAAATATTTGATGACACAATCTGGTAGTTCCCTTATACTATTCAGTGTTGCCCGATGAAGCTCTCACCGCAATTTTTGTGACTATAAAAATGGCAACGTACTGCCCACAACTGTAGAAAAGCAGATGAAACAGTTGTTTTTTTAGACGCCCATCAAAAAAAAAGGGCACATATCCTTCTAGAAAACCGGAGACAGCGATTCTTTCAATACTGCCCATGGAGCCACTCTCTCCTGTACTATGCGAGTCCGGCCATTCCTCAGAACGCTTGAAAGGGCTTGGTTATTTCAAGCATACATGCCATTTTTTGCGAAAATTTACTAACGCTTCGGCACATGGTGCACAACATATTTATGCATTCCGTGGCCTCCGATAAGTTTAAAGTCAATGTTCATGTTTCAGTGAGCATTTTTGCAAAATGTTCGAAATGTTGAAGCTCAACGCAAATCATTTCAAGCCTACCTCGCTGTGAAAAGGGCAAAGCTGCTTCATCTGCTGTGCGACTTCGGCGCCACCCTCAGCCGCCTGGAATCTAACGGCTGCGGTGCCCCACTTGGGCGGGAAATTTGCTCGCGTATCGAGCGTTGCGCGCGGAGAGGATGTGCCGTGCGTGAACATTGGATGCCAGGTCGCTTTGGCATCGCACGAAACGGAGAAGCTGACGACTTCGCGACTGCTGCACATCAAATACCTGCCAGCGATCTCCCGTGTGTACGGCCAAAGGTGCGTGCGGCCATCCACGACCATCTCCGAAAGCAGCACCCCGACCCACGCATCGCAGGAGGCGAACGCATGGACAGGTCACCGGCTGTCGCGCACTTACACGGTCGCAACGTGTAATTATCCTCCACGGGCGCATTTGCCGCGTGGGGTCCGGGGAACGACGCGTGCGTCACGGAATCGCGACGAGTGATGTGTGTGACGGATGCGGTGCAGTGGAAACGCTAGAACACCTGCTTCTTCACTGTTCCGCGTTCGCCGATTCTCGTCGCGATATGCTTGCGGCCTATAGGGCGCTGGGCACACTACCAGACTCCCTCAAGACGTTATTGTCTCCGCAGGGCAGTGCGCGCACTCGTGAGCGAAACTTGCTGAGCCTCTGTGCGTTCCTCGAACACTTGGGCTTGACGTCCCGTCTCTTCTCTGTCAGGTAGTTACACGCAGTCACCGAACGCTCAGCGAGTTCTACCTTGAACGATTAATAACTGGACGCCCCACACTAGTTGTAGCCAACACAGTGCTGTGCTCGTGTGTTTTAATTCCCCAGCATGAACTAATCAACCGCGCGATCTGGACACATTTCTAACTCTGTGAAGAGTTAGTATATATTACTTCTCCCCCTATCCTCTCCTCCTCTCCCATCACTTCTTTCTTTTCATTTCTCCTTTTTGCCTGCTATCCTTTATTTCCGCTGCCCGAGCTCAGGTGCTCAGTATCGATGGCAGACGCCGGGGCTAGCAAAACTCTTTTCTTTATTTTTACCATTATTTTAATAAAAAACGGCCGTGGCTTAGCTTGGTTAAGCCTGGTGAATGCGAAGGCGAGAGGAGCGGAGCTGTTTTATACAGCTGGTGTGACGTCACTCTGACCGTAGCGCCCCTGGTGAGAGGAGCGGGAGTTAGGCCGCCGTTGGTGGCTACCGCCTCGCCTCGCGACGGCGGGAGATGGGGCCCCGTTTTTACACAGCTGATGTGACGTCACACCGACCGTAGCGCCCCTGGTGAGAGGAGCGGGAGTTAGGCCGCCGTTGGTGGCTACCGCCTCACCTCGCGACGGCGTGAGATGGGGCCACGTTTTTACACAGCTGGTGTGACGTCACTCTAGGTCACGTGGTGTGACGTCACGCAGCGAGGTAACGCTAAAGGTCAATGGTCCCTACCACCGCCTCGCCACGGAACGGGCTGCAGTGCGACCTAAAGTAGTATTGCTTCGCAATAAAAAAACCACTACCACCACCAAAATTTTTTCATTGAAAACGTAGAAGCCTAAAGATTGCCGATAATGGCCGGCGTCATGAGCGGGGGGATGCCCTGCATCGTCACTATGGCTCAAAGAAAAGCCTATTCTACGTTGACACTGCAGGCCCCTACCTCTCCAGGGGGAATGGTGTACGGCTGCAGTCATACCCGATTGAATCCGGGTGGACGGCCTCTCGTTCAGAGCTGTCATCTCAACTAATGAGGACGAGGTTGCGATCGCCCTCGCAGCTTCCCATCCCGACTTTAAATTTATCGTCACAGACTCTCCGAGAGCCTGTCGTAACTTTGAGTTCGGTTGGATCATCCTAATTGCTCACCAAATTCGTCACTACAGTATTCGCGACTGCGATCTAACTTATCACTCTATCATATGCGTCACCGGCTACCAATGCATGCCAGGTGAATAAGCTAAACATGAGGCAGCCTGCACACTCACTTACCGGGCACCAGGCGTTAGGCACCAGGAAGGTAGGCAGGTAAAAGGTTTATTGGCGAACCAGATAACGGAAGGCGTTAGGGGAAGTTTGGTAGGCTTGGTTCTTAATCTCGGTTGGCCGCCATCAGTCCATGACTTCTGGCGACCTTCTCCGTCCATTCCAATAGCTTCTCCTGTGAGGCCGGCTCTGAGCTAGAGATCGCGGTCTGCCAACCTGCTATGTCTTTGAGGTTGCAGCAAGATGGTGGCTGGAGTTCTCGGCATATGAAAAGTGTGTTCGAAGTTTGCTCCCGAGCCCCACACACACAGCATTCGGGCATGCGTTGACCCGGGTGTATGAGTGCCAGATAGGCCGGTGAAGGAAACGTTCTGGATTGGAGTTGCCTCCATATAGGTGAGCCTTACCCCTCTGTACTGCAGGCTGATTTCATAGTAAGTAATTAGTCTGCCCGCGTACAATCCCTCTCGACTGTTTGGCTTGTTCGGTTGACGTATGCTCAAACAGTAGAGTGCGCCTCCTTGTTTCCGGGGTTACCTACGTGGTCGGGCACCCAAAATAGTTGAATTTTTGGGGGGGGCTGAGGGGGCTAGATGCTTTATTGGAGAATTTTGTAGTTGGCAGAATAGAGCGGTCTCGATGAAAAATTCCTGATTGCAGTATTAGAGTCGCTCATTATATCTGTGGCAGTGGAAGATGCTATGTTAAGTGATATGGCCTCCTCTTCCACTTCGAGGGAAGTGGTTGCCCTAATCGAGCCCGAAGACTTGTATTTGAGGTCGTGTGACACCACGCTTAGGGCGTAGGCTGGGTTGCATGGATATTGTAGCGCGTCTGGGTCAACTGCGTCTCCGCTGTCCGCGTGTTTTTATACAACGCTTTTGCGCGTGCTTCGCGTCTTTACCGGTTGTGGGTTGGGTGAACGTTCCTGGGTAGTGTGTGCACGATTACATTTTCTTTGAGTTGTTTAGGAATGCTGTGGGGGTTGTCAGGAGCGGGACCCGTTGGTTGAGTCTTTAATGCGGATAGAATGTGTCTGCCTTTGTTTGTGGAGGATAGTCTGTCCAACTCTGCTGTGCGGTGGTCTTCGGTCAGCTCTTGCAGAGTGCTGTGTGCGCCAATGTGGAGGAGTCTGTGGTTTGATGTCCCTTCTGGGAGATTTAGCGCCAATTTTTAGGCCTGTCTAATAGAGTTTACTCTGGCCGTTTCTGCCTCTGTCAGGCGAAGATAGGAAAGTATGAGATCCGGCTAATCAAGAATGCTTGCTCTAACCGCCGGAGGTTGTCTTCTCGCATGCCTCAGTGTTTGTTTGCTGTTAGTCTGATTAGCCAGATGCTATGTTATGTCATGACTGCCAGTTGGGAGATGGTGTCTGTATGGAGGCCGTTGCTTTGGATAAATGTTTCCAGAATGCGGTGTATCAGTAACTCCGGTACTGGGAGGCCGTCGACCTTCACCTTAACAGAGGTGTTCTCCTTTTTGGGACGGTGCGCTGTCGGCTGGAGCAGCAGAATTTCGGGTTTGGTCGGCTCGCATGCGAGGCCTTTACAGGCCGCGTACTCGGCTTCCGCGTGCGCTCCCACTTGTAGGGATTAAGCCATTTCGCCGACATTTCCCGCGGTCGTCCACAAATTGTTGTCATCTGTATAGAAGGAATAGGATATATTTGGGATGCGCCCTAATTTTCGGGCCATCGGTGTGATGTTAATGTTTAAGCGTAATGCAGATGAAACTGAGCCTTGGGGTGTGCCCATGCTTCCTAGGGGAGAGAGAGAGGATTCCGCGGACTGAAACCTTATCTCCGCTGCTATTCAGGAAGGCGGTTATATAAGCGTGTGTTCTACTTGCTGCGCTTAAGTAAGGGAGGGCGTTTAGTATGGCTTCGTGCTGGACATTGTCAAACGCTTTCGTTAGGTACTGGGCTAGGAGTCCACTTGTGCGCTTTCCTTGTCGGGGGGTGTAGATTTTATTCCGAGATTTGAAGCATCATGTCTGCGTGGACAAGTTGGTTCTAAGTCCCAGCATCGTATGGGGGAAAAGGTCCTGTTCGTGTATGTAGGTTTAGAGATGGACGATTATAAGGTGTTCGATAGATTTTCCCAGGCCTGAGGTCAGCGATATGGGATGGAGGTTCGCCAATTGAAGTGGTTTTTCTGACTTTGGAATAAAGGTGACCTTAGCGTGGGTTTTTTCCGGGGTTAAGGTGCCCTCGCTCCAGTGTTTGTTAGACAGTTTGGTTTGCGGCTGGAATCGAATATTTGTCCAGGTTCCATAACGTTCTCTTACGAATTTCATCTGCGCCCGGCGCCGACGTGGTGAGCAGTTTGTGCCTAGCTGCTCTCACTTCCCACCTTGATATCTCTTCGTTGAGCTCGGGGTTCGGTGTGCCTGAGCATTGGGGGAGTGGGGTCATATCTGTCGTTACGAGATACCTGTCTTTTAAGTTTTGTGTCAAGGTGCAGTCGTCCACACCTAATTTGTGGATAATGCGGGTGACGTTATGTTGCTGGAAGTCTATTTTTTTCTGGCGAAAATAACGAAGCGCCGAACAAAAGGTGTTGTCAAGATGGAAGGACGTTTCGACTTCCACACGGAAGTCTTGTTGTTCACTGATGGAAAAATTTCGCACACAAAGCTTAAGTACGTTGTGCTAATTGTACATACGCCAAGTGCGACGCGAGCTCAACAATTGTGGCTACCCACAGCACTTCGTGATCGCTGTAATACAGCAGACAACGAGACCAGCTCAGCCCGTTCGCCTACCTTGCCGTGCCCGAGCTGCAATACCCTATGTGCCAGGCGTGAGCGAGTCATTGGCCCGCGTTTTTCGCACCTACGATGTGCATATAGCTCACGTGCCTGCGTGCAAGCTTCGTCACGAGTTGGTGTCCGTAAAGGACAAGCTAAAAAAGGAAAAGTTTCCCGAAGTAGTTTATAAAATCCTCTGCTCAGACTGCGATCACTCCTACATAGGTGAAAGCGGAAACTTTGAAAGACGGATGAATGAGCACAAGAATGATGTCAAGAAAAAGACGGCTTGTTCCAACGCACTGGCTGAACGCGTTGAAAACACGAAGCATGATATCGCTTGGGGAGAAGTGGCAATTATTGGCCGTGAGAAAAACTGGATGTCACGCCAATATCTGGAGTCCTTGTTTATTTAGACAACAGATCAGACGCTCAACCGTAACATCGGCAATCTACCGCCCTCGTACGCTAGATGCCTGCGACGATTAGCACAACGTACTTAAGCTTTGTGTGCGAAATTTTTCCATCAGTGAACAACACTTCCGTGTGGAAGTCGAAACATCCTTCTATCTTGGCAACACCTTTTGGTCGGCGCTTCGTTATTTTCGCCAATGTATTCACCATACCAGACGAGATTTCGTCGAACCTTAGATTCTATTTTTTTCTGTTTCCACGAAGCAAAATAGAAAATTTCACGAGTCTTACAGTCCCAGATTCTATTCCATGCGATTGATAAAATTAATTGGTTTCCGCATGGAAAGGAAAAGGCGCTGTATCTCTCTCATATCTCGGCAGGCACCAGAACTGCGCCGTAAGGTAATGGATTGTGGCACCTATATTGTTCGGTGCTTGCTTTGCTTTTCTTCTGTATGTATTTCCCTCTCCTGCTTGGCCACACAGCATGTCCGCAGCATTCAATAAATAAAAAATAAACGAGGGAGTGAAAGAAGAAATGAAGAAAGAGGTGCCCTAGTGGAGGGCTACGGAATAAATTCGGCCACCAGCGGATCTTTAACGTGCACTGACATCGAACACCACACGGGCGCCTTAGCGTTTTTCCTCCATAATAACGCAGCCGCCGCGGTCGGGTTCGAACCCGGGTATTCCGGATAAGTAGTTGAGTGCCGTAACCACTGAGCCACCGCGGCGGGTTGCAAACCTTGCGGTTGCAAATGTCTCCACACTGTTGGCGGGTTAGGTGGGCTGCATGTGCTTCGATTTTTTTACTAAGCCCGCTATCCTTAGTTCAAGAGGTATGTTGTGTTTGTTTTTGAACCATTGTTTTTGAATACTGGAGCGTGCTTCCCGCATCTGGAGAAGTCTGCTGTCCACAATTTCCGCTTCCCAATATCTCGGGTCTTGGAACGTGACACTTTCGATGTCCTTCGTGAGCGTATTCACCCATATTGAAAGGTGTTCTATCTCAGCAGGGGATTCCTTTCGGAATCAAACAATCAAGCAATGGTTACAAAGTTGGAGTCTGCAGTTTATCCAGTATTTATATATTATTGATTTTGTTGTCTATAAACAATTTGTGCAACCGTCCCAGAAACGCTGCCCTATGGACGCTGTGGTACCATTTATTCGCTGTTACAAACTGATCATTCAAATTATGTGTTTTGTTGTGTTGGGCTTAATGACACGTAAGCAGCTAAGGCTATCATGCGCCAAGCTCAAGGTAGAGGAAACTGTTTCTGTAGACTGGAGGATACATGGTGGTGTAGAGGACTTAAATAATAATTCGTTCTACTAGTAATATGAGACGAAAGAAATTTTATAAATGGCTAATAATAAATGCTTTATTAAAGGCCAGGTAACCTCAGTGCTATCCTTGAGTGGGCAAGGATCTTGACGCTCCCAAGCAATCAAATAAGTACCTCAGCCTTCTTCTCAGGTGTTAAAATGAATGAAGTGTATCAAATAAAAACGCAAAGTGGATCAAAATTTAGTGTTCCTCAAGAACGCCTGCATCATTTAAAAAGCGAAAACACAAAACGTGTTAACAATGGCATTTTCACCTAAGAGCAGCGCTGGGTGCGAAGCAATGTATTCATTACAAAACTTAATAAAGTGTTTCTTTCTGAGTTTCCGAGTTCTGCACAAGAGAATAAATTATGGCTTAATGTCTGTTCGTCTACACTTCTTTCGAAAATTGGTTTGTCTTGCTTCCTTAGTAAAAAATTATGTTTTATGTGGGTATGTCCAATGCGTATGCCACATAAAGTTACTTCAATAAATCGTTCCTGGTGCCTACAGGTCTTCCAATCACCCATGACGGGCTTTATGAAGTGCAGCTTATTGTTAACCTCGTTGTCTCATGAAGCCTGACATTTTTCACTCACTTTATTTTGGACTAACTTGATGCAGTCCTTATGCGGTACGTTTACTGATTTTACTTTAGTGTTTCGGGCAAGTGCGGTGCTTGCATAAGCGCTCTGGTTTCCGCTGATGTCCACGTGAGTTGAAACCCAGCATAGCTTTTTTGTATGTTCTTGTGTATCAGCTCGTATTACATTGCGTATTATGTTTTATATGGAGGGTTCGACTGCATTTTGGGGTTTATTGCTGTAATTACACAGAGGAAGTGAGTATAGATAGCAATGTTTCCTACGTTTTTCTTTAATATTTGCTCTACAGCTACAGCAATGGCGCGGCATTCAGCTGTAAAGATCGAAGCGCACTGAGACAGCCTGACTATTTCTCCCACTTCCCTTGTATTATCGGCTTCCCACATAGAGTGCCGTTTTAGACCCGTCTGTGTAGAAATCGGTGTAATTATTGTATTTTTCTTTATTCCAAAAAATTCTTGCTGTATACATATATATATATATATATATATATATATATATATATATACATGTGCAGTATGCCTTTTATGAATGTGTGTCAGTGCGAATTCACATACAGTAGGAAACATGTACTAAGGTGGCAATTGATCGGGGGTCCGGGCAACATCGAGAAGTGCGTCCAGTATACACATTTCTTGGCATTTTTCGTGGAAGCTGAGAAGTAGTGGTATTACAGCTTGAGTTTTGTTGGTGAAGAGTATTCTGGATGGGCAATTAGTAATCATGGGGTAACAGATGTTTTGTTATCAACAATATATTCAGTACGTACGCCCAGGTAAGCCTTGTTCTCCTCTCAGTGAGGGGCGGTTCATTTCCTTCTACGTGAAAACTATTTACGGGTGATGTTCTGTCAGCACCAGTTGAAAGGCGCAAACCAAGCTTTTGAACTCGTTCCAGACTTACGGTACGATGGCCTCGCAGACCCATGCACTATGCATATATAGTCTAAGGAAAAGCTTATTCGTGAGCGATAGATGCGCAATCGGCACATCCTATTGGAATCCCAGCGTTATCGTGACAGTACTTTGAATATATTCAGGGACTACGTTGCCTTCTTTTTTATGGTGCTTATGTGCGGTAGGAACGTGAGCTTTCTCTCAAACGTTAGTCTGAAAATTTTTGTCCTTGTTTTACTGGAAATACGGTGTCATTTAAATGGATGGTGGGATTAATCTGCAGTCCTCTTTGCAGCAAAAATAGAACCGCAACAGTTTTTGTGGAGAAAACCTAGATTCATTTCTCTCTGCCCAAAATGCTAATTTTTTTATTGTGAGTTGTATTTGTCTCTCACAACATGACAAGCTACAAGCTATAAATGCAATTTGAAGGTCATCGACGTAGATGGAGTACATAAGGGACTGTGGAATTATATCGGCTTAATTTATTTCTACTATGAACAACGTAGTTCTTAAATTGCATCCCTGCGGAACACCATTTTCCGAAGCGAAATACTTCGAGGGAGTGGCACCGAGACGAACTTGGAATGAATGGTTGGACAAAAAGTCGCTCAAAAATTTAAAAATCCGAACGCGGATGCCAAGCTCTGCCGGGTCACGAAGAATCCTGAACCTCCAGGTCGTGTCATATGCCTTCTTCATGTCTAAAAAGACTGCTAGGCACTGTTGTTTGTGCACAAAGGTGTCATATATAATAAGTCCAAAATAAAGTTACGAATGAATGAGGTGCAAAGACGACGAGGATGGCGATAAGAATGACGTGGATTAATCGAAGAAGAAAGAAGGTGAAGAATTATTCAGTGAGGTGGGAAGAGATGATAGGTGTAGAAGAGAAGAGGGCGACGACAAGGATGACGCGACTAACGTTAAGTTTATAAAAGCGCGAGGGCGAACGTGGCACGGCGGACAAGAAGAGAGAAGCAGTGGGTCCGCAAGGTCAGAAACGCTTCGGCCAAAAGAGAGCAATGCTGGCGACTGCTCCGGTGAGCTCGAGTTCTACGGCTTCGCAACGGGGGCTTCCTGCCGTTCCTGAACCCGTTCCGGGAAGTCATCGGAGGACGCTACCACGTCCTACGGCCAGGAGTGTCTTCAGCGCTGTTGCCACCCACCCAGGTGGTGCCCGCAACGCCAACATCACCGGCATCACCTCCACGGGCGCTTGGACCAGGATCTTGTACGAGGCAGCCAACAACGCCGCCAGGGATGCCAGCCTGAGCACATCGAACGCCACCTTGACGCCGGTAACTGGAACCATGCAAGTCCGCATCCGCACCGAACCAATCTTGAGCATGAACGCCAACCGCTAACAGTAGAACGCTAGGTGTAGACGCTAGTAGCGGTGTTCCCGGGTCATGTTTATTTTTAATTGTTTTTTTGGTGAAAGGAAATGGCGCAGTATCTGTCTCATATATCGTTGGGCACCTGAACCGCGCCGTAAGGAAAGGGATAAAGGAGGGAGTGAATGAAGAAAGGAAGAAAGAGGTAAAGTAGTGGAGGGCTCAGGAAACAATTTCGACCACCTGGGGATCTTTACGTGCACTGACATCGCACAGCACACGGGCGTCTTAGCGTTTTTCCTCCATAAAAACGCAGGCGCCGCGGTCGGGTTTGAACCCGGGAACTCCGGATCAGTAGTCGAGTTCCCGGGTTCAAACTCGACCGCCGCGGCTGCGTTTTTATGTAGGAAAAACGCTAAGGCGCCCGTGAGCTGTGCGATGTCAGTGAACGTTAAAGATCCCCAGGTGGTCCAAATTATTTCCGGAGCCCTCCACTATGGCACCTCTTCTGTGTTTTGTATTAGTTTTGTTAGTTTTTTGTGCTAGTGTTTGTGTTACATAGGGAGTATTAAATGTGCGTCTGTGTGGGTACACCTCCCGCCTAGTCCATTGTTTCGGCCCGAGTGTTCTCTGGGGAGATCCCTGACAAATTTAAGTGGTGAGCTTGTGTCAGGATACATTTCCTTGTTTCTTTTTGTTTTTTATCAGATCTTTCTTGTCTTTGCAGACGGCAGAAAGTACGGATTTGGCAAAAACGTTAGAACTGGCTCTCGAGCTAGGGCAGAGCCAGAAAGAGGCGATGCGTCATTAGAAAAACGAGGCAAAAAGGCAGAGAGAGGAAAGGGAGCAAGCACGTGAAGACGCTTGCGAAGCAGAGGAGCGGCAAGGTAAAAGAGCTCGCGAGGAACAGAGAAGAGCTCTCGAGGCAGAATAACAGGAGAAAAGAAGGGTAAAACGGGTGGAGTTAATTTTTTTTGGAAACAGGCGCATGTCGCGGAAGGTTAAGAGGAGATCACGCACAATTATCAGCGTTCCTTAGCGGGTACAGAATCTTCTAGACAAGCTAGACTTTGTCCAATAAAGCTGATGGCTCCTTTTAATGATAAAACAAATGATTTGGACGCATAGCTGCGAATACTTCGAGCGGATGGCTTTGGGGCAAATCTGGAGCATAGCGAATGAGCCACGGCATTGAGCTTGTGTTTAGTCGGGAAGGCGTTGAATTTGTTTGGGAGAATGCCTGCTGCTGATTGCATGGACTACGAGAAATTTAAGAAGACGCTCCTCCAAAGATTCAGGCTTACGGCACAGGGATTTATTGAAGTATTGTGCACCGCGAAACCTGAGGATTCTGAAACCGTCAAGCAGCTTTCCTGTAGGCAGCCTAACTACTTTGATAGGTAGCTTAATATGCCAAACACAGACAAGAAGTTTGAAGGAGTGCGCATTAAGCTTGTGTCATAGCAGGTTTTGTCATGTTGGAGTCTAAAGCTGCCGCTATTCCTAAAAGACAGAAAATAGGGTTCACTGGAATAGGTTGCCGACACTGCAAACCAATTCCTCGAGGCTCAAAGGCAGGGAAATATGAGTAAGACAAAGGAGGAAACAAAAAAAGGTCGCAGAGGCAGATGCGATACAACCAAGAACTTATATTGGTTTATCAAAGGCGCCAGTAAAGTTTTTCCACTGGGGCAAGGTCGGTCACCATGCAGTTGACTGTTGGAATAGTAGCGTTGCCCAAAAGACACAGGTTGTGTACCAAGGTTGTAAAAGGCGGGGTCATACTCTGGATGAGTGCACATACAGAACGCAGGACCAAACTAAATGCGTTGTCGACGCTCGGGCAGAACTTGTCGCACCACCCGAAGTTTCACAGCTGAGAGGAGTGCAAACGCCGCTGGAAAATATAACGGTGAGTGAAACACAAAAGTCGAAACCAGCAATGGCGGTGTTTGTTGGGCAAATAAGGGACCGTCCTTTATTGGTGCTTAGAGACAGCTTGGCCAACATTGTCTTGGTTCGGAGAAGCCTGGTGGAGGACGAGGATCTTACAGGGGAAGCATCGGCCATCAATCTTGTACATATTACACTCAGGTACCTTCCTGAAGCCAGGATTCTAGTGTCCACGCCATATTGTACTGGACCGGTAGTGGAAAATTTGCTACAGCAACCAATCTACGATCTAAGCTTGGGAAACATTACGGGTGCAAAATGTATCGAGGACCCCGATCCCGAGTGGAGGTTGCTCGACGTTGAAGAACGGCCAATGGAGGAAAGGCCCACGACAGCTCAAGCGCGTGATGGGACAGTCAGTTTCTCGTCGGCAGTGAAGACACGACCTCAAGCGACAGCGAGAGCAACGCAGTGTCCGCTCTCTATTCCCGTAGCGATGTGTCAGCTTAACACCGGACGAACAAGAAATATTTCCCGGGCCAAGACAGCCTGTTTCAAAAGAGTTGGGGAAACATAAAAAAATAAAAGAGAAGTCGTATGTCATTCGAATATCAATTGGCAAACTGCTTTCAGCACAGGGATTGCATAATTAGCTCACGAAGGTGGGTGGAACAGCTGGTGTTACCGAACGATATGAGAGTGTTATGCTTAGGACATGATGCCTTTATGGCCGGACACCAGGGTATTCAAGGGACGGTGGCTAGGATCACGGAGGAGTTCTTTTGGCACATAACTTTGTCATGGATCTCCACGAAGAAGACTCGGACCGAAAGAATGGACTAGGCGACAGGTGCATCCGCACACGCACATTTAATACACCCTACGTGACACCAACAGTAGCACACTAAACTAACTAAACTTGTACAAAACACAAATACTATTACTACACACTACCTGGAAACACTGCTACTAGCGTCTATTACTAGCGTTCCACTGTTAGCTGTCGGAGTTCGTGCTCACGATGGGGTCGGTGCGGATGCGGCGTTGCATGGATCCACTAGCGGGCTTCGAGGTGGCCGTAGACGCGTTCAGGCTGGCGTGGCTGGCGGCGACGTAGGCTGCGTCGTGCAAGCTCCCCTTCCAAGGGCTCATGGAGGTGGTGCCGGTGATGTTGGCGTTGCGGGCACCACCCGGACGGGTGGCAACAGCGCTGGAGACACCCATGGCCGTAGCACGTGGTAGCGCCCTCCGCTGACTCCCCGGAACAGGTCCAAGAAATGCAGGAAGCCTCCGTTGTGAGGTCCTAGAAATCGAGCTCACCAGTGTAGTAGCAGGTGTTGCCCTCTTTCAGCCGAAGCGTCCCTGACCTGCCGGAGCCCCCGCTTCTCTGTTATTCCCAAAAACCCTGCATCGCTCTCCCTCTCTCCCTCGCCCTTTTATAGCCTTGGCGTTAGTCCACGTCAGCCTTGTCGTCGTCTTATTCTCATTTTCTTCTCCATCAATCATGTCTTCCCACCTCATTGAATACTTCATCTTTGTTCTTCGGTTGATCCACACCATCCTCGTCGACTTCTTGACACCTCTTTCATTCATACTTTTATTCTGGACTTCCTAATGTATGTGAAAAACAGCCTCTCGGACTGTGTTTTCCAGGCGGACTAAATGGTCAACTGTTGAACAAGTTTTTTAAAACCACGTTCGTGGTCATCAAGAAGCTCCCTGGATTCTGGAATAAACAATAATTCTATATATATAACGCTTTAAAAAGATTTGCCAAGACAGCTTGTAGGGGTAATAGGCCTGTAACTACTTGCGGAGGTTTGTGGCTTTCGAGCTTTTAGATTGGAACAATAATGGCGTCTTTCTGAGCGGCTGGTATTTTTCTTGTACCCGTATTTTTTTTAAACATTTAACAGCACTTCTGCAGAGTGTTCAAATAGATGGGACAGCATTTGATAATGAATTTCATTGGGGTCTGGTGATGTTTGTTTACCAATAGACAGTACGCTTTTTATGTACTGAAGTGTAATCAAATTATTGCAAGGCTCGTTTGCCCAGCCTGCCGTAGAGAGCCTTTGTTTTTCGGTTGTATTTTTGTATTTTATGAATGACTGCGTATAGTGTGAGGAAGTAGAAAGTGTAAAATAATGATTATTTATTTATTTTATTTTTTGATATATCTTGCCCTTCTTGCTCTGAGACAGGGTGGGTATTCCATGACTTTTTTGTAGCAACACACACAGAGTACAGTAAATTCAACTTAAGTCGGCAAGTGAAGCAAGCGCCCGTTTTCGATACATACAATTTTCTTCACGGAGACACTTAAAGTCAGCTCTCCGAACAATAACAGAAATGTCGGCAATTCACATCAAAAATTTGGGTTACAGAGGTATCAGAGGTACCGCAGTTCAGGTTACAGCGCACTTTATAAATAAAAATAACAGTAAAAGGGAGGAAGTCATACCTGTCTGGCTGCTATACTGTTAGTGTATCAGCGGCAAAAGGGAGAGGATAGATTGTTCAAATTTCTCAATGGAATTAATTTCTATTTCCTACGGTAAGGTGATGCAATGTTCAATTTTTCTTGGAAAAAAACCAAAACTTCAAAATATCTGTTCTTACCCGTAAATGAAGGAACTGTCTATAATGACTACCGCGTACAGGACGCGATGATTGTTTTTGAAGGTACCGTTATGTGTTGAAATTGAATTGGCCTTTACTTATTAGCAGAAAAACTTTAGTCTGGCTATTTGTCGTCGTTGCGAAAGCTTCGGAAAGTTTAATTTATCAAGCGATTCGGTGACCGTGTCTGTTGACCTGCATTTTGAGGGCATGAGCCTTGCAGCCCGTGTTTGAACCTTCTCATTCTTATCTATTTGATTTTTTCTAAAATATTTCATACTACACTTACATATCCCATCCTGGGGCGCACTAAAGTCACGTATGCAGTGAGTCGGACATCTACGAGTTCAAGTCGAAGTTTCCATTTTAAATACCAGTTTTTTCTCAGCTTATGCACATGTTATTCACATGTAATTTCCAAATCAAATTCTCACATATAGTCATGCCTAAATATTTGAAATGCCTGACACGTGTTATAGGCTTTCCATTTATCTGGTAATCGAAAAATAAAATATATTTACTCTTCCTAGTTAACCTTGCAAAAACTGTTTTATCATGAATTATTTTCATTTTCCATCTTGAACACCACACTCGGATACGGTTTAAACCCTGGTTCTAGAAAACCTGATCTTTTTGACTAGAAATTGTTGATTAAGTAGGGCAATTATCTGCAATTAGAAGAATTGTAGTTTTGGTGTTCAGACATTCGGCAATGTCATTATTATACTTAAGAACAAAACCGGGCCCATAACAGATCCCTGGGGAACTCCCGAAGTGACTGGCAGCATTTCAGATTTTGCGCCACGTACTACTACGAACTGCGTTCTGTCTGCCAGGTAAGATTTTATCCACATTAAAATTGTTTGTTAAAGCCAAGAGAAGATACTTTTGTGAACAGCTGAGAATGCGCGACCCGGTAATCGATTTGGACAAGTCCAAGCATGTAGCATCAATCTGGCTTCTGCTATCAATGTCGTATGCGAAATCATGAATTGTTATAGTGAGCTGCGTAACTGTTGACAGGCGTCTGAATCCATGCTGATTTGGTGGGAAGATATCAGAATTCTTGAAGCAGTGAAGCATGCTTTTTGATAAGATATACTCCAGGATTTTAAAACATAATTAATTTATTGAAATGGGCCTTTAATTGTCAACTTTGTATTTGTTCTCAGAATTGCGGATCGGGACCACTCATGCCCGCAACCAGTCGGCAGGCAAACTTTGCTGTTCTAGATATGCTTGAAGATAACAATAAGGTACTTCGCGATCAATTCAGCATAGCGTTTCAAAAATTCGTTAGGAATGCCATCTGGACCAGCTCACTTTTTTATGCCCAAATATTTAAAAGAGAAAGAATTTCTTCTTCGGAGAGAATAACGTCTTTCATAGCCATGTGCCATTCAACATCAAGTTCACTCAAGTTTACAGTCAGTGCTTGCGTGCGATCGAATACTGAATGGAAAAATGGATTACACTTATTTGCTATAGCCCACAGATCTCTGATCACGCACCCATCATCTACAATATAATGATTTGTTTCTTTTGAGGGTGTAAGGTGACGCCAAAACCGCTGCGGTGCTTGCTTCATAAAATTTGTTAGTGTAAAGCAGTAATATTTTCTTTTGCACTCTTTAACTTCTCCTTAAGAAGCCCGGACAAGAATAATATATCGGCGTGATTTCTGAGTTTGTTTCCTTCTTACGTCTAATTCTTCGCTGGAACTGAATGATTTCTCTGTTTACCCAAGGGTTACGTTTCCTGACACTCCTTATTTTTTTATAGTGAAGTTTTTATGCAATAACAAAGTATATTCTTAAATTCCTCCCACATTGCATTAATGTGGTTTGCTCTGTCAAAACAGTACAGTGAAATTTCCAAGTAATCCAGAATGCTAACATCATCAGCTCTCAAGAAATCTCAAACGCACACAATTCCTCTTGTTCTTTCCTTCCGTAGTAAGAATTTTTTCACACAAAGCGATATTAACCTGTGATCGGACAGCCCATGAGAAACACAAATATCACAAATAGAAATCCTACTATCCATAAATATCCGGTCAACCAATGAGTGTGTGTTTGATCTAATGCGGGTAGCTTTCTGTACTACTTTCTTTAAATCACGATTAAATGCAAAGTCCAGGACTACCTCGGCATGTACAGCATCTGTTGTACCCAGGTCATAATCTTTCCAACAAATATTTGGGAGATTAAAATTTCCAGCGATAATGATGTGCGTGACAGAATTATCTCTGTCGAAAATAAAATCTTTTACTGATTGTAGGAACTGCAATGGGGAACTGGGCTGCCTGTACACTGCTCCATGTATAGGGTAGGGCGGGGTTATTCGAGACAAAAATTGCAAACTCATCCTGTTTTTGCTCTTTTATCTCAAAACCTGAAAACGTTGTACAGCAGCCTTCCTTGGCATCTTAGCTAAGCGGTCAGAAAAACTGAGAAACCTTGCAACATCACAACTATGAATACTGATCATTTATAAAAAAAGACCAATTTGTCTCATTTTTTCCCGACCCACGGGGCAAAACGAGACATAAGGTGGGGCAAAACAAGACATTTTGTCAAAACCGAACAAATTCAGCTCATGCACTCGGACCACTTGAAGTACAATCCATGGGGCCCTGCACACTCTTCGTGAGCCCACTCGTGACTCATCGTGCATTGGATCCACACAGAACGAGGCGCTGTATTGCTCCTTAATTACTTGGGCACGAGGCACTCCCAGTGTCATTGGCTGCTTGTTAATCACTTCGCGGAACGTTTCCCTTTCAGTGCGATATCCTGCGATTGAACACTGCCGCCAACAGCCCTTTCATTCGATTTCCCGCTTCGTTTTCTTGAGGCCATACCTGACTCCTTGACAGGTTTTGCTGAAACTAGCTTCGCCTCGTATGGCGATGGGGTCTAAACGGTGCTTGTCTCCGACTTTCCTCTTTTTGGTTTTTCTATAGCAGGAACAGGAGAAAGAACTTGAAAGGTCGTGTCACTATGAGCGGGCTCTTCATTGTCGTCGGAAGAAGTAGGTGTGAAGCAGTTAGCGCGGGATTCTTGGTGTTGACCGCAAGCTTGATGTCCCGCTGCGCTTCCCAATGGCGCTTCACCGAAAACAGGATCATCAAGCGGCGCAAGAGAAAGTTGCCAAATACCAAACTTCCGCAATCTATTCCTTATGTTACAGATGTTTCCTGATAGTTCAAAGGATTTGCTTACCAGCTCACCTACATTCCCATCGTGATGCGAATCGCAATGTTGCTCAGCAGCCACTACCGGTATGGGTTGTTGTAGGCAGCTTTGAAGGCTTTGAAAAAGCTTACGTCAAGTGACTGCAGCTTGTGTGTTTGATTCAAGCTGCTTATTGCAAAGCTCGTATGAACCATGCGTCTCCAGTCGTTTTGCTTGCCGCTGAAGAGCATCCTTAGTCACAGAGGAGGCTTCCCGTGGAGCGCGAATAGAATGTTTTCGCTGGCGCAGGCTTCCTAGAGCCTTCTTCATATTGGAAGGAAGGAAGGAAGGAAGGAATGCCTCAGACATTGCTGGCACATACCAACTACGGGGGAGTGGCCAAGACACGGGCGGTTAATGCTAGGCACAGGAAAGTTTTGAAGAGAAAAGGAGTGGTAATAGTGTGTAGTCTGATAGATTGGAAGACGGAAGAACAGGGGTCCTGTTAGGTTGGAGGCCGAATACGGGACAATTGCTTAATGTGCATAATAGTATACAATGCCTGTAGTGTTTCAATGTCGTACTGACTGAGAGCGGGAAAAAAGAATTAGAATGGGAGTCGCTGCGTTTCTTGAAGAAAATTTTGCACAGAAGAGCGCACACTCCTGTCGCTTCGTCCAAGCAAAGGAGTGAGAATGGAAAGAACCGCCTAGGACACAGGCAAGCCCAGTTGATGGAATGGAATTTGCAAAAGACGCTTCCTCAAATGAGAGAAGCGGCGGCAGAACAGCAGGAATTGATCTATTGTCTTAGGTTCGGCACATAAAGGGCACAATGAGGAAGCCGCCAGGCCATATAGGCCTCGCTCCATGCAGCCCTCGTCGTCTTTTGTTTGTACGTGCGGGAAATTCTAGAAAACTTCACAGAAAACAATCATCGCTAAAGAATGCGCTTTTCGCGAGAAGAGACTGCAATTGCTCGCTCCATCGACGAACTGTCGCGCTTTGCCCCTTCCTTAGGCTCCTACTGAATCAATTTTATCGTTATGAATATTACCACATAGGGAACTGTAATTGTTTCCACAGCTAACCAAGTTGATTCAGTAACAACACAAATACGTACTTTGTCGCAGGAATTCAGGGCTACGCTGTTGCACAGGTCCATACAAACGGGAATTCAGAATTTCGTACCTTTTTGACGGGACAGCCACTCCACAAATGTCGCTCCAGAATTGCCGCCATTTTTCACATATATTTAGGGGACACTTAGCGGCACCTAAAGGTGGCTAAAGAAACCTGTTTAATCTCAAATATTTTGCACTTGATGTCGCTAGACGAGGCACGTCTCATTTTGCCAAATGCCTCATTTTAGCCCGCCTTACCATACAAGGCACGTGATAAAGGTTTATTTTGCAGGAAATAATTTATTATCAAGGTTCCCTACCATCGCTATGAGAATAACGTCAATCTTGGAAATAACGGCGACGCCCAATCGCGTGAGGCTCGATCTTATCGAACCGTTTTGTAAGTGGCTGGAATTATCTCAAAGTCTTGGATTTCTGGTCGCAACTAGGTTTCTGTCACGACCAATATGTCGGGATTGTATTGTATCAGCAAGTGCTCTAGTTCAGTTGTTTTACTGACAAGGCTTCGCGCGTTCACATGATTCTGAGTGAAATCATCACTTTCCTTTCTGATTTGTCATTCAGGCTTGCCTTTGCTCTTTAGTTGTTTTTTTAGTTTGATTCTGCATGCTTTCACATCATCCCACTAAAATTTTTCGTCCCTAATTATAATCTTATCGCACCCAAGCCACACCTTTGCACCCGCATCATTTTCTTGTTCAGCGCTGTATCAGAGTTTTTTTGCGTTTCCGTAGTGTGCTTGCAAAAAAGTTGTCTGAAACTAACATTCACGTATCCTTCAGTTTCTTTGCAGTTCTTGAATATCCGAATTTTTTCGTTGTAATCAAATAACCTTAATACGACAGGGCATACTATATTCCCATTCTTCCCTAGTCTGTGGATTCTTTCCACTCTGCTAACCTTCACATCAAGGCGTTCGTGAAATACTTCCTTTAGTACTTAGTTCTTTACGTCATCATTCCTATCATTGATCTGTTCCTCAATACGCAACACGATGAAACTATTTCATCGGCAGCGGTCTTCTAGCTCTGCTGTTTTTTTCTTGTTGGGACAGTTGGTTAATTTCTATACCTTGCAGCATTTCTTCAAGTTCCTTTAATCTTTCTTCGTGCATTTTTACTTGACCCATTGCAGGTTCGAAATCCGATATTTTACTATTCGTTGCATCTAGGCGATCTGAGAACAAAATCTGCGCCGCCCTGATTTCTCTGATGTCTTCCCTCATTACCTTCTGCCCTGCCGAATGTTCGCGCAACATAGATTCAACGCTGTCAGGCTCGGGGTTGAGATCAACATCACGGCCAAGCAATAACCTGAGTGCACAAAAGCAGTTGGAAGCAATATCCAGTAACATATGTCGGCTCGGCACAACTACAAGAAACATTCCATGACTTCTGTATGGCAAAACATCACAAACCTGGAGAGAAAACAGGAATTTAGCGGCGCGCGACATGATGCCCACAGTCTCGGCGAGCCCACTGAATAAGGAATCGTTGAAGGCCGTCCTTTGTACGCCTCGCTGTCGACGTCACTGATGGTCGAAAATCCAGAAGGGCACGGCGCATATGTAGCTGCAGGTCCGTGAGCGATAAAGACCCAGAATGTCTGCTTGTTCTTTAAAACTTGTCTCTATACCAGTGTCTGTCAGCAGAAAAAGCGTGATTTGGGAGTTCCTGCCATTTATTTTTTTTTTACCTGCTGCCACATTTTTTTTTATACAACTGCGCTCTTTATAGAAGACACATAATTTTTCCAGGACATTTTTTCGGCATTCCACTGATTATGTCGGGCTTTAGCTATTGTCTTTTTGAAAATTATGATGCGCGTGAGTAGGATACCTTCCAAATACACCCAAGACTTTATTTTGTTGTTTTTTGGCTTCCCTACATAATCGCGTCAACCATAATTTGTGGTTCTGGCGCACCACTCTTGTTGATTGGGGAATAGCTTGGTGTGTTGCACCGTTGATGCACTTTGTGAGAATTTCTTTGAGTTCATCTATGCTAAGTGTTTCTCAGAAACTGCTTTCTAAACTGGCCTTTTCTATAAACAGCGCCCAGTAATGTAAATGGAGCTTCTATCGTCGTGGTTTTTTTGGGATGACTGCAGGGGAGGACGTTAGGCTGATAAAAACTTGCAGGCGATCACAATCCAAAACAATCCATTTAAAATCGCTAAATACAGACCGTAAACAAAAAAGAGATGTTTAAAGGGCTCATTTTTCCAGACGCCCTGGAACAGTATGTGGCCTTTTCAATATTTAAAAGACATACCTTATTTGCCAGGGTACAATCTTCGATTATTGACCTCTAGCGTCACAGCGTTCACTTTCCCAAAGGGAGGAGTGAACTTTAAAATCCAAAACTAACGAGTATGGTTCCGGAAGTTCACTGATCAATTTTTGTAGATTATGGGTTGTTAATAGTGAATCTGGAGGAATGTATACAGAACAGATTGTTAGTATTTCGTAGCTGATGATGCTAGGTCCAACCGCCTCGAGTTTTGTTTTGAGTTTGATTTCTTTGCCAGGGGCGCCGCTTAGAACGACTATCGCGACGCGTCCCGTGAGTCGTTTCTCCTGCTCACTATCGCGTCTAAAATTTTAATAATGTTTCAGGATACGCATATGTAGTGGACCAAAATTGGTTTTCTGAAGACAAAACTACGGGCAACATTGACCCTAGAATAAGTGTTATATCACTGTAATTCCTTAAATGTGCTCTAGAATTCCACTGACTGAAAAAAAGCCATGTTTATGATTTTGAGAGAGAATGAAATGGGGTGCACGTATGTGGTGGGCCTGTTATGAGGCGTCTGTCTTTTTTTCGCTCAAGAGAGTTGTTCCGATGCTTTAAAACGGGCACACTGAACGTTACATCCGTCACGTCACTAGAGGTGCTGGAGGTCCGCGGGGACGCCGCTGGTGTGTGGGTTTCAGGCGTCCCCCGACAGGGGAAAGTCCTGCGGGATGCCGACCCATGGAACGGCGCTCCCTGCTTTGGAGATGGCGCTGCAGCCTTCGCTGTCCCTTCCTAGGGCGCCGATGCCCCTGCCATAGGCTCGGTACAAGTGGCCTCGGCAGGTGACGGAGTGCTGTGTGGTGCTACGCACCTGCGCACCACATCAGCTTAGTTTGTTCTTGCTGTGAATGAGAAAGAGTGTTGTGAAAGTGCAAATCGCGTTCGTGCTTCCTTGAATGACATATTTTCGTTGTTTTTATAGCTATGACTTCTATTTCGTTTTCTAGGATAGACATGCCCCGGAATACGCCGGGCGGTCCATTTGGAAGATTGCACAATAAGGTGTAGCTTAAACATTGTATGACGGATGTTATTTTAATGCACATTTCGCGTACATTTCGTGGCCGCGACCGCTCAGTGATACATGACCACATCTCTCGCACTTGAAGTGCCTGCTTGGATTTCGCATGTAGAGGCGCACGTGAAGTTTCGCGCACCCACTTCTCTTGTTTCAGGAAGCGCACTGGTATTGAACGTCGGACTAAAGTGTTTGGTAGAGATATCCTTGTCATTTTTCCGGATCTTAAATCTGTGCACGTCGCTTATATTTTGGTCTTTGAGACCTTCCTGCAGTTCCTCCTCTGTCAAATGAAGAAAGTCACTCCCAGATATGAAACCGCGGGTTGCGTTCAGGGATCTATGGGCTGTGATGGAAGCAACGATTTCCCCTATTACCACAATGTTCGGAAGTTTTGGAAGTTCGGGAGTCCAATACGTATTTCTGGAGCTCGAGTAGCAAATCACCTCTGGCCATTTCTTTACTTTGTAACCTGGGCCCAAGGCATCCGTCAAGGTCTTTGAAACTACGAACAGGGATAAAACTCTAGCTGGTTTTTCATCTACTTTGCTGTATACTACATTTTATTTACGAAATGGAACCTTCTTTTTCTGAAAAAAAATCTGCTACCTTCTTCCGCCCTCTCTGTTAAGGGCTATAATTTGTGGAGAAGCGGGAGCCATGAAATATGTGCATTGTTCGGCCGCGGTGCCAGCAGCCCATCATGGAGCCCAACGAGGGTATGGCACAGGAACTTGCTAGCAAGCCCTGCCCACGACAGCTGTACACGCTAACTGTAACCAAATATGACACAACACACAGTACAGTCACACAAGGTTAACTCTCGCCGTCTATGAAAAGGGGAAACACCGAGATGGGAATAGGAGACAAAACAGTTGTGAGAAAGAAGATAGGAAAGCAAAAGATAGAGGGCAGGATAGGAAAAGGCGACTGCCGTTTTTCCCCGGTCGGGTAGGGCGGAAGTGCCGTCTACAGGAAACTGGGGCCAATGTGGTGTCTTGCCTCCACCAAGGGGTCTTAAGGGTCCAAACGCTCGGCTTCGGCTCAACCAGCAAGAGCCGATTTTTCCTGTTCACGGCGATGCTACGCACGGCTAGGTGCGGGTGCTCGGGTCCGTGGTGATCTACTGTTCACGATCATTCCCCTGCGGGGATGTCCCTGCGTATGCTCGGGAACCCTTGGTGTCGCCATTTAGCAAAGTCTGCACGCTGCAAACGCTCCCATTCGGGGGCATCATTCAAACTAAAGCTACAACATTATCCATAATAAAGCTTTGACTCCATCTCTGCTGTTTACTGCGTGTAAACATCTTCCTTTTAGGAGCTTAACAGGGGCCGAAGTAGCGACAACGCTCAACAGCGTAGAGGGGCGGGAATGACATCACAGAGCAAAGTATGGTCGAACACAAGCGCACTCCACAGCATATCCAGAGCATTGTGGATTAGGCGGTGCGCGCTCGCCAGTATTGTTTTTATTTCTATTTATCTTTCCATTGCGTATCGACAGCAAACTCATTCGAGTCCGTAGAGGTACAAATTATGACACTGAAGCCCCGCCTGAAAAGTATGACGTTACAGTGTTGATTAATATTTTGAACTTCTTTGTTAATTAGTACCTATTTCTAATTGCACACGCTCTACAGCATTCATAAATACGCATACTAGGCCACTTCACATTTAGCAAGACATACCATGTCTCCCTTTAAAAAAATCACACGAAAGAGTCTCTATGGCCTATGTGTAGCCTCCCTCACCAATTATCCCAATTTTCTTTCCAGCGTATATAATCTACTTTGCATCCTTATATGTCGTAATGACCTTTAAGGCATGCTTTAACTTTAACGTCGAAATTTACCTCGTGTCGTAATGATTTTCGTTTTCTAGCTAAGCGATTGGCGTCAAAAACCTCATGACCAATCCTGAATTAGGGCGACAAACCGCACGGATTTTCTACAAACGTTTGCTCTAACGTGTTCGCATTAATATACTAGGGTGTTGCAGTGCGCACCACTTTTATTTAGACAACGCTCATAGGTGTCCGATTTTCTATTGTATGCACACATGCAAAATTTAAACAACAGACACTCAGGAAAACTGACCATCCCCAAAGGATAAGGCTTGGCGAAAAGACTCGATGCGAGTGCTATATATAGGTAGAGCAAGCATCCTGTGCAAACATTGTGCAAAAATGAATTAGGGAGGGTTCCTCGGTAGCAGAACGAATGTGCCGAGGAAAACAACTTGAGGTCAAGAACGTAATATTATTTTTCGCGAGAGCGAAAATTAATCTCAGGCCGAAGTGCGGGCAGTAGCAGAGTCGAGAGAAGGCACATTATAAAAGAATAGGAAGTTTAACAAGAACATAGAAAAAGGTTTGGTGCTTATAATACCTTGCGCTACCCGGGAGCGTTCTTACCACAACAGTGCGTCAGCCCACGCCGCTACTTCATTGTGTCTGGTAAGCCTGAATAGTGCAGCGCTGCACTGTTCTACCGAAAAGAGTTACTTTAGACTGTTTTGGGCACGATACCTTTTAGTACATAGGTCGGAATTGAGTCTTCTTCCAGGAAGAAACTTGCTAAGCTTCGCTGCCATGTAACAGAGTTTACAAGAAATACATTAGAAAGATTAGCTGCTTCTACTTGGTTGCGAACAAAATAAAAAACAATTGTTGCATCAAGACGTACAACACACAGGAAAATAGACTGCTAGGACGCTTACTCAAAACTGCTTATTTAATGAGGTGAAAGCTCTCGTAATATACAGCCTTCCGGAACTTTCGCGCACGCGCACTTGTGCAAGGTAACAAGAAAGTACGACCAAAAGGCTTTACAATAGAAGGCGTGAATGGAATTTCTTCACAGCCTCACAGAGATAAACAGATGTGCCGCTAAAAGAATTTGAACCAGCATTTTTTACGTGAAAGGCTTCCAGAGTTTCACGACCTGTTTGTTTTCTGTCTAAGGCCAGAAGCCTCTGATTTTGGGCGCTGCTATTGCTATGCGGGAAAAGGATTCTCTTTATTTATAATAATAATAATAATTGGTTTTTGGGGAAAGAAATGGCGCAGTATCTGTCTCATATAACGTTGGACACCTGAACCGCGCCGTAAGGGAAGGGATAAGGAAGGGAGTGAAAGAATTTCAAATGGCCTATTTTTAAAAATTAGTCGGTGGCTGCTCTGAAACACCTTTCATATAGAGGTTCTTTACGAAAAAAAGTAGACTTTCGGGTAACTCACACAACTGTCCAATTAAGCCTGCTTTTCCAGAAAAGAACGATCACGAAAGACGCGCTCCACGGAGCAGAACAAGAAGAAATGGGGCTGCATTTGGTATCGACAGAATATGGTTAGTTGGTTGGACTGTTGCAGTACATTGCGTTTTGCGGATTCAGTACGTTCTGCAAGATCGAGCTACATCTGCACGCCGTGGACGAAGCAGATTCACCGGAAACGTACTTCGCTACTTGCTTAACTGGGACATCTGTATTTGCATGCTCATCATTAAATTATTCAAACACGCTTTAGTACATGTCTGCAATATGCGTTTTCTAGACATCTGTGCAATCTCTATAGACGCGTCTTCGTTCACTTCCAAGAGTAGAACAGTCAATCCTAGCAGATTGAAAGCGTTCTCGTGGAAACGTCCCACAATTACCTTTCGTACTTTTATTAACTGAAGCCGTTTCAATGTCATACCTGCGCCGTAACATGACCTCCAAGAATTGTACGCCAGAAGCGGAGCTTTCGATCCAGAACTAGATACAGACGACACAGCACTGCTCCACTGCAGTTTGAATAAAGAAAGACACGAAAGTAAAAACACAGAAGGCCTTCTCCTAGGAACTTCCTCTCTGTGTAAATTGAAAATTTCGCCCACCCGACTGTGTAACAGCGAAACAACACATACGCAATAAAACCAGTGATTGCGAGAAAGTGATTAGCGGAACGTTTGTGGCGAGACAAACAACATGAGGTCCGGAACGTTATCTTTATTCAGCGGAAGACCGAAAATTATTCTTGAACCGATGTGCGGGCAGCTGCAGAGTCGAGAGAAGGCAGATAAAAGATAGCAAGACTATTAACAAGGTAGAAAAAGGTTTGATTCTTACAATTCCTTTTGCTAAGCAGGAACGTTCTTTTCGCTACACTGCGTACGCGCACGCCATAGACACAATTCTAGGCTTGGAAGTGGCCATGGCATGATGGCGACCATGAAGCCAGCAGAGAACCAGGAGGAAGACCGCGAAGCAGGAGAAGCCACGGGCTAAATTTGAGGCCGACACATGGCAGCGAGATCTCAACAATTGTTCCGTCTAAGGCCAAGTCCGTCTTTGTGTAAGGTCAATCCCTCGACACACTAATAACCATACAGTGCCGTTCTGCGTGTGTTTGGGACACGTGTGCGGAGCTGAAGACCATGCACAGAGAACAGCATCTTTGAGCTGCTTGAAAAATGGAGGTCCGTCAAATACGTACATAGGGCGAGATTGGGCGACACTCTGGGCAACATGTTCATGTGCGTGGTTAATTTCCTCTTCACGCGCTAAATTGATGGCCGGTATGTTATAACCAAGAACGAGAAGAGAACTCACGGAAAGTAGAGATATGTGGTGTCGAAAACGTGACAAGATTTTCACACAAAGAAAGATTTTCCCGAAAGGCTTTCTAAAAGAATTCAGTCGGAGCTCCAATGTGTATAGGCGGAACCAAACCGACAGATACACGTCAGGAAAAAACACACTACTGGACAATCGCGCAACGCAAGAATAAAGCCCACTGATATCAGTGTCATTAAAAGAAACAATTGGGAAGGTAGAATAATCAGGCACACTCGCGCGCCCTCACTCCGTGACTACCTGTCACTGCTGACGGAGATGTTTCAACCTCGTCTAGATATCGTTTCGAAAATTCTTTACAGCCACTTTCTTCATCATTTACGTGATTCAGCGAAAATAAAACAACGTGATTGTATACGTATTTATTTCATTCTTGTCTTCTGCCTCATACGCACTCTACGCGAGTACACTTCAAGCGGTACCCAGGCGCACAACGTGCCTTGCATTTGGCGAACGGTCGGCTTACGGTCCGTAAAGGAATTGAGAAGAGTGGTGTTAGTGAAACATGAAAACGAAAAATTCTTCGAGCGAGTATATTTTTGAAGTGACCATTCGGAAAAAATACCACATTCTTCCTAAAACGAGCGCGCGGGTTCTAAGCTCTGAAACAATCACCCCATATCTGGGGCATCTGGGAGGACTCCAAATCTAAACCGTGAATTTAATATTTAAGCGGTGGAGAGCTCCAGGTGGTCGAAATTACTCTCTAGGCCTTTTCGCGGATACCGTTGAGGTCCGTATGTATATCTGTGAGAAGAAAATGTTCTGAGCCGCTAATTTATTCCGGACTGCTTCATTATCTACAATACATGAAAAAACAAGCATAGAGATAGGAGACCACTGCTGCTCTACATCGTAAACCGAAAAAGAAGCCAAGAAAGGAGCTTCTGCTGTGACATTAAGAATATCCCGTATTAGGATCATACGCTAAATTCCGCCACTATAACGGAAATAAATTGAAGCACGCATGTGGAAGCGTCTCGTCTCTACGCGTCTGAAACTGACCCGCAGAGTTGCAAGTGAGCAGAGGTGAAAGCACCCAACCTCAATGATCAGACTTCACGAAGCAGTGGTGACCATTAGCATATTGCACACAATGCCTTTAATCTTCCCCTTGGTATCAGAGCTTGACTCTCCCGAAAATTCTTACAGAAAGAGCCTAACAAGAAGAGTCCTTGTAGTTCTCAAGGCAGCAGCGAACAATGAAATTCTTGCTAAGTCGCTATAAAAGTTTTTTAGCGTAATCGGTTCGCAAAGGTCACTATTTCAACTTGGCCGCCTGGGAGAGACGGTGCTGGTCAAACCCTTCTGCACCGACTTCGAAAGATATCTGAGCACCGAGCCTACTAGGCCCTAATACTCTTAGTTGCTTGAGCCTAACGTCCGAAGACAAAGCAAGCTCTTGAAACAACCCTGTTCTTATGCGAGCAGCGACTGTATGGTCTCGATTTTTGGAATGCCGCTAAGCGCAGTTCTTCTGTATCGGTAACACGTTCTCTCGTGCTCAAACCTTTGAAACAGAATATGCCTGTCATCTCCAAATATTCACTGATGTTCTGTGGACAAGGCGAGAGGACCTAGCGCAGCATCTTTTGCACAAGCTGATGGGCGAGTTGGTTATTCATAGTTTGATTTGAAGCAGCGCAAGGCCGAAAGCCAAAGAAGAGAGCCGAGAAAAAAACGGACGACGTCGTCCGTTTCTTTCTCGGCTCTCTTCTTTGGCTTTCGGCCTTGCGCTGCTTCAAATCAAACTAGGCATCTTTTAGCATTCCTTCTTTGCATACTGCCTGGTCTGTTCGCCTTACTGAAGTCGTGCCCTCCACAACGGCCGAAAGCGTTGCACTTCAGTCGGCTTTACGCAAGACAGTGTATTCTCTGACTCAATCTGTTGTGATCCTGACGGAGCGAATATCTGCCTTTAAAGGTCAGAGTGCGGTCTCTTTAATGAAGCTTTGTCTCATAGCTCTCTGTGCATGGTGGATAATCTTCACAGCGAAGGCATCTGCATGCAACTGCAATGCATGCCCTCACATATAGGCAACACAGGCACCGATCATATAGGCAACGAGGTGGTGGACAGCCTCGCCCATGGACCACTGTCAGGCATTCCGTCCGTAAAATTGATCTGGAGATCCGTCAGTAAAATTGAAGCTTTCACCTCATGGAAGTTTACCAGTGAAATAGGTCCCTCGTACAGGTGTATCCAGGCGACGGACCAGGGACCTGTTTTGGCCTGTGGACTAGCGGTCACGTGAGGTTTCGCTTCCGGTCTACGAGGTCTGCGCATGGTCCGCGGGCCGGATAGCGCGAGAAATGCGAGGGCATTTTTTCTGGTGGCTGACCACGGACTTTTTAGCCTACTCGCACACATCAAGTCTGGCACCTACACCACACTGGTCTTTCCCGACTCAGTGCTCCCAGCAGTCGAGGCGACACCAGAAAAGTTCTTTGGTTCCACTGTTAATAAGTCAACGTGGCCGGACTGCGCTACGTTTTACTTTTTAGCCTAAGTACAGCTTTATGGCGTGATCATAAGTGGCCATTCGGCGGCCAGAGCGAGCAAAATTAGTCGAAACGTTGGCGTTCACGACGTAGACAGATATGGTTAGAAAAGAACAACTGACGCTGTCTACGTGAAATGAGCGTATGCACTCTCATGTACGCTAAACGCCGGTATTTTTCAGCACGCTATGGCATTTCTCACATTTCCCACTTTATCTTCAGCGTATGCAAACACAGCCGGAAGCCTTGAGGCGCCATGTAGTTGTTAGGACGGGTAAACGTTCGCTCCGCCTAAGCCTAAAAGGGGCGCAATCGTCACTCTAAATAAAAAAAATAAAGCTATTATTTCACTCATACGTCTTCTTGTAGGCGAGGTGAGATCAAACAAGAAATGGCTGCGCCATTTATTGCCAGTGAACGCAAAGAAAAACGCAGCAACAATGAATACAGTCCGAAGCTAGCGGTCCTGCTTGGAAGCGTGCTGCCATGTTTGTCGCCGCGGGAATGCTACCTCCTCCTCACCGCGGCGGAATTGTGCCCCGTACCGATCGAGCTTTCCGCTGTGTACTTCGGCGGAATGTCTGCCGCGGCCACGGTTTCCGCTTGTTCTGGCCGCCGAATCCCGAAGTGTGAGACGAGCTTTGCTGCAGGCTGATCACCGAGGCTTGGCCAGCCTTGTTGTCTGCTCTTTTGGTCCGTCGTGTGGATGCTGTCGCCGGCCAGATCCGGCTGAGCCACGCGCGGTCGACCCCACGTGACTGGTCCGCAGGCCAGTCCGTGGCGCGCCGCCTGGATACACCTTAACGGCACCTGCAATTCAGCCCTGTCTGGTTTATAATAAATATTTGTCATTAAAAGCTAGCCCCTTTGTGACAAAACTACCCTTAGCGACATCTGACCATCTCGAATTTGTTCTTTGTGTCCATCAAAAACCCGCCAGGAAAATACTTACCAAGTTGCCGGCAGAAGATTCAAGCTCAGCATATTTCCCCTACATTTCAGTGCACCTACCCTTCCGTTTTATTTAAGTATTTTGGAAGCGTTTCACAACTTTTTCTTCCCTCCTCGATATTGCGTAAAAGAAGTAAAATCATAAAACATGACTTGAGAACTCGACAGTGCAAAATATTATGAAGACGAATGGACTTAGTATTTACACACACAGACACATATCAAACAGCAAGAACACCCAGCGTAAACCACGAACCAAAATCATATGAAGCCCTCATGTTCACAAAATTGTGAAAGAACACTACTTGCTTCCATAACTTAGCCTGCGGACCAGTTATTATTCCGGAAACAACAAAGGCATCCTTTGCGTACGATGATCAGCTTAACAATATGCACTCATTGTAGCCAGCCTAAGCCTACTTCTGGAAAAAGGACTTTTTTTCATATACCTCCAATTATACCTCTCATGACGTAGTTGAGGCCGCCCTACTAGCCTAACTTTCTTGACGTCCACTTTCCAGAATTGCTGCCTCCTCCTACTGCGTTTGCATTCTTTTATTATCTAGTCCGTTACTGTTACCGACCATCGATTTTCTTACCGTGTCGTTTCATACGCTGCCTATGCCCATTATAAGGCTCGAGCTCGACTATACTATCAGAGCTCAATATTGTTTGCTGAATATCTCGGGTCTCTTCCTATCTCTTGACGTTACGCAAACCATTTTGCAATCTATAGCTGACTCCGCTCTCCTCAACTTAAGGCCAAACATTAGCATCAGCCTCCACGTCCCTGCCTCTTAATTGAGAACTGGCCAGACAGAACTGTTGTGTACTTTGCACTTATGGGATTCTTGTAAGCTGCCATTCATGACCTTAGATCGCCCGCCAATTGCTCCCACACCCCATAGTAATAGCCCTGATAGGTACTTTCCTCACAGCGTATTCGGTTCGCTTCAAATTAAAGTCGTTGCAGCTAGTCTGGGCGCGCAAGCCTTATTTTGGCTTCAACTGAACTGTCGATGACCGTCACTGTAATTAGCCCTGCTACAATGAAACACCGGATAAACCGGTGCAACTAAAGTCACTATTACTTCATGCTTGGCTTCAACAGACCGACGTTGAACAGTACTCTAGTAAAACACCTTTTTGGGCTGAGTTTAGCCATTGCATTTAGGTAAATAACCCGAGCCATACGAAGAGGCACACTGAAAACTGGGAAGAACAGAAGACAAGAGACTTGACTACCAACAGTTTATTTAACAGATCTGGACTCAAATATATAGAGGCCACCGAGTAACATGACCACCACCCAATCACCTTACAACTAAACAATCCGCCGTGAACAAAAATATACTATGAGCACATTCACCTTCTTTCTTCCTTTACTATCTCACAGCTACCCTGTCTAATGCCTAGTGCAGAAAATCTTAGTAATAGCAAGTAATCATTAGAGTATCGCCAATTAATACAAACAGCAAACAAAACAAAGAAAACTATAAATCTTCAACAATCCCAACCACTTCAAGCAGAACTGAATTTAATTCTTTGAATGTAAACGAGTCTGCTTTCTATCAAGGCGTTGAGATTAAAAAACTAGATGTCAAGAAGGCAACTACCATTCCCTAATGAGCTACGCGTGTCCAAGAAGCCCCAAAACTTGGCAGGACCTGAGATCGCAAGGCAGCGGCGCATCGCCTAAGCACTGCACGTCTGCGCCAGTAGTGGTAGGAGTACTCCCGGCGATCTAAGAATGTAAAGTCGAGAATTAGCAATTCAGCATATATATAAATATATATATATATATATATATATATATATATATATATATATATATAAATATATATATATATATATATATATATATATATATATATATATATATATATTAACCCATTAAAGCTTTCGGGTCATATCTTTAAGGTGGAGATAATGGGTTCCCTTCATTTATGTAGCTCCCATCGAATGTTTGTTGGTGGAGAGGAGACAGACAAACCTCACAACGCTCTCTCGTTTCGTTTAGGCAGGTTACTAAGGAGCCCTGCAGTTTATTAAAATATGTTCGCAAAAGTCGAATGCGGTTTCCGATATGCCTTGTTTGCTATAGCACAGCATACCGAATGATTTTGTGGGTTACTCCAATGCTTGCAATTTGTTCAACAATTTTTTTTTCACATTCCTGCCGCGACGGACCAAATCTCTTCTTTTTCACAGGACTTGAAAGTGTTCATTTAGGCCATTGGTATAAGTATTTTTTCAGAATTTTCTTTGCTTTAGATACTAATGTGTCGATCGACTTTAATTGAAGAATCGGTCGTATAGAAGTAACAAAAAACCTGTAAGTTGAGTTGTTCGCAAAGTTAACTCCATTTTCTGCACAAATTGTTATTTATTTCTCAAGGAGGAATAACTGCACACTTAAATTTGTAGCTTCCCTAGTTGTCGTCGTGTTACGTCGAATAGAATCAAGTTGGCGATCTCTCCAGTTTGTGAACATAAAGGGGTGGAACACTGTTCATTTCAAGCTATGTCATTTGATCAACACTGCGCAGTGAAAAACAAGACATGCCCACGAAGTTTTCGAGAACGATAGAGTCAGTAAGTCATAAAACTATAACATAGGGAATGGGAGTGATGAGTTCTGTCGACCCAACCAGATGGCCCTCAGTCAGCGCTGAACATCACCTCCTGGGCTCATGCTGTGTCCCGAACTTCTTCCGGATCACACCTCGCAAGATGGGTAGTCGATTTCTACGAGACTAAAAACTTCTGAATTTCTTTGGCCGGTGGTTTTGCGGGGCACCTTCAAAAAAAGGGTTCTATTGTGGCTCTCTAGACCCATTTTCATCTATCGAGCTCGATTGCTCTCTGGCATGCTGACATCACACCACCACCACCTAGAAAGCCATAAGACTTAAAAGGCGCTCCAGCAAGCTTCATAATTAGTTGACACGGTGGCAGAGCCGTGACAATGTGACAAAACGTACTCCTACCTGGGAATGTTGGTGATGTAAAGTATCTTTTTCTTAGTGGAAAGCCTTGTATAATAGTGCTGCATTATCCGCATAGCTTTTTGCATTATGTCTGTGACTGTGTCTGGATGGCACTCACTCAACTTGTCTGGAGACATTGAGTCCAATCCCAGCCCTCTTAATGAAAAAAATGTTCTATGAACTGATTACCACCTAGAGAGAAATGTCCAAAATCTCTTAACTTTCGCAAAGCGAAACATCGGCTGAGGCATTTATTAGAATGCAAAGCAGGCTTCAGATAATTGAAAAAAATTGCAGAGCCTTCAATGAACACACAAAAGCATTGACGACTAAGAAAGTTCTGTTGAAGACCGAGGCCTGACCATGAATTGTATTTCCAGGCAGCTTGAAAATTTAGAAAATTGACCCGGTCGCAGCAACTTCTTTATTTAAGGTGTAATAGACGAATTGCGTGAATCTGCAGACTTTTCTGAAGATGGTAGATGATAGATCAGGTGAAAAACTTGTTGAGAACTAAATTCCATAGAAAGAATTCATAGGCTACAAAAAAAACGTTAGGCAAGGACCGTCCTGTTACCCTGAAGTCAAATTATTTTAGAGATAAGAATAACATTATGCAGAACTGCCACAAAACTCCAAGATAGTCAAATGAAGATATCAGAAGTCTATTCCAAAAGAGATGTTGATATCCGCAAAATGGTGTGGAATTCATCAGATGCTGAAAGGATCAACGGGCCAGAGTTAAATTAGTTTTGGACAAGATTAAAATTTTCGACGCCTTCTAGGTTTGGGATGAAGCAGACGGTGAGAGATTGAAGTTTCATACCCCAACCGAAAGAGAATAAAAGTGATTCAATAATGCTCCCAATGCATGCTTAAAGGCGATGAACATATTCGCAGGAAGAAAAGTCAACAAAGCAGCCGCCAACTAATACATTACCTTGGAACAGGAAACACACATATTAATAAGAAGTAAAACTAAAAATATAAAAAGTTAAAATAAAATAAAAAATAAGCTTGTTCAGGACGTACCGGACGAGGAGGTCACGCCGCCCGATAACAAAATAATAATAAGATTTTGGTTACAAAGAAGAGGTTTAGTGGCAATCTTGGTTATAAGCGATATATTATCACCTGTGTTAGATGTTCCATGTAATATAGAACCACTATGAATAAAAATTCGACCAAAAAACCGCTCGGGGATCTGGAAAATCTATGTGGAGATCATAAAAGTGCACTGATATCGCACAGCACACGGGCGCCATACCGTTTTTTCTCCATTGGACATGTATTCAAAGCAGGATGACTGATAGAAGCAACATCAGTGCTACTTGACACAGTGTTCATATATTCTGAACTGCTGCCAAAACATTGAACCTGTGAACTCTACAATGGTTTATCGGATCACAACATGGTAATAATTGATTTCTATACGTTTCCAGATCATTAGAACAATAAACTTAATTCGTTTGAAAACTTTTCAGCCATTTACAATAATGGTGTGTTGGAATGCCTCAAGGGCTCGTTTGTTATTTTATGTACCTTTCTGGAAGCGGTGAAACCGTTGACAAACCATTGCATTACATTTAAACATCGTGAAACACTCTATTAAGCACGTCACTCCCAACCTTTTCACATGTACAAGGAGGAAGAATCCTTAGATCACAAGGCAAATCATACACATGAAACTAAAATTAAAACAAAAATGGAGGAATAAGAGTAAAAAGTATGTTCTTGGTGAGAGTAATGTCATTAGTGAAATGAGTAAGGATCTCAAGCATATTCTCTAGGTTGCTAAGGGCAAGCTCTGCAATGCAACAATGAAAGTTGATGCACCTGAGTAGTTGATGCACCTAGCAAACTTTAGCATTTTGCCATTCCTGCGAAGACTCGAAGTAATGGAGATAAATATAACACAGAAGAAGCTGAAACAATAACTCTTTTTTTTATCTGTCTTTCCTTCTGACGAAGACTTGTCCCCAAATGTAGGAGGCTCCAGTTCAAGACAGAGACATCAGAGAGCAAAGAGTTCTTAAATTCCTGCTTCAATTGTCTGCAAATAAAAGCCCAAGTCTTTACAGAATCCCCAACGAATTCCTGTTCATATATGCCAAGTGGATTGCCAAATACATCACAAATGTATTTTCAAATATCTATCACCACAGGTTATTTGCGGTCTCCGTCGAAATATGCCAAAAGTTATTCCGATTCATAATAGTGGTTGTAGAATTGTTGTCAATTTTTTCCGACAAATTTATATCCTTTTTACATGTTTTATGTCGCTTTAGCATATTGTATTTAGACACCTTATCGCGTACCTTGAAAGTAATAACATACTTTATCCTTCTCAACACGTGTTCCGAAAAAGACTTTCTACAATTACCCAGCTTATAGACCCCTTTCACAACCTCTACGAAGGAATAAATTGTCGTGGCTAAACTGATATACTATTCCTGGACTTTATAAAAGGGTTCCAAAGGTTGTCCCATCAAAAGTTGTTACTAAAAACAATGCTATATTCAGAAACTCAATAGCAAACTGGTTGTCTTCCTACCTCTCCTCCCATGAGCAGTTTGTATACATCGTCTTTTTCCCGGTGGTATAAGCTAGTGCACAGAGAAGCTTTACGGACCCTATTTTAATTTTGGTTTTTATAATTGATATTTCGAAGTCTAGCACAGTTTCAATCAGAATATTCGCTGAATACTGCCTGTTATACCAAAGAATGAATACCCCATCTGATGAAGAAGAACTGAAGGCTTATCTACAAGCAATAGAAAAGTTGTTCTCTAAGTGGAAATAGTGCTAAACAAAGACTAATTCATATATATATATATATATATATATATATATATATATATATATATATATATATATATATATATATATATATATATATATATATATATATATATAATATGTTATTAAAAATATTAAATATAATATACAGTTAATCCATTGGAGGCAAACTAATTAACAGGATACAAACGCGCAAGTATCCCCGCTTCAACTTCTCTTCTGACCTGTACCGAGATAAGCACATAAGTAACGTATGATCCAAAGCGCTTGAAGCAATATGGGCACTAAGACGCCAAATCCGTAGTGCAACTCCCAATGCAAAAATACTCCCTTAAAACACCGTGGTGAAACCTGTAATTGAATATAGAAAATATTTTGGGATCCGCACACTGCGCCTAACAAAATAAAAAAATGATAAAAGTTTAGAAACTTCCCGTTTCAACTACAATATATATCGCCGAATAGACAGCGTATTGCCATTACCTGAGGGGCAGAATCGCACCCCTTGCCGCTGAAATCCTGCAAGATAGCTGAATCCGGGCTAGCAACTGCACAGAAAGACTTAATAAGGGTACCAGCTCACCAGGACATCCCAGGCAATGAGAACGTACATACCTCAGCCGGAGCATTTCTTTCCCGGGCACTCAGTACGGATGTCGTGGAAGCTCCTACACACCCCCCCCCCCCCCCCACAAGCTTACATTGACATGCCTCAGCCCTTAAGATTATACCATCGCGTCTAACCTCCGAAGGCTAAGATACAAGACAAAGGGGAAGAACTATAGCTCCGAAAGCTGCAGACTAACACTTAAAGCTTCCCACAAAGACTACACGCAATGGGTCCACAGTCATTTGATTCAATATGCAAATTCTACAGGAAGAAGGCGGACCTGTTCCACAGAGTACGTTCCTGCCAACCAAATCAGGTGGTCACTGTTAACAACCAGCCAACGCAGGACGGGTAAAAGGCAGCTCTGACCAACCCGAACGAAACGAGTGGAAAAGAACTCATGGAAAGAACCCACACAGCAGCGTACGCCAATGGGGTTCGGGACCGAGTGTTATAACTGCCACTACAACCTCCTAAACATTTTCATTTAAAACATTTTCACCACCACCGTGAGGAAGGCTTTTTTCCTCGAGCTTTTAAAGTATGCATAATGCTGCTTGATTCGATTGCAAACAACAGGCATTACCAGCCGCGGTGGCTCAGTGGTTAGGGCGCTTGGCTACTAATCCAGAGTGTCCGGGTTCCAGCCAGACCCCGGCGGCCGCCGTTCGATGGAGGCGAAACGCAAAGAGGCCCGTGTGCTGTACAATGACAGTACGTGTTGCAGATCCTCAGCTGGCCGAAATTATACCGGACCTGTCCATTACAGTGCCTCTTTCTTTCTTCTTATCTGTCTCTCGTTTATACCTTCCCTTAAGTCGGTGTTCAGGCGTCCACCGAGGTATGTGAAAAGTAACTGCGTCATTTCATTTCCTCAAGAACAATATCAATTTTTTTATAAACTAATCGCGCGCCGCAAGGGTGCATAAAAGCAAGCACTGGCGGAGTCAAAAGGCAGCGTGTTTGCAGTCGGTGCCAGGTAACTTCCTGCGCTTTTGTTAACGATTTGTGGGGAAGCGGATGTGCCCGCCTCACCAGCCTAAAGTGATGTGTGAAGTCATGAAATGAAATCAACCCGTCCCTTGTGAAATTTGGGTCGGAAGGCGCACTCACTGTCTGGTCGACAAAACATCGGGCTTGCGCAAGAGTCGCCTCACTCCCGGGATTAGACGAATGGGCCGGGACCCACATCAATTCAACTTCTCTAATCAGATGGGGGGCAATTTGAAGGATGTGAAGTGAGCTATATGTGATACGGCCCCTCTCCAAAATGCGAATGGCTCTTTGTTTTGTATTCGCTGAATATAATACCAGCACGCGCGTTCGCTATAGCTAATGCTATTGTCTATTTTTCCAACATCTCCGAGGAGATGGTTTCTATCCAAGCGGCCGCCAACTGGGCGCCGTTTCCGTTCACCGCGACCAGTGCAAAGCTTTTTTCGAGGTTTCGCGGTATTCCGCTGCGACCACGCAGGCCACATTTTCGTGTCGGCCGTATTGGGTGTGTAGGTCGCGAGCCCTCCTGTGCGCTTGTTTTCGTGGTGCGCAGTGAGCATGTTCTTGCGTAAGGATTTAATCAAAAGAGCTTTCCTGGTGTGTGTGGGTACCTACGTTTTCATAACCCTCTCTTGGAGCTGTTCGCAAATTCTAGAGTATATAGGACGGCCCTTCCCGCGCTCGAACGAGGGAGTCGTCTTGGCTGTGAAGCGAGTTCCCCCTCTGACAGCTCCGAGAGTGGGTTGTGCACCCTAAGGGCAAGCAATCTTTCTGCGGACGTACTGTGCGGGAGCCAAAGTGCCGCCTTCTAGGCCTGCATGATTGCAGCTTCGACCTTGTGTTTTTCTGCGAACTACAGTTGCAGGTAAGGAAGGGAATATACGATCCTGCTCAGCACGAAAGCCTGCACAAGTAAGACAAAAACGCTAAGGCACCCGTGTGCTGTGCGATGTCAGTGCACGTTAAAGATCCCCAGGTGGTAAAAATTATTCGGGAGCCCTCCACTACGGCACCTCCTTCTTCCTTTCTTCTTTCACTCTCTTCCTTATCCCTTCCCTTACGGCGCGGTTTATGTGTCCAGCGATATATGACAGATACTTCGCCATTTCCTTTCCCCCAAAACCAATTATTATTATTAAGTAAGACATAAATCTTTCTCTTTCATGCCTCGTCTTTTGCTGGAGATCCGCCTGATTATTCGCACAGTTTGGTTGACCGTGGCCGTGAGTCGGTTGATTGTTTAGATGTTTCTTCGATTGTTCTGTATGTACATGCGTAGTATGCGTATGGTTCGAACATCCTCGCCAGATGTCTTTACACATATACATTCAGAGGGGTAGGGGGGGTCAGGATTGAATTCCTACCGCGTGGCCTGCCAAACGAACGAGCGGTTTCGATTTCAAGTGCGAACACTCAAGGCCCGCTCCCGGTGCGTTAGTTTCAATTTTCAATTATGGCAACTGCCTGCTGCCGGGTATCCTCTATTTGGCCGTCATTTGCAGTGGTTACTTACAGGGTGATGCCGTCCGCGTATAAGGTGTGCTGCAGCTCCGGCAAGGCGGCGAGATTGGGGGGTAGTGTAATGAGTGCAAGGTTAAAGAGGAAAGGCTAGAGCACCGAGCCTTGTGGCGTGCCTCAGCTTTCCAGAGAATTGGGCTAGATTTGAGGACACCTACTGCAAGCTCTGCGGTCCGCTCGAATAATAATGATCGAACGTAAATGAATGTCCATTCCTTCGGGTCTATTTTAGAGAGATTTGTGAGGATGGCCTTATGCGAGACGTTGTCGAAGGCCTTGTTCAGGTCTAGCCCGAGCACTGCCTTGGTCGCGGTTCCGCGTGTAGGGTCCAGCACGTCCGTCTAAAGCTAGAGAATCACGTCCTGTGCGGACAAAGTAGCCCTAAAGATAATCATTTTGGGAGGAAGTACGTCGCGCTCCTCCACGTAATTTTGCAATCGGTTAAAGATGACACGCTCCGTGAGTTTTTCGAAGCAAGACGTGAGGGAGACGGGTTGCCGATTCTCGATCGAGAGTTTCTTCCCCGGGTACAGCATGAAGATCACCCGTGCATGCCTCCATTCCAGGGGGATCTCGCGTTTCCTCCAGTTGGTGTTCATTACGTTTGTCAGAGCCGAGATGCACTTGGGGCCTAGGTTTATGAGCGTCTTCGACTCTCTGTCCTGTCCCGCCACAGAGGTAGTACGGAGCTGACCAAGAGCAAAGAAGACCTCGGCATCTACTGTGTCTGCGTCCAGGGTCTCATTGGGAAGGCCTCTGTATGCGGGCAGGGGGTCTGTACGCGACGTGTTCAAGAAGCGTTTTTGCAGGTCGGAGAGTAGCTCTGCGTAGCAAAATGAAAGTGTATTTCAAGAAATAAATGAGGGAGTAGAAGATTTAAGGAAGAAAGAGGTGCCGTGGTCGAGGGCTCCGGAATAAATTCGACCCCCTGGGGATATTTAACCTGCACTGACACGGTGTCAGTGTACTGCACGGTATCTCTGAACGTTAAAGATCCTATCCCGAGTTCCCGGGTTCGATCCCGACCGCGGCGGCTGCTTTTTTATGGAGGCAAAACGCTAAGACGCCCGTGTGCTGTGCGATGTCAGTGCATGTCAAAGATCCCTAGGTGGTCGAAATTATTCCGGAGCCCTCCACTACGGCCCCTATTTCTTCATTTCTTCTTTCACCCCTCCTTTATTCCTTTCCTTACGGCGCGGTTCAGGTGTCCAACAATATATGAGACGGGTACTGCGCCATTTCCTTTCCCCCAAAAAACTAATTATTATTATTATTAAAGACCCCCAGGAGGTCGAAATTATTCCAGAGCCCTCCACTACGGCACCTCTTTCTTCCTTGCTTCTTTCACTCTCTCCATTATTCCTTCGCCTTCGGCGCGGTGGAAGTGTGCGATATGTGAGACAGGTAATGCGCCATTTCCTTTCCCCAAAAATCTTTTTTTTTAATTTTGTAGAAAATAAAAATAATGATCAGTTTTTGGGGAAGGAAATGGCGCAGTATCTGTCTCGTATATCGTTGGTCACGCGCACCGAGCCGCAAGGAAAGGGATTAATGAGGCCGTGAAATAAGAAAGGAAGAACGAGGTGCCGTAGTTGAGGGCTCCTGAATAATTTCGACCACCTTGGGATCTTCAACGTTCACGGGCATCGCACAGCACACGGGCGCCTTAGCGTTCTTCCTCCATAAAACGCAGCCGCCACAGTTGGTTTCGAGCCCGGGAACTCCGGATCTAAAAAATAAATTTGGTTTTGGGGGGGGATAAAAGTGGCGCAGTATCTGTTTCACATCTTGTCAGACACCAGAGCCACGCCCTAGGGGAAGGAATAACTGTGTAGTTTTCGCTACAAATGGTAACGTTATCAAGAGTCTGTCTGTCTGTCTGTCTGTCTGTCTGTCTGTCTGTCTGTCTGTCTGTCTGTCTGTCTGTCTGTCTGTCTGTCTGTCTGTCTGTCTGTCTGTCTGTCTGTCTGTCTGTCTGTCTGTCTGTCTGTCTGTCTGTCTGTCTGTCTGTCTGTTACTGCCAGGAAACAAGAAAGGAAAGTGCACAGGCCTGCTCACTGGTTCAAGCCGAGCCACAATACCTACCACATGCAGATAGAAGGAGAGTTGAAAGAGGGGATAGAAAGACAGGATAGTAAAAACGCGCTAAAGACAAGGCCGATGCCCGAGGTAGTGCAATACTGGGGCAACTGGTGGCGGGAGTGAAGCATCCTTCAAACTCTCCGCCCCATTTCCAAACATAGGTCCAATTTGGACCCGTACCAGACACTCCACGGGTCCGGACAATATCGCCCTTATCAAGCGACCATATGATGCCTACAGCAAGCCGAGCAGCGCAATATGAGGGAATAATTCCCCTAAGACATCCGCCATTGGCTAACTTCATGCTGCGCCAATATTCTCGACGACATTCGTTCCAAAAGTTTAAGCAACCGTTCGTCCTACAGCTTTCCGATTTGTTTCACAGCATTTTTCTTTGCATATAGCCTACATATCATAGTGAAGTTTTGTGCAAGCTAGCGGCAGGAATTCGAACCGACGACTTGTGAACATACCGTTGCTGGGAATAACAGCACTGAGACGAGGGACAAAGAAAGAAGAAGACAACGAGCCAGTCCTGTTGTCTTCTTCTCTCTTTGTCTCTCGTCTCGGCGCTGTTATTCCCAGCAGTGTGCACCAATTCGCTCTACTCTCCATTTTATTGAACATAACGTTGCATACCTTCCCAGATATTACCCATGCCCTAATTGCGGTTTCAAGTATGTATGTAGATATTTGGCAGTTACTGCTCTCTTTGTGTTCCCAGAAACCGATATTGAAGTTGTGACGCAACCGCTCGCCGCACACAGTTGGGGGTGGCGTCACACAGTTTCTCGGTTCTAATAGCATGTGATTCTCCCCCTGGTTGCAAGCTTGCAAGTTGTCACCCTCTTTATTTCGTCCTGTACTTTCTGTCTCAAACCTGTCCTTTCTGCTCTTCATCTCCGTCCTCACTGCACGGCGGATCGTCCCCCGTGAGGCCAATAGCACTGTAATACCTGGGAGGACTGGGAGACTCCTCGGCTTTCCGAAGACCTTGTCTTGCAGACCATCGTGATCGACCGGGCAGTCAGCATTACGAACAGCAGGAACAAAAACTTCAGCGTGGGAGGGCCATTTAAAAAGTTTTTCGAGATGACGATAGTGCAAGTGTCCTAGTGCTTTACTCGGGCCTTAGTGTATTCAGCACGATGATACGTCACCAGCGTTAAGTGCTATCTAAAGTTTTGTTGAGACATTCCGGAAGTTGTTTTACACTATTCAGTGTTGCCCGATCAACCTACAAACCTAATTTTTGTGACTTTCTGTAACTGACAACGTACTGCCCACAACTGTGGAAGAGCAGACGAAAGAGCTGTTTGTCTGAACGGCCACCTGAAAAGTGACGCCGGTCCCTTTATTGTACAGAGCCACACATGGAGTACTGCGAATGGAGCCGTTCTCTCCTGGACTATGCGATTCAGGCCATTCCATAGACCGCATGCAAATGCATGTTTATTTCAAGCAAACAATTAATTTTTTTCGAAAATTTAATAACGCTTGGGCACACGGGGCATAAATTCTTTATTATTCCGTTTCCTGCGATAAGCTTGAATTCAATGTTCATGTTTCAGGAAGCAATTTTCCAAAATGAGTGAAATATTGAAACTCAACGCAGATGATTTCAAGCCTACCTCGCTGCGAAAAGAGCAAAACTTCATGCAATTTGCTACAGATCCCAAGTTCCCGGATTTGAAGCCGACAACTGCGGCTGCGTTTTTATGGAGGCAGAACGCTAAGGCGCCCGTGTACTGTGCGATGTCAGTGCACGTTAAAGATCCCCAGGTGGTCGAAATTATTCCGGTGCCCTCCACTACGCCAGCTCTTCCTTTTTCTTTGATTTGGCGCGGGGCACAGCACGAAGACACTGCACGAAAACACAGCGCGTTCCACGCGACAGCTGGACGCACATAAACACTGGCCACCGACGTGTCAACACCACCGACGCGCACTGTCACCACCACGCACTCCTGGGCATCAGATGTCGCCGCCGCCGAGCCGACGAGGGTGTGCTGGACGTCCTGCCGCACGTATATCGCGCACCTTGATTTCCCGGGGCGATGAGATGTGACACAACAGGGCACTGCAGCACAGGTGGGTTCCTCGCACGTGGTGGCTGAGTGGTAGCCAATGTAGCCAGGTAGCCGCATCTGGGGCTCCCCGTCATGTGAACGTACGTACGTCTCCTGCAGCGCGATAACTTGCGGCGAATCCTGTGCGATGCGAACTCGCATTTCGGCGTATCGCGCCGCAAGTGAGCGCACGTTCCACTTCAGGATGGATGGTATGCAGGAGGGAGTCCGGCGGCTAGCCATCATGCTGGCTTATCTGTGCGGGAGCACCCGCTGCTTCTAAGCAAGCCCGGTGTCCATCGGTGCCCTCCGGGAAAAGTGCGCTGAGGGCGCGCAACGCCAGCTTTAGGCGCGCGATCTCCGCGTCCCGTGCGTCAGGGGGCTGGCCGTGAGAAGCGGCCGCAGGCTCGGGCCGCGCTGTACGGGACGCCGGGCAACCGGATCGCCGCTGCCGCTGCCGGCGCTGGCGTTGCTTCTGTGTCTGCTGCTGCTGCTGCTGGGGTGTACCCCTGACGACCTGCGCATAAGAAAGAGCGCGCGGCGTCTGCTGATGTTGCTGGGCTGGGGCCGCTGTCTCAGCCTGGACGACGGCTCGGACAACCCGCCTGGACATCGGGGCCATGGATGTGGCCATTAAAGTGGCCACGTGACGCTCTCGCTGCCAGTGCGGGCACGCTTGGTCAATGGCTGCGTGCCGCCCCCCGCAGTTAATGCAGCGGGGCTTGCTCGCGCAGGTACCAGGCTCGTGTGGCCCGCCGCAGCGCGTGCATCGGGCAGGAGCACGACACACCTCAGTGGCATGCCCCAGGCTGGCGCACTTGGCACACTGGAGCGGCCGGGGACGGCAGGGGCGGACCGCGAGCCTGCGCTTGAATATGGTGATGAACGCCGGGGGTGTCGGCGCCGCAAAACGGAGAGCGAGTGTGCTGCCCGACAGAGACGCCGACACCATCGGTACCGTTGACTCCGCTGCCGCTAGCAGCTCCTCCGCCGTCCTGCGCCCGTCCACACCGAAGACCAGGCCGGAGCTTTGATTCCGAGGAGGAGGCTCCTTGGCGCAGACCGGCACGCCACGGATGACGGCCGTGGCTAGCAGGGCCTGGAGAGCATCGCTGCTCCCCGCGTCCACTGCCACCACATACCGCCGCATGTTTACCCGGACGGCGAGGACGCCCGGGCGGGATCTGATCTCCTCGGCCAACTCCCAGCCCTGTTCCCTGGTGAAGGCGGTGCCCCGGTTCGCCGTCCGAAACAGCACCGTCCCCACCAGGCTGGACGGGACCTCCACGGCAGCCGCGGCTCGCTCCAGGGCAGCTCTGCGACGCCGCTGCGCCTTGGTAGTGATAATGCGCCACGGGACCAAGCTGGCCCCAGCATCAGCGTCGCCGCTGCCTGCGGGGCATTGCTGCGGCGCGCCGCGGAGTTGGGCGCGCTCGGTGCCAGCAGACGAAGCCCCAGCCGCAGCCTGGTCTCGTGCGGCGGGATTTGGTGAGGTCGCACCCGTTTTTCTTCCGGACGCCGTCGCCCCACCAGCAACAGCAGCAGCATCAACAGCAGGCTGGAGGTGGGCTCCATGGGGCTCCTGCTGGGAAGGCCCTGCTCCTTCGAGTGTGGAGGGAGAGGGAGCAGTGACGGTGGGGGGCCTTCGAGCTTCCCGCTTGGCCACCGCGATGTCCCTTTTGGTTTCCGAGTCCCTCTCCTCCTCGGACCCCGTTGAGCGTCGCCGTTTCCGGTGAGCAGACTCGTCCATTGGGGTGCACATGCTCTCCTCGGCTGCAGGTGTCCGCGGTGAGCCCGCAGCAGCAGCATCAGGGGGAGAGGGCATCACAGCCGGTTCCCCAGGAGCAGGAATGGCGGCAGGAAGCGCAGGGGTGGCCAGAAATGGCGGGGAGGGAGCCGCCATGGAGTTCTGCGTCTGGTGAGCGAGCGCCATGGCGTCCCGCAAGGCTAGAACGCGAGGGTCCGCCGGCGACACGTCCAAGGTCCCGATGACGGACTCAAGGTTCTCCGATGTGGTGATGAGCGCCGCCGTCAGGCACCTCACCGTGTCCCGCAGATCAGCGATCTCGGCCTGCATTCGCCGAATGGTGCTGGACGACCTTCCTCTGGACGGCGTTCGTCTCCGTGATCGTGAGCGAGAGCGGCCTGCCCTGCGTTGCTGATTCTCACCGCCAAACACAGGCCTTCGCTCGTTCACGGTGTCTGTGGCCTCCATGGGGAGACCCCGCAACGCCGCGAAGCCTTAGGCCCAGCGTCCGAAGGAGCAGAGAGCTAAAAAACACGTCCGCTCGCTTTGAACGCCCACCATAGTGCGTGGGGCAGTGCGCGCCACTCCGCGCGGGGAGACGACCTGCACGACGCAGCACCGCAGCTGGGACTCACCCCCTTGAACACCGGCGAGCCCACCTTTCGACGACGCGGAACAACCGGCTCCTGCATCGACGTTGCCTTCGCATCCAGAGGCATCGAGGCGACATGGCGCCGATCACCATCTCTCTGGGGCTCGGATCATTACTCCATCCTAATTGAACCCACTGCGATGGAGGCGCGCCCCAAACGTGCCTACTCCATTACCAACTGGAGTGCGTTCAGGCGGGCGGTCGACGAGGCGGCGGCCACTGGCGCAGATTTCTTTTCAAGTCTAGTTCGAAGCGCTCTCGCAGCCACCCAACGAGCAGAGGTAAGGGCAGGGCAGCCCACACCTGATATGAAGCTGCTCAATCTGCGCGAGAAGAGAGATCGCGCAGAGCGACGGGCGCGACGGACTGACAGAGCCGCCGACTGGACTGTCTACAACCGCTTGGACGCAGCAGCGCGCTGCCACGCCAACAAGCTATACCGCCGGCAGTGGACTTCACAATGTCAAAGGATGGAGGAAGATGTCAGCTCGCGGAGGCTGTTTGACACCCTGCGGCGCATCACCGAACCACAGGCAAACCGTCAACCGCTGGCCGCCCTCGCAATCTCCAGCGGGCTCAGCTTTGTAGAATTGGCAGAGCGGTTTGCCGATCGGTTCGCGCCGCCCAGCCCCGCAAACGCCGCTAACATAGCTGCTCCTGAGAGCCCCAGAAGCGACGCCAGTCCCTCGCCCGTCGCCTCGGAAGGTCCATGTGATGCGCCGTTCACCGCGGCGGAATTGAACAATGCGCTGCAGCGCTGCCGCCGCCGCTCGGCGCCCGGACCGGACGGGGTGACATACCAAATGCTGCGAAACCTGGATGCGCAGCAACGACAGATCCTCCTGCAACAGATCAACCTGGTGTGGGAACGCGGGGAGCTTCCGGAGGATTGGCGAACCGCGGTCGTTTGTCCCATCCGAAAGGCAGGGCGCCCACCTAAGGAGCTGAGCGGATACCGGCCAGTGGCATTAACATCGGCGGCAGGTAAGCTCATGGAGCATATGGCGTTGCAGCGTCTGAACGAGCGGGCTGCGGAGGCTGATTTGTTTGACGAGCGGCAGACGGGTTTCCGTGGGATGCGGTGCACGGCTGATTCTATATCGGACGTTGTTACAGCGCTGGAGCATGCCAGGGCAGCAGGCCAGGTTGCGCTGCTGCTGCTGCTGCTGGTCGTCTCGGGCGCTTTTGACAACGTTCACCGCGCACCAATTCTCCCGGTGCTTGAGGGGGCCGGTGTGAGCGGGCGCCTTTTGCGATACGTTCATGGCTTCCTGAGCGGGCGCACCATGCGCGTACGAGTAGGGGGTAAGCTCTCCAAGCCTCGCCCGGTCGACATGGGCGTGCCGCAGGGCTCTGTCCTATCACCATTTCTGTTTAATGTGGCCATGTCGGTGGTGCCGGCCTCCCTCCCCACGAGCGGACGACACCATGTGTACATGTCCATATATGCAGACGACATAGCTGTGTGGTGCCGGGGACCACCGGGCGAGGCGTTCCGCGTGCGGGAGTGCCTTCAGGAAGCCCTGGCCGCAATCGATGCCAGATTGCGCGGCCTTGGTCTGTCACTGAGCGCGGACAAATCGGTGGCCATGGCCTGCGTTTCGCGCTCGCGCGCGCACCTTGCGCCACTGTCACTGGACGGGACTCCGATTCCTTGGCGTAAATCGGTGCGGTACCTTGGCCTGGACATCGACTGGCGCCTTTCCTTCCGCCCCGCGGCGACCAAGGCCTGTCTGCAGATGAAGAGGATCACCGTCGCCGTGCACAAGCTTACCGCTCGAGGCCAGGGCATCTCCCAGCAAGCCGCGCTGCGTCTATACAATGCCGCAGCTTTGGGGGCGGTGCTCTATGCGCTGCCGCTCGTCACGGTGCGCAAGCCGTGCTGGAAGAAGCTCGAGCTTCAGCACCGCAAGTCCCTGCGCGTGTGCCTAGGCCTGCCCAAAAACTCGCAGTGCGCCGCAACGTTGGCCGAGGCAGGAGCGTGGCCCCTTGAGCTCCAAGCAGCGCGCAGGGCACTGAATCACATCGACCGGCTTCACCGCGCACCGGACGGCGGCTCGCTGCTGCAGCGTATGCGCTCGCACCCGCGCTCACGAATGGGCGCGGCGCTGCTCGAGTATGAGCAATTGACCCAAGGCCCACCCCCCTACGGCTCCTGCGCGCCCTGGCCTGCTGCCTCGGAGGTACAGCGAGAGATCGTCGGCATCGCGGGAAACCGGAGCACACCCCTCTGCGCTGTGCAGCAGCTGGCCAGAGCCGTCATACACGAGGAGCTCCAGGACCATCTCCTCGTGTACACCGACGGCTCAGTGGCCCGCGACAGCTGCTCCCTTGCTGCGGCGGCCACCATCCCCGCCCTGCGACTGCACAGCCAGCAACACGCAACCTTCCTGGGCTCCTCCACCACGGCGGAGTTGATGGGGATCCGGCTCGGGCTGGACCTGCTACTCACCCTCGGCCCTCCGCCGCCCAGGAGTGCTCTGCTGTGCGACTCCCGCGCCGCCCTCAGCCGCCTGCAATCTAACGGCCGCGGTACCCCACTAGTGCGGGAAATTCGCTCGCGCATCGAGCGCCTCGCGCAGAGAGGTTGTGCCGTGCGTGCACAGTGGGTGCCCGGTCACTGCGGCATCGCCGGCAACGAAGAAGCTGACGACCTCGCGACCGCTGCACACCAACTACCTGCCAGCGATCTGTCCCTTGCGCTGGAGGACGTGCGTGCGGCCATTCACGACCATCTCCGAAAGCAGCACCCCGACCCACGCATCGCGGGAGGTGAGCGCATCGACAGTGTCACCGGCTGTCGCGCACTTACACGGTCGCAACGTGCAATGATCCTCCGCGCGCGCATTGGCTGCGTGTGGCCCGGGGAACGACGGGTGCGGCACGGAATCGCGATGAGTGATGTGTGTGACGGATGCGGTGCAGTGGAAACACTAGAACATCTGCTCCTTCGCTGCTCCGCGTTCGCCGATGCTCGTCGCGTTATGCTCGCGGCCTATAGGGCGCAGGGCATACTACCAGACTCCATCAATACGCTATTGTGGCCGCAGGGCAGTGCGCGCACTCGTGAGCGAACTTTGGTGAGCCTCTGTGCATTCCTCGAACACACGGGCTTGACGTCCCGTCTGTTCTCCGTCAGGCAGTTACACGCAGTGACCGAACGCTCCGCGAGTTCTACCTTGAACGATTAATACCTGGACACCCCATTCCAGTTGTAACCTACACAGTGCTGTGCGCGTGTGTGATTTAATTCCTCTAAACTGAACTAATCACGCGCACAACCTGGACACATTACTTATTGTGTAAATAGTTTGTACATATTACTTCTCCCCCTGTCCTCTATTCCTGTCCCCTCACCTCTTTCATTTCATTTCTCCATTCTGCCTGCTGTCCTTTATTTCCGCTGCCCCAGCTCAGGTGCTTCAGTATCGATGGCAGATGCCGGGGCTAGCAAAAATGTTTTCCTTCCTTTTTACTATTATTTTTAATAAAACCACTACCACCACCACCACCTTTTTCTTTCGGCGCCAATTCCTTTCCCCAAAAGCCAACTATATTGTTAATATTAATAATATTTACCTTGCACTGACGTCGGACAGCAAACGGCCGCATTAGCGTTTTGCCTCCATAAACACGCAGCCCATGTGGTCGGGTTCGAGCCCGGGAACTGCTGATCAGTAGCCGAGCGCCCTAACCACTGAGCCACCGCGGTGAGTTGAAGCCTCAATCGCGCTTCAGGTACGTGGCGGTGGTGAGACAGAGAGAGATGCATGCTGCATGTAATAGCTCTGACAAATCTGTCGCAGGCACGCGGCTCGGCAGCAATAGGCCACAGCGTTCATTGGGTGATGAACTTCGCGCTGAACCATTCATTGCCCACTTGCCAGGGTGGCATTCTGGCGGCTATGCCCCTCCAGTGCGCGGAACGCAATCGAAGTAGGTTTTGCAGCGAAATCTACATTGCCCACGAACATCCGACTTTGCTGTGGCACTCCCGAGGAGGAGGCACTCAGCCGCTGCCTAGCAATGGCTCTAGCTTGCATATGTTGCGCACTCGCCGCGCGATCCGGCCGCTCTATGCCTCCTTTTCCTTACCCGCCCTTGCATGCCTAACCGCTACCCAAGGTATCCGGTGGCGCTATATGCAAGCCATTCAAACCCCCGAACACTCAATGAATAAAAAAAAATCTCTGTCGAGGCTGTGCATCGAACCAAGGCATTTGGCGTTTGAGGCGGAGACGCTACTACACCGCCATGGTGCCTCAGGTTTCATCATGAATAAAGGCGCATCTACTGAATGCACGGGTTTCATATAATTCCTCATCAAATCCAGATGTCGCCGCGCTTTTGCTATGTGTATCCTGGCATAACAGAGCTAGGCCAACAGCATTTTCTTTTTCAGTTGGACGCCAACGCCATGGACATGAAAGCGCCTCTGCGGAAACTTGAAAAGAATTGAATATTTAGGGAAAGGAATTGGCCCGATATCTGTCTCACATATCGGCAGACACCTGAACAGCGCCGTAAAAGAAGGGATAAAGGAGGGAGTGAAAGAACAAAATAAGAAAGAGGTGCCGTAGTGGAGGGCTTCGGAAAAAGTTCTACCACACGGGGATCTTTACCGTGCAATGACATTGCACAGCACACGGGCGCCGTAGCGAGACTGCGGTGACAATTGACCCAGGGAGGCAGCTGTGCGCCTCTGTTTTCGTTAAAATCAACGACCTCTGCAACGTCGTCAACGCCAATGAACCCAATGAAGGTCGGCGGCTCACTTATTCTGTTTTTTAGGAAAAGAGATGGTGCACTAACTGTCTCGCATATCTCTGTGGCACCCAAGCAGAGCCGTAAGGGAAGGGATGAAGGAGGGAAGGAAAGAATAAAGGGAGAAATAGTAAATTTATTATTGTAAATTGGATTTTGAGGAAAGACGCTGCACTGCGGCGGAACACCTGTGGCACGATGCAACCAGTGGAACTTGCGGAGTAGTGACTTGCGAAGGTTACCAGAAGTGCGCCGCTGACTGGCCTATGTAACCGCCGCGGCGGTTAAGTGGATAATGCGCTCGGCTACTGATCTGGAGTACGCTGGTTTGAACCCGACCACGGCGGCAGCTTTTCGATGGAGGCGAAACGCACAGCCGCCCGCCCGTGTACAGTGCGATGTCATTGGCACGTCAAAGATCCCAATTTGGCGGAGTTCCCGGGTGCGAACCCGGCCGCTGCGGCTGCGTTTTTTTGGATGCAAAACGCTAAGGCGCCCGTGTGCTGTGCGATGTCAGTGCACGTTAAAGATCCCCAGGTGGTCGAAATTATTCCGGAGCCCTCCACTACGGCACCTCCCTCTTCCTTCCTTCTTTCACTCCCTCCTTTATCCCTTCTCTTACGGCGCGGTTCAGGTGTCCAACGATATATGAGACAGATACTGCGCCATTTCCTTTCTCCAAAAAACCAATTATTATTAATAATAAATTATTCCGGAGCCCTCCACCTTTTTCTTCCTTTTCTTGATTCCTTCATGCCTTTCCTTACGGCGCGGTGCAGGTGTCAGAAGAGATGTGAGACAAATACTCCGCCATTTCCTTGCCCCAAAAACCAATTTTCATTTTCTAGAAATTGAAAATTGGTTTTTCCATATCGGCGGAAACCTGTACTACGGCGTAAGGGAAGAGATAAAGGAGGGAATGAAAGAAGAAAGGAAGAAAGAGGTGTCGTAGTGGAGAGCTCCGTAATAATTTCGACCACCTGGGGATGTTTAACATGCACGGACGTCGCACAAAACACGGGTGCCTATGCGTTCTGCTTCCTTCGACACGCATCGGAATGAAGATCGATTTTTAGGGAAAGGAGACGGAGCAGTATATCTGTCACTTCTCATCGGACACCAGAACCACGCCACAGTGGAAGACAAAACTTCTGTAGCTTTCCCTACAAATGGTACCGTTATCAAGCGGCCATGCGATGCAAACAGCAAGCCGAGCCTCGCAATTTCAGGGAATGACTAACATGTGGTGTCAAGTGTACGTTGAAGATCCCAGGTGGCCGAAATTAATTCGGAGCCCTCCACTACGTCTCCTCTTTCTTCCTTCCTTTTTCTACTCCCGTCTTTATCCCTTCCGTTATGGCGCGGCTTAAGTGTCCGCCGATATGTGACAGATCCTGCGACCATTCCTTTGTCTAAACAAGGAATTTTCATTTTCATTCACCGAAACCACCCCCCATTGAATAACTTCAATGCTGCGCCAATATTGCCGACTACATTCGCACCAAAAATTTGAGCAGCCGTTCGTCGTACAACTGTGCGGTTTGTTTCATACCATTTTTAAAGCGAAATCTTTACTGGCCGCAGGTTGAACACTTTCGCGTGATCCTGGAGGACCGTGCTGAGTATGCGCAAGGAGCTGTGTCGACACACGGCGTGTTTCTCTCTCTCGCTCCCTAGTCGCAACTGCGCATGCGCCACTAGTAGCGCCGAGCCACAGGTGTTCCGCTAGGGTGCCTCGATGCCAGCGGCGCCGGCGTGGAGACAACTTCAGCGGCGCCGCAATATTGCATCACACGGGATCAGCGGCGCTAGCGTTTGTAACGGCGCCGTTCATGCTCTCGGCGCGCTTCAAAGTGCTTTAACTTGGGCGGCCTTTTGCAGCGAGAGCTACACTGGGCTACCAGTCGTGCATTTTGCGGTACATGGGAGAGGCCAGTTGTGTTCAATATGGCGGGGTCGCTTAAGCTGTCTCTACCCGTGGAAACACTGGCATCGAGGCACCCTAGTGTTCTGCCGTTGCGCAGCGCCGTGCCTTTCCTAAAAATGCTACTTTCAATTTTCAGTTTTTCCTTTCTTCTTTCCCTCCCTCCTTTATCCCTTCCTTTACGGCGCGGTTCGGGTGTCCACCGACACATGTGAGATTGTTACTGTGCTTTGGGAACTCGCCGCGCCATCTTGCATAGCGTCAGACCACGCGGCTCGCCGCTGCCGCCGTTTCGTATGACGCCACACAGCGTTCCTCGTCGTTGTGTTCGCGTTCGCCTCCGCTCGCTTCACCAGCTCCTCCGTATACCTCATAACATGTCGGTGGATAGCAAAGGAGAGCTCGCATGCGCCGCAATCACAGCTGTGTCGTCTTCAACGCGAGAGCAACATAGCTAGACAACCAGACTAACCTGCACTTGCAATCAAGGTCAACCAAGGCTAACAATGCTATTTTTTTGCTTTCGCTACGTATATACTGACATAGCCGACCAAAGCCAATGCAAATTTTTTCTCTCTCTCGCTGCCTAGTCATTACTGCGCATGACCCCCTATCAGCACCCAGCCACAGGTGTTCCGCAGCTGCTCCGCGCCTTTCCTTAAAATACAACTTTCAATTTTCAGTCTTCTCTTTCTTCTTTCCCTTCCTCCTTTATTCCTTTCTTTACGGCGAGGTTTCGGTCTCCGTCGAGATATGTGAGACGGCTAGTGTGCCATTTCATTTTCCCAAATATCAAACAAGACAAGTCAGCCAACGGCGTTCATAGAGTTCATTGTCGTTGACAACATTGAAAAGACCATTCATTTTCACGAAAGGAAAGGCACACAACCGCCTCCGTGGGTCAGTGGCGATGCCAATCTCGCTTTCGCTTTGTATATGCTGTATTAGCTGGGCTAATCGACATTAATTTGTTCTTTGCATATAGCCTACATGAGCTAGTCATATTTTGGGCTAGCTTGCGGCAGGGATTTAAACCTACGACTTCTGAACATTCCATTGCATGCCTTCCCTTATGGCCACTTGTATCTTTGGAAATACTGCGCAGTTACTGCTCTCTTTTTGTTCCTAGAAATCGGTTTCGAAGTTGCGACGCAACCGCTCGCAACACACTGTTGACGGTGGCGTCATAGAGTTTCTCAGTTCTAATAGCATGTGATTATCGCCCTGGTGTCAAACTAGCAAGCTTTCACCCCCTTTAATTCGTCCTGTACTTTCTGTCTCGAGCCTGCCCTTCCTGCTCTTCATCTCCATTCTCATTGCATGGCGGATTGTCCCCCGTGAGGCCATCAGAACTTTAAGACCTGGAGGTTCGGACTGGGAGAATCCTCGGCTTTCCGAAGACCAGGTCATGCACACCACCGCTATCGACCGGGCAGTCAGCGTTAAGGACAGGAGGAACAAAAGCTTGAGCTCGGTGGGGCCGTTTATGAAGTTTTTCGAGATGATGATAATGATAGAAAGTAGCTTGCGAGTGGTATTCGAAACGTGTGTCGAAGTGCTTTACTCGGATCCTTGTGGATTCAGCACAATGACACGTAAACATCCTTAAGTGCTATCTAAATATTTGATGACACAATCCGGTAGTTTCCTTATACTATTCAGTGTTGTCGATGAAGCTCTCACCGCAATTTTTGTGAGTATAAAAATGGCAACGTACTGTCCACAACTGTGGAGAAGCAGATGAAACAGTTGTTTTTTTTTAGACGCCCATCAATAAAAGGGGCACATATCCTTCTATAAAACCGGAAACAGCAATTACTTTCATACTGCCCATGGAGCCACTCTCTCCTGTACTATGCGAGTCCGGCCATTCCTCAGAACGCTTGAAAGGGCTTGGTTATTTCAAGCATACATGTCATTTTTTGTGAAAATTTACTAACGCTTCGGCACATGGTGCACAACATATTTATGCATTCCGTGGCCTCCGATAAGTTTAAAGTCAATGTTCATGTTTCAGTGAGCATTTTTGCAAAATGTTCGAAATGTTGAAGCTCAACGCAAATCATTTCAAGCCTACCTCGCTGTGAAAAGGGCAAAGCTGCTTCATCTGCTGTGCGACTCCGGCGCCACCCTCAGCCGCCTGGAATCTAACGGCTGCGGTGCCCCACTAGAGCGGGAAATTTGCTCGCGTATCGAGCGTTGCGCGCGGAGAGGATGTGCCGTGCGTGAACATTGGATGCCAGGTCGGTTTGGCATCGCACGAAACGGAGAATCTGACGACTTCGCGACTGCTTCACATCAAATACCTGCCAGCGATCTCCCGTGTGTGCGGCCAAAGGTGCGTGCGGCCATCCACGACCATCTCCGAAAGCAGCACCCCGACCCACGCATCGCAGGAGGCGAACGCATGGACAGGTCACCGGCTGTCGCGCACTTACACGGTCGCAACGTGTAATGATCCTCCACGGGCGCATTTGCCGCGTGGGGTCCGGGGAACGACGGGTGCGTCACGGAATCGCGACGAGTGATGTGTGTGACGGATGCGGTGCAGTGGAAACGCTAGAACACCTGCTTCTTCACTGTGCCGCGTTCGCCGATTCTCGTCGCGATATGCTCGCGGCCTATAGGGCGCTGGGCACACTACCAGACTCCCACAAGACGTTATTGTGGCCGCAGGGCAGTGCGCGCACTCGTGAGCGAAACTTGCTGAGCCTCTGTGCGTTCCTCGAACACTTGGACTTGACGTCCCGTCTCTTCTCTGTCAGGTAGTTACACGCAGTCACCGAACGCTCAGCGAGTTCTACCTTGAACGATTAATAACTGGACGCCCCACTCTAGTTGTAGCCAACACAGTGCTGTGCTCGTGTGTTTTAATTCCCCAGCATGAACTAATCAACCGCGCGATCTGGACACATTTCTAACTCTGTGAAGAGTTAGTATATATTACTTCTCCCCCTATCCTCTCTTCCTCTCCCATCACTTCTTTCTTTTCATTTCTCCTTTCTGCCTGCTATCCTTTATTTCCGCTGCCCGAGCTCAGGTGCTCAGTATCGATGGCAGACGCCGGGGCTAGCAAAGCTCTTTTCTTTCTTTTTACTATTATTTTAATTAAAAATGGCCGTGGCTTAGCTTGGTTAAGCCTGGTGAATGCGAAGGCGAGAGGAGCGGAGCTGTTTTATACAGCTGGTGTGACGTCACTCTGACCGTAGCGCCCCTGGTGAGAGGAGCGGGAGTTAGGCCGCCGTTGGTGGCTACCGCCTCGCCTCGCGACGGCGTGAGATGGGGCCCCGTTTTTACACAGCTGATGTGGTCACACCGACCGTAGCGCCCCTGGTGAGAGGAGCGGGAGTTAGGCCGCCGTTGGTGGCTACCGCCTCACCTCGCGACGGCGTGAGATGGGGCCACGTTTTTACACAGCTGGTGTGAAGTCACTCTAGGTCACGTGGTGTTACGTCACGCAGCGAGTTAACGCTAAAGGTCAATGGTGCCTACCACCGCCTCGCCACGGAACGGGCTGCAGTGCGACCTAAAGTAGTATTGCTTCGCAATAAAAAAAAACCACTACCACCACCAAAATTTTTTCATTGAAAACGTAGAAGCCTAAAGATTGCCGATAATGGCCGGCGTCATGAGCGGGGGGATGCCCTGCATCGTCACTATGGCTCAAAGAAAAGGCTGCAGGCCCCTACCTCTCCAGGAGGAATGGTGTACGGCTGCAGTCATACCCGATTGAATCCGGGTGGACGGCCTCTCGTTCAGAGCTGTCATCTCAACTAATGAGGAGGAGGTTGCGATCGCCCTCGCAGCTTCCCATCCCGACTTTAAATTTATCGTCACAGACTCTTCGAGAGCCTGTCGTAACTTTGAGTTCGGTTGGATCATCCTAATTGCTCACCAAATTCGTCACTACAGTATTCGCGACTGCGATCTAACTTATCACTCTATCATATGCGTCACCGGCTACCAATGCATGCCAGGTGAATAAGCTATACATGAGGCAACTTGCACACTCACTTACCGGGCACCAGGCGTTTCTTGGGAGGTCCCTAACTCAAATCACAGCAGTCTTCTTTCTTTAAAGATATTACTGTGCACTATCAAGATGAACACTGGCGCTACCCGGTTCCTATGAAAGGACTGGGTAAACCTGGCGAACGAACTCTTCTTAGGCTCTTTACAAACAACCTGCTGTGCTCGGCGGTTCTCAAGGACTTTGATTCTTCTTTTGACACCGCTGCTAATTCTGTGGGGAGGTGGCCGACACCTTTCACATCGTTTGGACATTTCTCTCCCCCGCCATAACCCATTCGCTTACCCGAGAAGACTGGGAGGCGGCTTTGCTTGGCTGGCAGGAAGGTAGGCAGGTAAAAGGTTTATTGGCGAACCAAATAACGGAAGGCGTTAGGGGAAGTTTAGTAGGCTTGGTTCTTAATCTCGGTTGGCCGCCATCAGTCCATGACTTCTGGCGACCTTCTCCGTCCATTCCAATAGCTTCTCCTGTGAGGCCGGCTCTGAGCTAGAGACCGCGGTCTGCCAACCTGCTAGGTCTGTGAGGTTGCAGCAAGATGGTGGCTGGAGTTCTCGGCATATGAAAAGTGTGTTCGAAGTTTGCTCCCGAGCCCCACACACAGCATTCGGGAATGCGTTAACCCGGATGTATGAGTGCCAGATAGGCCGGTGAAGGAAACGTTCTGGATTGGAGTTGCCTCCATATAGGTGAGCCTTACCCCTCTGTACTGCAGGCTGATTTCATAGTAAGTAATTAGTCTGCCCGCGTACAATCCCTCTCGACTGTTTGGCTTGTTCGGTTGACGTATGCTCAAACAGTAGAGTGCGCCTCCTTGTGGTCGGGCGCCTACGTGGTCGGGCACCCAAAATAGTTGAATTTTTGGGGGGGCGAGGGGGGGCTAGAGGCTTTATTGGAGAATTTTGTAGTTGGCAGAATGGAGCTGTCTCGATGAAAAATTCCTGATTGCGGTATTGGAGTCGCTCATTATATCTGAGGCAGTGGAAGATGCTATGGTAAGTGATATGGCCTCCTCTTCCACTTCGAGGGAGGTGGTTGCCCTAATCGAGCCCGAAGACTTGTATTTGAGGTCGTGTGACACCACGCTTAGGGCATAGGCTGGGTTGCATGGATATTGTACCGCGTCTGGGTGAACTGCGTCTCCGCTGTCCGCGTGTTTTTATACAACGCTTTTGCGCGTGCTTCGCGTCTTTTCCGGTTGTGGGTTGGGTGAACGTTCCTGGGTAGTGTGTGCACGATTACATTTTCTTTGAGTTGTTTAGGAATGCTGTGGGGGTTGTCAGGAGCGGGACCCGTTGGTTGAGTCTTTAATGCGGATAGAATGTGTCTGCCTTTGTTTGTGGAGGATAGTCTGTCCAACTCTGCTGTGCGGTGGTCTTCGGTCAGCTCTTGCAGAGTGCTGTGTACGCCAATGTGGAGGGGTGTGTGGTTTGATGTCCCTTCTGGGAGATTTAGCGCCAATTTGTAGGCCTGTCTAATAGAGTTTACTCTGGCCGTTTCTGCCTCTGTCAGGCGAAGATAGGAGAGTATGAGATCCGGCTAATCAAGAATGCTTGCTCTAACCGCCGGAGGTTGTCTTCTCGCATGCCTCGGTGTTTGTTTGCTGTTCGTTTGATTAGCCAGATGCTATGTTATGTCATGACTGCCAGTTGGGAGATGGTGTCTGTATGGAGGCCGTTGCTTTGGATAAATGTTTCCAGAATGCGGTGTATCAGTAACTCCGGTACTGGGAGGCCGTCGACCTTCACCTTAACAGAGGTGTTCTCCTTTTTGGGACGGTGCGCTGTCGGCTGGAGCAGCAGAATTTCGGGTTTGGTCGGCTCGCAAGCGAGGCCTTTACAGGCCGCGTACTCGGCTTCCGCGTGCGCTCCCACTTGTAGGGATTAAGCCATTTCGCCGACATTTCCCACGGTCGTCCACAAATTGTTGTCATCTGTATAGAAGGAATAGGATAGATTTGGGATGCGCCCTAATTTTCGGGCCATCGGTGTGATGTTAATGTTTAAGCGTAATGCAGATGAAACTGAGCCTTGGGGTGTGCCCATGCTTCTTAGGGGAGAGGGAGAGGATTCCGCGGAGTGAAACCTTATCTCCGCTGCTATTCAGGAAGGCGGTTATATAAGCGTGTGTTCTACTTGCTGCGCTTAAGTCAGGTAGGGCATTTAGTATGGCTTCGTGCTGGACATTGTCAAACGCTTTCGTTAGGTACTGGGCTAGGAGTCCACTTGTGCGCTTTCCTTGTCGGGGGGTGTAGATTATATTCCGAGATTTGAAGCATCATGTCTGCGTGGACAAGTTGGTTCTAAGTCCCAGCATCGTATGGGGGAAAAGGTCCTGTTCGTGTGTGTAGGTTTAGAGATGGACGATTATAAGGTGTTCGATAGAATTTCCCGGGCCTGTGGTCAGTGATATGGGATGGAGGTTCGCCAATTGAAGTGGTTTTTCTGACTTTGGAATAAAGGTGACCTTAGCGTGGGTTTTTTCCGGGGTTAAGGTGCCCTCGCTCCAGTGTTTGTTAGACAGTTTGGTTTGCGGCTGGAATCGAATATTAGTCCAGGTTCCATAACGTTCTCTTACGAATTTCATCTGCGCCCGGCGCCGACGTGGTGAGCAGTTTGTGCCTAGCTGCTCTCACTTCCCACTTTGATATTTCTTCGACGAGTTCCGAGCTCGGAGGGCCTGAGTACTGAGGGAGTGGGGTCATATCTGTAGTTACGAGATACCTGTCTTTTAAGTTTTGTGTCAAGGTGCAGTCGTCCACACCTAATTTGTGGATAATGCGGGTGACGTTATGTTGTTGGAAGTCTATTTTTTTCTCGCGAAAATAACGAAGCGCCGACCAAAAGGTGTTGTCAAGATGGAAGGACGTTTCGACTTCCACACGGAAGTCTTGTTCACTGATGGAAAAATTTCGCACACAAAGCTTAAGTACGTTGTGCTAATCGTACATACGCCAAGTGCGACGCGAGCTCAACAATTGTGGCTACCCACAGCACTTCGTTAACGCTGTAATACAGCAGACAACGAGACCAGCTCAGCCCGTTCGCCTACCTTGCCGTGCCCGAGCTGCAATACCCTATGTGCCAGGCGTGAGCGAGTCATTGGCCCGCGTTTTTCGCACCTACGATGTGCATATAGCTCACGTGCCTGCGTGCAAGTTTCGTCACGAGTTGGTGTCCGTAAAGGACCAGCTAAAAAAGGAAAAGTTTCCCGGAGTAGTTCATAAAATCTCCTGCTCAGACTGCTATCACTCCTACATAGGTGAAAGCGGAAACTTTGAAACACGGCTGAATGAGCACAAGAATGATGTCAAGAAAATTGAGGGCTTGTTCCAACGCACTGGCTGAACACGTTGAAAACACGAAGCATGATATCGCTTGGGAATAAGCGGCAATTATCGGCCGTGAGAAAAACTGGATGTCACGCCAATATCTGGAGTCTTTGTTTATCCAGACAACAGATCAGACGCTCAACCGTAACAGCGGCAATCTACCGCCCGCGTACGCTAGATGCCTGCGACGATTAGCACAACGTACTTAAGCTTTGTGTGCGAAATTTTTCCATCAGTGAACAAGACTTCCGTGTGGAAGTCGAAACGTCCTTCCATCTTGGCAACGCCTTTTGGTCGGCGCTTCGTTATTTTCGCAAATGTATTCACCCGACCAGACGAGATTTCGTCGAACCTTACATACTATTTTTTTCTGTTTCCACGAAGCAAAATAGAAAATTTCACGAGTCTTACAGTCCCAGATATCGTTCCATGCGATTGATAAAATTAATTGGTTTCCGCATGGAAAGGAAAAGGCGCTGTATCTCTCTCATATCTCGGCAGACACCAGAACTGCGCCGTAAGGTAAGGGATTATGGCATCTATATTGTTCGGTACTTGCTTTTCTTTTCCCCTGTATGTATTTCCCTCTCCTGCTTGGCCACACAGCATGTCTACATCATTCAATAAATAAAAAATAAACGAGAGAGTGAAAGAAGAAATGAAGAAAGAGGTGCCCAAGTGGAGGGCTACGGAATAATTTCGGCCGCCAGGGGATCTTTAACGTGCACTGACATCGAACACTACACGGGCGCCTTAGCGTTTTTCCTCCATAATAACGCAGCCGCCGCGGTGGGGTTCGAACCCGGGTATTCCGGATAAGTAGTTGAGTGCCGTAACCACTGAGCCACCGCGGCGGGTTGCAAACCATGCGGTTGCAAATGTCTCCACACTGTTGGCGGGTTAGGTGGGCTGCATGTGCTTCGATTTTTTTACTAAGCCCGCTATCCTTAGTTCAAGAGGTATGTTGTGTTTGTTTTTGAACCATTGTTTTTGAATACTGGAGCGTGCTTCCCGCATCTGGAGAAGTCTGCTGTCCACAATTTCCGCTTCCCAATTGCTCGGGTCTTGGGACGTGGCACTTTCGATGTCCTTCGTGAGCGCATTCACCCATTTTGAAAGGTGTTCTATATCAGCAGGGGATTCCTTTCGGAATCAAACAATCAAGCAATGGTTACAAAGTTGGAGTCTGCAGTTTATCCAGTATTCATATACTATTGATTTTGTTGTCTATAAACAACTTGTGCAACCGTCCCAGAAACGCTGCCCTATGGACGCTGTGGTCACATTTTTTTGCTGTTACAAACTGATCATTCAAATTATGTGTTTTGTTGTGTTGGGCTTACTGACACGTAAGCAGCTAAGGCTATCATGCGCCAAGCTCAAGGTAGAGGAAACTGTTGCTGTAGACTGGAGGATACATGGTGGTGCAGAGGACTTAAAATATTAATTCGTTCTACTAGTAATATGAGACGAAAGAAATTTTATAAATGGCTAATAATATATGCTTTAAAAAATGCCAGGTAACCTCAGTAGCTATCCTTGGGTGGGCAAGGATCTTGACGCTCCCAAGCAATCAAATAAGTACCTCAGCCTTCTTCTCAGGTGTTAAAATGAATGAAGTGTATCAAATAAAAAAGCAAAGAAGTGGATCAAAATTTAGTGTTCCTCAAGAACACCTGCATCATTTAAAAAGCGAAAACACAAGACGTGTTAACAATGGCATTTTCACCTAAGACCAGCGCTGGGTGCGAAGCAATGTATTCATTACAAAACTTAATAAAGTGTTTCTGAGTTTCCGAGTTCTGCACAAGAGAATAAATTATGGCTTAATGTCTGTTCGTCTACACTTCTTTCGAAAATTTTTTTGTCTTGCTTCCTTAGTAAAAAATTATGTTTTATGTGGGTATGTCCAATATGCGTATGCCACATAAAGTTACTTCAATAAATCGTTCCTGGTGCCTACAGGTCTTCCATTCACCCAGGACGGGCTTTTTAAAGTGCAGCTTGTTGTTAACTTCGTTGTCGCATGAAGCCTGACATTTTTCACTCACTTTATTTTGGACTAACTTGATGCAGTCCTTATGCGGTACGTTTACTGATTTTGCTTTAGTGTTTCGGGCAAGTGCGGTGCTTGCATAAGCGCTCTTGTTTCCGCTGATGTCCACGTGAGTTGAAACCCAGCATAGCTTTTTTGTATGTTCTTGTGTATCAGCTCGTATTACATTGCGTATTATGTTTTTTTGGGGTTTATCGCTGTAATTACGCAGAGGAAGTAGTGTAGATAGCAATGTTTCCTACGTTTTTCTTTAATATTTGCTCTACAGCTACAGCAATGGCGCGGCATTCAGCTGTAAATATCGAAGCGCACTGAGACAGCCTGACTATTTCTCCCACTTCCCTTGCATTATCGCGCTTCCCACATAGAGTGCCGTTTTAGACCCGTCTGTGTAGAAATCGGTGTAATTGTATTTTTTCCTTATTCCAAAACATTCTTGCTGTATATATATATATATATATATATATATATATATATATATATATATATATATATATATATATATATATATATATATATATATACATACATGTGCAGTATGCCTTTTATGAATGTGTGTCAGTGCGAATTCACATACAGTAGGAAACATGTACTAAGTTGGCAATTGATCGGGGGTTCGGGCAACATCGTGAAGTGCGTCCAGTATGCACATTTCTTGGCATTTTTCGTCGAAGCTGAGAAGTAGTGGTATTACAGCTTGAGGTTTGTTGGTGAAGAGTATTCTGGATGGGCATTTAGTAATCATGGGGTAACAGATGTTTTGTTATCGACATTATATTCAGTACGTACGCCCAGGTAAGCCTTGTTCTCCTCTCCGTGAGGGGAGAAATTTCCTTCTACGTGAAAACTATTTACGGGTGATGTTGTCAGCACCAGTTGAAAGGCGCAAACCAAGCTTTTGTACTCGTTCCAGACTTAAGGTACGATGGCCTCGCAGACCCATGCACTATGCATATATAGTCTAAGGAAAAGCTTATTTGTGAGCGATAGATGCGCAATCGGCACATCCTATTGGAGCCCCAGCGTTATCGTGACAGTACTTTGAGTATATTCAGGGACTAGGTTGCCTTCTTTTTTATGGTGCTTATGTGCGGTAGGAACGTGAGCTTTCTCTCAAAAGTTAGTCTGAAAATTTTTGTCCTTATTTTACTGGAAATACGGTGTCATTTAAATGGATGGTGGGATTAATCTGCAGTCCTCTTTGCAGCAAAAATAGAACCGCAACAGTTTTTGTGGTGAAAACCTAGATTCATTTCTCTCTGCCCAAAATTGTAATTTGTTTATTGTGAGTTGTATTTGTCTCTCACAACTTGACAAGCTACAAGCTGTAAATGCAATTTGAAGGTCATCGACGTAGATGGAGTACATAAGGGACTGTGGAATTATATCGGCTTAATTCATTTCTACTATGAACAACGTAGTTCTTAAAATGCATCCCGGCGGAACACCATTTTCCGGAGCGAAATACTTCGAGGGAGTGGCACCGAGACGAACTTGGAAATAAAGGTTGGACAAAAAGTCGCTCAACAATTTAAAAATCTAAACGCGGATGCCAAGCTCTGCCGGGTCACGAAGAATCCTGAACCTCCAGGTCGTGTCATATGCCTTCTTCATGTCTAAAAAGACTGCTAGGCACTGTTGTTTGTGTATAAAGGTGTCATATATAATAAGTCCAAAATAAAGTTACGAATGAATGAGGTGCGATGACGACGAGGATGGCGATAAGGATGACGTGGATTAATCGAAGAAGAAAGAAAATGGAGAAGTATTCAGTGAGGTGGGAAGAGATGATTGGTGTAGAAGAGAAGAGGGCGACGACAAGAATGACGCGACTAACGCCAAGCTTATAAAAGCGCGAGGGCGAACGTGGCACGGCGGACAAGAAGAGAGAAGCAGTGGGTCCGGCAGGTCAGAAACGCTTCGACCAGAAGAGAGCAACGCCTGCGACAGCTCCGGTGAGCTCGAGTTCTACGGCTTCGCAACGGGGGCTTCCTGCCGTTCCTGAACCCGTTCCGGGAAGTCAGCGGAGGACGCTACCACGTCCTACGGCCAGGAGTGTCTTCAGCGCTGTTGCCACCCATCCAGGTGGTGCCCGCAACGCCAACATCACCGGCATCACCTCCATGGGCGCTTGGACCAGGATCTTGTACGAGGCAGCCAACGACGCCGCCAAGGACGCCAGCCTGAGCACATCGTACGCCACCTTGACGCCGGTAACTGGAACCATGCAAGTCCGCATCCGCACCGAACCAATCTTGAGCATGAACGCCAACCGCTAACAGTAGAACTCTAGGTGTAGACGCTAGTAGCGGTGTTCCCGGGTCATGTTTATTCATAGCCTGTGTTTTGTATTAGTTTTGTTAGTTTTGTGTGCTAGTGTTTGTGTTACATAAGGAGTATTAAATGTGCGTCTGTGTGGGTACACCTCTCGCCTAGTCCATTGTTTCGGCCCTAGTGTTCTCCGAGGAGATCCCTGACAAATTTAAGTGGTGAGCTTGTGTCAGGAAACATTTCCCTGTTTCATTTCGTTTTTTATCAGCTTTTTCAGGTCTCTGTCGACGGAAGAAAGTACGGATTTGGCAAAAACGTTAGAACTGGCTCTCGAGCTAGGGCAGAGCCAGAAAGAGGCGATGCGTCATTAGAAAAACGAGGCAAAAAGGCAGAGAGAGGAAAGGGAGCAAGCACGTGAGGACGCTTGCGAAGCAGAGGAGCGGCAAAGTAAAAGAGCTCGCGAGGAACAGAGAAGAGCTCTCGAGGCAGAATAACAGGAGAAAAGAAGGGTAAAACGGGTGGAGTTAATTTTTTTTGGAAACAGGCGCATGTCGCGGAAGGTTAAGAGGAGATCACGCACAATTATCAGCGTTCCTTAGCGGGTACAGAATCTTCTAGACAAGCTAGACTTTGTCCAATAAAGCTGATGGCTCCTTTTAATGATAAAACAAATGATTTGGCCGCATAGCTGCGAATAATTCGAGCGGATGGCTTTGGGGCAAATCTGGAGCATAGCGAATGAGCCACGGAATTGAGCATGTGTTTAGTCGGGAAGGCGTTGAATGTGTTTGGGAGAATGCCTGCTGCTGATTGCATGGACTACGAGAAATTTAAGAAGACATTCCTCCAAAGATTCAGGCTTACGGCACAGGGATTTCTTGAAGGATTGTGCACCACAAAACCTGAGGATTCTGAAACCGTCAAGCAGCTTTCCTGTAGGCAGACTAACTACTTTGATAGGTAGCTTAATATGCCAAACAAAGACAAAAGGTTTGAAGGAGTGCGTGTTAAGCTTGTGTCAAAGCAGTTTTTAGCATGTTGGAGTCTAAAGCTGCCGCTATTCCTAAAAGACAGAAAGTAGTGTTCACTGGAATAGTTTGCCGACACTGCAAACCAATTCCTCGAGGTTCAAAGGCAGGGAAATATGAGTAAGACAAAGGAGGAAACACAAAACGTCTTAGAGGCATATGCGATACAACCAAGAACTTATAGTGGTTTATCTAAGGCGCCAGTAAAGATTTTCCACTGGGGCAAGGTGGGTCACCGTGCAGTTGACTGTCGGAATAGTAGCGTTGCCCAAAAGACACAGGTTGTGTGTCAAGGTTGTAAAAGGCGGGGTCATACTCTGGATGAGTGCGCAACAGAACGCAGGACCAAGCTGCATGCGTTGTCGACGCTTGGGCAGAACTTGTCGCACCACCTGAAGTTTCACAGCTGAAAGGAGTGCAAACGCCGCTGGAAACTGTAACGGTGAGTGGAACACCCAAGTCGAAACCAGCAATGCCGGTGGTGGTTGGGCAAACAGGGGACCGTCATTTATTGGTGCTTAAAGGCAGCTTGGCCAACACTGTCTTGGTTCGGAGAAGCCTGGTGGAGGACGAGGATCTTACAGGGGAAGCATCGGCCATCAATCTTGTTCATAGTACACTCAGGTACCTTCCTGAAGCCAGGATTCTAGTGTCCACGCCATATTGTACTGGACGGGTAGTGGCAAATTTGCTAGAGCAACCCATCTACGATCTAAGCTTGGGAAACATTACGGGAGCAAAATGTGTCGAGGACCCCGATCTTGAGTGGAGGTTGCTCGACGTTGAAGAACGGCCAATGGAGAAAAGACCCACGACAGCTCAAGCGTGTGATGGGACAGTCAGTTTCTCGTCGGCAGTGAAGACACGACCTCAAGCGACAGCGAGAGCAACGCAGTGTCCGCTGTCTATTCCCGTAGCGATGTGTCAGCTTAACACCGGACGAACAAGAAATATTTCCCGGGCCAAGACAGCCTGTTTCAAAAGAGTTGGGGAAACATGAAAAAATAAAAGAGAAGTCGTATGTCATTCGAATATCAATTGGCAAACTGCTTTCTGCACAGGGATTGCATAATTAGCTCACGAAGGTGGGTGGAACAGCTGGTGTTACCGAACGTAATGAGAGTGTTATGCTTAGGACATGATGCCTTTATGGCCGGACACCAGGGTATTCAAGAGATGGTGGCTAGGATCACGGAGGAGTTCTTTTGGCACCTAACTTTGTCATGGATCTCCACGAAGAACACTCGGACCGAAAGAATGGACTAGGCGACAGGTGCATCCATACACGCACATTTAATACACCCTACGTGACACCAACACTAGCACACTAAACTAACTAAACTTTTACAATACACAAATACTATTACTACACACTACCTGGAAACACTGCTACTAGCGTCTACTACTAGCGTTCCACTGTTAGCTGTCGGAGTTCGTGCTCACGATAGGGTCGTTGCGGATGCGGCGTTGCATGGATCCACTAGGTGGCGTCGAGGTGGCCGTAGACGTGTTCAGGCTGGCGTGGCTGGCGGAGACGTAGGCTGCGTCGTGCAAGCTCCCCTTCCAAGGGCTCATGGATGTGATGCCGGTGATGTTGGCGTTGCGGGCACCACCCGGACGGGTGGCAACAGCGCTGGAGACACCCATGGCCGTAGCACGTGGTAGCGACCTCCGCTGACTCCCCGGAACAGGTCCAGGAACTGCAGGAAGCCTCCGTTGTGAAGTCCTAGAACTCGAACTCACCAGAGTAGTAGCCGGTGTTGCCCTCTTTCAGCCGAAGCGTCCCTGACCTGCCGGAGCCCCCGCTTCTCCGTTATTCCCACACACTCTGCATCGCTCTCCCTCTCTCCCTGGCCCTTTTATAGCCTTGGCGTTAGTCCACGTCAGCCTTGTCGTCGTCTTATTCTCCTTTTCTTCTCCATCAATCATGTCTTCCCTCCTCATTGAATACTTCATCTTTGTTCTTCGGTTGATCCACACCATCCTCGTCGCCTTCTTGACACCTCATTCATTCATACTTTTATTCTGGACTTCCTAATATATGTGACAAACAGCCTCTCGGACTGTGTTTTCCAGGCGGGCTAAATGGTCAACTGTTGAACAAGCTTTTTGAAATCACGTTCGTGGTCATCAAGAAGCTCACGGGATTCTGGAATAAACAATAATTCTATATATATAACACTTTAAAAAGATTTGCCAAGACAGGTTGTAGGGGTAATAGGCCTGTAACTACTTGCGGAGGTTTGTGGCTTTCGAGCTTTTAGATTGGAACAATAATGGCGTCTTTCTGAGCGGCTGGTATTTTTCTTGTACCCGTATTTTTTTTAAAACATTTAACAGCACTTCTGCAGAGTGTTCAAATAGATGGGACAGCATTTGATAATGAATTTCATTGGGGTCTGGTGATGTTTGTTTACCAATAGACAGTACGCTTTTTATGTACTGAAGTTTAATCAAATTATTGCAAGGCTCGTTTGCCCAACCTGCCGTAGAGAGCCTTTGTTTTTCGGTTGTATTTTTGTATTTTATGAATGACTGTGTATAGTGTGAGGAAGTATAAACTGTAAGATAATGTTTATTTATTTATTTTATTTATTGATACTGCTTGCCCTTCTTGCGCTGAGACAGGGTGGGTATTCCATGACTTTTTTGTAGCAACACACACAGAGTACAGTAAATTCAACTTAAGTCGGCAAGTGGAGCATGCGCCCGTTTTCGATACATACAATTTTCTTCACGGAAACACTTAAAGTCAGCTCTCCGAACAATAACACAAATGTCGGCAATTCACATCAAAAATTGGGGTTACAGAGGTATCAGAGGTACCGCAGTTCAGGTTACAGCGCACTTTATAAATAAAAATCACAGTAAAAGGGAGGAAGTGATACCTGTCTGACTGCTATACTGTTAGTGTATCAGCGGCAAGTGGGAGAGGATAGATTGTTCAAATTTCTTAATGGAATTAATTTCTATTATTTCCTACGGTAAGGTGCTGCAGTGTTCAATTGTTCTTGGAAAAAACCAAAACTTTAAAATATCTATTCTTACCTGTAGATGAAGGAACTGTCTATAATGACTTCCGCGTACAGGACGCAATGATTGTTTTTGAAGGTACCGTTCTGTGTTGAAATTGAATTGGCCTTTACTTATTAGCAGAAAAACTTTACTCTGGCTATTTGTCGTCGTTGCGAAAGCTTCGGCAAGTTTTATTTATCAAGCGATTCGGTGACCGTGTCTGTTGGCCTGCATTTTGAGGGCATGAGCCTTGCAGCCCGTGGTTGAACCTTCTCATTCTTATCTATTTGATTTTTTCTAAAATATTTCATACAACACTTGCATATACCATCCTGGGGCGCACTAAAGTCACGTATGCAGTGCGTCGGACATCTACGAGTTCAAGTCGAAGTTTGCGTTTAAAATACCAGTTTTTTCTCAGGTTATGCACATGTTATTCACATGTAATTTACAAATCAAATTCTTCCATATAGTCATGCCTAAATATTTGAAATGCCGGACACGTGTTATAGGCTTTCCATTTATCTGGTAATCGAAAAATAAAATATATTTAGTCTTCCTAGTTAACCTTGCAAAAACTGTTTTATCATGAATTATTTTCATTTTCCATCTTGAACACCACTGTCGGATACTGTTTAAACACTGGTTTAACAAAACCTGATCTTTTTGACTAGAAACTGTTGAATAAGTAGGGCAATTATCTGCAAATGAAAGAATTGTAATTTTGGTGTTCAGACTTTCGGCAATGTCATTATGATAACTTAAGAACAAAACCGGGCCCATAACAGATCCCTGGGGAACTCCCGAAGTGACTGGCAGCATTTCAGATTTTGCGCCACGTACTACTACGAACTGCGTTCTGTCTGCCAGGTAAGATTTTATCCACATAAAAAATTTTTGTTAAAGCCAAGAGAAGATACTTTTGTGAACAGCTGAGAATGCGCGACCCGGTAATCGATTTGGACAAGTCCAAGCGTATAGCATCAATCTGGCTTCTGCTATCAATCGCGTATGCGAAATCATGAATTGTTATAGTGAGCTGCGTAACTGTTGACAGGCTTCTGAATCCATGCTGATTTGGTGGGAAGATATCAGAATTCTTGAAGCAGTGAAGCATGCTTTTTGATAAAATATACTCCAGGATTTTAAAACATAATAAATTTATTGAAATGGGCCTTTAATTGTTAACATTGTATTTGTTCTCAAAATTGCGGATCGTGACCACTCATGCCCGCAACCAGTCGGCAGGCAAACTTTGCTGTTCTAGATATGCTTGAAGATAACAATAAGGTACTTCGCGATCAATTAAGCATAGCGTTTCAAAAATTCGTTAGGAATGCCATCTGGACCAGCTCACTTTTTTATGTCCAAATATTTAAAAGTGAAAGAATTTCTTCTTCGGAGAGAATAACGTCTTTCATAGCCATGTGCCATTCAACATGAAGTTCACTCAAGTTTACAGTCAGTGCTTGCGTACGATCGAATTCTGAATGGAAAAATGGATTACACTTATGTGCTATAGCACACAGGTCTCTGATCACGCACCCATCATCTACAATATAATCATTTGTTTCTTTTGACGGTGCAAGGTGACGCCAAAACCGCTGCGGTGCTTGCTTCATAAAATGTGTTAGTGTAAAGCAGTAATATTTTCTTTTGCACTCTTTAACTTCTCCTTAAGAAGCCCGGACAAGAATAACATATCGGCGTGATTTCTGAATTTGTTTTCTTCCTACGTCTAATTCTTCGCTGGAGTTGAATGATTTCTCTGATTACCCAAGGGTTACTTTTCCTGACACTCCTTATTTTCTTTAGAGTGAAGTTTTTTATGCAATAACAAAGTATATTCTTAAATTCCTCCCACGTTGCATTAACGTGGTTTGCTCTGTCAAAACAGTACAGTGAAATTTCTAAGTATTCCAGAATGCTAACATCATCAGCTCTCAAGAAATCTCAAACGCACACAATTCCTCTTGTCCTTTCCTTCCGTAGTAAGAATTTTTTCACACAAAGCGATATTAGCCTGTGATCGGACAGCCCATGAGAAACACAAATATCACAATTAGAAATCCTACTATCCATAAATATCCGGTCAAGCAATGAGTGTGTGTTTGATGTATTGCGGGTAGCTTTCTGTACTACTTTCTTTAAATCACGATTAAATGCAATGTCCAGAACTACCTCGGCATGTACAGCATCTGTTGTACCCAGGTCATAATCTTTCCAACAAATATTTGGGAGATTAAAATTTCCAGCGATAATGATGTGCGTGATAGAATTATCTCTGTCGAAAATAAAATCTTTTACTGATTGTAGGAACTGCAATGGGGAACTGGGCTGCCTGTACACTGCTCCATGTATAGGGTAAGGCGGGGTTATTCGAGACAAAAATTGCAACCTCATCCTGTTTTTGCTCTTTTATTTCAAAACTTGAAAACGTTGTACAGCAGCCTTCCTTGGCATCTTAGCTAAGCGGTCAGAAAAACTGAGAAACATTGCAACAACACAACTATGAATACTGATCATTTATAAAAAAAGACCAATTTGTCTCATTTTGTCCCGACCCATGGGGCAAAACGAGACATAAGGTGGGGCAAAACAAGACATTTTGTCAAAACCGAACAAATTCAGCTCATGCACTCGGACCACTTGAAGTACAATCCATGGGGCCCTGCACACTCTTCGTAAGCCCACTCGTGACTCATCGTGCATTCGATCCACACAGAACGAGGCGTTGTATTGCTCCCTAATTACTTGGGCACGAGGCACTCCCAGTGACATTGGTTGCTTGTTAATCACTTCGCCGAACGTTTCCCTTTCAGTGCGATACACTGCGATTGAACACTGCCGCCAACAGCCCTTTCATTCGATTTCCCGCTTCGTTTTCTTGAGGCCATACCTGACTCCTTGACAGGTTTTGCTGAAACTAGCTTCGCCTCGTATGGAGATGGGGTCTAAACGGTGCTTGTCTCCGACTTCCCACTTTTTGGTTTTTCTATAGCAGGAACAGGAGAAAGAACTTGAAAGGTCGTGTCACTATGAGCGGGTTCTTCATTGTCTGCGGAAGAAGTAGGTGGGAAGCAGTTAGCGCGGGATTCTTGGTGTTGACCGCAAGCCTGATGTCCCGCTGCGCTTCCCAATGGCGCTTCACCGAAAACAGTATCATCATGCGGCGCAAGAGAAAGTTGCCAAATACCATACTTCCGCAATCTATTCCTTATGTTACAGATGTTTCCTGATAGTTCAAAGGTTTGCTTACCAGCTCACCTACATTCCCATCGTGATGCGAATCGCAATGTTGCTCAGCAGCCACTACCGGTATGGGTTGTTGTAGGCAGCTTTTAAGGCTTTGAAAAAGCTTACGTCAAGTGACTGCAGCTTGTGTGTTTGATCCAAGCTGCTTATTGCAAAGCTCGTATGAACCATGCGTCTCCAGTCGTTTTCCTCGCCGTTGAAGAGCATCCTTAGTCACAGAGGAGGCTTCCCGTGGAGCGCGAATAGAATGTTTTCGCTGGCGCAGGCTTCCTAGAGCCTTCTTCATATTGGAAGGAAGGAAGGAAGGAAGGAATGCCTCAGACATTGCTGGCACATACCAACTACGGGGGAGTGGCCAAGACACGGGCGGTTAATGCTAGGCACAGGAAAGTTTTGAAGAGAAAAGGAGTGGTAATAGTGTGTAGTCTGATAGATTGGAAGACGGAAGGACAGGGGTCCTGTTAGGTTGGAGGCCGAATAGGGGACAATTGCCTAATGTGCTTAATAGCATACAATGCCTGTAGTGTTTCAATGTTGTACTGACTGAGAGCGGGAAAAAAGAATTAGAATGGGAGTCGCTGCGTTTCTTGAAGAAAATTTTGCACAGTAGAGCGCCCACTCCTGTCGCTTCGTCCAAGCAAAGGAGTGAGAATGGAAAGAACCACCTAGGACACAGGCAAGCCCAGTTGATGGAATGGAATTGGCAAAAGACGCTTCCTCAAATGAGAGAAGCGGCGGCAGAACAGCAGGAATTGATCTATTGTCTTAGGTTCGGCACATAAAGGGCACAATGAGGAAGCCGCCAGGTCATATAGGCCTCGCTCCATGCAGCCCTCGTCGTCTTTGGTTTGTACGTGCGGGCAATTCTAGAAAACTTGACAAAAAACAATCAGAGCTAAAGTATGCACTTTTCGCGAGAAGAGACTGCAATTGCTCGCTCCATCGACGAACTGTCGCGCTTTGCCCCTTCCTTAGGCTCCTACTGAATCAATTTTATCGTTATGAATATTACCACATAGGGAACTGTAATTGTTTCCACAGCTAACCAAGTTGATTCAGTAACAACACAAATACGTACTTTGTCGCAGGAATTCAGGGCTACGCTGTTGCACAGGTCCATACAAAAGGAAATTCAGAATTTCGTACCATTTTGACGGGACAGCCACTCCACGAAAGTCGCTCCAGAATTGCCGCCATTTTTAACATATATTTAGGGGACACTTAGCGGCACCTAAAGGTGGCTAAATAAACCTGTTTAATCTCAAATATTTTGCGCTAGATGTCGCTAGACGAGGCGCGTCTCATTTTGCCAAATGCCTCATTTTAGCCCGCCTTACCATACAAGGCACGTGATAAAGGTTTATTTTGCAGGAAATAATTTCATTATCAAGGTTCCCTACCATCGCTATGAGAATAACGTCAATCTTGGAAATAACGGCGACGCCCCATCGCGTGAGTCTCGATCTTATCGAACCGTTTTGTAAGTGGCTGGAATTACCTCAAAGTCTTGGATTTCTGGTCGCAACTAGGTTTCTGTCACGACCAATATGTCGGGATTGTATTGTATCAGCAAGTGCTCTAGTTCAGTTGTTTAACTGACAAGGCTTCGCGCGTTCACATGATTCAGAGTGAAATCATCACTTTCGTTTCTGATTTGTCATTCATGCTTGCCTTTGCTCTTTAGTTGTTTTTTCAGTTTGATTCTGCATGCTTTCACCTCATCCCACTAAAATTTTTCGTCCCTAATTATAATCTTATCGCACCCAAGCCACACCTTTGCACCCGCATCTTTTTCTTGTTTAACGCTGTATCAGAGTGTTTTTCCGTTTCCGTAGTGTGCTTGCAAAAAATTGTCTGAAACTAACATACGTATCCTTCAGTTTTTTAGCAGTTCTTGAATATCCGAATTTTTTCGTTGTAATCAAATAACCTTACTACGACCGGCCATACTATATTCCCATTCTTCCCTAGTCTGTGGATTCTTTCCACTCTGCTAACCTTCACATCAAGGCGTTCGTGAAATACTTCCTTCAGTACTTAGTTCTTGACGTCATCATTCCTATCATTGATCTGTTCCTCAATACGCAACACATCAAACTATTTCATCGGCAGCGGTCTTCTAGCTCTGCTGTTTTTTCTTGTTCGGACAGTTGGTTCCTTTGTATACCTCGCAGCATTTTTTCAAGTTCCTTTATTCTTTCTTCGTGCATTTTTACTTCACCCATTGCAGGTTCGAAATCCGATATTTTACTATTCGTTGCGTCTAGGCGATCTGAGAACGAAATCTGCGCGGCTCTGATTTCTCTGATGTCTTCCCTTATTACCTTCTGCCCTGCCGAATGTTCGCGCAACATAGATTCAACGCTGTCAAGCTCGGGGTTGAGATCAACATCACCGCCAAGCAATAACTTGAGTGCACAAAAGCAGTTGGAAGCAATATCCAGTAACATATGTCGGCTCGGCACAACTACAAGAAACATTCCATCACTTCTGTATGGCAAAACATCACAAACCTGGAGAGAAAACAGGAATTTAGCGGCGCGCGACATGATGCCCACAGTCTCGGCGAGACCACTGAATAGGAAGCGTTGAAGGCCGTCCTTTGTACGCCTCGCTGTCGACGTCACTGATGGTCGAAAATCCAGAAGGGCACGGCGCATATGTAGCTGCAGGTCCGTGAGCGATAAAGACCCAGAATGTCTGCTTGTTCTTTAAAACTTGTCTCTATACCAGTGTCTGCTAGCAGAAAAAGCGTGATTGGGGAGTACCTGCCATTTATTTTTTTTACCTGCTGCCACATTTTTTTTATACAACTGTGCTCTTTATAGAAGACACATAATTTTTCCAGGACATTTTTTCGGCATTCCACTGATTATGTCGGGCTTTAGCTATTGTCTTTTTGAAAATTATAAGATGCGCGTGAGTAGGATACCTTCCAAATACACCCAAGACTTTATTTTGTTGTTTTTTGGCTTCCCTACATAATCGCGTCAACCATAATTTGTGGTTCTGGCGCACCACTCTTGTTGATTGGGGAATAGCTTGGTGTGTTGCACCGTTGATGCACTTTGTGAGAATTTTATTGAGTTCATCTATGCTAAGTGTTTCTCAGAAACTGCTTTCTAAACTGGCCTTTTCTATAAACACCGCCTAGTCAAAGTAAATGTAAATGGAGTTTCCATCGTCGTGGTTCTTTTGGGATGACTACAGGGGAGGACGTTAGGCTGATAAAAACTTGCAGGCGATCACAATCCAAAACAGTCCATTTAAAATCGCTAAATACAGACCGTAAACAAAATGAGAGGTCTAAAGGGCTCATTTTTCCAGACGCCCTGGAACAGTATGTGGCCTTTTCCCTATTTAAAAGACATACCTTATTTGCAGCGATGGCGTAGAGGTAGAACATCCGCATCGCGTGCAAGAGGACCGGGGTTCAAATCCTGGTGCCGCGCAATTCTCCACCGGGTTTAAAAAAAAAAAAATCCGCGTGTCGATGGAATTGCATAACCAGGGCTGGAGTGCGGCCTGATCTCGGTGACCAGAACCGATAACGCACTCTCTCACCAGAGCAGGATTTGGCCACCCTGGTGTAGTACTTGGCCACAACCTTCTATGATCAAACCAATCAAACCAATTAACCTTATTTGCCAGGGTACAATCTTCGATTATTGACCTCTAGCGTCACAGCGTTCACTTTCCCAAAGGGAGGAGTGAGCTTTAAAATCCAAAACTAACGAGTATGGTTCCGGCAGTTCACTGATCAGTTCTTGTAGATTATGGACTGTTAATAGTGAATCTGGAGGAATGTATACAGAACAGATTGTTAGTATTTCGTAGCTGATAATGCTAGGTGCAACCGCCTCAAGTTTTGTTTTGAGTTTGATTTCTTTGCCAGGGGCGCCGCTTAGATCGACTATCGCGACGCGTCCCGTGAGTCGTTTCTCCTGCTCACTATCGCGTCTAAAATTTTAATAATGTTTCAGGATACGCATATGTAGTGGACCAAAATTGGTTTTCTGAAGACAAAACTACGGGCAACATTGACCTTAGAATAAGTGTTATATCACTGTAATTCCTTAAATGTGCTCTAGAATTCCACTGAACTGAAAAAAGCCATGTTTATGATTTTGAGAGAGAATGAAATGGGGTGCACGTATGTGGTGGGCCCGTTATGAGGCGTCTGTCTTTTTTTCGCTCAAGAGAGTTGTTCCGATGCTTTAAAACGGGCGCACTGAACGTTACATTCGTCACGTCACTAGAGGAGCTGGAGGTCCGCGGGGACGCCGCTGGTGTGTGGGTTTCAGGCGTCCCCCGACAGGGGAACGTCCTGCGGGATGCCGACCCATGGAACGGCGCTCCCTGCTTTGGAGATGGCGCTGCAGCCTTCGCTGTCCCTTCCTAGGGCGCCGATGCCCCTGCCATAGGCTCGGTACAAGTGGCCTCGGCAGGTGAAGGAGTTCTGTGTGGTGCTACGCCCCTGCGCACCACATCAGCTTAGTTTGTTCTTGCTGTGAAAGAGAAAGAGTGTTGTGAGAGTGCAAATCGCGTTCGGGCTTCCTTGAATGACATATTTTCGTTGGTTTTTATAGCTATGACTTCTATTTCGCTTTCCAGGATGGACATGCCCGGGAATACGCCGGGCGATCCATTTGGAAGATTGCACAATAAGGTGTAGCTTAAACATTGTATGACGGATGTTACTTTAATGCACATTTCGCGTACATTTCGTGGCCGCGACTGCTCAGTGATACATGACCACATCTCTCGCACTTGAAGTGCCTGCTGGGATTTCCCGTGTAGAGGCGCACGTGAAGTTTCACGCACCCACTTCTCTTGTTTCAGGAAGTGCACTGGTATTGAACGTCGGGATAAGGTGCTTGGTAGAGATATCCTTGTCATTTTTCCGGATCTTAAATCTGTCCACGTCTCTTATATTTTGGTCTTTGAGACCTTCCTGCAGTTCCTCCTCTGTCAAATGAAGAAAGTCACTCCCAGATATGAAATCACGGGTTGTGTTCAGGTATCTATGGGCTGTGATGGAAGCAACGATTTCCCCTATTACCACAATGTTCGGAAGTTTTGGAAGTTCGGGAGTCCTTTACGTTTTTCTGGAGCTCGAGTACCAAATCACCTCAGGCCATTTCCTTTACTTTGTAACCTGGGCCCAAGGCATCCGTCAAGGTCTTTGAAACTACGAACAGGGATAAAACTCTAGCTGGTTTTTCATCTACTTTGCTGTATACTACATTTTATTTACGAAATGGTACCTTCTTTTTCTGAAAAAATCTGCTACCTTGTTCCGCCCACTCTTTTAAGGGCTATAATTTGTGGAGAAGCGGGAGCCATGAAATATGTGCATTGTTCGGCCGCGGTGCCAGCAGCCCATCATGAATTCCAACAAGGGTATGGCACAGGAACTTGCTAGCAAGCCCTGCCCACGACAGCTGTACACGCTAACTGTAACCAAATATGACACAACTCAGAGTACAGTCACACAAGGTAAACTCTCTCCGTCTATGAAAAGCGGAACAACCGAGATGGGAATAGGAGACAAAACAGTTGTGAGAAAGAAGATAGGAAAGCAAAAGATAGAGGGCAGGATAGGAAAAGGCGACTGCCGTTTTTCCGCGGTCGGGCCAGGCCGGAAGTGCCGTCTACAAGAAACTGGGGCCAATGTGGTGTCTTGCCTCCCCCAAGGGGTCTTAAGGGTCCAAACGCTCGGCATCGGTTCAACCAGCAAGAGCCAATTTTTTCTGTTCAGGGCGATGCTACGCACGGCTAGGTGCGGGTGCTCGGATCCGTGGTGATCTACTGTTCACGACCATTTCCCTGCGGGAATGTCCCTGCGGATGCTCGGGAACCCTTGGTGTCGCCATTTACCAAAGTCTGCACGCTGCAAACGCCCCCCATTCGGGGCATCATTCAAATTAAAGCTACAACATTATCCATATTAAAGCTTTGACTCCATCTCTGCTGTTCACTGCGTGTAAACATCTTCCTTTTAGGAGCTTAACATGGGCCGAGGTAGCGACAACGCTCAACAGCGTAGAGGGGCGGGAATGACATCACAGAGCAAAGTATGGTCGGACACAAGCGAACTCCACAGCATATCCAGAGCATTGTGGATTAGGCGGTGCGCGCTCGCCAGTATTGTTTTTATTTCTATTTATCTTTAGATTGCGTATCGACAGCAAACTCATTCGAGTCCGTAGAGGTACCAATTATGACACTGAAGCTCCGCCTGAAAAGTATGACGTTACAGTGTTGATTATTATTTTGAACTTCTTTGTTAATTAGTACCTATTTCTAATTGAACACGCTCTACAGCATTCATAAATACGCATACTAGGCCACTTCACATTTAGCAAGACATACCATGTCTCCCTTTAAAACAATCACACGAAAGAGTCTATATGCCTATGTGTAGCCTCCCTGACCAATTATCCCAATTTTCTTTCCAGCGTATATAAACTACTTTGCATCCTTATATGTCGTAATGATCTTTAAGGCATGCTTTAACTTTAACGTCGAAATTTAACTTGTGTCGTAATGATTTTCGTTTTCTAGCTAAGCGATTGGCGTCAAGAACCTCATGACCAATCCTGAATTAGGGCGACAGCGCGCACGGATTTTCTACAAACGTTTGCTCTAGCGTGTTCGCATTAATATACTACGGTGTTGCAGTGCGCACCACTTTTATTTAGACAACGCTCATAGGTGTCCGATTTTCTATTGTATGCAGACATGCAAAATTTAAACAACAGACACTCAGGAAAACTGACCATCCCCAAAGGATAAGACTTGGCGAAAAGACTCGCTGCGAGAGCTATATATAGGTAGAGCAAGCATCCTGTGCAAACATTGTGCAAAAATGAATTAGGGAGGGTTCCTCGGTAGCAGAACGTATGTGGCGAGAAAACAAATTGAGGTCAAGAACGTAATCTTATTTTTCGCGAGAGCGAAAATTAATCTCAGGGCGAAGTGCGGGCAGTAGCAGAGTCGAGAGAAGGCACATAATAAAAGAATAGGAAGAGTAACAAGAACATAGAAAAAGGTTTGATGCCTATAATTCCTTGTGCTACCCTAAAGCGTTCTTACCACAACAGCGCGTCAGCGCACACCGCTACTTCATTGTGTCTGGTAAGCCTGAATAGTGCAGTGCTGCACTGTTCTACCGAAAAGAATTATTTTAGACTGTTTTGGGCACGATACCCTTTAGTACATAGGTCGGAATTGAGTCTTATTCCAGGCAGAAACTTGCTAAGCTTCGCTGCCATGTAACAGAGTTTACAAGAAATACATTAGAAAGATTAGCTGCTTCTACTTGGTTGCGAACAAAATAAAAAAAACCATTGTTGCATCAAGACGTACAACGCACAGGAAAATAGACTGCAAGGACGCTTACTCAAAACTGCTTATTTAATGAGGTGAAAGCTCTCGTAATATAGAGCCTTCCTGAACTTTCGCGCACGAGCACGTGTGCAAGGCAACAAGAAAGTACGACCAAAAGGCTTTACAATAGAAGGCGTGAATGAAATTTCTTCACAGCCTCACAGAGATAAACAGATGTGCCGCTAACAGAATTTGAACCGGCATTTTTTACGTGAAAGGCTTGCAGAGTTTCACGACCTGTTTGTTTTCTGTCTAAGGCCAGAAGCCTCTGATTTTGGGCGCTGCTATTGCTATGCGGGAAAACGATTCTCTTTATTTCAAATGGCCTATTTTTAAAAATTAGTCGACGGCTTCTCTGAAACACCTGTCATATAGAGGTTCTTTAAGAAAAAAAGTAGACTTTCGGGTAACTCACACAACTGTCCAAATATGCGTGCTTTTCCAGAAAAGAACGATCATGAAAGGCGCGCTCCACGCGGCAGAACAAGAAGAAATGGGGCTGCATTTGGTATCGACACAACATGGTTAGTTGGTTGGACCGTTGCAGTACATTGCGTTTTGCGGATTCAGTGCGTTCTGCAAGATCAAGCTACAACTGCACGCCGTGCACGAAGCGGATTCACCGGAAACGTACTTCGCTACTTGCTTAATTGGGACATCTGTATTTGCATGCTCATCATTAAATTATTCAAATACGCTTTAATACATGTCTCCAATATGCGTTTTCTAGACATTTGTGCAATTTCTATAGACGATTCTTCGTTCACTTCCAAGAGTAGAACAGTCAATCCTGGCGGATTGAAAGCGTTCTCGTGGAAACGTCCCACAATTACTTTTCGTACTTTTATTAACTGAAGCCGTTTCAATGTCATACCTGCGCCGTAACATGACCTCCAAGAATTGTATGCCAGAAGCTTAGCTTTCGATCCAGAACTAGATACAGACGACACAGCACTGCTCCACTGCAGTTTGAATAAAGAAAGACACGAAAGTAAAAACACAGAAGGCCTTCTCCTAGGAACCTCCTCTCTGTGTAAATTGAAAATTTCGCCCACGCGACTGTGTAACAGTGAAACAAGACATACGCAATAAAACCAGTGATTGCGAGAAAGTGATTAGCGGAACGTTTGTGGCGAGACAAACAACATGAGGTCCGGAACGTTATATTTATTCAGCGCAAGACCGAAAATTATTCTTGAACCGAGGTGCGGGCAGCTGCAGAGTCGAGAGAAGGCAGATAAAAGATAACAAGACTATTAACAAGGTAGAAAAAGGTTTGATTCTTACAATTCCTTTTGCTAAGCAGGAACGTTCTTTCTGCTACACTGCGTACGCGCACGCCATAGACACAATTCTAGGCTTGGAAGTGGCCATGGCATGATGGCTACCATGACGCCAGCACAGAACCAGGAGGAAGACCACGAAGCAGGAGAAGCCACGGGCTAAATTTAAGGCCGACACATGACAGCGAGATCTCAACAATTGTTCCGTCTAAGGCCAAGTCCGTCTTTGTGTAAGGTCGATTCCTCGTCCCACTAATAACCATACAGTGCCGTTCTGCGTGTGTTTGGGACACGTGTGCATAGCTGAAGACCATGCACAGAGAACAGCATCTTTGAGCTGCTTGAAAAATGGAGGTCCGTCAAATACATACATAGGGCGAGATTAGGCGACACTCTGGGCAACATGTTCATGTGCGTGGTTAATTTCCTCTTCACGCGCTAAATTGATGGCCGGTATGTTATAACCAAGAACGAGAAGAGAACTCACGGAAAGTAGAGATATGTGGTGTCGAAAACGTGACAAGATTTTCACACAAAGAAAGATTTTCCCGAAAGGCTTTCTAAAAGAATTCAGTCGGAGCTCCAATGTATATAGGCGGAACCAAACCGACAGATACACGTCAGGAAAAAACACACTACTGGACAATCGCGCAACGCAAGAATAAAGCCCACTGATATCAGTGTCATTAAAAGAAACAATTGGGAAGGTAGAATAATCAGGCACACTCGCGCGCCCTCACTCCGTGACTACCTGTCACTGCTGACGGAGATGTTTCAACCTCGTCTAGATATCTTTTCGAAAATTCTTTACAGCCACTTTCTTCATCATTTACGTGATTCAGCGAAAATAAAACAACGTGATTGTATACGTATTTATTTCATTCTTGTCTTCTGCCTCATACGCACTCTACGCGAGTACACTTCAAGCGGTACCCAGGCGCACATAGTGCCTTGCATTTGGCGAACGGTCGGCTTAAGGTCCGTAAAGGAATTGAGAAGAGTGGTGTTAGTGAAACAGAAAAAAGAAAAATTCTTCGAGCGAGCATATTTTTGCAGTGACCATTCGGAAAAAATACCACATTCTTCCTAAAACGAGCGTGCGGGTTCTAAGCTCTGAAACGATCACCCCATATCTGGGGCATCTGGGAGGACTCCAAATCTAAACCGTGAATTTAATATTTAAGCGGTGAAGAGCTCCAGGTGGTCGAAATTACTCTCTAGGCCTTCTCGCGGATACCGTTGAGGTCCGTATGTATAGCTGTGAGAAGAAAATGTTCTGAGCCGCTAATTTATTCCGGACTGCTTCATTATCTACAATACATGAAAAAAAACAAGCATAGAGATAGGAGACCACTGCTGCTCTACATCGTCGACCGAAAAAGAAGCCAAGAAAGGAGCTTCTGCTGTGACATTAAGAATACCCGTATTAGGATCATACGCTAAATTCCGCCACTATAACGAAAATAAATTGAAGCACGCATGTGGAAGCGTCTCGCCTCTACGCGTCTGAATCTGACCCGCAGAGTTGCAAGTGAGCAGAGGTAAAAGCACCCAACCTCAATGATCAGACTTCACGAAGCAGTGGTGACCATTAGCATATTGCACACAATGCCTTTAATCTTCCCCTCGGTATCAGAGCTTGACTCTCCCGAAAATTCTTACAGAAAGAGCCTAACAAGAAGAGCCCTTGGAATTCTGCAGGCAGCAGCGAACAATGAAATTCTTGCTAAGTCGCTATCAAAGATTCTTAGCGTAATCGGTTCCCAAAAGTAATTATTTCAACTTGGCTGCCTGGGAGAGACGGTGCTGGCCAAACCCTTCTGCACCGACTTCGAAAGATATCTGAGCACCGAGCCTACTAGGCCCTAATACTCTTAGTTGCTTGGGCCTAACGTCCGAAGACAAAGCAAGCTCTTGAAACAACCCTGTTCTTATGTGAGCAGCGACTGTATGGTCTCAATTTTTGGAATGCCGCTAACGCAGTTCTTCTGTGGCGGTAACACGTTCTCTCGTGCTCAAACCTTTGAAACAGAGTATACCTGTCATCTCCAAATATTCACTGATGTACTGTGGACAAGGCGAGAGGACCTAGCGCAGCATCTTTTAGCATTCCTTCTTTGCATACTGCCTGGTCTGTGCGCCTCACTGAAGTCGTGCCATCCACAACGGCCAAGAGCGTTGCACTTCAGTCGGCTTTACGCAAGACAGTGTATTCTCTGACTCAATCTGTTGTGATCCTGACGGATTGAAAATCTGCCTTGAAAGGTTAGAGTGCGGTCTCTTTAATGAAGCTTTGTCTCATAGCTCTCTGTGCATGGTGGATAATATTCACAGCGAAGGCATCTGCATGCAACTGCAATGCATGCCCTCACATATAGGCAACACAGGCACCGATCATATAGGCAACGAGGTGGTGGACAGCCTCGCCTATAAACCGCTGTCAGGCATTCCGTCCGTAAAATTGATCTGGAGATCCATCAGTAAAATTGAAGCTTTCACCTCATGGAAGTTTACCAGTGAAATAGGTCCCTCGTAGAGGTGTGTCCAGGCGACGGACCACAGACCTGTTTTGGCCTGTGGACTAGCGGTCACGTGAGGTTTCGCTTCCGGTCTAAGAGGTCTGCGCATGGTCCGCGGGCCGGATAGCGCGAGAAATGCGAGGGAATTTTTTCTGGTGGCTGACCACGGACTTTTCAGCCTACTCGCACACATCAAGTCTGGCACCTACACCACACTGGTCTTTCCCGACTCAGTGCTCCCAGCAGTCGAGGCGACACCAGAAAAGTTCTTTGGTTCCACTGTTAATAAGTCAACGTGGCCGGACTACGCTACGTTTTACTTCTTAGCCTAAGTACAGCTTTATGGCGTGATCATAATTGAGCATTCGGCGGCGAGAGCGAGCGAAATTAGTCGAAACGTTGGCGTTCACGACGTAGACAGATATGGTTAGAAAAGAACAACTGACGCTGTCTACGTGAAATGAGCGTATGCACTCTCATGTACGCTAAACGCCGGTATTTTTCAGCACGCTACGGCATTTCTCACATTTCCCACTTTAACTTCAGCGTATGCAAACACAGACGGAAGGATACGCTCAGCCTTGAGGCGCCATGTAGTTGTTAGCACGGGTAAACGTTCGCTCCGCCTAAGCCTGGAGGGGGCACAATCGTCTCTAAATAAAAAAAAATAAAGCAATTATTTCACTCATACATCTTCTTGTAGGCGAGGTGAGATCAAACCAGAAATGGCTGCGCCATTTATTGCCAGTGAACGCAACGAAAAACGCAGTAACAACAATGAATACAGTCCGAACCGAGCGGTCCTGCTTAGAAGCGTGCTGCCATGTTTGTCGCCGCGGGAATGCTACCTCCTCCTCACCGCGGCAGAATTGTGTCCCGTACCGATCGAGCTTTACGCTGTGTATTTCGGCGGAATCTCTGCCGCGGCCACGGTTTCCGCTTGTTCTGGCCGCCGAATCCCGAAGTGTGAGACGAGCTTTGCTGCAGGGTGATCACCGAGGCTTGGCCAGCCTTGTTGTCTGCTCTTTTGGTCCGTCGTGTGGATGCTGTCGCCGGCCAGACCCGGCTGAGCCACGCGCGGTCAACTCCACGTGACTGGTCCGCGGGCCAGTCCGTGGCGCGCCGCCTGGATACACCTTAACGGCACCTGCATTTCAGCCCTGAATGGTTTATAATAAATATTTGTCATTAAAAGCTAGCCCTTTGTGACAAAACTACCCTTAGCGACTACAGACCATCCCGAATTTGTTCTTTGTGGCCATCAAAAACCCGCCAGGAAAATACATACCAAATTGCCACAGAAGATTTAAGCTCAATTTCCCCTACATTTCAGTGCACCTACCCTTCCGTTTTATTTAAGTTTTTTGGAAGCGTTTCACAACTTTTTCTTCCCTCCTCGATGTTGCGTAAAGGAAGTAAAATCATAAAACATGACTTGAGAACTCGACAGTGCAAAATAATATGAAGACGAATGGACTTAGTATTTACACACAGAGACACATATGAAACAGCAAGAACACCCAGCGTAAACCACGAACCAAAATCATATGAAGCCCTCATGTTCACAAAATTGTGAAAGAACACTACATGCTTCCGTAACTTAGCCTGCGGACCAGTTATTATTCCGGAAACAAGAAAGGCATCCTTTGCAAACGATGATCAGCTTAACAATATGCACTCATTGTAGCCAGCCTAAGCCCACTGCTGGAAAAAGGACTTTTTTTCATATACCTCCAATTATACCTCTCATGACGTAGTTGAGGCCGCCCTACTAGCCTAACTTTCTTGACGTCGACTTTCGAGAATTGCTGCCTCCTCCAACTGCGTTTGCATTCTTTTGTTATCTAGTCTGTTATTCTTAACGACCATCGATTTTCTTACCGTGTCGTTTCATACGCTGCCTATGCCTATTTTAAGGCTTGAGCTCGACTATACTATCGTAGCTCAATATTGTTTGCTGAATGTCTCGGGTCTCTTCCTATCTCTTGACGTTACGAAAACCATTTTGCAATCTATAGCTGACTCCGCTCTCCTCAACTTAAGGCCAAGCATTAGCATCAGCCTCCACGTCCCTGCCTTTTAATTGAGAACTGGCCAGACTGAAGTGTTGTGTACTTTCCACTTATGGGATTCTTGTAAGCTGCCATTCATGACCTTAGATCGCCCGCCAATTGCTCCCACACCCCATAGTCATAGCCCTGATAGGTACTTTCCTCACAGCGTATTCGGTTCGCTTCAAATTAACGTCGTTGCAGCTCGTCTGGGCGCGCAAGCCTCATCTTTTCTTCAACTGAACTGTCGATGACCGTCACTGTAATTAGCCCTGCTACAAAGAAACACCGGATAAACCGGTGCAACTAAAGTCACTATTACTTCACGCTTGGCTTCAACAGACCGACGATGAAAGGTACTCTAGTAAAACACCTTTTTGGGCTGAGTTTAGCCATTGCATTTAGGAAAATAACCCGAGCCAAACGAAGGCGGACACTGAAAACTGGAAGAACAGAAGACAAGAGACTGGACTACCAACAGTTTATTTAACAGATCTGGACTCAAATATATAGAGGCCACCGAGTAACATGACCACCACCCAATCACCTTACAACTAAACAATCCGCCGTGAACAAAAATATATTATGAGCACATTCACCTTCTTTCTTCCGTTAATATCTCACAGCTACCCCTGTCTAACCCCTAGTGCAGAAATTCTTAGTGATAGCAAGTAATCATTAGAGTATCACTAATTAATACCAACAGCAAACAAAAACAAGGAAAACTATAAATCATCAACAAACCCAACCACTTCAAGGAGAACTGAATTTATTTCTTTGAATGTAAACGAGTCTGCTTTCTATCAAGGCGTTGTGATTAAAAAACTAGTTGTCAAGAAGGCAACTACCTTTCCTTAATGAGCCACGCGGGTCCAAGAAGCCCCAAAACTTGGCAGGATCTGATATCGCATGGCAGCGGCGCATCGCTTAAGCGCTGCACGTCTGCGCCAGTAGTTGTAGGAGTACTCCCGGCAATCTAAGTATGTAAAGTCGAGAATTACCAATTCAGCATATATATATATATATATATATATATATATATATATATATATATATATATATATATATATATATATATATATATATATATATATATATATATATATATTAACCCATTAAAGCTTCCGGTCATATCTTCAAGGTGGAGATAATGGGTTCCCTTCATTTATGTAGCTCGCATCGAATGTTTGTTGGTGGAGAAGAACAGACCAACCTCACAACGCTCTCGCGTTTCGTTTAGGCAGGTTACTAAGGAGCCCTGCGGTTTCCGATATGCTTTGTTTGCTATAGGACAGCATACCGAATGATTTTGTGGGTTACTCCAATGCTTGCAATTTGTTCAATTTTTTTTCACATTCCTTCCGCGGTGGACCAAATCTCTTCTTTTTCACAGGACTTGAAAGTGTTCATTTAGGCTATTGGTTTAAGTATTTTTTCAGAATTTTCTTTGCTCTAGATACTAATGTGTCGATCGACTTTAATTGAAGAATCGGTCGTATAGAAGTAACAAAAAACATGTAAGTTGAGTTGTTCGCGAAGTAACAAAATTTTCTGCACAAATTGTTATTTATTTTTCGAGGAGGAATAACTGCACACTTAAATTTGTAGCTTCTCTAGTTGTCGTCGTGTTACGTCGAATAGAATCAAGTTGACGATCTCTCCAGGTTGTGAACATAAAGGGGTGGCACACTGTTCATTTCAAGCTATGTCATTTGATCAACACTGCGCAGTGAAAAACAAGACATGCCCTCGAAGTTTTCGAGAACGATAGAGTCAGTAAGTCATAAAACTATAACATCGGTACTGGGAGTGAGGAGTTCTGTCAACCCATCCAGGTGGCCCTCAGTCAGTGCTGAACATCACCTCCTGGGCTCATGCTGTGTCCCGGACTTCTTCCGGATCACACCTCGCAAGATGGGTAGTCGATTTCTGCGAGACTAAAAGCTTCTGAATTTCTTTGGCCGGTGGTTTTGCGGGGCACCTTCAAAAAAAGGGTTCTATTGTGGCTCTCTAGCCCCATTTTGATCTATCGAGCTCGATTGCTCTCTGGCATGCTGACATCACACCACCTCCGCCTAGAAAGCTATTAGACTTGAAAGGCGCTCCAGCAAGCTTCAGCATTAGTGGACACGGCGGCAGAGCCGTGACAATGTGACAAAACGTACTCCTACCTGAGAATGTTGGTGATGTAAAGTATCTTTTTCTTAGTGGCAAGCCTTGTATAATAGTGCTGCATTATTCGCATAGCTTTTTGCATTATGTGTGTGACTGTGTCTGGATGGCACTCACTCAACTTGTCTGGAGACATTGAGACCAATCCCAGCCCTCTTAGTGAAAAAATGTTCTTTGAACTGATTACCACCTAGAGAGAAATGTCCAAAATCTCGGAACTTTCACAAAGCGAAACATCGGCTGAGGCATTTATTGGAATGCAAAGCAGGCTTCAGATAATTGAAAAAAATTGCAGAGCCTTGAATGAACACACAAAAGCATTGACGACTAAGAAAGTTCTGTTGAAGACCGAGCCGTGACCATGAATTGTATTTCCAGGCAGCTCGAAAATTTAGAAAATTGGCCCGGTCGCAGCAACCTCTTTATTTAGGTGTAATAGAGGAATTGCGTGAATCTGCGGAGACTTTGCTGAAGATGGTAGATGATAGATTAGGTGAAAAACTTGTTGAGAACTAAATTCCAGAGAAAGAATTCATAGGCTACAAAAGAAAACGTTAGGCAAGGACCGTCCTGTTACCCTGAAGTTAAATTATTTTTGAGATAAGAATAACATTATGCAGAACTGCCACAAACTCCAAGATAGTCAAATGAAGATATCAGAAGTCTACTCCAAAAGAGATGTTGATATCCGCAAAATGGTGTGGAATTCATCAGATGCTGAAAGGATCAACGGGCCAGAGTTACATTAGTTTTGGACAAGATTAAAATTTTCGACGCCTTCTAGGTTTGGGATGAAGCAGACGTTGAGAGATTAAAGTTTCATTCCCAACCGAAAGAGAATAAAAGTGATTCCATAATGCTCCCAATGCATGCTTAAAGGCGATAAACATATTCGCAGGAAGAAAAGTCAACAAAACAGCCGCCAATTTATACATTACCTCGGAACACGAAACGCACATATTAATAAGAAGTGAAACTAAAAATATAAAAAAGTTATAATAAAATAAAAAATAAGCTCGTTCAGGACGTACCGGACGAGGAGGTCACGCCGCCCGATAACAAAATAATAACAAGATTTTGGTTACAAAGAAGAGGTTTAGTGGCAATCTTGGTTATAAGCGATATGTTATCACCTGTGTTAGATGTTCCATGTAATATAGAACCACTATGAATAAAAATTCGACCAAAAAACCGCTCGGGGATCTGAAAATTCTATCTGGGGATCTTTAAAGTGCGCTGATATCGCACAGCACACGGGCGCCTTACCGTTTTTCCTCCATTGGACATGTATTCAAAGCAGGATGACAGATGGAACTAACATCAGGGCTACTTGACACAGTGTTCATATATTCTCAACTGCTGCCAAAACATTGAACCTGTGAACTCTACAATGGTTTATCTGATCACAAGATGGTGATAATTGATTTCTATACGTTTCCAGATCATTAGAACAATAAACTAAATTCGTTTGAAAACTTTTCAGCCATTTACAATTATGGTGTGTTGGAATGCCTCAAGGGCTCGTTTGTTATTTTACGTACCTTTCTGAAAGCGGTGAAACCATTGACAAACCATTGAATTACATTTAAACATCGTGAAAGACTCTATTAAGCACGTCACTCCGAACCTTTCACATGTACAAGGAAGAAGAATCCTTAGATCACAAGGCGAATCATGCACATGAAACGGAAATTAAAACAAAAATGGAGGAATAAGAGTAAAAAGTCTGTTCTTGGTGAGAGTAATGTCATTAGTGAAATGAGTAAGGAACTCAAGCATATTGTCTAGTTTGCTAAGGGCAAGTTCTACAATGCAACAATGAAAGTTGATGCACCTGAGTAGTTGATGCACCTTGCAAACTTTAGCATTTTGCTATTCCTGCGAAGACTCGAAGTAATGGAGATAAATATAACACAGAAGGAGCTGAAACAATAACTCGTTTTTTTATCTGTCTTTCCTTCTGACGAAGACTTGTCCCCAAATGTAGGAGGCTCCAGTTCAAGACAGAGACATCAGAGAGCAAGGAGTTCTTAAATTCCTGCTTCAATTGTCTGCAAATAAAAGCCCAAATCTTTACGGAATCCCCAACGAATTCCTGTTCATATATGCCAAGTGGATTGCCAAATACATCAAAAATGTATTTTCAAATACCTATCACAACAGGTTATTTGCGGTCTCCTTCGAAATATGCCAAAAGTTATTCCGATTCATAATAGTGGTTGTAGAATTGTTGTCAATATTTTCCGACAAATTTATATCCTTTTTACATGTTTTATGTCGCTTGAGCATATTGTATTTAGACACCTTATGGCGTACCTTGAAAGTAATAACATACTTTATTCTTCTCAACACGTGTTCCGAAAAAGACTTTCTACAATTACCCAGCTTATAGACCCCTTTCACAACCTCTAAGAAGGAATAAATTGTCGTGGCTAAACTGATATACTATTCCTGGACTTTTTAAAAGGGTTCCAAAGGTTGCCCCATCAAAAGTTGTTACTAAAAACAATGCTATATTCAGAACCTCAATAGCAAACTGGTTGTCTTCCTACCTCTCCTCCCATGAGCAGTTTGTATACATCGTCTTTTTCCCGGTGGTATAAGCTAGTGCAATGAGAAGCTTTATGGACCCTATTTTAATTTTGGTTTTTATAAATGATATTTCGAAATCTAGCACAGTTTCAATCAGAATATTCACTGAATACTGCCTGTTATACCAAAGAATGAAGACCCCATATGATGAAGAACAACTGAAGGCTTATCTACAAGCAATAGAAAAGTTGTTCTCTAAGTGGAAGTGGTGCTAAACAAAGCCTAATCCATATATATATATATATATATATATATATATATATATATATATATATATATATATATATATATATATATATATATATATATATATATATATATATATATATATATATATATATATAATATGTTATTAAAAATAATAAATATAATATACAGTTAATCCATTGGAGGCAAACTAATTAACAGAATACAAACGCGCAAGTATCTCCGCTTAAACTTCTATTCTGACCTGTACCGAGATAAGCACATAAGTAACGCATGATCCAAAGCGCTTGAAGCAATATGAGCACTAAGACGCAAAATCCGTAGTGCAACACCCGATGCAAAAATACTTCCTAATAGCACCGTGGTGAAACCTGTAATTTAATATAGAAAATATTTTTGGATCCGCACACTGCGCCTAACAAAATAAAAAATTAATAATGTTCAGAAACTTCCCGTTTCAACTACAATATATATCGCCGAATAGACAGCGTATTGCCATTACCTGAGGGGCAGAATCGCACCCCTTGCAGCTGAAATCCTGCAAGATAGCTGAATCCGGGCTAGCAACTGCACAGAAAGACTTAATAAGGGTACCAGCTCACCAGGACATCCCAAGCAATGAGAACGTACATGCCTCAGCGCGAGCATTTCTTTCCCGGGCACTCAGTAATGTCGTGGAAGCTCCTACACCGCCCCCCCCCCCCCCCACAAACTTACATCGACATGCCTCAGCCCTTAAGATTATACCGTCGCGTCTAACCTCCGAAGGCTATGACACAAGACAAAGTGGAAGAACTATAGCTCCGAAAGCTGCAGACTAACACTTAATGCTTCCCACAAAGACTACACGCAATAGATCCAGAGTCATTTGATTCAATATGCAAATTCTGCAGGAAGAAGGCGGACGATTTCCACAGGGTACGTTCCTGCCAACCAAATCAGGTGGTCACGCTTATCAACCAGCCAACGCAGGACGGGTAAAAGGCAGCTCTGACCAACCCGAACGAAACGAGTGGAAAAGAACTCATGGAAAGAACCCACACAGCAGCGTACGCCAATGGGGTTCGGGACCGAGTGTTATAACCGCCACTAAAACCTCCTAAACATTTTCATTTAAAACATTTTCACCACCACCGTGAGGAAGGCTTTTTTCCTCGAGCTTTTAAAGTATGCATAATGCTGCCTGATTCGATTGCAAACAATAGGCATTACCAGCCGTGGTGGCTCAGTGGTTAGGGCGCTTGGCTACTAATCCAGAGTGTCCGGGTTCCAGCCAGACCCCGGCGGCCGTGTTTCGATGGAGGCAAAACGCAAAGAGGCCCGTGTGCTGTACAATGACAGTACGTGTTGAAGAACCTCAGCTGGCCGAAATTATACACCGCAGCTGTCCATTACAGCGCCTCTTTCTTTCTTCTTCTCTGTCTCTCGTTTATACCTTCCCTTAAGTCGTTGTTCAGGCGTCCACCGAGATATGTGAAAAGTATCTGCGTCATTTCCTTTCCTCAAGAACAATATCAGTTTTTATATAAACTAATCGCGCGCCGCAATCTTATATATTTATAAATATGTAATAAGTTTTTTATATAACTTTTCCCCCCTTATTTTCTCGTACTGTTCACTCACCTCTTTCATTTCATTTTTCTAATCTGCCCGCTAACTTTTTTTCCACTGTCCCAGCTCATGTGCTTCAGTATTGATGGCAGGTGCCGGGGCATGCTAAGAAATATTTTCCTTCCGTTTATTACTATTTTCATAAACCGCTTACTACCACTACCGTGGATTTACGTTGTCTGTGCTAAGATCCCCAGGTGGTCGAAATTATTCTGGAGATCTACTCTACGGGACCTTTTTCTTCTTTGACTCCCTCCCTTATCCCTTTCCATGCGGTGCGGTTCGCTTGTGCACAGAGATGTGAGAATGAGTGCCTAATAAACAATAATAATAATAATTGATTTTGGGGGAAATGAAATAGCGCAGTATCTGTCTCGTATATCGTTGGCCACCTAAACTGCGCCGTAAGGGAATGGTTAAAGGAGGGAGTGAAAGAAGAAAGGAAGAAAGAGGTGCCGTATTGGAGGGCACCGGAATAATTACGACCACCTGGGGATCTTTAATGCACTGACATCTCACAGCACACGGGTGCCCTAGCGTTTTGCCTCCATAAAAACGCTAAGGCGCCCGTGTGCTGTGCGATATCAGCGCACGTTAAAGATCCCCAGGTGGTCGAAATTATTCCGGAGCCCTCCACTACGGTACCTATTCTTCCTTTCTTCTTTCACTCCCTCCTTTATCCCTTCTCTTACGGCGCGGTTCAGGTGTCCAACGATATATGAGACAGATACTGCGCCATTTCCTTTCCCCCAAATCCAATTATTATTATTATTAGCCGAGCGCCATAAACACTGATCCACCGCGGCGGGTAGTCAGGGTGCCATTTCGTTTCTGTTTTTTCCGGGTTCGAAACTGACCGCGGGGGCTGCGTTTTTATGAAGGCAAAACGCTAATGCGCCCGTGTGCTGTGCGAAGTCAGTGAACATTAAAGATCCGCTGTTAGAAGAAATAATTCTGGAGCCCTCCACTACGGGCACTCCGTAATGTATACATTCTCTTACGGTGCAGTTCATGTGTCCAACGATATATGAGACAGATACTGGGCTTTTTCTTTTCCCCAAAAACGAATTATTATCTAGTTTTTCTACTACATTGTGCACTGCCCGTATTTATTTTATTGCGCGTGGTGCTGGTGGTGTAAACATTGTTACATACAGGGAAGTTCAGTTTTTCAGTTTTTGTTCTTGTTGTCAGTGTCTATTTATTGACAAATTGAAATGGAAGGAAAAGATGCTGCTAACCGCGGCATCTGCCATTCCAAACCTGACGCAGCTGAACTGCGACTCTTTCCAGGGTGCCCAAGGTGCAAGCTTGAACCCCTGCCTGTTATGCAGTCACGCGCACTGCGCCGTTGCTTAGGTCTGCCTAAGCAGTGGCTAATGCTGTGCTGTACTTGGGGGCGCGTAAACGATCTAAATTTGCGGGTCAAGCTTCTCACAGTGCGGACGTTCTAGAAATCTTTGGAGCCTGTTCCTGAATTGGCTATTCTCAACACACAGAAAACTTATCCCTACTTTTTGTACTCTATGGTCCAGGTATAAGTTTCTCAGGTTGTGCTCGCCAATACCTTGCTGTCAAAAATCTCTATATCAATATATTCTGCAGTAACAGTTAACCACTGCCGAACTGTACGGCAGTCTCCTTTGATGGCGTCCTCCCAGCGTATAAGAATCTTTCTGCAAATGTATCAAATGGTATATTTATGAACACGTGGATACTTTTCTTAACCACATTGTCGTTTATACAGACGCTGCCAGCAAAGTGATTGGATTCGATTGGATTGCAAAAGATTTATTGCGTCGACAGCAGGTTACAGGAGACACATACAAGACGGCTGCTAGCCCATGGCTGGCGGCGACCGTACTTGAATCTTGTGGTCAAAGCTGGCCAGCACGGCATCCCACCGCTCGGGAGAAGGGAGCTCTATCAACTCCGCCGGAAGCGAATCATTTGCGCAGTTCCACAGAACATGGTCATATGTGGCCCTTTCACCACATTCATGGTAGTTTGGGTCTTCTGGCCAGAGTACATTCAGGCAAGCATTGGCGAACTCAAAAGACAGTGTGTTTGCAGTAGGCGCCAGGGAACTTCCTGCGATTTTGTTAATGATTTGTGGAGAGGTGGATATGCGCGCCTCACCAGCCTAAAGTGATGTGTGAAGTCCTGAAATGAGATCAACCCGTCCCTCGAGAAATTCGGGTCAGAGGGCGCGCTCACTGCCCGGTCGACAAAACCTCGGGCTTGAGCAAGAGCCGCCTCGCCCCCGGGATTAGACGATTGGGCCGAGACCCAGATCAATTCAACTTCTATACTCGAAAGGGGGTGTTTTGAAGGATGCCGAGTGACCTATATGTCATACGCCTCCTCGCCAAAATCCGAAAGGCTCTTTGTTTTGGAGTCGCTGAATATAATAGCAGCACGTGCGTTCGCTACAGCTAAGGGTATTGCCTATTCCTCCGCCGTCTCGGAGGAGATGGTTTCTATCGAAGCGGCCGCCAACGGGGCGCCGTTCCCTTTCACCACGACCAGTGAAAACGGTTTTTACCGTGTTTCTCAGCATTGCGTTGCGTCCAAGTGCGCCAAATTGTCGTTCCGGCCGTATTGGGTGTGTAGGACGCGAGCCCTCGCTGTGTGTCTGCTTTCGTATTGCGCAGGGTGCATGTTCTTGTGTTAGTGTTTAATCAAAAGAGCTGTCCTGGTGTGTGTTGGTAACAGCGTTTTCGCGTCCCTCTCTTGGAGCTGTTCGCACATATTTAGTCTATATATGACTTCCCTTCCCGCACTTCTACGAGTGAGTCGTCCGAGCTGTGAAACGAGTTTCGCCTCGCACAGCTCCGAGATGGGGTTGTGCACCCTAAGGGCCAGCAATCTTTTCGTGGACGCACTCTGCGGGTGCCCAGCGGCCATCTTGTAGGCCTGCATGATTGTAGCTTTCACCTTCTTCCTTTCCGCGAACTACAGTGGCAGGCAATGGAGGGACTAGACTATCCGGCTCAGGACGATAGATTGCACAAGTCGAGATAAAATTTATCGTTCATGCCTCATCTTTTGCTGGAGGTACGACTGATTATCCGCGCAGTCTGGTTGACCGTGGCCGTGAGTCGGTTGATTGTTTCGGTGTTTATTCCATTGTTCTGTATGTACATGCCCCGTATGCGTAAGGCTTAGACCTCCTTGACCGTAAATCTTTGCACATATGCATTCAGATTGGTGGGAGGGGTCAGGATTGCTTTCCTACCGCGTGGCTTGACACAAGAACCAGCGTTTCCGATTTCGAGGGCGAGCATTCAAGGCGCGCTACCGACGCGTTAGTTTCAAATATGGCAACTGCCTGCTGCACAGTATCTTCTATTTGGCCGTCATTTCGAGTAGTTACCCACACGGTGTTGTCCGCGTATAAGGTGTTCTGCAGCCCCGGTAAGGCGGCGAGATTGGGGTGTAGTGTAATGAGTGCAAGGTAAAAGAGGAAAGGCTAGAGCACCAAGCCATTGGGCGTGCCTCAGCTTACCAGAAAATTGGGCTAGATTTGAGGACACCTACTGCAAGCTCTGCGGTTCGCTCGGATAGGAATGATCGGACGTAAAAAAATGTCCATTCTTCCGGGTCTATTTTAGAGAGATTCGGGAGGATGGCCTTATGCGAGAAGTTGTGGAGGGCCTTGTTCAGGTTGAGTCCGCGCACTGCCTTCGTCGCGTGTAGGGCCCAGCAAGTACTTCTTAAGCCGGAGCATCACGTCCTGTGTGGACAAGCCTGAACTAAAGATAATCATTTTGGGAAGAAGTAGGTCGCTGTCTTCTGCGTAATTTTGCAATCGGTTAAGGATGACTTGCTCCGTCAGTTTTCCGAAGCAAGACATGAGGCAGATGGGTCGCCAATTCTCGATTGAGAATTTCTTTCCCGGTTTGGGGAGGAAGGTCCCCCGTGCATGCCTCCTTTCCAGGATGATTTAATATCTTATTTATTTGATAATACTGCAACCCCATTTTAGGGCCTATTGCAGGAGTAGTTACATATGATGCGGTACATTTCCACGCATAAAAGGGTACATGACAAGACTTTACAGATATAAACGCTGCACACAACATCATTCAGAGGTACGACTCAATCGCCGACTCAAAATCCGAAAGTGGTAATGCACAAATATTGTCGTCCAAAGAGTTCCAACTCTCCACGGTACGCGGAAAAAAGCTGTATTTGTTAGCGTTAGTACGGGCAAAAAAAATGTTGGATATTAAGATCGTGATGGCTGCTGGTTACAGATGGTTTAGAAAACGAGATATGGTTGCCCTCTGAAAGGCAATTAGCAGAATGCACTATTGAGTGAAGAAGTTTTAAGGACTCCGTTTTTCGGTGGAATGCAAGTGGATTTAAGGTTAGGGAAGACATCGCAGATGAGGGTGAAAAATGAAAGTCGTAGCGGCGGAAAATAAATCTTGCAGCTTTTAGTTGTACAGATTCGATTTGGTCAATTTCACACTGCTTATATAGATTCCAAACATTTGAAGCTTGTTCAAGAATAGGGCGATTTAGAGTTTTGTACATGAGCAATTCGGTCTCTTTAGAAGCATCCCGTACTGTGCGCCTCAAGTAACCTACCCTTTAAGAGCTTTAGCTGTGATGTGATCGATGTGTTTTGCCCATGTCATATTGTGGGAAAAACAACGCCGATATATTTATAATTTATATACCTTTTGCAGGAATGAATAATCGTAATTGGAAGGTGATAGATGGTTGCTGAAAGACATGACAACTGTTTTGCTGAAATTGATTTTCATCTGCCACGTATTGCCCAAGTCACAGAACATATCAAAAGACTGATCCAGAAGGAAGTGATCATTGCCAGAGTTAATTGTGTGGTAAAATACACATTCATCGGCGTATAAACAAATCTTTGAGGTTATACTGTCAGGAAAATCATTAATATAGAGTAAAAACAACCAAGTACCATGAACAGAGCCCTGAGAACACCTGAGGCTACATCAGCTAATGAAGAATCGACGGAATTGAAGCGAACAGACTGGGAGCGGTGCGAGAGGAAATCGGGAATCCAATCAACGAGTTGAAAGTTATTGAGACTGACTTTTAGTTTGCATAACACTTCAGAATGAAGAACGGTGTTAAAAGTTTTTTAGAAATCGATGAATATGGCGTGCATTTCGTTACCGGCATCTATGCTGATAAGAATGTCATATGTAAATTCGGTTATCTGAGTCACTGTACTAAATCTCTTTCGAAACATGTGTTGCGCCCTTGATAGAAGATTAGTTCTTTAAAGAAATTCTATAATTTGTTTATAAATAATGTGCTCTAGGACCTTACATGAATGTGCAGTTTAAGAGATTCGCATATAGTTAGAAAGGACTTGTTTGGTGGCGGATTTATAGAGCGGGAGTATATTGGGAAGTTTCCATGAGGAAGGAACAACGCCAGTAGAAAGAGATTTTTGAAAAATATTTGAGAGATATCCACATCACCGAAGGGAATAACCTGCAAGGTAAGTGTTTGGGATACTGTCTGGTCCAACGCATTTTTTGAGTCAAGGTGCAAGATAAGATTTAATACACCCTGAGTGCTAAACGTGATATCAGAGATAGAACGATCATGATTAGGAAGACTGAAAAATGGAATCATGTTATTATCACGTGCAAAGACACAATGAGAGTAAGCATTAAATGCATTAGATATTTGAGGAGAATCAGTGACAATTTCTCCAATAATAACGAATTAGTTGGATGAACTGTCGGAGGGTAGAACAGAGCGCCAAAATTTACGAGGATTATCTCTAAGCATCCCTTGGATCTGAAAACGAAAATAGAAATCTTTAGCGGAGTGTATTTTAATACGAAGTTCACTTTTCGCAGCTTGAAAACGACATCACGGTTATTGTTACGTGTCATCCTCCTCAGCCGAGACACACGATGTGACATCTGCTAAACATCGCGATTATTCCAAGGGAGAGTAGGATTTCATTTTTTCGTTTTGGCATGAATAAACAGTTTAATCAACAGTCTAACGATCTTTTCAGTATATGTAACAAGGTCATTACCATCGCCGTCACGGCTGAGCGCGCAGGAGTCGAAGCAGTAGGCCAGTTTGTCGATTACGGCGTTATCGTCAGCATGATGGAAATCCAGAAATGACGTGAACGTGCACTGTGGGTTACCGGTGAAGCGGCACAGGGTAAGGAGAACTGCTTGATGGTCGAAAATACCATCGCCAATCGTACACTGAAAGCAGGTTTCTATTAGATTGGGGCTTAGGAAGTCTAGCAGCGAATTTAGTCTGGTAGGGAACGTAACTAGTTGAGTGAGTCCAAGAGAGAGCTAGAGATCTAGCATCTCTTTTGCTAAAGAAGCATCACGGCCAGAATAACACATCGATGGGCATTGAATACCAGGCACATTGAAATCACCCATGAAGATGATGTTTCGTAGTGAAAGACTGTATGAACTGACCAACAGAGTGCAAAACATCATCAGAGGTTCCGCGGGGTCGATAAAAACGCCGATAATGACAGTTTGTTTTCCTAAATAATGCTTGCACCAAACTGTTGTTGCTGTTATTGTTAGCCTATCAAAAGATGGCACATACCCACACTGGGGGATCGGCCAAGAATCGGGTGGCTTTTCACCTGAACGCAGTTAATAAAAAGGAAAAAGCCCGTGGGAGCGCAACACCGGTGAATTCTTCTTCATGAACAGAAAAGGGATGAGAGTATTGATTTCAAAATTGTAAGAACAATAATAAAGAGAGACATTAAATAATAATGATTAAGTCAAATTGTAATATTTGATGGAAAAGAAAATTTTGGAACACTTAGCAAGGCATTCGGTGAGATTCTATCAGGAAATTTAGAACAGCGTTACAAACAGATCTGTGGCTGAACCCAAATGTGGTGGTGCCAAATGATAGCAAGAGCGGGCTGCTCAAACTAAGGCAAAGATGCTGTAAAGCTCCTCCAGCAACCTTTTTCTCAGAGAGTTGAATCGGCGACAATACAGCCAAAAACGTTCTATAGGTTCTGGCTCACGGCAAAATGCACAAAGGGGAGAGAGCGCCATACCCGCCTTGTGTAAATAAAAATTTAAAGGGGGGATGCGGCAGCGCATCCTCCTCAGTGATACTACAAGCTCCCGAGAGCAACAATTTTTCCTGTTCTAATAATATTTAAGGTGCTAATAATCCGCCGATGTTAAAAGTGTTGTGTCTTCCGTGCTTAAAAACGCACGTCGCCGAAATCTAGATGCTGTATTGTAGGCTGTAGCCGGGATGATTGGCAACACGGGGCCGCTGAGGGAAGCCTTTGCGAGATTGTCAGCAATCTCATTTACTGCCACACTGCTTTAACCGGGAACCCATACTAAATGAACAAGGCTCAAATGCGAAGGAAGTAGGGATAAGAATGTTATTAAAATGGGACCGTCAACATGTGCAGCGAGGGACGAACACAAAGATAAAGAATAAGTAATTACTGCAACTGCTGTAATAGAGGGGCCTAGCTTGCGTAGAGCAAGTACAACTGCTAGAAGCTCTGCTTGCAAAAACGGAGTCAAATCTGGAAGGCGCAGTGAAAAGTACCAGTCTAAATGCTAGCAAAATATTCCCACACCTGCTTTTTCATTGCATTGCGATGCGTCAGTGGCTATTGCTATATCTGTTGGTAGGGTCCTCAGATGATCTTCTAGTATACCATTTAGAATACTCGGTGGCAAAAGTTTTGCATTTTTTTGGGAATATGTCGTCGAAAACAATGTGGATAGCGGGCCTATTGCGAAGCGCAGCAAGGATATTATAAATGTTTACACCAAAGACTGAAGTAATCTTTGCAGAAACACTACCTGAGTGGAATTGAAACGTGACCAGGGGACACCAAAAAAAGAGGTCGGCTGACAACAGAAAATGCTTTGGGAACGGTGGAAATGGATTCATAGATCCTGAGGTAAGTCTGCACAGTAAAAATTGAAGTCGTGATAAGCGAGGCGGAATGCGGGCTTCAAGGTACAGCACATTTAGGCACAAATTTTGGAAGGTCGAGGCAGATGCGAAGTGCTTCTCTCTCTAAAAAGACGAGAGGACGAAGTTTTTATGTAGCCGAGCCTGAAAACAACACTGATCCAAAGTCTAAAATTGGCCTGACATACATTATGTAGATCATTAATAGCGCATCTCTGCGCATGCCGTACCGGTGGTGACACTCTCCGTAACATGCCCACGGCACGAGCCCTTTTCGCCGCGACATGGTCAATGTGAGGTCGCCAGGTGAGTTTGTTGTCATAAATGACCTTTAGGTATTTTAGGAATTGAACCTGTGGTAGTATTTTTAACTGGCAAGTGAGAGAGACCACTACAGAAGAATATAGAAGGAAAACAAGGGTGGCGCACTTGCCAACATTTAACTTCAGGTGTAATGCCCTCAACCAGTGCTGAGGTGAATTCAAATATGACTGCAACAGACCATACAGGGAATGTATATCCGGCGCACCAGCAAAACACGCAATGTCGTCCGCATAGACGTAAGTGCGTACATGGCGGTGAAGAGGAATTGAGCTCAACAGAATATTAAAGAGCATAGGAGAAAGAACAGTTCCTTGCGGTACACCTCGCGTTTGTCTGTACCTCTCTGAATGAAAACCATTATGGACGCAAGAGAATTCCCTGTTATAAAGAAATGCAGATATCCATGCAACTATATAATCTCGAAATTGAAGAGACTATAGCCTATGTATCAGGATGGAGTGTTCTACACTGTCGTAAGCTTTGGCGACGTCTAACGTAACCAAAGCCGCGACCAGGCGTTGACGACGAGCAACGAGAATTCTGCTTTAAAATCAGGATGTACATTCCTTATCGAACACCGTCGCTGGAAACCGAGTTGGGACGGGCTGAGTATAGTTTTGCGGTCCACAATGGCGGACACCCGATTTAATAACATCCTTTCTATCAACTTTACCACGTTTGATGTTAAAGAAATTTACCTAATAATATCCTATTCATAGCATCCACCCTGATTTTAAGTAAAGGAATCACCTTGGACAGCTTCCACTCAGAAGGTATCCAAGCGTGTTTGAGAGAGTAGTTTATTAGGTGCAATAAGGAGTTGGGAGACTCTTCAAAGAGAATCTTGAGAATCTTCGCAGTAACATCATCAGGACCAGGAGCAGCAGCTGGCAACCTCTGGACAACTTTTGAAAACTCTGATAGATTTACTTGTGAGGCGTTATCATTTGGCACGACTGTTGCAAACAACATTGGGCGCAACGGTAGTACAGACGAGAACCACTTTTGTAGGCCTGTGGCAATTAATTCAACCGCCTGGATAGCTTCTTGAGGGGACATAACTAATGACTGAAAATTATGAGAGAACCTGAGCTGTTTCCTAGACCGTAGAAAACCGAATAGTGCACGTCGGTTGACCGTCTTTGAAAGATAATCGAAGTGTTCTGAGTCATATTTTTCCTTCGCGCGAGAACCCGTTCGTTTAAAGGTGGCTGCAATAAATTTATAATCACTCCAGTTAATCGGGCATAGGTTATGAAGAAGTTTTTTCCATGCTGCCTTCCTCCGCCTGTGATCTCTTGTACAGTCCGCATTCCACCAGTTAGAAGAATTCCCTTTTGTTGGCCTCACCAGGAACTCCGACTTTTTACGGCTTTCCGCTATAGCCAGACATATGCTTGCTGACTGGTGCGCCTCGGCGATGTTAGACATTGAAGCAAGGGCAGAGCGCAACGCCGTCTGAAATCTGTCATAATTTACATGTGACCGCAACTGAGAAGTCGCCGGAGTTACACAACATATGATATCAAAATGAATAAGTATATGGTCACTTGAGGTGCCGCTATGACAGTCGACCAATTCGTTACACCAATTCCAGGACTAATGAACGTGAGATCTAAAACAGATTGAGTGTGTGAGCGAAGATAAGTGGCCTATCTTGAATATAAGCACATCAGGTTGTGATCAGAAACCTAGTCCCAAAGGCGCTTGCCGCATGAATTAGTCCTAAAACCCCACGACACATGGTGAGAATTGAAGTCCCCTGCCACGAGAACTGGTTTTTACAGTTAGCGAGTAAAAAGTCCAGAGGTCTAACATCCAGGACTCCATTGGGGAAATAACAATTTGCTATTGAAAATGGAGAGCACCCATTAAGTACAAAATCTAGTGCCAAAATCTCAAAGTCAGGAGACATTTGCTTAAAAGATACCATAGCCTTGTGGCAAAATTTTGAAGAGACGAAAGTTAGTAAACCCCCTCCTCTTGACTTGCCATCTAGGCGAAATGAACGGTAATTTTTGATATGAAAATGTTTCTCGGTTGAAAGCCACGTTTCTTGCAGAATTATTACATCCGGATTAAGCTTGGTAGAAATACAGTGTAAATCTGTGGAAGCTGAAAGAATAGAGCGAGAGTTCCACTGCAGAACTAGCAACGACACTACGGTTGCGAAAGCCTAGCCGCAGCAACTGCCTGCTCCAAAATGATATCCTTGGGTTTGGTGCCAAGCTGCTTCTTTGATTTGCGCTGGGTGCACAGAGAAGACATCGAATGAGACATGGGAGACCCGCTGCGCTTAAGTAGCGCATCAGGCTCCTCCATCTCGGAATCATAGATTATGCCAACACCCCTCGATGTACCCGAGGTAGGAACAGCGGAAGGGGCAGAAGTTTGTTCCTGGGGCTGTGATGCTACTGGAATTGTAGACCGGATAAGAGGAGAGGGAATTTGTGTCGAAAGAGGTGCCAAACCGGCCTGCACGGCATGTGTAAGCTGAGTCGCTAGAACGTTTGTAAGGCACTCCGACACACTTGCGACAATCTTTTCTACCATTTTAGACATGAAAGCCTCCCCAGCAGCCGCAATTGCCTGGGACAGCGTTGAGTCTAACATGACACCTTGCCTAGCGGTCACACCGGCATAACCGTGGGCACGTTCTTTGACCTCTGGAATAGCGTCAAGAGCGAACAGCGTTTTCTGTCAATTATCTGCAGAATTTGGATTCCCTGAGCTCGAGAGGGACAATTCGAGTAGTTTGCAGAGTGGGCACCACCGCAAAGGCAACACTTCTCATTCTTCCCAGTGCAGGTGCTCGTTGAATGACCATCCCCACAGTTGCAAAACCTCAAGTTGGATTTGCAACCGCCGGCGCTATGTCCACAGCGCCAGCAGTTGTTACACTGCAGAGGCCGAGATGATAACGGGTCTACCCGAACGAAGAAGTAAATCTACACCACCACCTTTGCCTTCATGCCTGTCGGCACGAATAGCAAGGTAACAAGGTGGTATAAATTCAGAGTCGTATATGTCAGGGTGTAGCCAGGTTTCAGTGGTTCCAATAATGTGAGGGTCATGGGAGGACACAAGCGCGAGATGATCGGGGAGTTTGAGATCTCCCTTCGGCTCCAGTACGTGTTCATTAGGTCTGCCAGAGCAGCGACAGACTTGGATCCTATTTTTCTGAGCGTCTTCTTCGACTCTCCGTCCTGTCGCACCACGGAGGTGATACGGAGCCGGATTAGAGCAATGCAGTCCTCGACATCTACTATGTGTGCATCCAGGGTCTTATTGGGGAGGCCTTCGTATGGTGGTAGCGATCTGTGCGCTACGTGTTCAAGAAGCGTTTTTGCAGTTCGGCGAGTAGCTCTGTGTGGGAAAATGAGATGGCAGAGGCTTTCTTCCTTTCTACTTTCCTCTCCCTCATTTCTAGGAATAAAGGACGGAGTGGAAGAGGAAAGGAAGAAAGAGGGGCCGTAGTTGAGGGCTCCGGAATAATTTCGACCACTTGGGGATCTTTAACCTGCACTGACACGGTGCCCGTATACAGCGCAAGCTGAGTGCACGTTATAGATCCACAGGTAATCGAAATGATTCTGGAGACCTCCACTACGGCACCTCTTTCCTGCCTTGAACTTTTACTCTCTCCTGTACTCATTCCCTTTCGGCGCGGTTCAGGCATAAACCGATATGTGAGACAGATAATGCGACATTTTGATTCCATAAAAACCTGTTTTAAATTTTCTAGTAAATAAAAATTGGCTTCTGGAGAAAGATGGGGGCGCAGTATCTCTCTCAAACATAGTAAGACACCTGAACCACGCCGTAGGGCAAGGAAAAACTTATGAAGTTTTTGCTACAAATGGAACGTTATCAAGCGGCCATATGATGCACACAGCATGCCGAGGAGCGCAATATCAGTTCCCCTAACCCATCCGCCATCGGCTAACATCATACTGCGCCAATATTCCCGACTATATTCGTACCAAACGTTTGAGCAACCGTTCATCGCACAGCTTTCCGGTTTGTTTCATAGCATTTTTTTTGTTTCATAGCATTTTTCTTTGCGTATAGCCTACATGTTATAGTGAAATTTTGGGCAAGCTAATGGCAGGAACTCGAACCGACGAAATATGAACATTCAATTGCATGCCTTCCCACACATTACCCATGCCTTTATTGAGGTTTCAAGTATATATAGAGATAGTTGGCAGTTACGGCTCCATTTTTGTTCCTAGAAACCTATTTTTAACTTGTGACTCAACCATTCCTCGCACACCATTGCCGGGTGGCGTCATACGGTTTCTCGTTTAATAATGAATATGATTCTCGGCCTGGTTGGAGGCTAGCAAGCCATCAACCCCTTTTCTTCAACCTGTACTTTCTGTCTCCACCTGTCATTTCTGCTCTCCACCTCCGTTCTCATTGCACAGCGGATCGTCCCCCGCGAGGCCAACCGCACTTTAAGATGTGGAAGGACTGAGAGACCCTGCTGCTTTCCGGAGACCAGGCCGTGCAGACCATCGCTAGTGACCGGGTAGTCAGCGTTATGAACTGCAGGAACAAACACTTGAGAGCGGTGGGGCCGTTTATAAGTTTTCTCGAGATGTTGATGATAATGATGGAGGTTAATTTGCGAGTGGTATACGAAATGAGTATCCGAGTGCTTTACTCAGACCTTATTGGACTCAGCACGACGGCACCTAAGCAGACTTAAGAGTCATCTAAAGTTTTGTTGAGACATTCTGGAGGTTTCTTTGCACTATTCAGTGTTGCCTGATTAAGTTGCGCACCTAATTTTGGTACCTTTATGATAATGGCAACGTACTGCTCACAACTGTGCAAGAGCAAAGGAAAGAGCCGTTTATTTGGACGCCAACCTATAAAGGGACACCACTCTCTTTATCATACACAAAGAGAAGTTTATTAACAGAACAAAACCAAAATTAGAATACACTCAAAACCCATATGCTAAAACAAACAAACAACATTCTAATTGCACAGCAGTCAGAATTGGGGGCCGCCTAGGTAATACCGTGGCATCGGCGTAGCTACATAAAGGGAAGTTAATGAACAGACCAAAACCAAAGATAAAATCAAAACCCGTTTGCAAAAACCAACTAACAAACAAACCACAATCTCATTGCACAAAAGTCAGAACCGAGGGGGGGGGGGGACTAGCTAATACCGTAGTTTCGGCATAGCAAGCTGCCCCTCCCGTACGACAAAAAAAGGAGTGTGCCAGCGCCGCAGAAACAGTGCCTCCACATTCGTTGCAAGCCGGTCAGACAGGCATCGCGAGATGAGGAGACGCAGAGTCCGCAACGCTGGGTAAATTGCCCTCGCCAACTGCCGCTGGGCTTCGGCCAGACAGCGCCGACGCCACAATACAAACATAGCGCAGACAAAAACAAGTTTGCCAAACTGACTGCGCGGTTGGCGGACACCTGGCCCGGCACAAACAGAAAACATGCGGTAAACCAACCGTCACATTGTCCGCCCGACGGGCCACGTTTAGTAATGATGGCGCGCAGTTTCTTGCGCACCGCATTGCGCGCACTGGGCATTGGGCACAACGCCCCACGATGCAAGTCGTTCTCGCGTGGGGAGGACGCCCCATATCCTCTTCCAATCAAAGTCACGAACCTCAGGAGCGAGGCGACTTGTACACCACGTACGCCACTTGCGTACCGCGGTGAGCCGTTGTTGTCGGGACCAAGGCGCGCGCACGCGAACACCTCGCTCAGGTCAACCTCCGGTAGACCAGAGGCTACAGACTGCTTAAAGCCCGCTGTTGCTCTGTAGAAGGCCAAAGGCCTCTCTGCTTGCGGGCCTGTGTGTCAATCCGGGGTGAATGCACGACGCGCCGTGCTCATTCATTAGAGCATGAGCGAACGCCCGAGATACGACTCATTTCCTACGAGCGCGCTTGCAAATTTGGCCCCGAGAGCCCGCGCTACTGCAGCTATACAGGGCCGCCCGAGCCCTCCCCTTGAAGGCGGCAGCTGGAAAAGGTGACGAGCTACCTGCGCCGTGCCACCGTCTCAGACGACGGCGCCCACGAGGGACGCAAGCCGATTCGCGGTATGGCGCGGCATCACTGCTATGCGGGCCACATAGTGCGCAAAGGCGCGCGCGCGGGCCTTTACAGCGACTATCTAGAGAGGAGTACCGCTGTGACAACAGCAAATGAAGCCGATCCCTCCTGGGCTCTGCGATTCAGGCCATTCCATGGAACGCTTGAAAATGCACGGTTATTTAAGGCAAACATGTAATTGTTTTCGAAAATTTAATAACCCTTCGGCACATGGTGCGTAAAATATTTAAGTATTTCGTGGCCTGCGATAAGCTTGAATTCAATGTTCATGTTTCAGGAAGCAATTTTGCAAAATGAGCGAAATATCGAAACTAACGCAGATGATTTCAAGGCTACTTCGCTGCGAATAAAGCATAACTTCGTGAAATTGGCAACTGATCCGGCGATCACGGCTTCGAACTCGACCGCGGCGGCTGGATTTTTATGGAGGCAAAACGCAAAGGCGCCCGAGTACTGTGCGATGTCAATGCGCGTTAAAGAGCCGCAGGTGGTCACAATTATTCCCTCCACTACGACACCTCCTTCTTCCTTTCTTCTTCACTCCCTCCTTTATCCCTTCGCGTACGGCGCGGTTCAGGTGTCCGCTGTTATATGAGACAAATATTGCGCCATCTCCTTTCAACAAAACACCAATTAATATTATTACTACTTCAAGAAAACGTAGAAGTCTGAAGAATGCCACCCGTTTCGGTTGCTCAGTGGTTAAGGCGCACATCTACTGAACCAAAGAAACCAAATTCGATCCCGATTGTAGCGGCTCCATTTCGATGGATGGATGGATGGATGGATGGATGGATGGATGGATGGATGGATGGATGGATGGATGGATGGATGGATGGATGGATGGATGGATGGATGGATGGATGGATGGATGGATGGATGGATGGATGGATGGATGGATGGATGGATGGATGGATGGACGGACGGACGGACGGACGGACGGACGGACGGACGGATGGATGGATGGATGGATGGATGGATGGATGGATGGATGGATGGATGGATGGATGGATGGATGGATGGATGGACGGACGGACGGACGGACGGACGGACGGACGGACGGGAAAAAACTTACTTTACAAAGAAAAAAATATCCAGGGTGGTCCCCTACAGGTCCTGGGGTACACCGGCCTGTATTTCACAAAAGCCCGACCCACTAGCCATTTCTGGCCGGCGGGCTGCGCGGTCTGTGAAGCATCCTCTCAGAAATAATGAGTAGGATCGGGGATGTGGGGTACTGCCTGTAGGGAACGACATTCCTAGAGGTAGAAGAAAAGTGTGGATTTGGGCAGGTCCTAGATGTTACAATGAGGGGCGAAGCTGAGGTGAAAACATGAGAAACCGTAAGGCGAAATAAAGCAAGCCGTTTTTATTGTCGCCATCTGGCGCTTAATCACGGCGACGAGGTATTTTGAGGTGGTGGAAATGTCATGCGGCTGTGTTTGTAAATGTGATTTGACGATATATAGGAAGGAACGATGTGGACTCTTTTGCGGTCTGATGCCTGATCATCCGGGTACCGGGAGGAGAGTTCTCTGGGCAGAGGGGGCTGTGCTAAGAATATGGTGTGTGGTCGGCGTCGACACACCGTTTAGTCATTGGCGGTACGAGGCCAATAATGCTGCATATTAATGGTTAAGTTGTTGTCAATGGTGGAGTGGGCGAGCGCAAGTACGATGGCGGCTCCTTCCGCCTCTGCAGGTGAAATATTTGGGGTAGCGGCGGAGGCCCCCCCACCCCCCTTCGCCGTCGTCATAGGCAGCGACTGCCATGAAATATCCTGCCCTTAAAAGTTTCTGTCGCGTCGACATAAAAGATATCGGAGCGATTGCTGTATATTTTGGTGAAATAGCTCGCTCGAGCCTGCCGCCTTCCCTGATGGAGGCTAGCGCTCATAGTGCGTGGTAGGGACTTCTGGTGTATATGTGGACCTGCATGCGCAGAGAAATCATGTAGGTGTATCACTTGTTGGGGTTGGATTAGGTGGATGGGGACGGAGCCTTCGCAGTAGGCGTTGTCCAGTTTCCGAGTGACTCAGGCGGAATAATTGGTTGGTGCGTTTACCCTCCATTAATTTGATCATGGTTTTCTGGGTACCAGTAGCTAGGAGACGTTTCGTGCTTACCAACCGGGGAAGACGTAGGCCGGAGGTCACAGCCGTGCGTATTAGGTCAGCTGCCTGTTGTGCTTGGTGCTGAGTTAGTATGCGCTTCGGGAGGGGGTACGTGATACGGATTACGAATAATGCATTAGTAATATTGAGGATTTCGCGTTCAGACACCCCATGATTGTGTGATGCGGTGCGGCTGAGTAAAGGAAATGGCGCAGTATCTGCCTCAAATGTCGGCCGACACATGATGCGTGCCGCAAGGGAAGGAATACAGGAGGGTTCCTAAGAGAAGAAAAGAAGAAATAGCTGCCATACTGGCTTAAATGTTTCCTGGCTTAGAAGCATTTCGTTTATAGCAGCCGGTCGTGGTTTATATTATTAAAAGCAACAGTGTTGTGTAGAGATGAGCCAAGATGTCAGCGGCGTTGGATGCTTCTTTCTTCTATCTTCAAATGGCACGGTTGTGGTTGCTCATTTTTTATTCGAAGCAGCCTAATCCTAAACTGATTACTTTTATATAAAATGCGTTGGTAAATAATCGCTATGAATTAGTGGTTTCGTTAAAACATCTTCGCGATGTCCCAGCCAGATTTGTACAGCTTCAAATTTAAGTCAGATGTAAAGCCACATCAGCTGCACGACGAAACAATTTTGAGCATTCACTGCAGACCGGGCTTCTCACCTGTGCCTCCCACGTGTAACCACCACATCACTCTTAATGGCCGCGCCGACAAGAGGAAAGCGCTCAGCCAGGCAACTTTTTAATCTCTCTCCGCCGTCCTTTCCCGGTTAAGGAAGAGGTACGCAACCTACCTGCTGTTTTTTTACCTGTCGTACACTCACATTATCGAGCTGTTTGCCCGTACACTGATAACGCGTTCCGGACGACATATCACTATCGACGACGTTGCAATACTCTCTCAATATATCAAATGCAATTCGAAGGCTTTGCAACGGCAGCGGAGAGCACTTCGGCAATGCGCATGGGGGCAGCGATGCGCGAAATGGATGTGATGTGTACTAGAGCAAGGTTGCGTTCATCTAGGAGACAGCCATTGGTGGAGGATTGCAGTTTGCCGACTTATACTCGACTGTCCGCGTGGCTACTAACATTGGTCGGCACTCTAACTACTTATAGTGTTCAGTTCGCCTCGCTCAATCACTCACATCAAAGTGCGCGATTGACTCGATATGTTTGTGATGGTAGGTGCCAATGTGTGTAGTTGTGAACTGTAACTGGATGAGTAGGTCGCAACATGAGTAAGTATTTTTGTGATTAACTTTAAAAACATGAACTCTTCAAAAAAAGGCAATTAAATGTTGAAACTCGAACGGTTAAACAGAGAAAAGAAAGAAAAGCCTGAAAATTGACGCTGATAATATTTTATATTTGCACAGAACGAACTGGTATGAAACATTTGTATCAACAGTAACAAAATTAGGCACTTCTGTGAGCCATCCAAAACGTCCCATACCACATTGTATAAGACAAGTCCTACGAGCCTCACAATGATGGAATTTAGCCCGTAAAGTGACCGGCTTAGGGCAGCCATGGAGCATTGGTGGCGCACATACGGCTACTCCGTGTGCGGCTTGGCTTGAGAAAGACTCCCGTTACGCCATCACTATGCGATTTCACCCGAATTGCAGCACACGTACGGCAGCAAAACACACGCTGGATACACACATGCCAACACATGCTTCTTCACGAGAGGATGAGCCCCTGCAGGCAACAACACACTCGCACGCGGCTTAAATGTCGTCCATGCTACGAACACACCCGAGCAAAACATTCTCTTGACTATTTATCTATCGATTTAGTTATTATGTATTTATTTACCTATTTATTTAATTATTGTTACCCAAATGCCCCTATGTAGTGTTTTACATTTTGGGTGGTAAACTTCAGTTAATGATCATGTGTTCAATGGCAGTCCTGAAATATGAGTACAGCTTGCACACGAAACGCCTGTGCCAGAGAACGTAACTGCGTAGTTCGACGCCAGAGCAGGTCGGTGGCAGAATTTTGATAGAGGTGAAATATTGAAGCCGTCATGGTTTGTACGATGTCAGTAAGCGTTAAACGATTTAGGGCACCAGATTATTCCGGAACCATCCACGGAAGCGGCCCTTCCTCTCTCTCCCACATCTTTCCTTTCTTTCCATGTTTCATCACTTTCCTCAGGGAATTGGTAAGGTGTCTGCATTCAGGGACAAAGTAATGGCATCTTGGCTTGCCTGTTGCTTCTGCTGTCATGGCTCTAAATCTATGCGAAGACAAGATTTCCGTCGCCGTATAAGTTGCCGTTATTTATTTGATGAAGTTTCATGGTGGACTAGTCGTTTAAGACTGTAATGAACGAAACGCCTTTTAAATGTCTATTGTTTGAGGAAAAAACTTAAAATATATATATTTTTAATTATTAATAAGTATTAGTCGGTTTTCTGCTCTTAAGAACATCTTACAAACTTTAAGATGGCAAAGAGTACAGGGTCAAGCAGCATTTGTTCTACATAAGAACCTCCAGAAGTAATTTGGCTTTCAGTTTCAAGAGATATGCATAGTATGGTATATCATGTGGGTTTTGTTGTATTTTTGCACCTGCCGCTAAAACTTTTGAGGCCTGACTGGTGATTCTTCAGCCATAGAGCACCCTTTGAACATGACTTTATATCCCTGCGGGAAACTAAAGCTACAACTAAGCAATGGGTACAAAGTTGGACTGTGTGCACCGTTAATAAAAAGTTTTCATATTTTATTGATCTTGATCTCTATACATAGTGTGTGGAACAGCAGCAGAAACGCTGGCCTATGTACGCCGCAGTCACAGTTAATTCCAGTTACTAACTGCTCATTCAAATTAAAGATACCACATTATTCATAAAAAAGTTTTCTCTCCATGTTGCTATTCAATGCGTGCAAATATCGCTCGTTTAGGAGTTTAAAAAGAGCACGAGTTACCGACAATGCTGAGCAGCATATAGTGGCGGAAATGGCATCACAGAGCGAAGTATAGACGGACGTAAGCGCATTACACTGTATATCTAGAGAATTGCTGATTGGGCGATGTGTATTGGGCAATAATATTTGTATTTCTATTTTTACTTGCATTACTTGCATCGACAGCAATCTAATTCGAGCCCGTAGAGGTACAAATTATGACACTGAAGCTCCTCTTCGATTGTGTGACGTGATAGTGTTTGTGGTTATATTGTTCTTCTTATTGCATTAGTATGCTTTCGTAATTGCACACGCTCTTCAGCACGCATACATAGGCATACTGGGCCACTTTACTTGCCGCGAGTCACACCAGGTCTCCTTTAACAGAACCGCAGGAAAGAGTCTCAAAGGCCTATGTGTAGCGTGTCTGACTCGCAACGCAAGGGTCGTGGGTTCGAACGCAAGAAATTACCTTAATTTTGTTTCCAACGTAAACTAATTTCCATCCTTATATGTCCGAACAATATTTAAGACATGGCATAACTTGAAAGTCGCAATTTAACTCACGTTGCAACAATTTTCATTCTCTAGCTCAACGAATGACGTCAGAAATCTCTTGACTAATTTCAAATTAGGGGGACAGCGGGCACGGCTTTTTCCCCGTATATTTGTCTTAACAATCCCTCACTGACATTGAAAGGTTTTTGCAGTGCGCATCAATTTCATTAGGACGACAGTGATAGGTGTCTAATTTTGTGCGTAATACAGGCATGCGCAATCCAGATCAGTTCACAACAGAAAGTAAGGAAAATTTATCATCCCCGCAGGATAAGGCTTGGAGAAAAGGCGCGTTGCGTTAGGAGGCGATGCGAGTGCATATCTAGGTGAAGCACACGCCCTGTACACACACCATGGAGATATGAATTAGGGGGAGTGCCTCGGTTTACATCTCCAACCATTACGGGTAGCGGCCACTACTCCATTGTGTTTTGTAAGCAGTGCGGTGTTGCGCTGCTAAAACGAAAATACTTATTTTAGTCTGTCTGGATCGAGAGACCGTTTAATACAGAGCGGGAGTATATATATTAATTCAGGGAGAAATTTGCAAGCTTCACTGCCATGTAACACAAGCAGAAGGGCACGTTGTTCGTGGACATAATAAAACGCTTCTAGCATCAAGGCACACATCATGCAAGATAGAGACAGCAAGGGCGCTTACTCAAAACTGTTAATTTAATGAGGTAAAAGCGATATAAATATATACCCTTCCGAGACCTTTCGGCACGTCCACGCGTAGAAAACAACAAAAATACGAAACCAAAGGGCCTTACAATAGCAGCCATGAAAAAATTTCTTAGCCTGATTGAGATATACTTATGTGCCGCTGAAGGGGTGTCCATCCCCAGTTTTGATACGAAAGGCTTCCAGAGTTTCACTACCTGTTTGTTGTCTGTCTCTGCGCAGAATCCGCTGTATCTGGGCACTGGTATTGCTATGGCAGAAAAAGCTTATCTTTATCTTAAATAGGCTATTTTGAAAAAATGTTTGCCCCCCTCTCTGAAACAACTGCTATATGCAGTTCCTTTAGGAAAAAGGAAAGGTATATTTCCAGGTAACGCACACACTTGTCGAAATAAGTTCACATTTACGTTAAAGGAAGGTCGCGAAAACCGCACACTCCACACAGCAGAACGGGAAAAAATTCGCCTGTGGTTGAACTCGGCCGAACCTGGTTAGTTGGCTGCACCGTCACCATACAACGCATCTTAGGATATCAGTGGGTGTCGCATGATAGAGCTACCACTGCACGCCATGCAAGAAGAAATTCTCCGGAAACGTACTTCGCTACCCGCTAAATTGGGATATCTGTATTTACACGCTCATCATTAAATTATTCAAGTACGCTTCAGTACATGCCTCGAAGATACGTTTCCTTGACACCTGTGCATTCAAAGAACGCTCCTTCATTCACTACCAAGAGACGAACAGTTTTTGCAGACTGCAAGCGTCCCCCAGTTTCTTTTCGTTTTTTTATAAAATCAGGCCGCTTCAATGTCATATTTGTGACGCAAAACGACCTCAAAAGTTTGTACGCGAGAATAGGAGTTTTCTCGTCAAAACTAGATACATACGACGCCAGACTGCCGCCCTAGCGTACGAATAAACGAAGAATAGAAACCGAAAACACTGAAGCCTTCTCCTACCTACCGACTTCCTCTCTATCCAAATTGAAACTTGCGTCCACGCGACAGTGTAACAGCGAAACGGCACACACGCAAGAAGAACAGTGATTGCGAGAAACTAATTAGCGGAACGTACATGGCGAGAAAAGCATCATGACTTCAGGACGTGTAATTATTTGCGCGCAAGACCGAACATTAATCTTATATTGGTGTGTAGGCAGCAGAGTCGAGTACCAGACCATACTAAAAAACTGAAGAGGAAGAAGCATCAGATATTCGCTGCACAAATTTCTTTCCAGAGAGGAAGCCTTCACTTGGAGACAATTACAGACAGGTTCGTACCCATGCGTAAACATACAAAACAAAATGCAGCCTACGGTGTACGCGGACAAATGTCCCTAGTGTGACGAAAAACCCACACTACGTCACATCACATGGGGCTGTCAAAACATAGACGTGGTCTCAAAATTCAAAACCCGTGTGCGGAGAATTGGGCGACTCGGCTTTCTAGCGACCACTGTGAAGACCAACATTGTTTTTTACAGCCAGCCCGAAGGGCGACAGGGGCCAGCGCAACCGTGGACTGAGGGCAACAGACCATTGATTACAAAAATCAGGGACACATTGCTTACCTAAAGTGCGTTGAGGCGAAAGACAGCGAGATGTTGAAGCTTGTGGCGCTGATGTGTGGCTAAGATGTTTATTAAAAACTACAGAGCGTTCAGCGGCAACGTCTCAGTCGGCGGTCAGGAGGCGTCTGGCAACGTCTGCCTGATGAGCGCTCTTCTGTAACTGTAGTGGCGCCACTCCATGACATCACATGCTCATCATCCACACGGCTTTATCGTTTTCTTTGCGGTGCCATCAGACTTATGTTGATTGATAGCGACTGCCAGAAACTGCTTCCACAATTGTAGTTGCTTAGGTGCCTTATCTCGGTGACGTCATCGGTTTGATTTGCAGCTATAGTGTGACAGTTTTCAGTGAACATCCCCGCTATCGAGTCATGAGCCTACAATGTCCTCAGCTTTAGAAGTGGACGAAATCGACAGGGAGGACTTCTGGGGATACAACCAATAGAGAACATCTCTGAAGATGTTCCAAAGCCGCAGAAAGAAGCACTAGAAATTTTCCTCCTCCTCCTCCTCTTCCTCGTCGCCCTTGTACTTTGGTGGTAAGAAAAAGAGTGCACAACTGTCTCGTATCGCATCACGGCTAACTCTTATATTTTAGACTGAAACCTCAACTTCACGATCGAACAATCCGGCCCATCGCTAAAGCCCCTTATCTAGAATAAAAATATTTAGAAATAAATATATCTTGATGCGACTTTATTTCGAACTCACGCATTGCGAAAAATACCCGCCGTGGTGGCCCAGTGTTTAGGGCGCTTGGCTACTGATTCGGAGTACCTGGGTGAGAACAAGACCGCGGTGGCCCCGTTTCGATGGAGGCGAAACGCTAACCTCCCGTGTGCTGTTCGGTGCGATTACCCATTGAAGATATCCAGGTGGTCGAAATTACTCAGGAGACCTCTCTACTACAAAAAATTTTTCTTCCTTTCTTCTCTTCGCCCCTCCTTTATCCCTTCCCATGAGGCGCGGGTCAGGTGTCCGCGCATATGTGAGACAGACACTGCGCCATTTCCGACTACAAAGAAATGCTCAGCGCGCACAGATCACCTTTGCTGGCCACAGCTTGAAAGCAACATGCTGAAGCTACTTTTTTCAGCGTGATATTTATTAGAATGATACAATGTTTTATGCACATGACCTATCTTCAGACAAAGAAAATGCTGCAAATCAACAGACCTAAGCAACGAAGCGAAAAAATTAATACAATGCACATAGCTAAGACATGATAATACGACACATGTCGGCAACTGTGGTATACTGATAGCGCATGTTTTAAACTGCATTTTCATGTATCGCTTATCAGCCACGCAAGCAGTCGTCGGCAGATCACATGTTCATCGGCCTATAAAAAGGCACTGTCTCAATAAACGTTTGTTCAGTTCCAGCCTGGCGTCCGTCTGATACACAACAGTTGGCGACGAGGCAGCGACAGCGATGGCCGTCGGCAGGATCGGCGAGTATCGTCTCGGCACGAACGCGTCATGGGACGAATACGTCGAGCGCCTGGAAATGTTCTGCGAAGCGAACCAGATAACGAAAGAAGAGCAGAAAAGAGCAGTCCTGTTGAGCAGCTGCGGCGAAGAAGTGTACGGGCTCATCGTAACTTTGGTGAAGCCAGAAAGACCGACAGCAGCAACCTACGAAGAAATCAAGACTGCCGTTCGCAAGCACCTGCATCCAAAGCCTTCGGAGCTGTATGCAAGGTTTTTGTTCTACAGGCGAAACCAGGCTGCCGAGGAATCGGTTGCGGACTACGTCACGGCGCTTCGGAAGCTAGCCGAAGACTGCGGTTTTGGCAGCGCCCAACTCCCGTTGGACGTCATGATGCGGGATCGTTTCGTATGCGGACTCCGGAACGAAGGGGTTCAACAGCGACTTCTCGCAGAACACAGCCTTACGTTTAAGGTTGCGTATGACTTGGCCACAACTGCAGAAGCAACCGCTAAGCAACAGCGAGACATACGCAAACACGGTCGATACGAGACGGACTGCCAGGAAATGGTACAAGCAACCCGTGCGAAGCAAGACACCCCAGCGGAGGGGTCCAGCTGTTACCGGTGCAACGGTAAGCACGCTCCACATTTGTGCCGTTTTAGAAAGGCGACATGCTTCAACTGCAAAAGGGTTGGACATATAGCTAAGGCTTGTCGGTCGAAAGACGACAGTAGAACTGCTCGGAAGACAGCGTATGAGCAAAAGAAGAAAGGAGATAAGAGCAAGGGCGTGTACGAAATGAGTGCGTTGTTTTCCCTGTGCGAAGTGAATGAGCAAGAACAGAAGTTCTTGGTTCAAGTAACGATTGAAGGGCAAGAAGTTCCGATGGAGGTTGATTCTGGCGCATCGTGCTCAATTGTGAGTGAAGATACGTTCAGGGTTGTTGAAAGGAATCACGGTAAAATACCACTGCAAGATTCTGGAACAACTATCGTAACCCGGTCAAAGGAGGCGTTACCCGTGCTGGGTCAAGCAAGTGTCTTGGTGGAATTCAAAGGCAGGAAGGCAAAGCTACCTTTGCTCGTAGTACAGAAGCAAGGCAACAGCCTGATTGGGAGAAACTGGTTTAACCCGTTAGGTATTGGCTTGCGGGGTATACAGCAAGTAAACGTGGAGGACGTGCCTTCGCGATTTCCCGAGGTGTTTCGCAGAGACCTTCCTGGCTTCAACGGACCGCCAGTTCACATCGAACTGAAAGATGACGCCCAACCGGTGTTCCTCAAAAGTCGACCAGTTCCATTGGCCCTCAAGGACGACGTGGCCAACGAAGTGGACCGCTTGGTGCAACAAGGTGTATGGGAGCCCGTCAGCTACTCCAACTGGGCAACACCACTGGTAGTGGTAAGAAAAAAAGAGAACTTTACGTCTTTGCGGCGACTATCGCAGTACCGTAAACAAAGCTATTAAGAGCAGTGGATACCCCTTGCCCACTACAGCTGAAATGCTCACAGCTCTAAGTTCAAGCAAGTTTTTTACCAAGTTGGATCTAGCCCAAGCTTATCAGCAGCTTACGCTAGACGACGAGACGGCTGAGGTGCTCACAGTTAACACGATAAAGGGACTGTACAAGGTTAAGCGGCTGCCGTTTGGCATTTCGGTCGCACCTTGGGTTTTTCAACGAGTCATCGACACGCTGTTAGCGGGCGTTCCCGGAGTGAAAGCTTATCTGGATGACATATTAATTTCTGGATGTAACGCCGAAGAGCACGCCGAGAGATTAGAGACTGTGCTATCGCGTCTGCAGAAGGCACAGCTACGAGTAAACAAGGACAAGTGTGAATTTAACCAGACGAGCATCGAATTCTTGGGACACAGGATTGATGACTCAGGAGTACATCCCAGCCGAAGCAAGACGGACGCCATCCAGCAAGCGCCTGCGCCCGCAAGCAAAAAGGAGCTGCAAGCCTTTTTGGGATTGCTGAATTTCTACAGCAGTTTCCTCAAGGGCAGGACGGAAGCGGCCGAACCGCTTTATCGACTGCTAGACCGTGACCACGAATGGAAGTGGACAGGTGAGCATCAGCGGGCTTTTGAGAGACTGAAAAATTTACTCAGCTCAGACGCCGTACTTGTGCCCTACGATTGCAAGCGTCCTTTAATTTTGTGCTGCGACGCATCGCCTGTGGGGGTGGGGGCAGTGCTAGCCCATCGTGCGGATGATGGGAAGGAGCAGCCCATAGCTTATGCTTCTCGCACTCTTGGCGTCAGTGAACGCAACTATGCTCAGATTGATAGAGAGGGTTTGGCTGTGGTCTTTGGCGTAAAAAAGTTCCACCAGTACCTAGCTGGGCGAGAATTTACAGTGATAACAGACCACAAGCCGTTACTCGGCCTGTTTAACACGGACAAGCGAGTGCCCGAAGTTGTGTCGCCCAGAATGCTGCGTTGGATTTTACTGTTGTCTGCGTATAACTACCACCTTGAGTACAGACGAGGCCAAGACAACTCCAACGCCGATGCACTCAGTCGTCTACCAGCCCCGAGAGACGAGGACGAGCCAAGACCGCCTGGGGACGTGCTCTTGTTGGAAGCGGTCGACTGCGCACCGCTGCAAGCGGCGGACATTGCTGCGCTGATCAAAAAGGACTCGGTTCTATCCCGGGTAAAGGAATGGCTACTCAGTGGCTGGCCGTCAACACAAGTGGACAGCAAGTTTGCGCCTTATGAGGTGAGACGGTCGGAGTTGTCATTGCATCGTGATTGCATACTGTGGGGGAATCTCGTCATAATTCCAACCGCAGCAAGAGAGAATGTGCTGCAACTCCTGCATGCAAATCATCCAGGGATGAGTGCCATGAAAGCATCAGCTAGAGGGCTCATGTGGTGGCCGAAGATGGACCACGAAATTGAGGAGTTTGTTCGGCACTGTCATCCGTGCCAGATTAACCGGCAAAGTGATGCCAAGGCTCCAGTGCATTTTTGGATCAAGCCAGATCAGCCTTGGAGTCGACTGCACATTGATTTCGCTGGCCCAGTCAAAGGAGACGTTTTCTTAGTCGTGGTAGACGCGTACAGCAATTGGGCTGAAGTCGAAATCATGCCATCCATGAAAGCTACGGCTGTCGTCAACAGCTTAAGGAAGATGTTTGCGACACATGGTGTACCGGACGTTATCGTTTCAGATAACGGCACAGCTTTCAATAGCACAGAGTTGCAAATGTTTTTGAAGTGTAATGGCGTGCGTGCAATTTTCACTGCACCTTATCATCCAGCCAGCAATGGTAGGGCGGAGAGGATGGTAAGAGAAGTTAAAGAAGCATTGAAGAAGCAGCAGGAAGGTTCGACACAGTGCAAGATTTCCCGGTTTCTGTTTAAGCAACACACGACGCCACATTCGGTCACGGGAAAATCGCCAGCAGAGTTAATGTTCGGACGAAGACTGAGGTCAGCGTTAGACAGACTCCATCCGGACCGGCAACACGCGCCTGAGTTACAACGACCGGAGACTAAGAGGTTTCGTGTCGGTGACGCGGTCTACGCTAAAAGCTTTTGCCCAGGTCCAAGGTGGAAGGCTGCCAGTGTTGTGGCAGTCAGAGGTCCGGTGTCGTACGTGGTACAGCTAAACAACGGCGAGCGTCATCACAGGCACCGCAACCAGTTGAGGAGCGCCTGGACGCGGCTCGTAGTTGACCCAGTCACAAGTGAGGACTACCACGTCAGGCTTCCTCCTACAGCCAGGCAGCCACAGCCGCTGTCTGCTAGCCCAGAAGCAACCCCTGGGGCGAGTCCAGGCCAAGCCGCCCAAGTACCGGTCGAGCCGCGAAGATCAACGCGTGTTCGACGGCCTGTCCTGCGTTATGGCATTAATGGCTAGCTAGTCCGTTTTGGATTGTGAAAATCTTAGGAGAAAGGAGTGTGGTATACTGATAGCGCATGTTTTAAACTGCATTTTCATGTATCGCTTATCAGCCACGCAAGCAGTCGTCGGCAGATCACATGTTCATCGGCCTATAAAAAAGGACTGTCTCAATAAACGTTTGTTCAGTTCCAGCCTGGCGTCCATCTGATACACAACAGCAACAAAGTCGCAAAGAAATGAAAATGAACAGGACCACCCTGAGAGTGCTACAGCATTATGCTATAGATGTAGCCGATAGAGTCACGTATTAAGTTTACTGCAACAGAATTTTTAGCGCTATGAATTGGACTTTGTCAGCTATGAACTTGCATCTGCAACGCGAACTTAAGCTAGATCAGACTTTAACCTTAGTTTAGTGTAGTCTCCAGATGTGCTGACGACCCAGCAAAGAATGACCTTTATCCAATCAAGCTAAACACATTCATTCGCACGACTACTTATTTTAACTACATTAAAACAATACAATTTTTTGTTCATCCCAGGCAAAAGCGCGATCAACAGAATTGCCAGCTTTTTCTACTCCAACTTTATCCCTTCAATTACGCGTGGTTCAGATGTCCGCAGATATGTGAGACAGATACTGCTCTATTTCCTTTCCCAAAAAACCAAATTATTACAGAAAGGCCAGCAGACAGGTGCGTAGTCGCCGTGTTGTTGCATTTTAAGGCGAAATCCTAACGCGCCCCATTACAAGCGTGCGTTAGTGTGTGTACACGCTGATGGTAAACCCCAGCGATGGCAAGAAACAAATATATGTGTATTGGCTCAGCTAATTCCTGCCATACAAAGCGAAAGCTCTCGGTGTTCATTGTGTTCATTGGAGTTGGCGTCGACAACGTTCTGACCGCAGATAATTTTGAGTAAAAGGGCGCATGACTGGCTTTCTGGTTCAGTGGAATGTAATTATAATTGCTTTTTGGGGAAAGGAAATGGCGCAGTATCTGTCACATATATCGGCGGACACCTGAACGCGCCGTAAGGAAAGATATAAGGAAGAGCGAAAAAAGAAAAGAAGAGGTGGCATAGTGGAGGGCTTCGGAATAAATTCGACCTGCTGGGGATCTTTAACATCACCCGCCACGGTGGCTCAGTGGGTAGGGCGCTCGGCTACTCATCCCTAGTTCTCGTGTTCGAACCCTACTTGGGCTACTGCGTTTTTACAGAAGCAATACGCTAAGGCGCCCGTGTGCTTTGCGATGTCAATGAACGTTAAAGATCCCCAGATGGTCGAAAATATTCCGGAGCCCTCCACTACGCCACCTGTTCTTTTTTCTTCCATTCCCTCGTTTATCCCTTCTCTAACGGCGCGGTTAATGTGTCCAACGAATATGAACCAATCATTTATTTCAACTTGTGGTTGGCGAGAAAAAAGCAGCAAATGAGACGCCCCTTGACGGGCCTCACTGTCAGCTGTAGGCACAAGGCGGAAACAAGCCCCAAATAAAACGAAGAATACAAAAGAATATTGAACACGAATGACAGTAACCATCAAACAACCATGAAATAAAACAAGGAGTACTTCAGAATATAGAACAGGAATGACAGTAACAGGCGTATAGCTCAATTATCAACATTATTAATACAAGAATTTTCACAGTTTCAACAGAGTGATAAATGAGATGGTATGAAAACATCTGAAATCACTGAAGGATAGACTCGCGAGTAAAGTTCTTTCGGAGTGTGAATTTAGAAGTAGTGTTTAGTTGGTCACAGGATGTGTTATTCAAGAACTTTGGTACGATATAGTTTAACATGAAATGCCCGTAACTAGGTCCTGCACTTCGGTAGTACAAATGTATACTGTGCTCTGGTGTCGTATGATGAGTGGCGACAAATAAGTTCAACAATATTAGAAATAAAGGAATCACCTCTTCTTATTAGCGCTTTATAAAAGCATGCAAACCTGTAATCAAACATCCTGTTGACCGATACAATATTATATTGCCAGTAAATATGCCTAGTCGGTGAATCATACGATCCGTTCACAATCGCACGAACCATTTGCTTTTGTAAGGTTTGCAGTTTTAAGATGTTAGATAGCGTTGTATTGCCCCAGATAAGGTGGCAGTAGCTAAGGTGGGAGTAAAAAAAATGCATAATATAAGGTGATCTTAGTTTTGACAGGTAGAATATGCCTATTTCGAGAAATGATTCCGATGATTCTCGAAAGCGTTACAGTAAGATTATTAGCATTGACATCCCACGTCATCGTGCTGCTGAATGTTACGCAGATTGATATGAAGGTATCTACATACTTTATGACAGTGCCACTGAGGTATAAGGAAGTGCGATGAAGTACGTGTTTTCTTTTAGGCAAGAATAGTATCGTTTCGTGTTTGCTTTGTTTATCTTTAATGAGTTCACAAATGACGATGTGGCAAGTGATGAGAGCGCGCGGTTCGCTGTATCTGATAGGCATTGTATATCTTTAGAGGAGAATTACAGGCTGGCGCCGTCTGCATAGGTGATCTATTTTGCATGCGTGCTGATTTTGGGGATATAACATATATTTATTAAAAAAGAGTGACCCCAAGATGCTACTCTGAGGTACGCTATTTGAAATCCTTAATGTTTCTGAAGAGGAATGATTAATACAGATATGATTTAATTAATCTAACAAAGATATGATTTAGTTAGTCTAAGAGCATGCCTCTGTATGCCGTAGTGGTCCAGTTTTGAGAAAGGAATATCGTGATTTAGGCAGTCGAAGGCTTTGCTAAAATCAACAAAAATGCCAAGAGTTAGAAGCTGCTCCTCAAAATTTTTTAATAATTATTGTTCGAATTCAGGTAGCAGCATCCCACCGCTGCCACCAGTTTTTGGGGTTCAGGTAGCGTGACTGGGCCGGAGAAGAGACGAGGACGATCTGTGGAAGAAAACTTGGAAAACTTTATACAAGGACTATTTATATTGCCACCTAGTGTTGCCAGGTGGCGCAAGCTGTCCGCGAAGACGATGAGGTTGCGATCGTGCTATCGCGGATCGGCCGCCATTACCGTCTCCTCTTGCCGACTCCAGCTGTTGAAGCGTCTCTCCGTGAGAACTCCGTGACAATTTGGTGGAGCCTGCTGGGTACGAGTATCCCATGCAAGAAACCCCTCCAGGGAGCCGTGCCGCCAGCCCTGCGCCGATTGACACCCCGGTACACCGCTTCAGCCGGAGGCTGCAGGGACTTTCACCGGAGCTTGGACCACTCGCGACAGTCATGATACCAGCCACCGGTATTCTCACGCAAGCTGCCGGTGCTACACCTGCCCACTATACCTTGCAGACCCCGCGGGTTCCCAAGGCCTTCCACGGGGACCTTTTCGAAGACGTGGAGAACTGGTTCCTTCACTTCGAGCGTGTGGCTGCTTACAACCAGTGGGACGACGCCGCGAAACTAAGAAACGTCTACTTTAGCCTAGAGGATGGCGCCCGCACGTGGTTTGAGAACCGTGAGGAAGTTCTAACTTCCTGGCGAGAGTTTCGCCGTCGCCTGCTGGAGGCCTACACCAGCGCGGATCGCCGCGAAAGAGCGGAGCGGGCAATCCAGTCCCGCGTCCAGCTACCGAACGAAAGCGTACAAATGTACGTCGAGGACATGACGCGGCTCTTCAGGAGAGCTGATCCTGCCATGCCTGAAGAGAAGAAACTTCGGCACTTAATGAGAGGCGTCAAAGAGCAGCTGTTCGCAGGCCTCGTGCGCAGCCCACCATCTACAGTTGCTGCATTTCTTTCGGAAGCCACAACGATGGAGAAGGTCCTGCAACAGCGTTGCGCCAGTTACGACCGGCCCGTGCATGCTGCTGCAGTCACATCATCGTTTGCCACCATCGGACAGCATCCTGATGATTTGCGGGAACTTATTCGCACAATCGTGCGTGAGGAGCTTCACAAATTTTGTAGCCCGTCGCAGCCTGCGCTCGGTTCCATCTCCGCTCTTGTACGAGAGGAGGTGCAACAGGCGTTCCGGGGCCCTGCTCCTGCGGTCGACGTACCACCTCTGCCTGGGGACTACCACCGTCCGACGTACGCCGAAGTTGCAAGGCGTCCGGCTCCCGCTTCGCCGCCACCAATTCACGCCACGCCTCAAGCCCCGCGGCCCTCTGTGCAACCGGTGCAGTACTTCGAGGATCGTCGAGCACCCCTCCGAAAGGCCGACGTTTGGCGTACACCTAACCGACGACCGCTCTGTTTTCACTGCGGAGAGCCAGGTCATCTTTATCGAAATTGTTATTACCGACGCATCGGCATCCAAGGCTTCCGCACCGACTCACCGAGACCCCGTCAAGGTGAACGACCCCCTGAAATTGAAGAATTCCTTGCGGACCAGCGCAATCCATCCCGAGTGCAGCGGCAGTCGCGCTCACCCTCACCGAGGCGCTCTTCCCCGACACCTCCCGGCTTCTCGCGAGCGGCACCGGGCCGATCGCCAAGTCCTCGTCGAGAAAACTGAAACCAGCGACTTTCGGGGGCGAGGTCGCTGGGGGGCGCTGTGCTGAAGACCTCCCATCGTCGCCGCTACAATCCGACAAAAACCCGCCGACGCCATCACCAGAGTTAAAAAACCGCGTTTCTTTAGAAATACCCGTTCTTATCGATGGTCGCAGAGTAAGCGCATTAGTTGATACCGGGGCCGATTATTCGATCTTAAGTGGACAACTGGCGACCATTCTGAAAAAAGTGATTACCCCTTGGCCTGGCGCGCACCTTCGAACTGCCGGCGGTCATCTGGTTACGCCCAAGGGTATGTGCACTGCTCGCGTTCAGATCAGCAAGTCCACGTTCGTCGTCAGCTGCATCGTCCTGGGCGAGTGTTCTCGGGACCTAATCCTCGGCATCGACTTTCTGCGGGAGTATGGAGCAATTATCGATCTGCGCAACCGAATCGTCATGTTTTCCACAGAGCAAGCCGCCGAACTCGACAACTCCTGCCAACGCAGTGCCGCACTTCGCGTTTTCGCCGACAGCGTCACACTTCCGCCCCGTAGCAGTGTTTTGATTGAAGTCGCCTGTGCTGAGTTGCACGACGCTGAAGCAGTCGCCGAGGCTAATCATTCGCTCCTCCTGACTCAAGGCATCTGCGCCGCTCGAAGCTTACTAACAATTCGCGCTGGCCGGTCTGCGATCCTTGTTACAAATTTTTCTCCAGAGCACCGGCACCTTTTCTCTGGAACTGCGATCGCTACCGCTGAAGCTGTTGTGGATGTTCCGATCTGCTTTGCGTTCGCGGCAGCGGCCCCTGACGACCAATCATCGCGCGCCACTGACGACCAATCTGTTCCGAATGTCGACATCAACTGCAACCTGCCCGAAGGAAAGCGCCTGGCCTTAGAGCACTTGCTATTGGAGTATAAACAGTGTTTCGCTTCTTCGTCGAAAGTTCGTCAAACGCCCCTAACGCAACACCGGATCATTACGTATGACGACGCTCGCCCTATCCGCCAGCAGCCTTATCGTGTTTCCGCCAAAGAACGGGAAGTAATCCAAAAGCAAGGTCAGGAGATGATTGACGACGGTGTAGTTCAACCTTCCCAAAGCCCGTGGTCTTCGCCTGTTGTCCTTGTTAAAAAGAAGGATGGAACACTTCGATTCTGCGTGGACTACCGTAAATTAAACAATGTGACTAAAAAGGACGTCTACCCGTTGCCCCGCATTGATGACTCACTGGACAGATTACGGCGTGCTAAGTACTTTTCATCCATTGACCTGAAGAGCGGTTATTGGCAAATTGAAGTGGACGAACGGGACCGCGAAAAAAACTGCCTTCGTTACACCAGATGGCCTCTATGAATTCAAAGTGGTGCCTTTTGGCTTGTGCTCTGCGCCAGCGACGTTTCAACGGATGATGGACACTGTCCTCACCGGCCTCAAGTGGCAAAGTTGTCTTGTATACCTGGACGACGTTGTCGTTTTTTCAGAAACTTTTGAACAGCATCTCGTGCGCCTGCGAACTGTCCTCAGAGCCCTCCATTCCGCTGACCTTACGCTGAAGCCCCAGAAGTGCCACTTCGGTTACACACAGCTCAAGTTCCTCGGTCACGTTGTGAGCGCCGACGGAGTTCGACCCGACCCCGACAAGACAGCCGCCGTCGCCAATTTTCCTACTCCGACTGACAAGAAAGCTGTCCAGCGTTTTCTGGGTCTCTGTGCATATTACCGACGGTTTATTGCGGACTTCTCAAAGATTGCAGAGCCGTTGACGCGCCTCACCAGGAGCAACACCTCCTTCGTTTGGACAATAGACCAAGAGACGGCTTTCTCTTCGCTCCGCCAACGCCTTCAGACATCTCCCGTTCTTGCACACTTCGACGAAGAGGCCGACACCGAGATCCACACCGACGCCAGCAATATCGGTCTTGGAGCTGTCCTTGTCCAACACCAAGAGGGCATTGAGAGAGTTATAGCCTATGCTAGCCGTACTCTCTCCCGCGCCGAACGCAATTACTCTACGTCAGAGAAGGAATGCCTTGCTGTCGTGTGGGCCACCATGAAATTTCGCCCTTACCTTTACGGCCGCGCATTCAAAGTCGTAACCGACCACCACTGCCTATGCTGGCTGGCTAATTTGCGAGACCCGTCTGGACGATTGGCCCGCTGGAGTTTACGGCTCCAAGAATTCGACATTACCATCGTATATAAGTCGGGCCGTAAACACGAAGACGCCGACACGCTGTCGCGTGCACCACTCGACTCTTCCGGTCCCGAAATCGACGACGACAGCGGTTTCCTCGGTATACTTAATGCATCGGACATAATAGCCCGGCAGCGGGCTGACACGGACCTCCGACCGCTGATTGACAACCTTGAAGGTCATGCCATGCCTCTACCACGACACTTCGCTCGACGTCTCGGCTCTTTCTGTTTGCGCGAAGGTATCTTATACAAGAAGAACTCGAGAGGCCAAGAAAGAGCTTACCTTCTGGTACTTCCGGCCGATCTTCGCGCCGACATTTTATTGGCATGCCACGACGAGCCCACTTCAGGCCATCTGGGTTTTTCCCGGACGCTCGCCAGGATACGCAACATGTACTACTGGCCCGGACTCTCGGACGATGTCCAAAGGTACGTAAAAAGCTGCCGTGAATGCCAACGCCGGAAGACGCCACCGCTTAAGCCGGCGGGTTTTCTCAAGCCCGTTACTACACCCCGCTCTCCGTTCGATCAAATAGGAATGGACCTTCTCGGTCCTTTTCCGTTGTCACTCTCAGGAAACAAGTGGATCATAGTCGCTACTGACTATTTGACTCGCTACGCCGAGACCAAGGCGATACCCTGTGCCACAGCTTCAGAGGTCGCCGACTTTTTCATGCAAAACATCGTCTTGCGGCACGGAGCCCCTTCGTGCGTTATTACCGACAGAGGCACAGCGTTTACAGCGCAGCTAATCGACCATATATTTACGTTGAGCTGCACTAGCCATCGCAAGACCACAGCTTATCATCCGCAGAGCAATGGGCTAACCGAACGCTTAAACAAGACCATTGCGGACATGCTGTCAATGTACGTAGACGTTCAGCACAAAACTTGGGATGAGGTGCTACCGTACGTCACATTTGCGTACAACACGGCCCTCCAGGAGACTACACGCTTTACTCCCTTTCGTCTTGTATATGGACGTGAAGTCCAGAGCATGCTTGACGCGATGCTACCATGCCTCGATGACGACCAACTCGCACCCGATGTTCATGAAATTGCCCAACGCGCTGAAGAAGCCCGTCAGCTTGCCCGCGTACACATCGGCCAGCAGCAGGGCACTGATGCGCGCCGTTACAACCTTCGACACCGACAGGTCGACTACAATCCCGGTGAACAAGTTTGGGTGTGGACACCTGTCCGCAGCCAGGGCTTGTCCGAGAAACTACTCTGCCGGTACTTTGGCCCCTATAAAGTGCTACGGCGTATCAGTGATGTTACCTATGAAGTGGTTCCCGACGGTGCCGCGCAACCGAGACGTCGACAGCCCAACAGCTCTGACATTGTGCACGTTGTGCGGCTTAAGCCGTACTATGCCCGATAACGGCTTAGCGGCCCTCCGTTGTGACTCTGTGTGTGCTCCGTTTTCCTCGCGTTCTTCTCTGTTTCCCTTCTGAACCTTAGCGCGCCTACGCTGCTGGCGGCACCACTGCGATGCCCTTCTTTTTCGGAGGGGGGAATAATGCCACCTAGTGTTGCCAGGTGGCGCAAGCTGTCCGCGAAGACGATGAGGTTGCGATCGGGCTATCGTGGATCGGCCGCCATTACCGTCTCCTCTTGCCGACTCCAGCTGTTGAAGCGTCTCTCCGTGAGAACTCCGTGACAATATTATGTTCAAGTACGGGCAACTGAGAGTGTTTCTCAGTAAAGAGAGCTTCTTCGGTGCCGGGAGTCTCTGATACCTTTCAGGAATGGGCGCTTTCCTGGTATCAAACCAGCAGCTCCTTAAATACTCTTCGTATTCCCCAGATCCTTAGCTGGGGAATACAGTTCGAAGAATGACGTCCAATCACACGATGGAACTGATGGTACCACCCACGGCAGGGCGGTCCTGATGTTTCTGCACAGCTCGGTCGAGGGAAAGGGAACACGACCCGGTCACGTTGTCGTCGCCGCTGCCTCCAGGTGGCCGCGCACGTGCGTCCGGACCGCGCCTATGTTGACCCAGAGGGCACCTGCATGACACAGGAATTCAGGCTGTCTCCCAGCAGGTGTCGAAAGAGCTTGTACTGGTGACCGGAACGCGGAAGCTCTGTCGAAGGTGCGGCACTCGGGCAATTGTTCAAATCCAGCGTGACTGAAGGGGAACACACTGATACCGCACTTCGCCGTGGCGAGGACCGGAACGAATACGGTTATGGTCGTCGCTGGCATTCGTGTTGAACACCTGGGCACCCTATTGTCGTCGCTGCTTCCGGCATTCCTGTCCGAACACGTGGGGACGCTATTGTCGTCGTTGTCTCCGGCAGTCCTACAGTCACGTCTCCCCCAGAGGGCTCACCCACCCGCGCGGTGGTCTTCAGGGAATCCTCCCCATGCCCAACTTCGCCGAATTCCACAGCAGGAAAGAAGCGCGGTCACAACAGTATTCTTTTTGGACAAGTAGCTAATGCTCTGTAGACCTGTAATCTGTAAAGCCATATTGACACTCAGTTATTACGCAGAGTTTAAGAAAAAAAGTCGTGAAGAAAGATACTTATTAGATGTTCTAAGCCTTTAGAAAAATATGGAAGTATAGAAACTGGCCTATTATTTCCCAGTGTTTGTATCTCCTTTCTTGTATACTACAGCTACTCTAGCTTGCTGCATGTCGGTTGGGAACTGGGCTGTCGTAAATGCGGTATTGTATATATAGGTTAGGCATGGCGTAATTATGTCAAGGATGTATTTAACTGGCCGACTTTGAATATTATGCGCGTCAAGACCACAAGTGTCCTTTAGTTCTCTGCATATTTTAATACCTTCCCTTTCGTCCGTTGGTCTAATAAAGAGGGACGCTATTAAATTATCACCTAGAATATTAGATGCCTGCATTTAACTGGCTACGACCAACTTCTGAGAACCATTTATTAAAAGAGTTCGCAAGATGCGCACCTGATGTTTCTTTACCATCAATTATTAAGCTTGTAATGTAACTATTTTGTGGGCTCCAATTTAAAAGCAAATTTAGGAGTCTGCACTTTTATTTAGGGTTGCTGGAAGGTTGCTTATCGAATAAGATCTTATAGTAAGCTGTCCTAGCTACCTTAATTTTTTTATTCAAAGGGTTGTGTAGTGATTTAAACCTGCATATTCTGTCAGCGTCTTTAGTTTTAATGAATTTTGCAAACATCTTGTGTTTCTTGTTCACGAGACGTGTAAGACGACGGCTCATCCAGGGATTACGAGCATTTTTACATCGCCCTATGTCAACCATAGGAAAACATTCATTGTATAACAAAAGAAAAATTTCCAGGAATTTTTGATAAGCCCCCTCAGCTGTGTTTTCTTTTTATATGGGATCCCAAATTACTGAGCAAATGTGACTCTGAAATGGTGCATGCCTTTCTTTAAAAATAACTTTCCGCCGGGCCTTCACAATCACCTTTGAAGGTGTTTGTTTTTCTAAACTCAAGAAAACAGGCAAATGGTCGCTTATGTCTAATGCAATACGGCCTGAGAAGTTTGTATTTTCGCTGTTCGTGACTATGAGGTCCAGCGTCAAAGAGCAGGTGGCAGTGATGTGTGTAGGACAAATGATAGCGTTACGGAAACCACTGGACTGGAGGAGCAGTGAAAGCTGTTTCTGTGCTGGACTAATTGTGCTCATATCGATGTTGAAATCTCCCACTATGCAGGAAGAAAAGTTTTCTGAATTGAAAAAGTACAATTCGCGCTCAACTTTATTGAAAATCCTGTTTAAGTTTCCCTGAGGGGGGCGGTAAAGAAAATAAAAAGTTTCACGAGCTGATTTCACATTATTTCGATATCAGCATTGCATATGCTGTGATCAGATAACAGTTCACACACATACTTGTTTTTCTCTAATAGGGCAACGCCTCCCCCGCGTTTTGTCGTGTGATTGACATAAAAAAATTTTGCCCCGGTATTTGCAGAACATCAGTATTATGATGATACCATGTTTCAGTTAAACAGATGACTTCAAGCGGGCTCGTAAGGTTAGCTAAGAAACTACTCAATTGGTCAGCTTTGTTTTCGACAGGCTGCATTTTAAAATTTATTACCATTAGCTGTTTGTTTCTATCTAGACCAGCGTATGTATTAAGTTGAGAGGGTGTGAAAAGAGGTGTGGTACCTAATTTATCTTCCTGAGGCAAGGAAGAAAGGAATAAGAACTGTGCGATGAGTAATGACGTCACATTACGTCATTCTGAGCAAATCGGCATGAGAGCTGATTCGAATGATATCGGAAGTCTCTGCTTTGAGTGCAAGTATGCTGCCGTTCTTAGTCCACACATATTTCCATGACACTTCCTTTTTCGTGCCGATTGCGGCACTAAGAAAGTGCTTGTTGGCTGGTGTGAGGTGTTCATTTATGTAAATTCGTTGTTTAGGCCCTGTAAAACCAATGTCTGTAGCTGACAGGTTCGCCTTCCTTGTCGCCTTAAGAAAAACTTTTCGCTGCGTTCGGGTCGCGAATCTGACAGCTAGATTAACATCACTGCTTTTTTGAGTTTTCACGCTATGGGCGGTGTGAATATCTTCTAGGCCGAGAGTAAGATGGCCTGTCTGAGCTATTTTCAACGCCATCTCAGCTGCTTTGTCTGAATTGTGAGTGGTAAGCCCTTGATTTCGACGTTGTTTAGCCGGCTGTATTAATCTAGTTCAATAATTCTACCTTCAGCTTTACGTAGCCGTTCAGTTAGGTCCTTGTTTTTCTGCCTTATAGCAGCACAGCCCTAACTGACCCTCTTGACTTCCGCAGTTAGAGTTTGAAGTTCTGCGAGGGCGGTCATAAAGTCATCAGCAGCGTAAGAGCAAAATATTATGCTCTGGTTCATTGACAAGATTTCGACCCGCATTGCGCGTTTAAGGTCTTCGGTGGCCTGCATAAGTTCATTGGCATTGTGCATGGTGAAAAGAAAACGCCTTAAAAAGACACCCAGTCGACAGTGGAAAACAATGAAAAACTTGGACGTGTAAGGTACACACCTTGTTACAGGCAAACTCACCTACGAAGCAGAAAACAATTTCATGGGCTTAGTTGTCTGCGCAGCGTGCCACCGGCGACTGGATTGCAGGCGTGATAAGGGGATGCTTTTGTTGCCTGGTCAGCAGGTGACATCAGAACGGTGCTTGCAGCTGAGCGCTCTGGTGGGCGTTGGTGATGCCGTCGCGCTTGCACACGTATCTTCGGCCACTCAGATTCTGGGTGTGGTTTCAGCAGACCTACGAAGCACAAAACAATTTCATGGACTTAGTTGTCTGCGCAGCGTGCCACCGGCGACTGGATTGCGGGTGTGATGGGGGGATGCTTTTGTAGCCTGGGCAGCAGGTGACGTCAGAACGGCGCTTGCAGCTGAGCGCTCTAATGGGCGTTGGTGATGCCGTCGCGCATGCGCACGTATCTTCGGCCACTCAGATTCATGGTGTGGTTTCAGCAGACCTACGAAGCACAAAACAATTTCATGGGCTAAGTTGTCTGCGCAGCGTGCCACCGGCGACTGGATTGCGGGTGTGATGGAGGGATGCTTTTGTAGCCTTGGCAGCAGGTGACGTCAGAACGGCGCTTGCAGCTGAGCGCTCTGCTGAGCGTTGGTGATGCCGTCGCGCTTGCGCACGTATCTTCGGCCACTCAGATTCCTGGTGTGGTTTCCGCAGACCTACGAAGCAGAAAACAATTTTCTGGGCTTAGTTCTCTGCGCAGCGTGCCACCGCCGACTGGATTGCGGGTCTGACGAGGGGATGCTTTAGTAGCCTGGGCAACAGGTGACGTCAGAACGGCGCTTGCAGCTGGGTGGGCGTTGGTGATGCCGTCGCGCTTGCGCGCGTATCTTCGGCCACTCAGATTCCTGGTGTGCTTTTAGCAGACCTACCGAGCACAAAACAATTTCATGGGCTTGGTTGACTGCGCCGGGTGCCACCGGGACAGTTACTGCCCCTTTTTCATTCCCCAAAAGCCAATTATTGTCAATATTATTATTATTATTATTATTATTTAACTTGCACTGGCATCGCACAGCACACGTGCGCATTAGCGTTTTGCCCCCAAAAACACGCAGCCCTTGTGGTCGGGTTGGAACCCAGAAACTGCTGATCAGTAGCTAAGCGCTCTAACCACTGAGCCACCGCGGTGAGTTCAAGCCTTAATCGCGCTTTAGGTGCGTGTCGGTGGTCAGACAGAGAGAGATGTAAGCTGCATGCACTAGCGCTGACAACTCTGTCGCAGGCACGCGGCACGGCAGCATTAGGCCACAGCGTTCACTGGGTGACCAACTTCGCGCTGAAGCAAGAACTGCCACTTCCCAGGGTGGCAATGTGGCCGCTCTGCCCCTCCAGTTCGCGGACCGCAATCAAAGCAGGTTTTGTAGCGAAATCTACATTGGCCACTAACATGCTACTTTGCTGTGGCACTCCTCAGGAGGAGGCACTGAGCCGCTGCCTAGAAACGGCTGTAGCTGGCAGATGTTGCGCGCTCGCCGCCCCATCTGGCAGCTATTACGCGTCCTTTTTCTTTCCCGCCCTTAGATGCCTAACCGCTACCGAAGGTATCCGGTGGCGCTATATGCGAGCCACTGAAAGCCCCAAACACTTAATGAATAAAAAACCTCTGTCAAGGCTGTGCATCTTACCAGCGCCTTTGGCGTCTGAGGCGGAGACGCTACTACTCCGCCATGACGCCTCAGGTTTAATCATGAATAAAGGCGCACATATTGAATGCACGGGTTTCATATACTCTCTCATCAGGTCCAGATGTCGCCGCGCTTTCGATACGTATATCGTGGCCTAACAGAGCTAGGCCAACAGCAATTTTTTTCCAGTTGGACACCAACACCATGAACGTGATAGCGCGACTGCCGAAAATTGGAATATTTTTTATTTAGGGAAACGAATTGGCGCAATATCTGTCTCACATATCGGCAGACACCTGAACCGCGCCGTAAGGGACGGGATAAAGGAGGGAGTGAAAGAACAAAATAAGAAAGAGCTGGCGTTGTGGAGAGCATCGAAAAAATTTCGACCACATGGGTATCTTGAACTTGCACTGACATTGCACAGCACACGAGCGGTGTACCGAGAGTGTGGCATCCATAGACCTAGGGAGGAAGCTATGCGCCTCTCCTTTCGTGAAAATGAACGGCCTCTACAACGTCGTCAACGCAAATGAACCCAATAAGGCCGGCGGCTCACTTATTCGGTGTTTGAGGAAAAGAGATGGCGCAGTAACTGTCTCGCATATCTCTGTACCGTCAGGCATAACGGAAGAACTCCAATCGCAGCTCAGATTGAGAACTCAGGACAACAGGATTGTAGTGGCACGAATGCTAGGTAATTCGGAGACGGCATTACTCTCCTTTGAGAAACCCAACATTCCTAAATGGGTCCTCTTTTGTTCGGGAGAGTACCGAACCTACCCCTACAGGCCCACGACGCAGTGCTGCTTCGTATGCGGCATGCAAGGACATCGCCGGATTTATGCCCTACGCCGAACGCAGAAACCTGCAGGCGCTGCGGGGCAAGCAACCCGAAGGAAGATCATCAATGGCAAGTCAAGTGCGTGGTCTGTGGAGGCGAGCACCTGACCGGCGCAAGGGAATGCAAACAAAGACTCAAGTGAGCGGCAGAGCTGAGAGGGCACCTGTCACAAGGGCGCAGCAGCAGAGAAGGAGTCGTAGCCGCAGCAAGAGACGCCGGCCGAGATGGTTCAGCTCGGAGCGGGATAGGAGTGGCAGTCATCCTCGTCACCAGGACGAGGGAGCCTTCCGTCAGCGCAGCCAGAGCCGAAGCCGGGGCAGAAGCGGCAGCAGCGGAGGACCCAGGGACGAGTACTTCCCGCCCCTAGGCCAAAAACACGGGACACCACCCAAACAACAACAGCAGAAGCAGACCAAGGGCGCCGTGAAGGGGAGCTGGGGAGCAGGCCCCCAATATCACTTTTTCCGCAAAGTAGGCAAAACAATAATGATGACAAAGAGGAAATCAAAAAGATTAAGTGCTAGAGCTCCTCAGAGAGGAAAAAAAGCAGCTCAAAGAAAGTCTGAGGGAATACATCAGTGAGCAGCAGGCTGTTAGAACAGGCACTCCGGGGCGCGTGCCAACGCCACCACGGAGTCCAACTCCCCCACCAGTCGTAAGAGAAGGTAAAGCAGAGAATGGCATAGAAAGCCTTTTACGCAGCATACAAAATCAAATATCACAAATTCAGTCCCAATTGCAGCAGCAGCAGCAGCAGCAGCAGCAGCAGCAGCAGGAAAACCAGTATATCCGTAGCTATATCAAAAACCAAATTGTTCAAAATACTACAAGCGAAGCCCGGGATAGGCTTTTCAACGAAATAAGATTCGGGAACGAAAATCAAACTAGCAACAATAAGACAACGACATGGCAGGCAACAGCAAACTAAATATATGGCAGTAGAACTGTCGAGGTTACCGGCGCAAGCAGGGACTACTGCAGCAATTCATATGCACGCAGGGTTCACCGCCTGATTTAATTCTCTTACAAGAAACTAATATAACTTCCGATTTTAAAAGGATACCAGTGTTAGGAAAATGGACGCACGGCAACTCTAATTAATAACCACCTAGTCACCATAGCGCATGACGAAATTGAGGACACGGGGACAGAGGACCTTATCACGGAGGTTATTCCCAAAAATAAGCATAAATCCAAAAGCACTTTCATAGTAAACCTATGTAGCCCACCCAGACAAAAGAGATGCAATTTCAATAACCTTTGCATGGAGTTGGGAAAAATAGGTAAATCCAACACTCTGCTTATTTAGGCAGACTTCATCGCGAGAGACCCCATCTGGGGCTACTAGAAAGGAGAGAAAAAAGGACAACTAATCTGTATAGCAGCGGAAAATGCAAACTGAACCCTACTAAGAGATGAACAGCAACCAACGCGACTAGGGAACAGTGTTAGCCCAGACACGTGCCCAGACCGGACTTTTGTGAGAGGAGCGCGGCAGGTCGTGTGGGAGAACTTGCCGGAGAACCTAGGAAGTGACCACTATGTAATCAAGGTTACTCTTGAAGCAGAGAATACTAAAAGAAAAATTGGAACCGCCCACATAACAAACTGGGGCGCTTTCCGGGGCGATTGTGGGCAGATGCAAGGCGCAATCACCTCAATAGAGGAATGGAGCAAACAGCTGAAAGAGTTTTCAGGAACAAAACTAGCAAGAGATAGACAGAACAGAAGTCACACCGGAAGTGGATCCGAGGCTGCTTAGGCTATGGGAAGCAAGGCGAGGGCTCACAAAGAGATGGAAAAGACAGACGCTTAACAAGAAGCTACGACTCAAGATCGCAGAGGTCACCAAGAAGGCAGAGGAGTATGCGGCACTCCTGGCCAGACAGGGGTGGGAGCAGTTTAGCAGCTCTCTGAACGGCACCCTTAGCACGACCAGAACATGGAGGATACTCAAAGCCCTCATGGATCCAACAAAACCAAAGCAGAAAGTGGGAAAGCAATCCAGCGGCTGTTCCACAACAGCAAACAGTCAGATGAAGACATCCTGGAGGCGGTCAAGAAGAAGTGCTATGGCACAGACAAGCCGCAAGGATACCAAGGAGAATGCAAAAAAGACGAACTGCGCAACAAGAACACGGACGAAAGGGAGGCAGACACACACTAACGCAGACTTACAACTTTACTAAAGGAAGGAATACAAGGCAAATATATATAGCGATCCCCAACGCACTTCAAATCAGATCAATATGGCCGTGACAATCTGCCCAGGCGATAAACAGACCACACAAGAACCAACCGCTTACAAGATAATCTTATACCGGGCCGGCCCTTTCTATGAAAACACAAAAAGCAAAGGAACGCCTAGCGACAGTGCACACTTGAGAATTACGCGTTCTGCAAAGTAAGGAAATTCATAACAAAAACCACACAACTGTAGCCATCTGATACCACTGAAGCTCGAACCGCTTACAAGCGCAGGTGCTGACACCAAAACTAAGAGACGAAGCACTCCCCCTTTTGAAAGCAAACAAAACGGGAAACAAAAAGAACCACATCGGTCATCGTCAAAAACAAAAAAACAGTGAAAAAAGGCACCAGGTCAAAAGGGTAAAAAACCATGAAACAGCTCAAGAAGCTACGTCACAAAAACAGTGAAAATAGGCACCGAGTCATTTAAAAAAACAAAAAGATGAAAGACGGGACAACAGTTTAAGACAACAACGGTTTTAAAAAAAGGGGGATGAATGAAATCCAAAGCGTAGGAAAACATCTCAAACCATGACAGAACCGAAACAAAACTGAGATCGCTAATCAAATGAACAACGAAAGCATCAAACGCAATCAGGAGGCACTGCTCAATCACCAGGGCACAAACAGGCCACTAGGCTACACATGCCACCGCAAAAACGAAAATTCTTTGGATGATAAGGAAATGGAAGCCTTGCTAACACAGTTGTCCGTAGTGCCGATGTAAAATGTTTCGGCGACGAGACGCTCCCATTTGTCATTCAATCTGGCCAGAAATTCCGTCTTTTCGAACCATGGTACACAGTCCCGTTGCTTCATTTTTGTGCAGTCCGCACAATGCTTAGCCAAAAACCCTCCATCGTTGTTTGCCACGCTCAACCGGTGCTCCCTTGCTCTTTCATTAAAGCATCTGCCGGTTTGGCCTATGTAGACTTTTCCGCAACTAAGGGGAATGCGGTAAACAACGCCGGAAACGCAATCTTTGAACTTCCTTAGATGTTTGATTTTGCAAGGGGTCTTCTTAGTGTTCTTCATCATCACGCACACCTTGGACAGTCTGCATGGAGCCGAGAAGACAACGTTGACGCCTCCTTTTCTCGCCACTTTCTTGATGTTGTGCGAGAATTTGTGGATGTATGGAATCACATGGGCCTTCTTTTGCTCGGCGTCTTCTCTGTCTTTGCGTTCTCTCTTAATTTTTTGAAGCACATTTTCACACACACTCGAAATGACGTGCGGAGGGTATCCAGCTGCTTGCAAACGCTGAAGCTGGTACTGGAAGCTCTCTTGGACTTTGTGGTCACAAGTCTTTTTCAGGGCCGACTCAACACATAGGGAAATGATGCCTCGCTTGACCAACTTCGAATGGGCACTAGCGTAGGGAAGCAAAGCCTTTTTGGACCTGGGTTTGAAGGACCAGCACAAACGCTGTTTCTCAATGTGCAGATCTAAATCCAGGAACTAGTTCCTGGATCCAGTTCCTAAATCCAGTTCCTAAATCCAGTTCATAAATCCAGTTCCTGGATTTAGATCTGCACATTGAGAAACAGCGTTTGTGCTGGTCCTTCAAACCCAGGTCCAAAAAGGCTTTGCTTCCCTACACTAGTGCCCATTCGAAGTTGGTAAAGCGAGGCATCATTTCCCTATGTGTTGAGTCTGCCCTGAAAAAGACTTGTGACCACAAATTCCAAGAGAGCTTCCAGTACCAGCTTCAGCGTTTGCAAGCAGCTGGATACCCTCCGCACGTCATTTCGAGTGTGTGTGAAAATGTGCTTCAAAAAATTAAGAGAGAACGCAAAGACAAAGAAGACGCCGAGCAAAAGAAGGCCCATGTGATTCCATACATCCAGAAATTCTCGCACAACATCAAGAAAGTGGCGAGAAAAGGAGGCGTCAACGTTGTCTTCTCGGCTCCATGCAGACTGTCCAAGGTGTGCGTGATGATGAAGAACACTAAGAAGACCCCTTGCAAAATCAAACATCTAAGGAAGTTCAAAGATTGCGTTTCCGGCGTTGTTTACCGCATTCCCCTTAGTTGCGGAAAAGTCTACATAGGCCAAACCGGCAGATGCTTTAATGAAAGAGCAAGGGAGCACCGGTTGAGCGTGGCAAACAACGATGGAGGGTTTTTGGCTAAGCATTATGCGGACTGCACAAAAATGAAGCAACGGGACTGTGTACCATGGTTCGAAAAGACGGAATTTCTGGCCAGATTGAATGACAAATGGGAGCGTCTCGTCGTCGAAACATTTTACATCGGCACTACGGACAACTGTGTTAGCAAGGCTTCCATTTCCTTATCATCCAAAGAATTTTCGTTTTTGCGGGGGCATGTGTAGCCTAGTGGCCTGTTTGTGCCCTGGTGATTGAGCAGTGCCTCCTGATTGCGTTTGATGCTTTCGTTATTCATTTGATTAGCGATCTCAGTTTTGTTTCGGTTCTGTCATGGTTTGAGATGTTTTCCTAGCTTTGGATTTCATTCATCCCCCTTTTTTTAAAACCGTTGTTGTCTTAAACTGTTGTCCCGTCTTTCATCTTTTTGTTTTTTTAAATGACTCGGTGCCCATTTTCACTGTTTTTGTGACGTAGCTTCTTGAGCTGTTTCATGGTTTTTTTACCCTTTTGACCTGGTGCCTTTTTTCACTGTTTTTTTGTTTTTGACGATGACCGATGTGGTTCTTTTTGTTTCCCGTTTTGTTTGATTTCAAAAGGGGGAGTGCTTCGTCTCTTGGTTTTGGTGTCAGCACCTGCGCTTGTAAGCGGTTCGAGCTTCAGTGGTATCAGATGGCTACAGTGGTGTGGTTTTTGTTATGAATTTCCTTACTTTGCAGAACGCGTAATTCTCAAGTGTGCACTGTCGCTAGGCGTTCCTTTGCTTTTTGTGTTTTCATAGAAAGGGCCGGCCCGGTATAAGATTATCTTGTAAGCGGTTGGTTCTTGTGTGGTCTGTTTATCGCCTGGGCAGATTGTCACGTGCCATATTGATCTGATTTGAAGTGCGTTGGGGATCGCTATATATATTTGCCTTGTATTACTTCCTTTAGTAAAGTTGTAAGTCTGCGTTAGTGTGTGTCTGCCTCCCTTTCGTCCGTGTTCTTGTTGCGCAGTTCGTCTTTTTTGCATTATGATCAACCAACTAGCCCGGCAAGTCCTGTTAAACCAAGGAGAACATCAAGGGGAGGAGAACCCGCACCTCGACAGGCCGATAACCAAGGAAGAGGTCCATGCGGCCATCAGGGCTATTACTAGAAACACAGCCGCCGGTGCCGATAAATCAGAAACTCGCTAATTCGCAACCTCACCGATGAAGCGGTGATGCAACTCACAGACTTCCTCAATACACAGTGCCACGAGAATGGAAGCATGCAGAAGTTGTGATGATTCCCAAGCAAAGCAAGAAGTTGGAGATAAACAATTTGCGCCCTATCTCGCTCACGTCGTGCCTAGAAAGCCGTTTTAAGAGAGTCATCACATAGAGAATACAACAATACCTGGAAGATGAAGATCTGTACCCGCAGAGTATGTTCGGCTTCTGAATAAATTTATCGACGCAGGACATCGTCTTACAGATCAAGGAGGAAGTCGCAGAAGTCGCCCCAAAAACAGGGGAGAACATCATCATGGCACTGGACATCAAGGGCGCGTTCGATAACGTCAGCCATGACGCCATCATGGAAGGTCTAACCACCACAAACTGCGGACAAAGAGTACACGACTACGTGAAGGCCTTCCTGTCAAACCGCACAGCTACGGTTGGACTGGGGGACCTGCGCAGCAAGGTCTTTGAAACACCAAACAAAGGCGCCCCGCAAGGCTCAGTGATCTCGCCGGTCCTCTTCAACAAAGCCATGATTGGGGTATTCAGACAGCTGAGCCAGATAGAGGGGATACAGCACGCTATGTACGCCGATGATATAACGATCTTGATCAGCCAGGGCTCCCCAGGTCGAAAACAAGATCTCCTGCGGCAGGCAGCCACATGCGTGGAGAACTACGTCAGAGAGAGAGGCCTGGTATGCTCCATCGAGAAGTCGGAAATTCTACGAGTGGGCAAGAGACCATCCAAAGAAATATACAACATAAAAATTAAAGGGGAGGTCCTCCCGGAACGCAACATAATCAGAGTGTTGGAAATGTGGATGCAAAGCAGCGGGAAGTGCAGCCACACCCTAAGCCTTCTCCAACAATCAATGCAACAGCTCAGCAGAATGATCACCAGAGTATCACAGAGAAGATTTGGCATGAAGGAGAGTGACACGATCAAGTTAGTCAAGAGTCTGGTGGGCAGCCGCATAACATACTCACTCCCTACCACAAGATGACACAGCACGAAAAAGAACAAGCAGACACTTTAATCAGGAAGGCTTTCAAGACGACCCTAAATCTACCAAGAAATACGTCAAACGAGAAGCTCCTCAAGTTGGGAGTCCACAATGCGTTTGACGAGCTAAAGGAAGCTCTAATAGAGGCCCAAATTTAAAGGCTCCAGTAGTCCACCATCAACCGAGCGCTCCTTCGAAGGCTGAGCTACTTAAGTGAAGAAGGGAAGATAGGGTTGCGGGCATACCTGATAACATTCGCCGAACACTCAGAGTGTGCCCAATCCCTTGCAACATAGACCGTAATCTGCACGCAGGGAGAAGGGCTGCCAGAGCAGAGTATGTAGAAAAGCACTCAGCTGAAAAAACAAATGTAGCATACACAGATGCGGCTTCGCATCGATGGAACAGAAACACGAAGGAACACAGAGTAGTATCGGTGGTGGTGAACCGTCAAGGAGACCTAGTCACCAGTATATCACAGAGCGGCTACAGAGTATCCGAGGGGGAAGAAGCTGCTGTTGCGCTAGCAGTAGCTGAAGGATACCGCTGAAATAAATCGCTCACAATAATCACTGACTCCAAAGAAGCATGCAGGCACTACAGTAATGATAGGATCAGCAAGGGAGCGCTACGCATCATCCTCTAGGCGGGACCCCCGAAAAAAGAAATTCAGCACAAAATTTTCTGGGTGCCGGGCCACACCGGGATGGCTGGGAATCAGATGCCTGACGATCTAGCTCGCGAGCTTAAGAACCGAGCAGCTACATCAAGTGACCCTGAGGCCACCACAACGGTGGAACCATCGTACGCGGAAATGCTAAATCACCACAGAGAAAAGAGGATAGCGTATTCTCCACCACATCAGCTATTAACGCAATATGATGCAGTCGGTTGGTTCAGACTGCGAACCGGAAGCTTTCATAACTTACACATACTTCACAAAATATTTCCGAACGAGTACGTGGACTCATGCAAGTGGTGTGGAGCCACCCCCACTTTATACCATATTACACGAGAGTGTCAAAACAATTATTCATTTCATAAGCTAAAAGAGCCCAATGCGGAACAGTGGGAGAGCCTGCTGATCAGCAGCGTGCTGGCGGTCCAAAAAGGACTGATCAAGCATGCGTGTGAGGTAGCAAAACTCAGTGAGGCCCTGGAATAAGGGCACCACCCCTGGAAGACTCGGAACTTCAACATGAAGACACCCGGGTCCCGCTGAATCACCCAATGTTTGGTGCCAATAAAGATTCTCTCTCTCTGGCACCCGAGCAGCGCCGTAAGGGAAGGGGAAAAGGAGGGAGCTAAAGAATAAAGGGAGAAATAGTAAATTTAATATTATAAATTGGAATTTGAGGAAAGGCGCTGCACTTCGGCGGAACACCTGTGGCACGACGCAACCAGTGGCACATGCGCAGTAGTGAGTTGTCAAGGTTACCAGAAGTGCGCCACTGACTAGCCTATGTAGCCGCCGCGGCAATTGAGTAGTTAAAGCGCTCCGCTACTGATCTGGAGTACGCTGTTTCGAAGCCGACCGCGGCGAAAGCTTTTCGATGGAGGTGAAACGCACAGCCGCCCGCCCGTGTATAGTGCGATGTCAGTGCACGTTAAAGACCCCAAGTTTGCGGACATTTTTCCGGAGCCCTCCACCTTTTTCTTCCTTTTCTTCATTCACTCCTCCCGTATCGCTTTCTTTAGTGCCAACAACATCTGAGGCCTTCCTTCCTTCCTTACTTACGGCGCTGTTCAGGTGTCAGAAGAGATGGGAGGCAGATACTGCGCCATTTCCTTTCCCCCAAAACCAATTTTCATTTTCCAGAAAATTGAAAATTGGTTTTTGGGGAAAGGAAAAGGCACAGTATCTGTCTGACATATCGGCAGACACCTGAACCACAGGTTGAGGGAAGAAATAAAGGAGGGAGTGAAAGAAGAAAGGAAGAAAGAAGTGCCTTAGTGGAGAGCTCCGTAATAATTTCGACCAGATGGGGATGTTTAACATCCACTGACATCGCACAGAACACGGGTGCCTATGTGTTTCGCCTCCATCGAAACGAATCCGAATGAAGGTCGGTTTTTAGGTAAAGGAGATAGCGGAGTATAGCTCTCACATCTCGTCGGACACCGGAATCACTCATTAGGGGAAGAAATAACCTATGTAGCTTTCCCTACAAATGGTAATGTTGACAATCGGCCATAGGATGCACAGAGCAAGCCGAGCAGTGCAATTTCAGTGAATGACTAACGTGCGGTGCCAGTGTATGTTGAAGATCACAGGTCGGCGAAATTATTCCGGAGCCCTTCATTACGGCACCTCTTTCTTCCTCCCTTTTTCCACTCCCTTCTTTATCCCTTCCGTTACGGCGCCGCTCTAGTGTCAGGCGATATACGAGACAGATACTGCGACAACTCCTTTCCCAAAACAACCAATTTTCAATTTCATTCGCCTAAACTATCCCCCATTGACTAACTTCAATGCTGCGCCAATATTCCCGACTACACTCGCACCAAGTTTGAGCAATCGTTCGACGTACAACTTTGCAGTTTGTTTCATACCATATTTAAAGCGAAAGCTTTACTGGCCGCAGGTTGAGCAGTTTGGCGTGACTCCTGGAGAACAGTGCTGAGGACGCGCAATGAGCTGTGACAACACACGGCGTGTTTCTCTCTCTCGCTCCCTAGTCACAACTACGCATGCGCCACTAGTAGCACCGAGTCACAGGTGTTCCGCTAGGGTGCCTTGATGCCAGCGCCGCCGCTGTGGAGACACTTCAGCTTCGCCGCCATATTAAATCACACGGGATCAGCGGCGCTAGCATTCATAACGGCGCCGTTCATGCTCTCGGCACGCTTCAAAGTGCTTTACCTTGAACGGCCTTTCGCAGCGAGAGCTGCATTGGGCTAACAGTCGAGCATTTCGTGGTACATGGGAGAGGCCAGTTATGATTCAATATGGCGGCGTCGCTTAAGTTGTCTCCACCCGTGTAGAGACTGGCATCGAGGCACCCTAGTGCTCAGCCGATGTGCAGCGCCATGCCTTTCCTCAAAATGCCATTTTCAATTTTCAGTTTTCCCTTTATTCTTCCCCTTCCTCCTTTCTCCTTTTTTTTACGGCGCGGTTCGGGTGTCCACCGAGATATGTGAGTGATACTGTGGTTTTGGCGCTTGCGCTCGCCGCGCCATCTGGCATAGCGTCAGACCGAGCGGCCCGCCGCCGCCGCCGTTTCGTATGACGCCACGCAGCGTTCCTCGTCGTTGCGTTCGCCTTCCCTCGCTCCGCCAGCTGCGTCTCATGCCTGATAACATGTCGGAGGATTGAAAAGGACAGCTCGCATGCGCCGCAACCACAGTTGTGTCGTCTTTAATGCGAGAACAACGTAGCTAGACAACCAGACTAACCTGCACTTGCAATCAAGGTTAACCAAACCTAACCATGCCTTTGCCTTAGCTTTCGCCACATATATCCTTGCATAGGCGACCTAAGCCACTGCAAAAGTTTTCTTTCTCGCTGCCTAGTCACTACTGCGCATGAGGCATAAGCCACTACTAGCAACAGCCACAGGTGTTCCGCCGCAGCGCTGCGCCTTTCTTCAAAATCCAACTTTCAATTTTCATTCTTCTCTTTCCTCTTGCCCTCCCTCCTGTATCCCTTTCTTTACTGCGCGGTTTGGGTCTACACTGAGATATGTGAGACGGTTAGTGTGCCAATTCATTTCCCCAAAAACCAAACAAGACAACTGAGCCGACGGCGTTCATAGAGTTCATTGTCGTTGACAAGTTAGAAAAGAAAGTTCATTTTCACGAAAGGGAAGGCGCACAACCTCCTCCGTGGGTCAGTGGAGATCCCAATCTCGCTTTCGCTTTGTGTATGCTGTATTAGCAGGGCTAATCCACATTAATTTTTCTTTGCTTATAGCCTACATGTTCTAGTCAAGTTTTGGGCTAGCTTGCAGAAGGGATATGAACCGACGACATTTGAACATTCCATTGCATGCCTTCCTATACATTACCCCTTCCCTTATGGCCACTTGAATCTATGGAGGTATTCGGCAGTTACTGCTCTCTTTTTGTTCCTAGAAACCGATTTTGTATTTGTGACGCAACCGCTCGCAGCACACCGTTGCGTGAGGCGTCATACAGTTTCTCAGTTCTAACAGCATGTGATTATAGCCTTGCTGTCAAACTAGAAGCTTTCAACCTTTTTAATTCATCCTGTACTTTCTGTCCCGAAAGTTACCTTTCTGCTCTTCATCTCCGTCCTCCTTGCACGGCGGATCGTCCCCCGTGAGGCCAACGGCACTTTAAGATTTGGAGGGACTGGAAACTCCTCGGCATTCCGAAGAGCCGGTCGTGCAAACCACCGCCATCGACCGGTCAGTTAGCCTTATAGACTGGAGGAACAAAACCTTGAGCGCGGTGAGGTCGTTTATGAAGTCTTCCGAGATGATGATAATGATTGAGAGTAGCTTGCGAGTGGTATTGAAAACGTGTGCCGGAGTGCTTTACTAGGACCCTAGTGGATTCAGCTCAATGACTAGTAAACAGCCTTAAGTGCCATCTAAATATTTGATGACTCATTTCGGTAGTTTCCTTACACTATTCAGTGTTTCCCGATGAAGCTCATACCGCAATGTTTGCGACTTTACAAAAATGGCAACGTACTGCCCACAACTGTGGAAAAGCAGACAAAACGGTTGTTTATTTGGATGCCCATGAGAAAAGGCGCACAAATCCCTCAAGAAAACCAAGATCCTCGTTACTGCCAATGAAGCCGCTTTCTCCTTGATTATGCGAATCCGGCCATTCCTTGGAACGCTTGAAAGCGCTTGGTTATTTCAAGCAAACGTAGTTTTTTTCAGAAATTTAATAACGCTTCGACACATGGTGCATAACATATTTATGCAATCCGTGGCCTCCGATAAATTTAAAATCAATGTTCATATTCCAGTACGCATTTTGGCAAAATGAGCGAAATATTGAAACTCAGCGCAGATTTCAAGCCTACCTCACTGTAAAAAGGGCAAAGCTTCATCTGCTCTGCGACTCCCGCGCAGCCCTCAGCCGCATGCAATATAACGGTACACCAGTAGTGCGGGAAAATCGCGTATCGAGCGCCTCGCGCAGAGAGGATGTTCCGTGTGTGCCGTTTGGGTGCCCGGTCACTTTGGAATTGCCGGACGTCGCAACCGCTGCACATCAACTACCCTCCAGCGATCTGCCCCTTGCGCTGAAGGACGTGCATGCGGCCATCCAGGATCATCTCCGAGAGCAGCACCCCGACCCACTCATCGCAGGAGTTGAGCGCATCGACAATATCACCGGATGTCGCGCACTTGCACGGTCGCAACGTGTAATGCTCCTCCGCGCGCGCATTGGCTGCGCGTGGCCCGGGGAACGACGGGAGCTTCACGGAATTGGGACGAGTGATGTGTGTGACGGATGCGGTACAGTGGAAACACTAGAACACCTGCTCCTTCACTGTGTCGCGTTCGCCGATTCTGTTCGTGATATTCTTGCGGCGTATAGGGCGCTGGGCATACTACCCGACTCCCTCAAGACGCTATTGCGGCCGCAGGGCAGTGCGCGCACTCGTTAGCGAAACTTGGTGAGCCTCTGTGCATTCCTCGAACACATGGGCTTGATGTCCCGTCTATTGTCTGTCAGGTAGTTACACGCAGTGACCGAACGCTCCGCGAGTTCTACCTTGTACGATTAATAACTAGACGCCCTCCTCCAGTTGTAGCCAACACAGTCCTTTGCGCGTGTGGTTTAATTCACCAACATGAACTAATCACGCGCACAACATGGACACATTTCTTAATATGTAAATAGTTTGCATATGTTACTTCTCCCCCTATCATCTTTTTCTGTCCCCTCACCTCTTTCATTTCATTTCTCCATTCTGCCTGCTATCGTTTATTTCTGCTGCCCCAGCTCAAGTGCTTCAGTATCGATGGCAGATGCCGGGGCTAGCATAAATCTTTTGCTTTCTTTTTACTATTATTTTATAAAAAACAACTACCACCACCAAAGCTTCTTCACTGAAAACGTAGAAGCCTCAAGATTGCCGATAATGACCGGCGTCAGGCGCGGGCCGGTGCCCTGCACCTCCACTATGGCTCAAAGAAACTCCTCTTCTACGTCTACACTGCAGACCCCTACCACTCCAGGGGGAATGGTGCACAGCTGCAGTCATACACGAGGGAAGCCAGGTGGACGGCCTCTCGTTCAGAGCACCCACCTCAACTCATGCGGAGGAGGTTTGATCGCCGTCGTAGCCTCCCATCCCGACTTTAAATTAATCCTCACAGACTCTTGCGGAGCTTGTCGTAACTTTGAGGTCGGGTGGATCATTCCACTTGCTCATTTAATTCTTCACTACAATATTTGCGGCGGCGATCCAACTCATCACTGAATCATAAGTGTCACCGGCCACCAATGCATGCCAGGTAAGGAAGCCGCCCATGAGGCATCCTGCACACTCACTTACCGGACACCAGGCGTTTTATGGGAGGTCCTTAACCCAGATCGCAGTCCTCTTCTTTCTTTTAAAGATATTATTGTGCACTATCAAGACGAACACCGGCGCTACCCGGCTCTCATGAAAGGACTGGGTAATGTTTGGTAAAGTTGGGTAAAGGAAGACTGGGTAAAGTTTCGAACTCTTCTTAGGCTATTTACAAAAAACCTGCTGTGATCGGCGGTTTTCAGGCACTTTGAATCTTCTTTTGACGCCACTGCTCATTCTGTGTAGAGGTGGCCGACACATTTCACATGATTTGGGCATCCTTCTCTCCTCCGTCATAACCCCTTCGCTGACCCGAGAGGACTGGAAGTCGGCTCTGCTTGGCTGGCAGGAAGGTAGGCAGGTAAAAGGTTTATTGGCGAACCAAGTAACGGAAGGCGTTAGGGGAAGATTAGTTGGCTTGGTTCTTAATCTCGGTTGGCGGCCATCAGTCGATGACTTCTGGCGACCTTCTCCACCCATTCTACAAGCCACTTCTGTGAGTTCGGCTCATAGCTGGAGACCGCGATCTCCCAATCTGCTATGTCTGTGAGGTTACAGCGAGATGATGGCTGGAGTTCTTGGCGTAAGAAGAGTGTGTTCGAAGTTTGCTCTCGGAACCCCACAAACACGACATTCGGGTTTGTATTGACCCGGGTGTATGAGTGCCAGATAGGCCGGTGAAGGAAACGTTCCGGAGTAGAGTTGCCTCTATATAGGTGAGCCGTTCCCTTCTGTAGGTTGAGGTTGAAGTGTTGAATGCTACAGGTGGGGGTAGCCTTGCTTTATCTGCCGGCAATTGCTCCACCGCAGCGTCCCTTCGATATTAACAATGCCGCATCTACCGTGCTAAGCGTACAGTCTCTTATAATAGCACACATTCTCTCACGCAGTCACCATCTATGCAAACAATCAATCCACACAGTTCACATCACAGTCCACTCCAGATGTCCCCATCTAAGCACATATTCAGTCACAGTAGAACATAGGCCATTGTAGTGCCACACTCCATACACACATTCACTCACAGTATAAAGTAGTCCACTGCGGTAGACACCATCTACGCACACATTCAATCACAGTAGGCTATAGTCCGTTCCGGCTGTCACCATTTAAAAACAAGATCCGTGTTCTGCAGAAATGTTAAAAGAAGGCGTGCAGCCTACCTTCTGCATGTCTGGTTTCCATTCGGGTAGACAATGTCCTGCTCTGTGCTGTGACGGGTTCCTGTCTTCTTGAAGGAAGCGAACATCACATGCCTTTCCGCGTTATACTCTGGGCAGTACATAATATAACGTTCGATATCCCGCACACGCCACATAAAGAGCAGAGCGGAGACGATGCTATGCCGGTCTTAAGCATCCATGCAGGAGTGCGAGCAGAGGCCATGCGAATTCGATGTAGAAGGGTCGCCTGATATCTTCTCAGTCCCTTGGTAGCGCATGGCTTGTGGGACGCACTCCACAGGGTACTAAAGTGATCGAGCACCGTTTTCGTGTAGAGACTTTTCCCATCTTCAGGTACTTTTTTTGATGGAATCCTTGAGAGAGCTTTATGAGAGAGAAAGTCTTCCACCTCATTATCGTTGACTCCTATGTGAGAGGGCACCCACTGGAATTGTAGAGTAAACCCCCTGCTGTGCAGATTCTGCACCAAGCACAGAGAGCTTAGAGACAAGGCGTCAGTAGGGAATCCGCGCTCTAACCTCTGAAGGGCAGATTTTGAATCAGCTAGGATGACAACAGGTTGAGCCGGACAAGACCTTAACTTCCTTAAAGCCGCCTCAATAGCAACACTTTAAGCCGTTGTGGAGGATACGACAGCAGTACAGCGTACGGACCACTTACAGTCCAAAGAAGGAATGTAAGAAGGCGCTGCGCGGGCTTGTTTGACCTTGTCCACAGAACCACTCGTGAAAATTTGAAGTAGGCAGGCATACTCTGTTTCCAAGTATTCCAGTACAAGCGAACACGTTGCTGCCAAAGGAGAGCTTCGCTTTGCGCTCACATGGGGAATTGTGACCTTACAGTCGAGGGTCGGAAAAGACCAGGGGGGTTTCAACCGTTTCCTTTGCCTTCGAACATTAATGCCTAAAGAACTAAGAGTATTGAGTGCCAGGTAAGCCTTCGACTCATATCTCTTGCAGAGCCGCTGGAGAAGGGATCGCTCAGC